>NC_079339.1:53231757-53944515 GCF_029582105.1 Oenanthe melanoleuca
ACTGTCACAGCAAGAAACAACAGCATAAACCACTTGGAAAAAGCCCAGGGATTCTTATATGTAGTACACCCATTGCAGAAAAAATGTCCTTAGGAGACCATAAATGAACTGATTACTTCCTATCTTTGCATCAAATCCCCAAGGATCAAAAAGATATGCCAGTCCTTAGCTGGAGGAAAACAGGACACTCCTAATAGGAATACCAAAACATTTAGAATGAAATTCTAGTAATAGAGTATGGGAAATTAAACAAAAAAAACCCTGTAAAATATTGTCTTTGAGGCTTCAACCTTCCATATTAATTTAAAAATGTAAAAATTTTACAGGCCCTTCTGACTTCAGCATGGATCTCCATGGGCAGAAAGCTGTGTCCACATGGACAATGGGGGATTATGAGCTCTTTGCAAGTGTCTCAACAAAGAAAACCCCAATTGTATACACTTGTCACAAGTCAGTGCAAATAAAAAAAAAACACCAAAAAAGCCCAACTGAATGAACAACCAACTGTAACATAAAAAGACATTTGCCAACACCAAAACACAGAGAGTTTTAGGCAGATACAAATATTTGCAATGAGTCAAACTTCTACACAAAATCTACAGCCTTCTACAGGAATTGTATTCTACTTTTCCTCTTTTGCATTTGTATGCACATACATACATACATACATATACAAATGTATACATCTGCATGCAGCAGCCTGTCAGTGTCACCCAACCTATGAAATTCTATAGACAGCTTTTGCTCATAAATCTGGAAGACACTTTTTCTTTCAGCAGAACAAACCCTTAATCTGGTTTCAATGAGTTGTAAAAGACAGCTCCTGTGATTCACCCCCTCCCCTCAACAGAAGCACTGCTTGTTAATCCAGCAGGAAATAACATTTGCCAGGATTGACAGCTGTGGATTTGTATTCAATTCCCAAATTAAAAACCAATGACAGTGCCTAGTTCAATGGAGATGTCAAGTAAAATAAAGAAACTAAAAAACCTGCTGCTTTCTCTGTAAAATACAAACATACATACATTTGGGATAACAATACTAAAAGCTGGGAATGAGATATAATAGGATTAAAGCTGTGTGCAAAGTTTCTATTGAGGTTTTTTTTCACCAACAACTCACATTTTGTATTTTTCCACTTACATATTAATTTTTCCTTTTACTCCTAATAAATGTTTTAAAACATGTTAAAAACTATTTTGATAACTATTTGAAACCTTGCAAAAATACAATGTAATAATTTTCACAGTCAAATCAGCAAAATCTTCATCTATAACAATAATTAGATCTAATGCCACAGGTTCTCATGCTTCTGCAAAATCATGTTAAAGGTTAATCAGAGAGCATCTTGGGCAGTTTCTACTGTTAATCTGAATAAGAATCAGAGACTGAAAATACCCAGTATAGTAAAGAGAGGCTGTTTCCTAATGCTGGATATACCTTTATATGGGTATGCCTTTTCCAAACTTCTCTGAAGAGCCCAAAGCAACTTTTCCCTGTTCTAATACTCTTTGGAATAAGTCACAATAGTATGATTCTTCCTGGGAATTCAATACCATAATTATCATATTGATTATATATTTCTAATTCCTTACATTTCTCTAAATAGTCCTCTCACTTGCTAAAAGTTACACTTTTCTTGTACCTTCAGATGTCCATATTTTTCCAACACACTGCTTTAACAAAGCAAGAGGGAACATTCAGGGCACTTCAGCAATCTGAGAAACAAGAAAACCAGTGTTGTAACTTGCTGCTATTTACCTGTAGGAAGTGATCCTCCTGAGGTCTGCAATGGACACACGATAGCCACACTCTTCCAAGACTTCCTCACAAGCAATTTCTTCTAAAGAAAGGCCTGGCTTGTCCACAATGCCAGCACAGAGTTCATAGGTCACTCCAACCACAGCAGGTAAGGGGTTCTCCAGGGAAGGAAGGCTCTCCTTGTCCTGATTCTGAAAGACTTGAGGATGATGCCTTTCCACTTCACACATGTAAACAGCTTAAGAAAACCCCAAAAGACAAAACAAAAAGAAACAAGGGGCAGTATGTTAGTCTCTTCATATTAAATACAAAAAAAGCTAGCAGACAAATTTTGCCTGGAAATTAACAACCATGAGAGTACTTGAGAGTAACAAGGAATTCAGCTGTGTTATCTGTTAAAATAATGACACACAAAACTGGAATTTTAAAGAACAAAGGTTCTCTTGCCATGTCTGTAAAATTATTATTTAAACTCTTATTTGTACTTACATCACCTGAAATGAATTCATGCACACCTTAAAATAAATAAAAACTGAAAAAGGAAGCTTGTTCATCCAAGAAATCTAAGTGCCAGAAGCACCATACAGCTTCCATTTGTTGAGCAATGTGGATATTGGGATTTAATTTAAACTATGCAGTTATCTTGCAGGAAAGTTGGGTTGCACATAAAGTACCATGTGCACAATGATGAGTCTTTCAGCCTGTCAACTCAGCTGTTATTTAGAAAGGGTATGAAAAGCATGTATGTTTGTTTGAAAAAAAATCCTCTTTTGAACATACAGTTCCTTGCACAAATTCCTGTGTGGAGTATGAAAAAGACTTCTTGAACTAATCTACAAACAGCTGCCACTGTAATGCACTCCTAAAGAAAGTGCAAATGTCAGATTTTAGTCCTGATTTAAGCAAAACCTCTCACTGATGTCAACAGAAATTTTTGCTTGAGTGAGAACTGCAGGACTGGATGTCAACACACAAAGAATCCCTCCTGACAGACAACTCCAGATCAATGTAACTTTAATATAATTCCACTTGTTTTTTTCCTTGAAGTTTCCTTATGTCTATCCCCTTGCTTTTCATGAAAGGTTTCCAAGAGAATGCTATAAATCACCTGAATAAAACTATTTTAAACTTTAAACCTTTTTTATCCTATTAAAATATTTTACATGCATATTTCACATACACATAACACAGTTTTCAAATTAGTTTCTCTTTTATTTCCCATTCTAAATCTTGCAGAATTGATATATAAGAACTCAGGTTTAATAGGCAACTTTTTGTCCTTCCAGGTACTGTAGTTTGATATTTTTTAAAAAAAGGTCTCTAGAGAAATGTTGTTGCATAACAGTGAAGTACCACAGTGACTTCTTAAGCACTTGGTCTTGGGGCAGAGTCTAAATCCCAGAAATTTCTGCCTGGGCTCTTTCTGCAGTGTTCATTTTGACACCTCAGAAGTGATAGCAAGATCTGCACTTGAAAAGGAGGTGTCCAGATCATTCCAATATCCAAAATCTAATCTTTCTCCAGGAGTTAAAACTCTCAAAGCTGCTAGGCTTAGGTGTATCCAGGTCTTTGAGATTCAAACAGGAACGGATTGGAGTTTCCATTTCTTACTTGAGAGACATGACTTAAAGCTCAGTTTTCTTTTTAAAGTGCAACATGAAGCCAGAAAAAAAAATATTCCTTGCCAGCTCTAAGGGACAGCTCCTTGAAGGGTGTCTATTGTAATTATTCCAAAAACTTCTAAAAGCTAGGAAAATTATCATAAATGACAACCACATCCAAGATTTCTCTGAGACGAGCCAAATCCTCTGAAAGTTTTATTTCTTTTTTAGTACTGACATACCCATATCAGATAACTAAAAAAGGAACAATAAGGAACAAAGGAACATCCCATTGAAGGCTTTGGGCACTAACACAGGATGCAGGTAAGAGTGTGGGGTACAGAAATATGAAACTGTGACTTAAGAGTGTTAAAAGTCTTCTGTATCCCTGAAACCCATCCTGTCATTCTATCAGGCATCTGCCACTCTCCTTCTCCCTCAGCCCAACTGGGTTCCACACAGATCAAAATCTACATTCCCACAAGGATCTAATCCAGCAGTCCTCTTCAGAGCAAAGTCCTGTGATATGCCACACTTCAAGACCAGGAACAGTTTTTCTCTGTAGATAAGGAAGAAAAGAAGCAGTACTTCTGTAATATTAGAGCATTCACCAAGGAGTCTGATTATGAATTTAGTATCACCTGGCTTGCAAAGGTTCAAATTCAGTTTATCTCTCACAGATAAGCAAAGCCTAGAGAGCCAAGCTGCCTGCTAATATCAGGGAACAGAGAGTCTCCCATAACTCTCTTGAAGGTGCAAAACTGACTGCACAAGTGGTGCACTGGGTGACAAAGAACTGGATGGAAAAGCAGTGTGTGACCTACTGGCTAAGGCACACTCTTCAAGAGGGAAACCTGTGACCCTCCTCTTCCTCACCAACAGGTTGTCATTTTATTGCAAATACACAAAGGGTTTGGAAAGCAGTTTGGTGACGTCCTGGCACAGTCACCCACTCATTTGTCCCATGTCCATTGTCCCTTTGCTCTCTGATGCTTCCTTGGCCAGGAACAGCCACTGCACCATTGCTGGGCAGTCTCTCCTCCATGGCCAGATGGACACGACCATGAGTGGCAGCACGGTGAAGAATCAACCTGTGCCAGGGCAGCTTCTGCTTGCACTTCAGGAAGAATGACAACAGAAAGGGTTGTAAGGCTTTGGAAAAGGCTTCCCAAGGAAGTGATGGAATCCACATCTGGACTAATTACCCTGGAGCCACTCAGCTGTAAGAAAGTGTCCACTCAGAGTGGAAACTGCAGTAGAACTGATGTTCTCACCTTCCTTTCTCTAACGTGGGACAAAGGATAGATGGTTTAACCAAAGTAGGTGACACATAGAGGGACTTGTCTACCATCCCTAAATAGAAGAAAACAACAGTAGGGACTAAGGAGCCAGTGGGGTTTGGCTGTCTGGGAAGCTGCTGGCTCCTCTCTAAACTTCTGACTGCACTGGTGTTTTGTACCTCTTGAAATGGAACATGGCTTATGATTCAAATCTTTGATACTGTTTAAGTCAGTGGAAAAACAAACATCACAATTCATTGGAAGGTCATTATAGTTACAGTGAATAAACCAGAGTACATGCTCATAGGTGCCAACCCTAGGAACATGTCATTTTATTATATTTGAAAATGTGTGGTCAATTGCCTACCAAAATAAGCACTGACCAATACATTTGCAAATTAGTTATGGGTGAGGAACATACACAGAGATATATGTTTATCTTTCTTCTCTCTACTCCTCCCAAATGTGTGATCTCATGATCATTCAAGATGATCTAAGCCCAGAGCACACTGCTTGCCTCACTAGTTGTGTGTTTCTGCCACCCTCGAGGCACCAAGAACTCCTTCAGCTCCCTGATCCTCAAAACCTCCTGTCTGCAGCCATTCTGCTGTGGCTGCAAAGGGCTGCTGCTACCAAACAGAACGAGATGGGAATGGGCATGGAGGGATGAGTGCCTTCACAAGCAGCACAGGCATCATTGGGAAAAGCTGCTCCTGCCAGCACAGCCTAGGGTAAGGTGAGCACACGTGGCACCAGCACACACACAGGAGATGTGCCTGGAGAGTGAGCAGCAGCTGCTCACTCACAGCAACAAGTGATCACCTTCCTGGTGGGACCCTGGCAATGAGGAAAGTCTCAGTCTTTGCTTTGCTTTGTGGAACAGGCACCAGGGCAGACAATAACCATGGAATGGAGATACAATTATAAATATAGGGACGTGAGTAATGGCAGGGCATGGTTGTGACCACTGAATTGCTGCAGGGTGTCTGACTGACCACTGTGCCTAAAGCCAGGTGTCTGAGCAGCTCCAGCCTCTGGAATGGTTTCACTCCAGAAACAGTGCAGTCTTTTGAGGCTGATTTGACACTCTCATAGAGATAATGCAATGAATGTGTTGCTATATATGTATATGCATCCACACATATGAAGGCTTTTCCCCAAGACTGCCTCAAAGAGAGCAAGAGCTATGGGAGCTGTTTTTTCGCTGGCAAATAAAAGACAGTGGATTAGTGATGAACAAATAACCAAACACTTTATACAAGTCAATTAGCACTTGATGAGAAGGATGCACTGTCAGTGTAACACTGCTGCACAGCACTGGAGAGGCTGTAATCACTGTCAGGAAGAAAGGGCAATGTGACACTACCCTAGAAAGTTTTTGATAAAGTCTACCATGAGCAGTCTTGAAATGGTCTCTTAGCAACAGTCAGTGAAACACCTTGTCATTTCTTTTAATTAACATGCAGCGAATACTCATTTCGTTTTTAACTTCCAGAAAGTAAATATTGCCTTGAGTTAAAATAAAGGATATAAAAACCCAGAAAAAAAGTATATTAACCTAAATTCATAATAACTGGTAAAATGAAGCTGTCCACATACTGATGAAAAAGCATACAGTCCCAAACCTCCCTTATTTTAAATTCCCAACCATACAATGCACAATAAGACAGTACAAATAAAAAGAATATTTAAGACAAGACAAAACAAAACAAAGAGGAAAATACTGTGCTTCTGTACAAGTAGGTCAGGAAGGAACTTCAAATTAAATGAATTTCTTGCACGATCATTGTAGAGCTGTAATTTCATCCAAAAGAGGACAATAACCAGCCCAAAAGCAGAATGTGAGACTACTCTAATCATTCGTTTCATCTGTAATGGAAATTTCCCTGGTTAGAAATTCTGACTGACTGAAAAGGATGGGCTATCATATAAAGAAACAGAATATAGAACAAAGATTTTATCACCACAGATGCACCAACTTTTAACTGCTAAACCCTTAAAAGCTTGCTTCACTAGAGAGCAAAAGTAAATCTAAAAAAGAGGATTACCTGGGCGGAACTGCTTCACCACAACAAAGCATTGCCGAGAAGTATTAAAGATCAGGATTGACACACTGAGGAGGAAGATAAAAAAAAACAAAACAAAAGATCAATGCTTGTATGAAGGATTCATGCAGAACTATAACTTACATCTTGTGAATTTAATTTCAATTACATAAACACAAGTAAGATTTATTACTAAAGCCACAACCCCACAAGGTCCTTGTCCAAAATCCATCAAGGGGGATAGATAATGGGTAATGTCCCAAAGCCCATGACAATTTTGCTCAAAATTAAGTCCCTTTTGTTTCCTGGCAGGCAAAATAAGCACCTTCTTCCTAACTGGGACACCACCACCACCCCCTCTTCCAGAGAGGTACTGGTACTAGAACATGGTACTAGATAGCAAAAAATCCTTACAAATGAAAAAATCTTTTCCCCTCATATCAGCCTCAAATTAGGACAGTCAAAACCTTGGGCTGAATATTTAGCCATGCTCTGGATGTGTAGAGTCCTGATGTTCTCTGCTTGCCTAACACACTCTCAGGTTTCACTAGTGTAGGAAATGCAGACAAAAGTTTTTCTCCTTAGCTGGTAGCCCACTGCCACCTGAAAAAACAAGTGTGTATTTTGCTCATTACCATGGCAGCATTCTCTCATTTGTGCTGCCTCACTGTATGCAATCGAGACGTTAATTCATTATTCTATGAATTCTACAATAGATTAGACTCACAATGGCATATTTGCAGGGTTGAGTCAAACTTTCAACTTTCCTTGTAAAAGAGCTGTATATTTATTTTCACTATTTGATTTAATAATGAAGTCTCAAGCTGCCAAAGAAAATTCTATCTGACGATTATTAAAAATAATGTTAATGTTTATTATAATAATATATAAAAACCAAAACAGAAGGGAGCAGTCCAGATGTTAGTATTTATATTCATGCTTGCTATTCTCAATTGCATATTGATGGCTTCCTGCCCCAGGAGATGCCATTTGCAGGCAATTTTAAAGCAAAGGTTTTAGCCTTCAGAGAGGCTGGAAGAGAACATTCACTCTGTTTACTGGCACTAGGGTTCTTTCTGGAATATCTGGGAGTTTGTGTAGGTTGCTGGAAGAAATGAAGTTAAACCACAGACCATAGTATTTTTAAGGTTACTTAAATATCATTCTTTCATTCTTTGATTTTTTTCCTTTTCATGACTGTTCCTCTCCTGAAAGCAGTATTGTCTGAGGTTAGACACTGCTCTAAATAAAAGGGGAAAAGGAATCACTGCTACTGAACCTATGCTGTTTTATCCATGGGCACTGCCTGAAACTGGAGAGAGCAGCAGCCTAAAGCTGCTGCTGAAGAGTGAAGCTTCCTGAAGCAGATGGTTGCCCTTTACCTTTCTTTACATCCACCACCCCAGGCCCAATCTTTCCTTTGGCTTGCCTTCTTCAGCACGTCTCATTAAATAACTCATACCAACTCATTAAAAATGGCTCAGCTATTAGACATTATTTTTTCCTAGGAGTCAATCACTTGAGATTTTTATGGAACAGATGGGAAAATTAAAAACAATCTGTCAGAATTAAGGAACAAGATCAAATTAGCTGGAAAGGAGTAGCAGCAAGTTATTACAATTGTCTGCTTCTCACACCATCTTGAGATGAGAGGGTACAGAAATGGCACAAATCTGTAAAACTTTCTATTTAATTACTTCTAATTTTCTGAGAGACTGACAATTCTGAACAGAAATTTACATTTTTTTAACAAACCACAACACACAAGTTCTAATATTTCCTGTCAGAGTTGGAGAGCCATGGAAGACAAAGTTCAGAATTATACATTCTTAGGAGAAGGGTAACATTGGAAATATCATTTGCTGTTTCTTTGTTCACAAGAAACAACATAACATGAAATACTTCCACAGGTCACCAGGTCTGTAACTTCTGAAAACACACTGAAGGCTGCATTCAGGACATTATTTGAGTGTTACACAAAGTTAGAGCAAGACAGTTCAACTGAGCTAAGTGGAGGAGCCTCACCTCTATTTTCAATGGGTCTCCTGATAATGAATCCCCAAAATGAGGGTTGGTCTGGCCTATAAGGAAAGTATTTATCTTCTGGAGTTTTAAACCATCTTACAAAGAATTCACTACAAAATTAGTTTGAAATTGCTATTTTTACAGATGATACAGGCTACCAAAAGGAACTACTACAAATCCATTAGTAGGTCCAAGTACATTTTTCAGTGGTACCATATCATGAGGTATTACAGAGATATTTGATTTCCCTTCAAAATATTACAATCAGACCTATTTTAGAATATTATATGAACAGTTTTTAAGTGAGGAGTAAACACAAAAAAAGTAAAACATCCACAAGGACTTTTGTGAGCATCTCCACAACTAAAAGATACAGAAAAGAAATTAAGCCGAAGTTGTACATTTGGGAAAAACACATAGAAGCACTAGAAAAGAAAAAAAAAAAAAAAGCCCAGCCACATTCCCTAAAAGAAGTCAGTAATACTATACAAGAGTTTAATCTAAAATTGATATCAAAGGTCCTAATGTAGCAACAGGCTTCATGTCTCAAACAGGAGCACAGGAACACTTTTTTGTTATATTTTACAAAGGAGAACAATACCCAGACACAAAAGGATCATGATAAATCCCAAGCTTACATCCATGCCTTAAAACAAGCTGTAACACCTCTGCACTAAGGAAACCCTGTCTCAGCTTGGATCTGCTAATCTTTACACTTTGTGTGGCAGATTACTTTTAGCATATTCCAGAGGTGTGGATCTTTGCTGGCTATTCCTCCAGCAGCTGACTCTGAGGGAAATCAGAGGTGTAAAAGGAGAGGCCAGGAATGCAAATACCACTGACCAGTGAAGGAGACTCGGCTCCTCCACACCACATCTATTGTTGGCTGCATTAGGGACTACAACCAAACAGAAAATAACTGACTGACTAAATAAATAAATAAATAAAATTAAGAGATGACAGGGTGTGTACAGTGACTTCCAGTGCTGATGAAGACCACAGACCTACTTAGCCTTCAGCCCAACCTCATCCTCAATTTCCCACTGCAGTTGCTCCCACTTACTTTATAGATAAAATAAATCTCTACTATAATTACAGCAGTTTTCCCCAAAGAAGGCATGTATATAAACAACTTACTGTGCAATAATGTAGAATATTGTTCTTTCTATAAACATGGGAACAATTAGAGTAGCTTTAAAATATTTTAAGAAAGATATGTACTTAAAATGTCACGTACAAAGAGCATTTAACCTGTACTTAAGCTGTCACTGTACTCAAGTTTGCAGTTGAAGTGTGTCTGATCCTGGCATCTAACATTTTCTGAAAGGGATTCCAACTACTCAGCCAAGGCTCTTGTGTAGCATTTAACCATTTAAACTAAAAAAAAAAAAAAAAAAAAAAAAAAAAGCTCTGAGTGAAATAGGTATTAGGATTCTCTGGTGGATATTTGATTTCCCTAAACTAAGTCAATGTACAGAAATAAGACAGCTGACCGAAGGACGCTGCAACATAAAAGTGCAGAACCTTAATTCCTCCTCCACCTTTAAGACTCTTACGAAAAGCAAAAATACCCACCTGAATACAACCTTTAAAACTGAAAACACCTCTTTAGAATAGTTTAGAAAATTACTTCACTGTGTGCCATAGAAAAGTACTTCCACATTTTTCCTTCCTCCAACACAGTAATGCTCTGTATTTATTGAAATCACAGTAACTGATGCTTTGTGATATTCCAGCTCAGCAGATACTTAGCTAGAAATACTACAACATCACACTCTCAAACCTGAGAAAGGAAGGTTGTGTTTCATGGAGCAACACAAGACACATTTGAGCAGCATTTGACCACAGCAGCTCTGAGGTAGGGGACAGATGAAAACTGACATCCTGTTAAAATGTGCACACACACATATGGACCATGCAAAGTCAATTCTTTGAAATACATCCCAGCAATTGAGATCAGCAAATGAACTTTACCACAGCTTCTTAAACAGGTACTTCTAGGGCTATAGTTAATCCACATGCAACTGCTGACACTTCCTAATTGCTTTACATGAGACACTTTCCAAATCCTTTAATAAATAAAAATTGATTCAGTATTTCTGTATTCTCAGATGTGGTCTTAACACTGACTTACAGAGCTGAATTTGTAAACTAAAAAATAATTTTAGAAAATCCCCACAGTATACCAATAGCAAAAACAAGGACAAGACTCCTGTACTTCTCTCAGTGAGCTAAGACTCTCAAGGCTAGAGATGAGGACTTTAAATAACAATCCTGTACTAATAACTAAAATACTAATACATTTGGTAAATTATGAGGCAACACAGGTAAAGAAATTGACCTTTCTTAAGCCCTTGTAAGAACAAATCAGGAACTGCTTGTGTCAAGCATGGGTACGTGTGTGACACACACAAATTGTGATCAGAAATGAATAGTGGAAGATAAAGCACCTAAAAAAAGACTGACAGTAACATTGAAAGCCAGGACTTCTCAGCTCTTAACCTCAGTCGCTTTCACCTACTTTTAAAGGCTAAAAAATATTTCAAAAAGTTTATAGCCTGTAATACTGGTAAGTGCTGCCTATAAACAATAATCTCAGCTCCATCGGGGAGACTTTAGGAACTAATGATGTATGATTTCTAAAAAACCACAACAAACCAACCAAACCAAACTACCAAAACCCCTCCAATACTACTAACACAGTGCCTGCAGTATTTCAGTTACCATTCTCAAAGAAGACAAAGAAAAAGGAATGGCAGATTCCAAAAGGAGACACAAAAATGGCATGCAAGAATAAAAGCAAGTAAGTGATTTAATCAGCCCCCTTGACTCTCAACAGATATTTGGTTTTGAAAATCCCTTTGATACAATCAGAAGAAAATAATCAAATGTAGTGTGCAACCACAGAAGTATTTAGAGATGCATTCATCTCTGCTGGAGAGCATGTGAATATAAAACATACATTTCATATTTTAGCCCACATAGCTCATAAAGGAGAAAATGTCAAGACTTACAAATCACACTAGATGAAAAGTTAGTACGAAAAAAATAAATAATTTAGAAGTCCCATAATTGTTTTAGCTTTAAAGTATAAATTTTTCTTCTTGAACTTACATGAATTTGGCTTTCTTTGTTCATAGAGGGATGACAAATTGATTATTCATAGTTTTCAATGTCAAGCCTATAATTCCATCTACTCTTTTTAAAATACTGTGTTTGATAAACACCCCAGATCACAAATAAAGTACATTCATAAAATGCTAAGGGGTTGGCATGAACCTTAAAGATCCTCTACTCCCAACCCCCTCTGTCATGGGCAGGGACATCTCCCACCAGACCAGGTTGTTCAAGGTATTATCCAACCCAGCTTTAAACACTTCCAGGGCTGGGGCATCCACAACCTCCCTGGGCAACCCGTTCCAATGCCTCACCACTCTCTCAGTAAAAAATATCTTCCTAATATCTAACCCAAATTTCCTTTCTTTGAATCTGTACTTATTACTCTTTGTCCTGTCACTAGAGTTCCTGACAGAGAGTCTCTCTCTGGATTCTCTGTGGGCCCCCTTCAGATCCTGCAGGTGCTCTGAGCTCTCCACACAACCACATTCATGGCTGTGAATGTGTCCTTGTTCAAATCTAAAATGACTATGCTTTAAACTTGAAAGTGATAATCAAAAAACACCTAAACATGTTTGAGAGCCAACACTCAAAAGCAATTCTCTGGGAGGAGTCAACCTTCAGGAGGGCCAACTTCATCTTATTTAAAAATTATTTTTGGTGTCTGTAAGAAAAAATTGTATGCAGTCCCTGTGCCAGTTCTGTATTCAAATTAACCATTCATTTCACAGCTGGACATGTCCTGAAAACTTCTAATGTGGTGTCCAAGGCACTGTCTTCTTCCTTTTATCAGCACAGCACCCAGTACCTTAAGCCAGAGAAAACAGCCCCTTCGTTTTCAGAGCAGAGATGTAATAGAGCTGTACCCTTTGATTATTCTCCAGAGCAATGCCTTTAGTTTCCCAGAGCTTTGACTATAATGCAGATAGTCCTGAGATTAAATGTGTGTGCTTGCACAATCTTTACTGGTTCATTTAAGTCTTCCTTCAAAGCATTTTGCATCTTTCAAAGGCCAACACCAATCCAACTGGCTGCTTAAAATGCAGCCTATTACAAAAGCAAAGCTATAAGCTCCTGACAAAAACATTCACCCTTTCATACTAATCACAGATAAAGTGGATTTGGCAATAGATAATTAGAGACATCTAAAAGACTTCTGTGTTCTGATGAAATTTGAATGCTTTCTCCAACACAACGTAAATATTTAATACTAAATAAACCCAGAATAAAGTGGTGAGCCACGTATGCTTAAGAAAATAAACTTTACTTTGGAAAAAATCAAAAGGAAGATTTGTTTCAGTAAACTGAACTGCAGCAGGAAGTTGTTCATGACACCATAAAGCAGGAAGCATATGTTTGGTTAATCATCAGACTAGCGTAAAAATGAACTAAGAAGTGGTAACAAACCCATATACATGCACTTTTAAAACACAAGTTATATCTACTTGTACAGTAGCAGTTTGTATTGCCAACCAGAGAATATGATCAGGACAACTTCTTTGGAACAAACAATTCTCTCAGTAACTTATTTTTATACAACAAAGAAAAAAAAATAAAAAGAAAATTCAACTGCAAAATAAATGAGACATCAAAGCATGCTGCTCTCAATAACATTCCTTAAGTGTCATATCTTGGCCAGTATCCCAGGATACCCTTAGAAATGACACACATCTCAATGGGATTCTTTCAACAAAACATTTTAATAAATAAATTCAGGTTTTATGCTAACTTATTTGATTAAATACAGCTTTATGGGAATTATATGCAACAGATGTCAGAGCCTTATGGGCTTTTGTTCCAATTCCTAATTATTTGTGAAACTGCCATTTATAAATGCTATCACATAGTAAGATCAATAAATAATCCACCTGAAAAGCTTAAGTATAGCTATATTCCATTCTGAAATGGCAAAAGTCAAAGATTTAAAACACCATCAGGTTTCAAGGACAGCTCACAAAACAAAAAAGTTCCAGTATTCTGTACTAAGGTAAGGGAAACCAGCAATTTTGTTTAGTACCTACCAAAATCCAAGTATGGTGTGCATAACACAACCTTTTGCCAGGTATAACTCCCTAGCCTCAGTACCATCAGTTAGAAACTGGTAGTTGTTCACATTTTCCTCAATTTTCCCATTTCTAGAATAAGGTTTAAATTATTTCCTCTTTTCTAAGAGGTATTTTCAGCTAAAAATCAAAAATACAGGAACTCAAATTACAGAACATTTCCTAGCTTTCCTGAGATTATTTTTACCAATCCCAAATGCAGGCCATGATCATGCTAGTGTCTCTAGGCCATGTACAAACTCTTGGCACCCTTCACATAGAATTTCAAAATCACCTGGAAGCAGAGGGAAGGCTCTTTCTGATTTCAGTGACTGCAAGAGAATAAACACATTCATTCTTTTTTTGATATTATTGGAAACACTAGAAAATTAAATCCCTAAACTTGTAAAAAACCCAAGATGTTTCTAATCATGATACCAGAAACTTGTATTCAGAAATTCATGAATAATGAACCAAAATTCTTGTGTATCTGCTTAGTTGTAAGAATTTTTGTGGCTTCCATTCTTAAAATTAGGCAAATATTTAACTTCCAAATGAAGCAATGCCCTCAATAAAGATTTTATTGCCATTGTACCCTGTTTCACTGATACAGCAAGGAAGAGATTATATGCAATAGGGTGCTTTCATATCACATGCTTAAAAGATGAAATGAGAATCTGAAAATTTATGATTTCATGTTTCTCTCTGATAGTTTTACAGCATCTCTTCTCATCTCATGTTTCTCTCATTTCAGTGCTTTTATTTAGACTGGATCCCAATGTAACAATATAGTAACTCATTTTAAAAGACAGTAAATATGCCTACAGAATTCCTGGCACGAAAGCAGAGGATCTGTCAAGTCTTCACTGTAGAAAATCCCAAAAATGAACAACAAAAAGCACAGCATTAAGTGCATTTTATTTGCAAATATCATATACAAACAAATAGTGTAATTACTTGGATTGAAGGAAACTAATAGGCTACTACAGTTTTTCCTTCTAATACCAGGAAAATTATCATTATCCTGATAACATCCTTGATAGACAGATATCAAGCCTAGACCTGAGCATTTTCAATGACAGTGATTACAGAACCTGCCTTCCTGGATTATCATATTACTTATTGGTAAAAACAGTTTCTTAGTATTTAATTTTAGACATACTTCCCCCACCATACATCATTTCTCATTCTGCCATTGATTACTGATGAAATTAAATTATTTTGGCCTGCCCTGTAAGGTTCCTCTACATTTTGTGATAAGTGGTAATTTTTCTCCTCAGTTGTGCTATCCTTTGCATGAACATGCCCAGCTTTCATTCCCTTCTCTCAGCTATTATTTCCCTAAACTTTCCATAATTTTTGTTTGTTGAACTACCTCCAGTTGATTTTAAACAGTGCATTATCTTCCACACTATCTTTGAAGATAATCAAGAAAATTCCACATCACTGACACCCTGGAGGAGACATTACAAAGACAAGACAAGGTTTACAGAACAACAGCACATTGTTGAAAGTAAAAGGCATATGCCACCCAAGGAAAATATTTTTTTTTTTTTACCTGTAAGGATGTTAAAAAGCTATGTTTTACAGCTACTGTGATAATTATTGCACAAAGGAAGCGTCTGAGTTAAATTTCATGGTGTCTTATAATACACTAGGACATAAACCAGAAAAATACATACAGGATTAAGTTTCCATAAAGCCCAAATGATCTGGCATATGAAATAGGAGAAGGAATTTAATCCACTCCTATAATGTGGTCAGGGCACATGACTTCCACCCTGTCTCCATAGCTGCCTGCTACAGCCACTGAGCCAGAATAGCTCCCGTGGCTCCTGCAGGCCACTGGCCAGACTGGTCACCCATGCCTGGCCAGCTCCCATGGCCAGAGCTGGGATGTAGCAGCTCCTGGTGCAGCTCCTGGGCCAAATTCTGCACTTTCCTGGGCAGCCACCTCCTGCTCTCTGCCCTCAGCCAGGTAACTGCACTGCACAGAGCCTGGACACCTTCATCTCCTCCTTCTCTGCTCATTTTTAACCTGCCTCGAGAACCTCCTCCTGTCTGCCCCCAGGACTGGTACCTGCAGGAGGGAGCAAACCGAGGTGGGGATTGGTTTGGTTTCCCTCACCCTGTAAACACAGTCCTGATGGAAAACTACACTTTTCAATTGTTTTTGTAACAGATAAAGTCATTTCTTCCAAGGAAGCAAATTAGTTTAGGAATTAATTTGTTTTAAATATGAAACAACTTAATCTCTTTACTTAAAAAAAAGGGCAGATCTTATAAAGCAGCAATATAAGAATAAACTTGCAGTTTTTATCATTAAGAATTTTTTAAGTCAGGAACTATTGCTGAGTCACTGTGACATGTTTTTGAAGGTAAAAATGCAGCATGAATGGGATTCAATGTACATGCAGAGTTGCAAGTTTTTTAGTCCAAATGCTTTTTATTCATCACATAATATTTTCAGAGTTGAGAGGAACTCACATTAGTATCTTGCATACAATTCAGCCTCCTCAAAATAGTACTCTTTTAAATTCAGTGAATTTTTCATACTTTCAAATAGAGAGGTAGACATAATTTTGTTTTGTCAACTAGGAAATGTACAGTTGTGTCCCTGTTCTCAAGCATTATTACCCAAAGCACAGAAGGGAGCACGTGACTGCACACTGACCTTCATCTGTTCCCAAATTATGCCTTTTAAAAGCCTTGAATCTGTTTAAGGGGAGCTGCTGAAACCTGAAACGAACGTGGTCTATTGCTTTATAAAGTAGATGAATGTAGAACTTAAGTATTACATTTCAGGCTCTTACTGTACTAAATATAGCAAAATTAGGATGAGGGAGAATATAACTGTAACCTGAGTCTGGTTTTAGAGAATGATTTTTTATTACAGGTATTGATGGTTACTCTGTAAAATTTAGTATGTTTCTATTTCTAACAGAAAATCACCACAAATTTGCAAAAGAAAAATGTTAATGTTCTCCTGATAAAGACTTTTATTTTTAAAAGCCAAGTCCTTAAAAAAATTAACAGTTCTTCAGCCCACAAATCACACCCCCACAAATTGCTAACCAGTTCTGACAGACCCAAGTCTAAAAAGAATCTTGAAATACACCTTGCATCTAAATTTTCATTGCTTGTACTCTGCTTGATTTTCATCAGGATATGTTTAATAATGACCAAACACATCATCTTGAGTATTAAAGGGAAAATTACACTTAATCAGAAAACTAAGCAGTGCATAACTACAGAAAGCATCTTCTGCTGTGTGCCTAACACAACAGGGCAAAATTATGTAACTGTTAGGAGCAACACCTCAATAAACTTGTTCAATAATTATAGTGGAGAACAGGTAATCAAGGATTTTTACTTCATTCATTTTTAGTAAACGTCACTGTCATTTCTAATGACATAATAAAACCTTCCAATGAGCCCTAATATTAACTTACATCTAACTCCAGAAGACAAGACAATATTAAGTTCATTCTTTTCCAATACAAAAATGGCTTAGAAATTGACAGATTTCTTGCCAAGTTTGCAAATTTTTGAGTTTTCAGATGAGAACTGTAACACTCATTAAGCATTTAATATGCTTGTAAAATCATAGAAACCTTCAGGATGTGAGTTTTGGCAATCATCTGATCCAATCTCCTGTTAAAAGTCAGGTTAATTTCTAAGTTAGGCCTGATTTCTCAGAGCCTTGTCCAGTCAAGGTTTGGATTTCTCCAAGAATGGAGATTCGTCAGTCTCTCAGGGCAAAGCATTCCAGGAACAAACTACTGTCCATGGGTATGTCCTTGTGTCATGGATCTTCCCTGTTAAAATTTTAACCTAAATATAGTAAGAAATGCTGCTTCTTTTTGTCTATGCTGACATGCAAGTGACTTTTGACAGCAGAGGTTCTGGTTTTGCCTTAACACAGTTTATTCTATGACCAGTAATAAATTGCATGTAACTATTTTTGTCTTTAAGTGGCAGGGAGACATTGGGAATAAGCAATTATTTGTTCAACATAAATTACAGAAGTGACTTAAGGATTGATGTCTAATTCTGAATGATATTGATCTAAAGAAAGCTCATGAACAACATACTGTAGACTTATGCCCAGATCTGCAATAACCAAAGGAAAGTAATACCAATTCTGCTATACTACCTTGAGCTAGAGTTACACCACCAGACTGCATGTGGTTAAATGATCTTGCCCTACTGCAACATATAGTGAGATTTTAAAAGATGACTCACATCTAAGGCAAATGAAGTGACTACTGCAGTCCTTGTGTTTTTGTCTTTGTATCATTTAATCAGCTGTTGGAAAGGATGTATTTATACAACAATAACTTCATCTCTTGGTAAATATTTTCCTGCATCTTCTGATACAAATCTATTAAATATTGGCTTATATTGACCTAATTTGAAATGGGACAGAACACTGGGGTCCCAAAGGAAGCCAGCACACAAGCTCTCAGTTCACTACCACGCAGCAAGGAAGTTCAGTCTTAGGCATGTTTACTTGTGCTACTGAAAGAAGATTACAAATAAAGACATGGGTTAGGCACAATGTGTGGTTTTATATGATTACACTGTTGTTTTTTTAATTAATCATCACTAAATTCATTATACATATCAATTCTACGTAAATATTACAAATATATATATATAGCTCAGTTCAGGTAAACAGACCTATTACAGACACTTGGAGCATTTAACAATCTCACAGCACTTCCATAAGTAGTAAGCTATGAATACTAATAAAAAAGTATTATGGAAAAGGGGTCTTAATTCTGGAAAACATCTACAAACTTCTTCAAGCAGACACACACACACTAGGAAATACAAGAAATATAACAGAATATGTGTCCCAGAAACATCTCCTCTTCTTCAATACTGAGCCTTAATTAACAGTAATGAACCTGTAAGAGCTCTCTCAGTATTAAGTTCTCTATAATCTTCAGGAACTAGTTAACATCACTTTTCCAAATAACAAGCATCACAGCTAATAAAATACACCAAAATATTAGGCTTTAATGTACTAGAAGGGATTTTGAATCTGACTACTGCATTGGATAATAATTGCCTTCCTATTCACAAAAAAAACCAAACATGTAAACCCATGGATTTCCTTTGCAGAAAGTTCACATTACCACCTTTGGTGTCAGAAGCTGCAATGAATTTCCTTGTCAAAGAGTGTTAGACATTCTGCAGTTCAACAGCAGTCACTAATAAGTTCGGGTGGCAGCTGTTGTACATCTGAAGCTAACAAATGTTATGTGACCAGAGATGACTGGCATGACATGTGGCTGTAGCCTTTTTATAAAGTTATGTTCTCAACTATTTTAAAAATGTCCACAAAAGTCCTTCAGAAATACTGTTCCCAAGAAGTTCATGGAAAACTGATCCTTTAATACTTACCCCACTCAGTTAGTTGCATATATTCACACATTATCACACAGTGATAAACTAAAGTTTAAACAAAAATAGTCACACAAATTCATCTGGAAGTCTTGTTCTCAGCACTGTGACTTAAGGCTGGATTCACTTGCTTGAATGGGAATATATTAAATTTCCAGCAATCAATTATCATTTCAGCCTTTGTATCTGCCATCATAAATTTAGGAACATGCCCATATGGACAGACAAAGTGCAAAGACAGAACTGTCTTCCAGGCAAATTCCAAAAGCAAGTGTGAAGTTCAGTATTGAAATATCACTCCGTCTTCTGTCCTCATTCTCAAGCAGTACAGGCATTTTTAATCTAGCTAATACTTTCCCAGTCTTCTTGAAAATTTTACCTTCATAACCTTTATAAAGATAAAAAGTGTTGCTAAAATGTTATATGCCTCCCAGGCACCCACACGCATGTACAGACTCATGAAAGGACTCAGAGGGTTCCAACAGAGAAGAATTTCCCAAAATGCAACTGATTTTAGTTATTTAATGCACACAAAAAACACATCTCTTGAGGTGGTTCTGGTTATGTCACAATTCATTTAGTGTCCCGCTACATTTTTTTGCCTTTAATAGATTTAGGAAAGTTTTTTATTGGAAAAAGTTGTTACCCTTGCTTTTTATTTTTATCTTCTAGTACCTCCATTTTCAGCAAACAGATTAAATATTAATACTTTTTGAAAGACATATAAATATTTTAGTTTTTAATAACACTAAGACTTGGTCTGTTTTATATATACCTTATTTTTTATAATCTTGCATGAACTAATCTTTGAAGTCAGGAATTTTTCTTCCCCAATCAGAGAAATACATTTGGAAAGACAGAAGAAACTCCTTCCTTCAGGTAATAAATTCCCACTCAAAAAAAGAGGATTTCGTACAATCCAAACTTTCAGTTCCATCTTCTGTGTAATCATTAAAATGTGCAATAAATCATGTGCTAAAACTCTAATATTGGAATAGCCAAGCACAGACAAAACTTACCAAAAATATAATAAAGCACAAGGAGATTTTTAAATTTCTGCTAATTCTATCTTAACAGTAGAAAACCACCTGCAAGTATTACACAAGAAGTGGGAATTGAAGAGGAAATTGGAGAAAAAAGAACATCAACACTTGACCAATGAAAGAGAATACAGTATGAAATACAGCATGAAGACAATGGGAAATAATGTGATGCCATCATTACCTGTCATGTGTCCTCATAAAATCCCAGAACTTCTTAGTGCCATTCTGGGGGGAAAAAAACATTAAAAATCAGTCAAATTAACTCCAACTGAAAAATCACTACAATAAAATTTAACCAAACTTAAGAGGCATTTCTTTGAAAACTTAGTATAGCTGATTTTATTTAAGAGGACAGTATTCTGGATTTTGACAGTTAGTATTACAGTTACTGTTTTAGGACATTTCAAAATCTCAGATCCACATTATTATGATGACAGTTAGAATACATTTATTGCAGCCTTCAGGCCCAGTTTTGGCCACAGCATCAACTTCAGCTGCTCAATCTAACCACTCATGTGCAGGAAGCTATAAACAGCTATGTTTTAACCAGTAAAACAACACACAGGTATGATCTTCCATGTCCAGAAATGCTCTTACCTTGGGAACAGCTCAGCACTTATCTCCTAACTAAATCCATGTGGGATCCAGGAACAAGACACCTTCCCTCCAACCCCTTACAAGGACCAAAATAGGAGTTTTATCCACACCTAACATGAAGGGGTCACACTCCACACAGCAGCTGTTCCTCTGCACTGCTGCTGGTGCTGAGGGCACTGTCTCACAGGCTTGGAATCACAGCTCTCACTCAAGAACTGGGAGATATTAAAAGGCAGATTTTCTCAAGATGGGCCAATTCCTGTCCTCTGCCAGCTTAAAAAGATCAATATCCACTACATCACAGCTGACAGTGATCTCTGAAAACAAGTGTTCTTTCACAGTTACAATGAGCACATATACCTTGCTTACACTTATATTACACCTTCTATAGTTACCTATAGAATTCATATACATCAGTTCATGGAGATGCATAGAACTCTTTACTCTACTTGGTAGTGTGATGTGTTTTTCAGCTCAAATACAACTCAAGAGATTTCACTCCCAGGTCAGTTTTAAGTCTACATTAGGAATCAGTATGAAACCAGAGGAAATTCTTGTGGTTGATACCTTTTCTTATTAGCAACACAAAAATGGGACCTGCTGAAGACCTACTACCTAAAATACGCCTAATGTGAAAAACAGCACTTGACTTCTAATATAAAGTATGGTTAAATGGATGATCAAACCCTGAGCAACTGGTTAATGATTTAAAGCAGGTAAATGTGAGCAATGAGAGAAGAATCAAATTTAGTTGGTGGGTAAAGGTGCCAACCAATATAGACAGGCCCTTCAGCTCTATTACAGATGTCATGGCTACCAAGTACACAACAGCTGGTGGGGATTAGATAACAAGCACTCTGGTTCAGAGATTAAGCCCCTGAGCTTTATGAGTTTACCAAGCTTTTTGGAAGAGGGACTGTTTGCTTGCTAGCTGGGTTTTTCTTCATTCCCACAACTCTAATTATAAACAGTTGTTCACCTCAAGAGAAACTCTAATCCATGCTTCCATTGGTGCCTGCACATACCTTCTGCTAGCACTGACAGGAATCAAATGTGTGCACTACAGGAGAAGCCCTGTCATGGTTTAAATGCAATATAATGTTGAAAGGGAAGTAATGACAGCAAATTCTCAGAGTGAACTGAAATATTAAAGCCATTGCTTATTAAAGCCATTGCTTCCAAATCTGAGTGTATATCCAATTCATTCCACCTGGTGAGAGACAGAGGAACAACTTTGATAGAACTATGAAACAATACAGCTGCAACATGGGCTGTGTTGTATGGTAAGATAATTTAAGGTATTAAATGTGCAAGGTCAGCTCAATCTTCCTGTAGGTTTATTTTTACCTGAAAGCAAGTATTTCTGGGATTTATTAGCAGATTGCTGAGCAATTTTCCATTTAACACGAAAGAACTGGAAAACTCTGTACCACGTGTAACTCCGTATCATTTCTCTAGTCTCAACCTTCCCCTGCCCGAAATCATAAGCTGGTGCTACCATCATCCATTCTCCCCTTGTAGAGTCCACTTTGGAGAAGTGCAGGTGTCCAGCTGCTGGAGATGCCAAAAAAAGCCTGAACCAAGTCTCTCCTTGCATTAATTTAGGCTGTTAGTCCTGTGATGCTGCATTCTACCATACGATCCCACCAACAATCTTCCTGTTGCCATCATTTTGCAAATTATAGAACCTGATTGCTTTGGAGCACTTAAGAGAGGGTTTCAAATAGCTGAGGGAAATTACACCCTAGAGAATCATCCTCATACAGATGGGATCCATCAGAACTGAATGACCTCTTCCCAAGGATGAGCTCTATTACCATTAACAGAGACTACCTCACAGACGTACACATAATTTTTAGCAGAAACCAAAAGAAGGAACTTAGTACCTAAAAATAAATGAATCAGAAAATAAAATCTGTATTTTCTATTTTCTAAGCTCAGGTAAAGCCCTTTCTCTAGAACATGATTTGATTAGTCTAAGATCCAAATTCAAAACCAGCCACAAGCTAAATTAATTTGAGTCAAGAAATTGGTTAGTATCATATACTCTGACTGGACAACACTTACTAAGGTATTTTCTGCCTATATGTGAATTAAAAAATTACTTCATATGATCAAGTTGCACCTGTCCAAATAAATAAATCAATAAACAAATGAAACATTCCAACATCTCTTTGTTTACAGTGGCAGAAACTCAAATGAGCCCCATTCATGCCCTATTGTCGAAGTCAAATGTAATTTGAACCCAACCGAATGGAGTTGAGTTTCTATTGTACCCAATGCATGGTTTTTCCTAACAGACTGGTAGGAAGGTTGCTAATTATTAATAGCATGTAAACAGTTACCAATGGTTCTTATGCTGCTTTACATACTTTACAGAACATTAATTCCAGCCAGCTTCTAACCAACTATATCAAGCTGCATGTAGTATCTCTATCTTATCTTTGGGACAAAAGTATTACTTGCTGAACTGATCAAGATTCATGCTTTTAAAAGCCAAGTGGCTATGATTACTTGTTAAACTGTTCCACTCTATATATCCTGGTCTTGGACAAAGCTCTGCTATCACCACAGTTACAGATAGCTGCAATGTTAAAGGTATCAGTGGTCAACGTAATTCCTGAAAAAGAGAAATATCTCTGTGAAACACAAAGGCTCTCTCAAACCCTTATCATTTTAATAAGCATATGTAATTGCATTATTACAAGTAGCTCATTCTCCAATCTCTAATAAGGAACAATCACAGTATCTCTAAATGCAGTGAGAACTGAGTATAACTGTTTGCTGGGAGATCTAAACATTGATGACAGGAAGAAGAAAGGATTATTTTATGATATTAGAGAAAGATTTAAAAAAATCATTCTTCAAACAGGAAATGTGTCCTGGGATGTTTGTAAAGATAAATATTTTATTTTCAAAATTATTTTTCACTGGTTTTAATCTGTTCAGAATAGCAGTTCTGATATTGCAACAACCTTGTGTAACAGATAATCGATTTGGTAAATCTTTAATCACAAAGTAATCACACTCTAGTTCTGTGCTCAGTGATCAGGTTCTGTGATGTTGCAACACTCAACTAGTGCATATAGTATGTGTAAATTAATAAAGCTGTATTCCAGGAGAGGCAGCATGTGAGACAACTTAGTTTCACGTTACACAGAAGACAGATCACTTACATAAGTACTAATTGCATAAGAAAGCCATACCAGGTCAGACAAGATGTACATCTTGCCTGGCAACCTGTCTCCAAAATTTAAGAACAGAGAAAGCACACAGCAATGCTTCCCCAGAACACTCTTCCAAAAGGCAAAAGGCACTGAAGGGTGGCAAAAGACAGTACTGCAAAAAGGCACCCAAATTAAACACAGTCCTCCCTCAAAACTAAGAAGCAAGCACAAATAGCCATTTCTGTACTACCTGAATGTGCAAAGTGCATATTGTCTGTAAGATTGACTTGGTAATGGCATTGATAACTTAATCAGAATTAACAACAGCTTGCTCCCAGCTTGACAGTCTGCACAAGGAGACTCAATGCCTTTTGGTTCAAGTGATTCCAGGCACTGCCAAGTGCTCTCTGCTGGACAAGCACTGACAGTGGCTGCAAGTTCATCAGATGTGACTCCTACCTGTGCAGAGCTGTTTATATCAGCCATACTTGACCTTCACATTCTCTGTCCTGCTACCATCCTTGAAATAATTTTCCTAAGATTCTTTCAGCACCAGCTCAGTGCCCTAAATACAGGCAAGAGTCTCCTCACACTGTCTGTAATGGATAAATTGGACTTGTCTGCAGCCTATGAAATACCATTCTTTTTGCCACATGCCCTCTGGTTAAAATGCCTTAAGAATCACTGTCCCAGCAATATTGCTGTCCTTTGCTTTTCTCCACCACCTGAGGCAATGAAACATCTGAACAAGGTCAAATCACTGATAGAATGACTAAAGGATAACTCTTGCTGCCTAGAGGAACTCACCTAAGACTTAGCCCAGGAGGGCCAATAAAAAAGAGAAAAAGGACTTGCTGTGCTAATGATGTAGAAAGAAACATTCACTGGGTGATACTGGGTAAGATCCACATGTGACAGACCCTGGACGTGCTCTGACAGAAGTCACTGGGTGTTTCTACTCTTCACTGGGGGCAGCTTCAATGCCTTCCTCCTTTTCCCTGAGGGCAGTGCCCATGCACAGTCTGCCACCTGAGAAGCTCTTACATGAGGTAATGCATCTGCACAGGTACCAATACTCATCATTGTTAGACTGATACCATCCTAGGCTTTCAAAAAAAATCCAACCCAAACAAACCAACCCCTCAGACTGGCTGTGGTGTACAGCCCTCCTGGGACTCACAATTTCTCTGCAGATGCTGAGAAATTTTTCAATTTTTCTCCTTTTTCAAATGGATGGAATAAGTACTTGAAGACAATTTGAGAGAGAAGAGGTGTAGGCCTTTCCTCAAGAATCATTCCAGGAATCTTCCCAAAGAATGAGATCTTTTTGTAAATATTTTAATTGAATTAGAGCTATGGTGCTCCAATTTTAAGATGCTACTGAGTGTCAAGGTGAGGAAGTGAAAGGACAGGGATGCTGTAGTCCATAACACACAGCTTAGGGTAACCTTGGTAGTGCCACACTAAGGGCTGACACAGCAGAAGTCTGTAAAAACCATGAATCACACAGAGATGGTGAATGTGAAAAAAATATTCACTATTTCTCATAATATAGAAGCACTATGTCATAGCTGGCTACCTGGGAAAAAGGCTGAGGTTCTTCTGGGCAGTGATCTGCCTCATCTCAATGACCCAGTGCTCAAGTCCTGCAGCAGCACAGAGGGGTTTGCCTTGCTTATGTATAAAAGAATTAACTGAAAGCTTCTGAAACAGCTATAGAAAAACTACATTACTTGTATTTTTTAAACGTGTGCAATTAAAGGCTTATTCTTCTTAGATTTTATTAAAAGTTTTCTTCTGAAGACTAAATCAAAAACATGTTGGTGTAACAAGTAAAAGAACACTCACAAAACCGCTCTAAATGCTTCCTTTAACTTTGTGTAATAATTTTTTCACAACATCACTCAAAGGTGTATAAAATAAATCCTCCACACCCAGGTTTACAGTAACAGATTTCCTGTAGTCACTCTGTTGGGAATTTTATTCAACAAAATAAAATTTACATTGGATTGCCACTTACTTAATGACTCCTTGAAATGAGCTCTGGACAGACAATACACAAGTGTAGAAGAAATGATCTTTACTCAAAATCTACTTAAAGCTTCTTCTAGATTATTTGCCTTATATAAGTATTTAATAATTTAAAGGAACTGCCTTGAGTCATCTCCTACGTTTATCCACAGAAAACTTCTACTTGGGCAGAGAAAGTCTAAGTGGCCAAGAACTGTAAAGTTACACCAAAACCACCTCAGTAAAAAGGTTTTGTACCTTGTATTACATATTTTTGAAGAGAAAGGTAACAGGCCATGCAGGCAGATCACTTATAATGCAGGAGACATATGTCCGAAATATGTCCAAAATAAGCAAATTAACATCACGTATACCACTAAAAAAGAAAGAAAATAAATCTGTCCATGACAATGATTAACTTCTTTCTGTTTACATTACAGGAGAGACAACATGAGGTTTGGCGACCCATTGTGAAAGGCACTAAACACATATAGTGGGAACAGTTCCTGTTCAATGATCTTACAATTCAGTTAGACAAAAGTTGATGTAAACAAACAGAGGCAGTTAAGAAAAATTACAAATATATTATGATTTAGATAAGCTACATGCACTAGTTATGACAGTTAAAATAACAAACAACAGTCATGATCCCCAGTCTACCATCTGAATTTACCCAAGAAGTAAATGTTCCACATTTGCGAAAAAAATCCAACTGGAGAAGTTGAAGCAATTATCAAATAAAAATAACTCTGCCCTCATTGCTCCATTTACTCTGTTTCCCCACTCCTACGACACAAAAGGAGTGAATGTCCTTAATGCAGAGTGATAACAAGTATTCTTCATGTAATAAAATAAATACTATAGGTACAGAAAAACAGATAAGATAATTAATTGGCAAGTAACGGTATTAAACCAGAGTCACAAAGCCAAGCAAGAGTGAGGTCCCTGTTTAATGATTTACATGGACCAAAGCTGTAAAATTCCCTAGAAGTATAATCAATTTTATGCTTTTCTTCTGTTCTCAAAAAAATTTTTTAAAGGTTTGAGGATTACGCTTTTCTTTTAAAAAGTGTAAAACTTGTTTTTCTACTGCACTTATTTTCACATTCAACCAATCTTCTACAAATGTATTCACAGTTTAGTATCAATGTGCAGAGCAATGCCTCTATCTGGAAATTCACTGTGCATTGTCCTGTGGAGGTGTCTACCTGTTGCCCAGACTTTCATAGCAAGAGAACATTGTACTTGTAATTTTACTAGATGGGTTTTTATCAGTTAATCCACATGAGCAGTGTGCCTGGGGAGTCAAGTATCTGACTCATGAAGACAAAAATCTGTACTAACACAGCCAGCTCCTGCTGCCTTCTGCCACCTTTATTTCCTTAAGTGGTCACAGCTTAATGCTTTTCAGCCATATTCACCTTTTTATTACCAGTAAAAGCTGCCAAGAGATAAATTTGCAACAAAAGCAACGCAGTAATTCAGAACTTTTTGGTTTATAAAATATATGTCTCTACAACAGGAAAGATGTGTGTTAGCTGTTGCCTCTCAAGTCCCAGACCCTGGATTAAACAGACTGGACTTCCCCTATGGTAAAGCCATAACAGTTATGTCCTCATCCCTCTGCAAATGAACCTTTCCCTTCCTTTCTCCACTCACCACTGAAGAAGTGCTGCTATCAATTGAGGTTTCCTTGTGACTTTTCTGTTTTCAGCCTAATGGAACCTGATGTCACATCTGTAGCAGTTCTCAATGGCAACATATGAGCATTGATAACTTAATGTAAACCATTTCTTGCCAGCTAAATTATTAATGCTGGAACTCTCTGTTCTATAGAATCAATACAAAATGTTTTCAGTGCCTACAATGATGTGCCCACAGAAACTGCACTTCCAGGACAAACTCAGGACTTCATTGTTTTCTCTTCATTGTCAGAGATAATTTGTCACCAAATTATCTTGCACTATCTGAGCATTTTTCATAGTATTTTCAGCATACACCACATACAAAAATTATGTGAGTAAAAAAAATCACCGTCAAAATAAAGTCTGGAACTTTTTTAAATAAATAAAGCATTGGCAGTCATCACAATGCAGTGAAACCTGTATGAAGAACAGAAATCAAACTGAGACAGCTAAAGCACGTTTGGACTCCTGAAGTTTTCCAAATGACAATAAAAGACCTATTCAATACACCTTAAAAGCTTCATTGCTTCCTGTTGAATATTTTTATTGGATTAATGAGTCAGTAAGGTGGATTTTTGTTTACAGAAGCTAAAGAACTGCCATGCTGTATCTAAAAATTTTCATCCACAAAAAAAAACCCAGTGCAAATGAACAGACAAAAATTCAAGGACATTTAATATTCAACTTTTTCATCTGAAAGAAAAACTCTGTCTTGAATAGACTACTTTGCATCTGAAATCTGTTTGAAATAATGACTTATCATAATTTTTTTGTCTACTTGAAAGGTTTGATTTGTAGCAAGCAGGGAGAATGCTATCTTCTTTTTACCTAATTACAGACTTCATAGAAAGTTCTACATCATCTTTCAAAATGAAAGGAAGCACTTTCAGCTACCATAAAATCATACAACTCAGTTAAAAAATACAAAAATCAATAAAATAATTTCAATTTGCATTACTTGAGTGACCTTTTTTTTCCCTTTTGAATGTACACATCAGTATTAGGGAATTGTCTTATGCTGGAATATCCCATTAAATAACTACTAATTCAAATGCAAAGCTGAAGTCACTCTGTCCTGGGGTGCAGTCCCAAAACAGTGTAAGTCAAACAAAACCAGGTTGCTCCTCTTCCTACTTCATCTGCACATCTTTAATCTACCCTTACCCCACCACTGATATTTATGTGGGCTGGTTCTGGGAACTCACCTAATTAAAATTTTATTTTTGCTCTAGGAAAAAAAAAAAAAAAACCAAAAAAAAAACAACTGAAAAAATATTTAGTAGAATGAAAATGAAAAATTAAAAATAAAAAATTATTAGTCAACATGAACACAATGCCATCATACAGATTGCAAGTCCTCAGCAGTGACTATTAAACAGAACAGCCCCAATTCACTCACAGCTCCTCCAGGAGGACAGAGACGTGTCTGGTAGGGAGTGTTCTACAGAGACACATGCACACAAAAAAGCCAAAATTACCATTTCAGTCCACACCCACTAATCCACTCCATTAGACTGCACACGCTGGAGCAAATGCAGCCTCATCTTCAAAAGCAATTTGCAGAATTACTTGCTGATGTTGAAAAACTACTTCAAAAGAGTTTAAGTGTTATGGAATTTTACTGGGTTTTTTAAACAAGCCACTGTTTAAGCTCAAGAGGAAGGGGGGGAGTGTTTGCTTTTTAAACAAAGCTTGTAATATTTCATTACTAAACTATCTAGAGTGTTTATTTTAAAAGCATCATGATTACAAATAATGGCATTTTTCAATTTTTAACTTCCCTATTCAAGTATTTCAGTTGGGAATGACTGAGTTTAGTGCCTTTGTGGAGTATGCATCCAAAAATACATGAACTGATGACATTTTAACAGAACTAAAAGGGAACATTTTACCTGAAGCAAAATACCAGTGCTGCTAATTGGCTTTAATTGACAATATTAACAGTTTCAGAAGTAAGACTGAGCTAGTGAAGTCCATGGAGACAAAGCATCCTTTACTCTAAAGAGTATCATGCCAGCCCCAGGTGACACAGCAGTTCTGGACAGGGCAGGACAAAGCTGCAAGGGTCTCACTCAGCTCATTTTAAGGCTCGAACAAGAGACTGGAGTGCTCAGCTCTGTGTGACAGCCAAGTCTTTGATGCATTGCTTCTTATCTGAAATTAGCTGGAAGACATAAAGGTACTTCTTGAAGAAACCTTAACATCTACCAGTGGAGACCACACCAGGGATACCTCAAGGGACTAAAACCTAAGGTCAGAGACCATAATTTTTACAACCCATATCAATTTTCTCTTCAAAGAGAAGGTTATTCTGGTAGGAGTGTGTAATGAAACTGCAAACAGATGGTTATAGCAATAGAGTTTACTGTTCAAAGGTGCAATTTTTTCACACTTTGGGAGGTAAAACAAACAATGGAGAATGCATTAATTTATTTAACTGTTAATGCAATACTGGGCCAAGCCACTTTGTTCATTTTATGTACATCAACTGCCAGAACAATTACAACTAAGATACCTGATGTGTAAGTAAACTTTCTCCTATAATCCTCTGGAAGTTTACTTTTCAGGTCACAGTTTGTTTTCTTGTGTGTACTTTTCAACAATGGAGTTGTTGCAGTTTACCTTGGCATTCAGTTATCATTAAGATCACTTACCTTTGAATGAAATTTATAAAACATGAGAATTAAGCATATATAAGTACATTAAATTAAATCAAATCTCCTTTCTCACCTTGTTTTTATGTTTTTAATACACATAATTATCAGAAACAATTGCATGTACAGATCAAACACACTTTATTCCAAGGCAAATCTACAGCACTGCACTGAAATCTATACTACAAAGAATAAGGACATTAAGAAACACAATATGGACAAAGGTCAAATTTATGACTTTTCTCACATCATTTTACTGCCAAGTCAGCATATAATTTAAGGTTATAAGTTGAGATACAGATGGGGATTTCCATCCAATTCTGTACAAAGGAACCAGTTGCAAAGGAACCAGAGGAGTCTGAAGACTCCTCTGTCATTGTATACAAACGATAAAACTTAAAGTGAATATTCAACTGTTCTTTTACATAAATTTCTCTTACATAATTGAATTTTTCTGCATGTATTTCTCCATTTTCACTAAACTGTGTTTTTCCTTTGAAGTTTGTAAAACACTTTCTTATTTTGCAGGGATAAAAGGAACACACACCTTCCCTATTTACCAAATTACTTACCTTATTTTTTCCAGAACACTATAGGAAAACATAAAACTTGAAACTTTGACTGGACATAGGTAAGAAATATATTCCTAATAACTAAGAAGTTTTAGCAGAGATAATATAATTTGGAAACTGCATTCAGCTGATGTTACAGCAAAATACTTTACTGTAAATAAGTGCTGTACTTTCAAACAGATGTATTGCACATCTCTCACTTGTACCCATACTTGCTGAAAACCTCCACAGCAAAGGCCTTGTCTCTAATCTTTTACCAATATTTTTTCTGTTATTGTTTAAGAAAAAATCTCACACAATTTGCAATAACTGTAATAGGAGGCTGAGAAATACATGTCCAGGATGCGTATCTGCTGGCTCCAGCTCAGAGAATAAAAGCCAAGAAAATACCTCAACCCAAACATTGCTGAGAAACTCCTGGGTGTTCTGGGCTTCAGTATTTTTTCTGGAATTTTCCTTATTTGTATAAATTGTTGCATATTGTTGCAGTTGGAAACAAATAAACAAACAAACAAGCATGGCCTTTGTAGTTCAGGAAAAAATTAATCTGGGGAACACAAATATGGGTTCACAGCCCTACTACCAAATTTTAATAATTCATGAGTAACTCCAAAAGGTGATATTTATGAAAGCACTTTTTAGCATTCAGCAACTTTCACCTTTAACCCCCACTTGAAAGATGGAAGAATTGAATTTAGACTTTGTTCTGGACCCAATTCCAGCCAAACACCAGAACCCCCCAGTTGCATCTAAACATCTTTACTCAATAATGTAATTTCTGTTGTGGGACTGAAACTGCAGTATTTGTCTAGGATTACAGAATTATTTCTGCTCTACTACCTGGTGAAGTGTTACTGAAATTAAGTGAGACCAATTCCTGAAAATTACTTTGGGAAACTGCACTTAAACACCTAAGTTACTAAAGGCAATACTATCCAAGCTTCTAAATTTTACTGAGATACACATAACTATGAGAAAAATAAATTTTAATTTTTTTTTTTTCTTTAGAGAGACCAAAAGAATTAAAAACATCTCCAGGAAACCTGTTTTCATCTTTTCTTGTCCTCTGGCAGCTGCTTCTTTTGACGAGTTACCAAGATAAAGGGCCTGACTGAAATTTCAGACTAGTGATATTTAGTGACAGGCAGGGGCAATAATTCTGCACTCATCATAACATACCTAGATCAATCATGTCTGTCTGTAGTAGCTGTTTCAAGACATGGTGAAATTCAATAAGCACGTCTGAGACCCCACAGTCGATGAGAATTCTCACTGAATATTCTTGAGCTCCTTCCTGCACTCATCCTGTGCACTCATCAGTCAAAATAACCTTTCAACCCCTTAGGAAGAGGATTCTCCAAATGCTACACAGAGGACAAACACTGCTTTGGTCCACATCACATTCCCACAACTCATGATTCCGTGGCCAGTTCCTGGTACAGCACAGCCTCATGTAGGATCTCTGACTCAATGAGATTCACCCCCCTGACTTTGCTGGGATTTAGGGCTTTCACCTCATCTCTGCAGGCACAGCAGGGAGAGAAGCAAACGTAAGTGTAGTAGGTAGAAGGAGTAAATGAATCTTAAAATCATCAGTCCCAAGGCAACCACTACGCCTACAAGCATAATTTCTTCTTCTTTGCTGCTCTAGGTCATGACCCTCATCCAAGAGAGGAAGGAAAGAAACTGTCCTTTCATCATTAATTTTGCTATGTCATTCAGGAAAACAACACTGACAATACCATAAAACCACAGTTTAAGTTGCCACTGGTACTTCAGCCAAAAGCTAATCACCACCATCAATTGTCTAATATTTCTCATTACCTCCTTAGTCATTCTAACAATCCACAGCAACTTATATAGGATCTGATTAAAATCTTTTCTGGCTGACAAAGAGCCAGCAGGAAAATAAAACTATCCCTCTTCTACCACAATACTGGGCCACTCCACATTGAAACAGATAATAAATCTGCATTCAAAAATGATGCAGTTGATGAATGCTGATCTAATTTTAAAAAAACCCTAACTACTGACTGTGTCACCTGAAGCAGAATGTTGATAAGAGAAACCCTGTCCACAGACTGTTGTATCATCAAAATTGGATTTTAAAAAAACCCAAACAACACGGAAAACAATCCATTATGCATAACTGCCAAGTTACAGTTTTCCTTATGCACCTGATAAGCAATATCATGATCACTTGAGTATGATTTTAAAATAATTTACAAATCTATTCATTGATATATATGTAACTTACAAAGTTTATATATAAAGTTCTGGTACAGCATTCAAATCAATGCAGAAAATACAGCTCAATGAACTGGGCCTCACACCCAAGGGTGATATCTGCCAACAAAGATCCAGCATTAACAAGCTTGACCAAGGTTAGTAGGCAGAACTTGGGTCAGTAGGACATCCTGAGTCTCAACAAAGTTGGGAACAAAGCCAGGTGCAGCACTGCCATGTCTCTGCAATGAAGTGAGAGCAGGGGACGACACATCCTATACACCAAATCTCATAGGAACTCAAATCTACCACTTCCATCAAGTTTATAGACAGGGTGCCAGGATTTTGAGCGTGTCTCCTCAGCAGTACTGAATACTATGAACATGTTAAAACTATTTATGGGCCTCTTCTGTTGGCTCCTTCAATAGAACACCAAGACACTTTAAGCTCTAAGACTTCATTCTGATCATGCAGCATATACAGAAGAGCCTAAATCTTAGACAAAGAGCGAAGGTCACAAGTTCACCCCACAGGGTCAGCAGGGCTGGTCTAAGAATGAAGATTTAACATTCACAACTACTACAGGCAATTACACACCTTCCCTTGCAAGAGCAAGACACACTTTTCTCACTGAAACGTATACATAACATAGCACTGCAGAAAGTTGTTTCTTCTCCCTTTCATCCCCTCCCCAAGGCACAACTGTTGGGTGTGGCTTATCATCCCACTTAGTGCAGGGGTGGAAGGCCTGACACTGCTCTCCTATGGGCTGCAGCAGAGTGTAGAGACAGAGGAGAGGGAAAAACACATTTCCAACTGGCATTCATCTAGGCTTTTTCAGAAATAATTCAAAAGCAAATATCCTGACAATTTTTCCGTTTAGTGAAATAGTTTCCCTGACTATTTCAGCACCTGGGTGTCATTAAATCTCTACTCTCCCACCCACCAATGTAATCCTTACACTTAAATCTTGACATTTATATTATTACTTTAACAAATTAATCTTTCTCTGTGGAGTGTCCCATAATGCTCTAGGGAGGCTCGTATGTTCCCGTGAGTCCTGTCAGATTTCTGCTGAGGTTTGAACTCCTAGACATATCAAAGAGAAACTAATGGGAGAAAAAGAAACAGGGCTCTCCAGACTGGCAGGTCAACCACTTCTCCTTGACAAGAAATAAGGGTGGTTTACAGAAACAATCAGGGAGATGTTAGTATTTCAGATTTGATTTCAGGAACTATCCTGTAAAATACTATAGCAGTAATTTCTGTACTAATGATTAGTGATGGGTTTCACTGAATAGGGGGCCAATATTCACAGAATTATTTGGGCTGGAAGAGACCTTCAAGATCATTGATTTGCAGACCCTCTGCCATAGGGACACCTTCCGCCAGACCATCCAATCTGGCCCTGAACATTTCCAGGGATGGGGCATCCACCCACAACTTCCCTGGGCAAACTGTGCCAGTGCCTCACTGCTCTCATGGCCAAGAGTTTCCTCCTAATAATTAATCTAAATCTATATTCTTTCAGTTTAAGGCTGTTCTCCCTTGTCCTATCACTACACGAAATGATCGCATTTTGTTTTTTAATTTATCTGAACCGTACAAATCAGATGAGTTATAGATAAAATTTTAGGCTGTACAAATGGCAGTGTTATGGAAATGTCACTCTGAAAAGCAACACAGATTTGCAAAGTAAGCCAGAAATTGCCTGTGTACAATATTTTCAAGTGTCAGAAACATTACAATGCTGAAAGCAGAGTGCTTAGTGCAGACACACATATGAAATTCTAAGGTGGATTTGCCAAAAGATTTGATTTTTGAAAGACAATTTTTCTTCTAATCCTGCTGCTTCAAAAGCTCAACAAGTTTAAGTGGCATAACGATAACAAAGGTAGGTCTTGAAGCCAAAATGAAACTAAATAAAGTCAACAGTGATAATTTATTTCAGCAGTTCTGGATAAGAATATATACAAGAGCTATATAGCACCATAGCCTAAATATTTTAAAATTTAAAATGTTATCATCAATTTACAAATTTACTGCTGTCCCCTATTTTTCCCCATCTTGAATTCCAGCTCAGTTTGACAGAATATATAATTTCTGGTTAAAAAGCACTGAACTGCCTCTACTCCAATCAGCTTACTTACTAAGTAAAAAAAAAAAAAAAAAAAAAAGTTACTCAAATTACTTTCAAATTTGCTTAAACTAGGACTGAATAGAAATAATGAAAGGGACGACCTGGCCTCATCAAAGAGAGGAGCTAAAATATAATTTTATTTAGCAAGGCTGGAATTTCACAAAGTTATAAAAATTCATGCCAAGGATCTTAATATCTGGCTAGACTCACTTATTGTCTAGAATCTTTTTATGCAGCAAACCAAAATGCTATATCCATTCTCAATTCACAAGTAACCATTACAGCTAATTAAAACATGATCTAAAATGACAAATATCATTGAAAAGAATCCTTAAACAGTGTAACATCAAGTGATCAAATTCTATGTAGTTGATTGGATAGTCAATATTCTCACTCCCTATTTAAATGATCTCGTACATCATGAAAATCTTACAGATTTCACTCAAATAATGTCATGCTTTTTGATGAAACATACAATTTCTAAGGCTTATCATTTGCAAAAAATCCAGAAATTACAATCATCACATATTAGGCTCGTAGGAAAAACAATTTTCTACATTTTATACAACCAGATTTGGAGTCAGAATCATGCATAGATGCAGCTGGTTTACTCCAGAGGGAACTTGTGAATTAAAACTGGTATTATCTGAAGATGGATAGTGTACTTTATCAGCTTGCTGAGTAATTCTTCTAGTCTTTAAAAAGAATTGTTTGTCTTTGTTTACTAAATGTGCACCTTGATCATATGAAGCATGAGATCAGAAAAAGCATTTGGTTTTAAAAAATGAGCCTTAGTTTCAGTGGAATTGCTGTTTTCAATGCACACTTTTTTCCTCCACTTTTTTTTGCATGAGATCTACAACACAATGGTAAAAAAATGCTATTTACTGACTGGGAGGACTGTGGAGGGAATTGACAGTGGGGAGAGGAGAGGAAAACTAGAGGTCAGGTTCCAGAAGAAACATGCAATTACTAGATGATACACAAATGAACTTTGTACACACTGAACACACCAAATATTATGCACTGCAACATAAAGAAAAACAGCTATTTCAGAAGTAGATAAGAATATGAAGCACTGGTTAATTAAAAATACCAGAAAAAGGCATCCTTAAAGACAGACAGAAAATTAAAAAGCACAGTAACGACCACCTACCTATTTTTATGCTTTGGTACTTTTCCATCTATACATTATGAAAAAAACCGCAACACTTGTGGAAAAAAACCATCTTGCAGACATACAGGGGGTCACAAAAGCTATGAAAGAGATACTTAATCCAGGTTCCTGAGCAGATGACAAGCCATGAAACTTTCACCTTTAGGCAGTTATGATGATCTGATGTCTCTTTTATGATATCAGCCGTTTTTTAATTAAATCTACAATGTGTTTAACAAGCAATTCTTCCATCAATCTTTGATGTGTTTTACTTATAAAGCAATGACAGTTTTCAGTTCAGGCTCCTTAAAGTTCCAGAGAAACCATTTTCCACTCACTTGCTTTGAAAGCCATTAAAACAACTTGATGAAGAACAGCAGCAGGGGGCTAACAGAAGCCAAGGCTTAGGAACAATCTTTAGATTTTTCTCCTAAGACTTTCTCACAGACCCTCCTCACAAAGATCCTCAGGGCTTTTCATCCTCTCCTTTCTCCCCACCCCCACCCAAAAATCAGTTCAAAGTGACAGATGCAACTAGCTCCAGATTCTGCTCTTTTTTTAATTTCACTTTTACCTCTCAATTTTGATAGACTCAACTGAAATCTGATTTCCACAGAGGCAGTACCCTTATCATCTTCCCAGTGGGAAGAAGTAATACACAAAAAGATTCAAGTAACTTGTGAACACCTTCTAATCTGTCATCCATTCTAATAGAAAGCATTCTTAGTGAGAAATTTAACTATTACTTAAATCCACATACAACTGGCATTGAATGAATGGGTAATTAATTGATTAGTGATTCATATACAGTTTTATGTGCTACTGCAGTATTTCTGAATCTTGAATGACAGTGACCCTGTAACAGTTTCAATACTGGGATATAAAGAACTATGCAAGCCAACTGTAAATGATCTTTAAAATGGGAATTGCCTATAACAAATGATAAATTATTTGGTTATAGTTTCATGCAAATGTAGAAATCAGTTTTATGGAAACTACATCTATTAGGACAGTACTTATGCTAATTAGAATCAGTAGACCAGATTTTTTGTCTCTATTTTGCTGTGCTCACCACAATTTTATTTCTTTGGTTCTGGCTAACTGAAGGACAAATTTCATTATGGAAAATTTTGTGGCACATCTGTAACTCCAAAGCTCTACGAACTCTTCAGTTGCTGTATTCAAGTGATGTCACTGTGGTCAAGATATCGAACAAAGAATTCTCAAACACGAACAGCTAATTCCGTGAATCAGGGCTATGGGACACATTAATCCCAGAACCTGTTTACAGTTCCTTGCTCTTTCACAAACGAGAGCTACAGTTACAGTACACATGGCTAGGAACAACCAGGGACTAAAGGAGGCCAGCCTCATGTCTCCTCAACTTGAGGACAGGGGCAGCACATCTGAGGGACTGGAGGTCAGGAAGGACAGATGGTGGGCATTCCCATTACAGCTAAGTCATCTCTTGTCCTTACAACATTGAGCTTTATGTTTTCCAGTTGGTGACTCTCACAGTTTGTGTTTCTGCATTATTTTACCAAGTTTGTGTCTGTAACTCAAACTGTGAGAATACATTGTGGAATAAATTTCTAGATGTCTTGCGAACAAAATCTTATTGGTATTTTCTCATAGCATTAACAATTATACTTTCTACTTGTCCTCCCTTCAGTTAAAGTAATACATTATTAAAATGTTAGTGTGAGATGTTTTTAATGAGTTTTTCTTTAAAGAAATTTGAAAAAAAAAAATCTCATAAGAATTCTAAGTCAGAAAACTGACATACAGCCCTATAAGCAAACATACAAAAAGTTTCTGTTGGCTTTCTGACTAACTATATCATAAATATTGGAAAAGGATCCATCAAGAATATAAACTAAGGAAGTCCAAGAAGAAATACCCTAAGGAACAGGAAGAGTTATGTACGATTTTCTACAAGCATTCAATCACTTTACAGAATTGAAAAAATGTTAAGGCTGGAAGGACCTCACAAGATCACTCAGTACAAGTCTCTTAACAGTGGCAGGATCAAACATATGCTATGTGAGTGCTATGTAATACATGCCAGATACAGAATATGCTTCTAAGCATTATCCAGTCAGAGCCTCCATTCCAGGCTGTTCCATCATTCAAACTATTCCACCATTTGTGCAGTCTTATGACTAAAATAAACACTTTCAATCCTATATATGCAATAGCACTCTAACATTGTTATGCTAGAAGGACATGACTTAATCATGAACACTCCTGTGGAATAATAATTTAATTAAAATTAGCATTACCATTCCTTCTTTCTATATTAATTTTCAAGACTGTTTACTTCTCCAGAGGGGCAAACTTTTCTTTTCCCCATTTTCTATTTTCAGAGAAAGAACATCTCTCACCTTCAGGAGTTTAGCCTCATTTCCCTATAATGTATTCATCACCACTCAGCACATCTGTCCCAGCAAATCCCATTTCCTGTTCTATTCATGAGGCTCAGCAACCTGGAGCTTTAGTGATTGCCGCCACACTTTTCCCATGGCCTTCTCACCTCTCACCCCCCCCACGCACCCCGCTCCCATTGTTTATCATCTGTTCTCCCCTGCTGCAAACTGCTGTCAGATGTTCACTTATCCCTAATCTTACTCACTGCCTTTGATATTCTTTCTAATCCAACAACCTGTCAACTGGGGCATCAGCCCATGTCCACACCAGCTGCTCTGTCACAGGCTGTAAGATTCCCTCTCTGCTCCAAGAGGTATTTAAAGGATTTTGACACAGCAACCCCAACGTGAAACAAATAATTAATGCTGTTTTGATCAGGGCTTTAGTGTGACATGAGCTGACCACTAAGAAAAACTGAGCTTTACTTTGTTTAAACTTTAGTAAACTTTAGTGTTACTGTATTAACAAGATTTTGATCAATGTCTGAAGGACAGTACCAAAAAACTAAGTTACCTTTAGTTAAAAATTATGGAGAATAATTGATCTGAGTGCAAGTCAGAGGGGCAGATAACATTATATGCCTGCTGTGTAAAACATGCTCATTTATGCAGTATCAACTTGTGCAGAGTTTTCAGAGCACGGGAGCTAACCTTTTATGAGTTACAGCTGAAAATACAAATGCATTTTAAATATGGCAAGAGCTGAGAGAAAATTATTTCAAATACACTTGTTTTCAGGAATAGAGTAGGATAGTTTCATCCCCTTTAGAACATCAAACCCTGACATTTTAAAGAATAGTGCCATTTATAGAAAATGTCTAATTTCCATGATACTCAGATTTGCTATAAACACTTAAAATTTTACAGCATTCAACTGCTTTAAAACATATCAAATACACATAATGTCATAGCTGAGATTGTGATTCAGATGACAGTTTTTTTGTATGAGGAAAAGTTTCTGCTATTGAAGCAAACACATGAATTTCGATCCAAACTGAAAAACAAATACAGCATTTAGTTGTTGGAAGAACAGGAACACTATTTTATTTCTCAGATCTAACTGCAATTACTACAAGAGAGATGGTACCAAACAAGACAAAAAAGCCTACTTTTTACCCTACAGTAGTTGTATTTCACATACAAAAGTACAATAAAACTTCAGTGATGAATTTTGTAACATGGTTCATTCACTTAGAACTAAACCACTTTTATTCTTAGGGCTTGTCTATACCAGGACATCAAGAAAATGAATCTGAAATAACTACCTTGATGAACTTGAATTCTGCTACTTAAACTCCATTAAACCCCTGTGTGGACACAGTCATCCAGTTTAGTTTACTGCTCCCTTAGGGCACACACTGGAAAGTTAACATGGATTAAGGTAGGGTATGAATTCAAAGTGCAATCGTACTTTGAAAATGGTTTAACGTAAACAGAACCAGACTCTTTGTTGTAGAATGAGACATGGAGTTAATCAGGAAAGTCCTGTGCAGACAAGTCCTTGCAGATGAGGCTACTGGAGTGGTATTGCCAGAGCTGATGGCTTTCAACTGCTTCATCTGCAGACCTGGAAACATCTTCCAGGGAAGCTGCAGGCCTTGGTAGCACATTAAGCCTGCTGATAATTGATCTGCTTTTCTTAGCTGCCTCACATGGATGACCTACAAGTATTCCAGTGTCACACACTGAGCTGCATATCAGAACTTGAGAAGTACAGCTTAAGCTGACTACAACTCACTCCTACACTCAGTCTTAACTTCACAGTTACTGTGCAGTAACCCAAGTAGTCTGATGGCATTAAATGAGATTTTACTGATCGTTTATGTATGTGCAGACACATTTCAGCTACAAAAGGTGCTCAACAAGGCCTTATTCTTTCCATTATGTGACATTTGCTGTCACAAGTGTGCTAAATCATCGTATGACTGACCTAAAAACACAAAGTTTTGTCACTGTCAACTACTTTTCATGCATTTACTTCAAAGCTTACATTCACTTGTCAAAGCATACTGGATAAAGAAATTAAGACTAACATGACATAATTTCACTGAAACAAAAACCATTACTGCTCTTATTAACTAATGCTTCCCATTTCCCCCTTTAGTAATTCATGTCTTATACAAAAATAACTAGTACAAATTTTCAGAGTTGAATTCAAAGCATATGGCAGAGCCAGCAGAAGATATGCCTAGATTCCTCAGTTCCTTTTCTTAAATCTGTGTTCTAATTGCAGAGAACACCATTTCTCTCAAAGGAAATTATGCTCCCACAGTACTTAACTCCACAATGTTGTCTTTGCAAAAACTTTTCTTTCTTTTCTTTTACCCATATGAAAGAATTATACTGCACCTGAACTGCATTCACTGTTAACTCAGCAGCAGTCAGATCAAAAATCAGTCTCATCTGACAGAAGCCAAAATGCCCAAGGAAGACTATATTGTTAAAACACTCTCAGACTCCTGCAATTTGAAGCTCAGGGACTCCCTGAGCTGGAAGCAGTATGTTTCCATTTAAGATTAATAATCAACACTGACATAACAGACTTGACAAGCTGAAGAAAATGAGACAAACTTCACAGGGAAAAAATGGCATCTCCTTTCACTGCACTATTGCTTTAAAAAAATGAACTGCAAATAAATGTGTTACTTGGTAACATATTTCCTACTACTGGAACCTTTTGAAGATTGAACAGAAGACTTACTTGTTTGAACAGGTAACTTAAAAATCTGTTTACTCCCTCAACAGCATAATTTTTAACTGTCAAAACAGAAAAGAATGTTTTATGTTTATAAAAAAGCAGACGGAAGTTCCAGAGAATATTTCAGGCAGCTGGGCACATTCATGTTGCTATTACCATATACAAAAATTCCTAAATGCAAAATAAGATTGTTAATATTATTGTTACACTGCCCTGCTTTGCTTTTTCATCTTCAAAGTTTTCATGGCATTAATAATACAGGCCTCACTTCTTTCTCCATGTATACACATATTTTAATCTTGATGACATCTCCAAGACAGTTAAAATTGTAAGACACAGTGGTTGCTCATGGTCACAGAAGAAAGCAGTAGCAAACCCAGATCAGAAGAAATTCTTTCTTCACTGATGAACTGCACCCTGCTCATGAAGCACATTTTCTACCCATTACAAAGTTCATGAGGTGTTAAAATCTACAGCAGCCTTGAAAACTGGTTTAGAACGACCGCAAAACTCAAAGATATAATAATTTAATTCCCTTAACAGTGAATAAAAAACATCATGCATTAAAATGAACTTGAAGGGAGCATTTTTCATGTTTAACTTTAAAATAAATTATTCTAAGTATTAAATCAATAGAGGAAATGTGATGCTAAGGCACTGACCTACTCTGAAGTGTGGAAGGAATGTGAAGCTCAGAAAAGAGAGAATAGTTCCAATTTAGCACTACTGACTGCATGCTTCAGTCAATATGCACAGAGTTTTTGAGGTTTATCCCACCCTCATCATTGAAACAGATGCCCATTCACCATTCCACAGATTCAAAACACAAACTCACTCACATACAAACACACTGAAAATTACTGACAGTTGGTTCTAGTGTGGTGGCAAACTTCTAAAGTTCCTGGGCAGAATGCACAAATATGTTTATACAATGCAAGGAAACAGTGGCAAGAGCTCCCCTGCCAGAACAACTTTCAAAAACAAAGGTACAGGAGTCTGGGCGAGATCCACAAAGGCTTTGATATGTGAGCTCTGGACAAAAGTTTCTGTAACAGCTCAAGGTATTCCCCCAGCTAGATGCTTTGACCCAGCTGATGGATGCTCTGCCTCCCCTTTGAAGGGTGCTGTCCCTAGCACAGAGGTCACCAAAAAGAATATGCAAAGGCAATTCACTCAGTTCTGTGTAAAGCTCTGTGATTTGGCTTAAAGGGCTGATGGCAGTGGGTTTGAATTGGAACAACAGAGCAAGAGCTGAAGCAAATCCACCTTCAGCTGATTCCCAGGGGTTAAGAACCATAAGCACAGGGAACAACTTGCATGCAGTAACTTCTTAAATTGCTACAGCAATATCTACCATAGCTCTGTCAAAATCCTGTGTAAGGGTCCAAATCTAACATCCAGAACCACTGAAACCCCTCCCTGCTCAGGTGCTGATTAAGAAGACTTCATTGTATCCAAATCCCATTTGGGAATGCTGCTCAAAATCCTAAGGACTTTCCTTAACTGTTACTACTCAGAGTAGACTTCATGACTTGGGAGTCTCAGCAGAGTTCTTAAACTTGTTTTTTTTTTTTTTTTTGTCTAAAATATAGGCTAGTGCCCAGCTAGCATACACAAAAGAGAGCTGAAGATTTATACACAAATGTGTTTCCCAGCAGTGAGCACACTCTCCTGTGATGTGGGAAGCAATATTAATTGAAGTGAGATCTTGCAGCCTGACTCTACCACATCCCAGGGAAATGCCCTAGCCCTTGGGCATTGAGTTAATCTCTCATTAGCCATCCCTCTGGTCTCTTGAATAAATTATTTATGAAAAGCAGAAAAACTTCAATAGGAAAAAGTGAAAAGAGATTTACCATGGAGTTCCTGGTAAAGAAGCCAGTTCTTCAGGAGGTGATGTATGTTTTAAAAAAAGCCAATTTAGATAACAAATCAATTTGCACTTTGGGGGCAAGGACGCATTAAAGCTTAACAGATGCTATCCTTTATGTGAGAAAATGAATTTTCTTCTCTTGGTATCAAGCAAAACCAAAATATATAGGGACACAGGGTTCCTACTGACAAAATGAAGAGAATATTTCTCAGGCTAAGTGAGGTATCTTGTCCATCTCCCAAACCCAGGCTACCTCGCTTCAAATATGGTTGATTTGACTAAGGGCCCCACCTGGAGCAGGGCTGACAGCTGAAAATCCCAAATAGAAGCTGAGGTCCCTTTTTAAGTTCTGTCAGACACTTATTTTGAAGAATATAAACTTAATCTGTACTTTACCCCTCCATCAAAATCTGGCTGCAGCTTGCTGAATTCTACAACTCCTTGGCTGCACTTCCATTTCTACCTTTACATTACACAAAGATAGAACTAATCATTTAAATGAGTGATTAATACAGTGATTTGTCCAGCAAGCCAGGCTATTCTCCACAGCTTGGATGCCCAACACAAAGCTGCAGGGTGCTTCAATCTGCAAGGTTCAAAACCTGGAAGTCTTTTAGAAAGGTATACAAAGCTCATTGCTTTCATTTAAAATACACATGGGCAGAAGGAGAGGATGATGAAACACTTCATATGAAAAGCTCTCATGACCCTCTATGGGAAGAACAGAATCCACCATGGGCATTAATTACTGTAACTTCAGGAACTGCCATGATTTCTTACAAACCTCACTTCAGTGAAAGAGTCAGAAACTGACATTTTTCTCACGGTCTTTTGGAAGAGTATTTCTATATGTAACCAAATAGAGTGTAAAGGATGACTCAAGCTCTTAGAACACAGGAGAACATGGGAATCAAGCACAAACCTACATGGACCCTGCTGTGGTTCTCTCTAACATGACAGTAATTGCCTGACAACTCTGTTCTTGTGTTTATCCACAGCTCCCAGTCTGAGCATCTGTATGTCCAAGGAAAATACTCAGCTGGCCAAAATATTAATGCAATCCTTGGGCCTGCAACTGTAAATGTGTAAAATGCCTCTGAGAGCAGGCAGACAATGATCTGAGTCTGTGGCTCCACTCTCCATCAATCAGGTGTGACCACAGCCTCCTTCAGATGTGAAACCTGTGTAGGTTTACAAAAGTATCTCCAGAACCACAGAATATTCTGAGATGGAAGTGACCCACCAGAATCATTGATCCAACTCTTGAGTGAATGGCCCATAGAGGGACTGAGCCTGTGAACTTGATGTTATTAGCACCATGCTCTGACCAACTTAGGTAATTTACTCAGCATTTTGTTTAGATTTCAGCCCTCAAATGGATCCTCTTCTGATGTCTTAGAGTTTTTGTGTGGTCTGTAAAGCTGCTAGAACAACAGTGATTTACAACTCAGTGGGGTGCAGGTTGAATGGATAAAATCAGACTAGCAGGGTACACTGAAATGTAAATCACCTATCTCAATTTCTTTAAAAAAATAAAACTTAGGTTTATGTTAAAGACCTTGCTGTATTAGATATGGTAGTAGGATTTAACACAAGTAGCATAATTTTGATATGAAGTGTCTAGAAATCCATGCTATTACTTAAGCATTCCTGAATGCTTAAAAATAATCTCAAAATCCTACACTGTATGTAAAAATTCTTTCCATTTCCTTTTGTACAGAAAAGCAGTAGTTGTGAAAGAAAACAAATTAATAAAAAACTCTCCCACTCTCTGTATGTCCTTGGACAGAAAATATATGTTAAAAATCAATGCCTATTTTAGCAATACACCTCTCTGAAAATAGATTTCAAATTCTCAGTCTTCAAGGCCCCAATTATCCTTCATTAATATCATATAAACACCAAAAAATATATCAATGAATCTTCTTTGGACTACAATGAATTATAGGGGATGTGTTACAGTTTCACAAAATGTACCTGTAAGATCACCTCAAGTCCACAGATTGCATAATTTAGGTATCCAAACTATTTTCAGTTTTCACAGTGCAATAAATGCCATTATTCATGTTTTCCCCACTAAATTATTTTATTATCCAGAAATACTTTTTTATTAGATTTGGGTCAAGTTCAGCAAGCAAGTGCAGGGAATTCATGGAAGGGGTAAATTAGTGTTACTGTAAGATACAGCAATTAGGAACTGGGAAGAAGAAAAGTTTCTTTTCTTTTTCCAGCTAGTGAATTAAAATAGTTGGACAAAGGAAAACCTATTCAGCATAACAGTGTTAAGATCAAGGACTAGATTTTGGACACAATTGTCAGTTTTAGATGAGTGGTGGAATTTTCAAAAATTCTTAAGCAGAACAGGAATCTAACTCTCTTGAATTTCAGAGTGTTTAACGGGGTTTTCAGCAGACTTAAATGCTTTTAAAACAATTAGTCAAATGAGTGAAAAAATTTAATATTTCCTCTGGTTAGTAAGTCAGTTTTTAAATGCAAAATGTGTTTCAATAAATGTAGGGGCTGCTTCTCAGGTCAGGTACAGGCAGTTGTGTTCACATTGAGCCATGCTCTCAGTAGGCTGGACACAAGCCAGCCTCTGTGCAGATGCCATAGAAACTACATTTTCAAGTTCATTTTAAGACAGTGCTGCAGCCAAGAGAAACAATCTCTGCCCTCACCAGGCCCCAAACACTCATCCCTAACTACCACATTACCACCTCCCCTCTGCCAGCATAATGAACTCAATCACTGATCTTGTTTAGCTTAAAACTGACTTCTTTTTTTGGCTGGATTAGATTTGACCCTGGTCCAGCTCACTCAGTTGCTGCACAGAAACTTGTGCAAGGAGAGGAAGTAGCAAAAAGGGCAAGTCTACTTCATTTAGTGGCAATGCTCTGTCAATGCACAGCACATGACCAAACATATCCTTATTTCTTCTTTACAATACTCATCACATCTAAGGCACATCAATTAAATGTAATTTTGCAATACTGTTTCAAACATTTTAATTAAATCCCATTTTTCATGTAAATAAAGCATGACTCAGAAATTAAAATGAAATTAAGTAGTAAGACCCATCACATGTAAACTAAGCAAGCAAAAATTCAGAACATGAAAGAATGCTTTTCAGTTTTTCTTCTGATACCTAAAAAGATGTAATTCAGTATAAAGCTCTCAGATGTTCATGAATCAAAATGGTTGATTTATCCCAATGAGAAGAGAGCTTTCTTTAGAAAAATAATGTATAAAATATATTTTTTAAAATGTTAAAAATCAGCTTATCTGCTTTGATGAAACCTATTCAAACCCTTGCTTTTCATTTTCTGTACTTTATCTCACTATTGAACTCAATACACTCTTCTTCTGCCTTTCCAACTGATGTGTTTAGAAGCAAAGAAGGAATGAAAGATGTGTTTCCATCATCCATTTCTTGGGTTGTCCAAACTCTGCTTCATTTCCCCCTCCACCACTCTGCCTGGGTAAAAGCTCACCCTGGACCAGCCAACAACCAGGCCCAAGGAAAGCATCCAAGGAACCTGTAACGCTTTGTGCTGTGAGAAGTGACTTTCCTTTCAAGGCTTGCATTCCTGCTGCTGTTGGAGGTACCAGTTCCAGCGATCCTGTGAAAGGTGACTCACGTTGATATAAACATGATATGGGACAGGATTTCCTTCCTCACTTCCCAGCTGCAGGCACTGAGGCTGTTCACAGAATCACAGAATAGTCAGGGAGGGAAGGGGCCTCTGGAGATCACTGGAGCAGGTAACACAGGAATGAGTCCAGGTGGGTTTGGAAAGTCTCCAAAAAGGGAGACTGCATCACCTCCCTGGGCAGCCTGCTCCTCGATGTGAAGTCCTTCCTTATGCTGAAGTGAAATTTGTGTTTTTTTATGGCCACTGCTCCTCATCCTGCCACTGGGCATCACTGAAGAAGAGTCTGGCACCATCCTCTTGGCATAAATATCTTTGAGATATTTATATGTATTAATGGAATCTCCTCTCAGCCTTCTCTTCCCTAGACTGAACAGGCCAGCTCCCACAGTCTGTCCTCATAAGAGAGATGCCCCAGACCCCTAAAGTTTCGTGGATGAAAGGGATGGGCTGCTGAGGTCTGGCCAGGAAGGGGCTCGACATGCGAACCATTCACACAAAGCAAGGCCCAGATGGGAGGGAGCCCAAAGCAGCGCGGGGTGAAAGTGACAGCCCAGCCCCGTGTGGCGGCAGGCACAGAGCACACCCATGGGGAAGCGGCAGCACCCCACGGCACTGACCCCACGGTCTGCCGGCCCCCGGCGCTGCCCTGCCGAGCCCCACCTCAGGGCGGGCCGGGGGTGCTGCGGGCGGAGCGGGGCGGGCGGCGCCATGAGGTGACAGCGGCGCTGCTGCAAAATGGCGCAGGCGGGCGCTGAGGGGCCCCGCAGGGCCGGGGCACGGCGGGCGGGCGGGCGGCGCCACTCACCTGCCGGTAAGAGAGGCGGAAAGGCCGCAGGTAGAGGGAGGAGGTGCAGGGCTGGACCGCCAGCTCCTCGATGGCCTCCATCCCTGTCGGGGGCAGGAGGAGGGAGGAGGAGGAGGAGGAGGAAGGGAGAGGCGCGCGCAGCCGCCCCGGAGCTGACGGGACGCGGCCGCGGCGCTGCGGGGCCTCTGCCCTCGGACCGGGCCGGAGCCGCGGAATGCTGCCGTTCACCCGAAACGGGACACAGGAGCCTCGCCGCCTTCATTCGCAGAATCACCTAGCTTGGAAGAGGCCTTTAAGATCATCCGGTTGAAGCGTCCAGCTAGCACTGCCCCTGTAACCCTTAAACCACTAATCCACGTCGCCCAGTGCCAGATCTTGAACTGGTGACTCCACCATCTCCCTGGGCAGCCTGTTGCAATGTCTGACCGTTATAACAGTGAAAAAAAATGTTTCTACTATCTATTCTGAATCTCCCCTCTCTTAGCTTAAGGCTGTTTATTCTTTTCCTCTCAATGCAGCCACGGAAGAAGAGACCGGCCCCCTCCTAACTCACTACAACCTCCCGTCATGGAGTAGAATTATTCTCCAGAAACATCTATTCGCCATCCTGTTTTCTCAGGAGCTTTGCGGATGCTCTCAGAGCATCGCTTATGCCCACACTTTACACCAAAATTCACGGGGTATTCCGGCACTGAACTGAAACCCGCCCCCCTTCTCCAAAGCCTTCATGTGATCTGCTTGCTCCCAGGTTTTCCCATTCATGGACATCATCAGGCTTTGCAGAATGAGCAAAAAAAGCTTTTCTTGCTGTGAAATGCACAGTCCCTTCTGCCTGCCTGCCTGCATGCGTGGTGCTTTCATGCTGAATGGAGATTGTACTGTGGAAAATGCAGGTACAAATAGAGATTCATGGATAACCTGCAGTCCATCGCTTGATGCATCTCCAGCTTTCCTTTTCAGCTTCCAGTACTGGCCATGCACTAAGCGCATGGCAGAAGAATAAATGCAGCTCAGTTAGACTCCCCTGGCTGTTTTCAAATTATAAAGTTGTTATGCCTCTCCTTTCATGTCTTATTTTTTTAAGCAAAACACTTAGATTTACCAATTTTGTAGTTTTCGTCAAAAGTGAAACAATTATGCAACGGTAGGCTACATTACTCTGGCTGCTTTAATACTTCTAATAATTATTTTCTAGGTTTGTGAGCAACACAGCTCACAGTTTGTGGTTGTTGTTTTCTCTTTGATTTGTGATCACTTTCCATACAGATGAGCCTGTGTAGAGCAATTCAGGTGCCATTTAAATCAAAATATTTTGTCAATGTATTGGCCACATTGAAGAAAATCTGAAATTTCTTGTATCTTTTTCTTGTTTTTTGTCCTCCTTTGTACTACCGCTGCATCACTAAGAAAGTTAATTGTTTTGTAATGTGGTAGTAAGAATTTCAGCAGTCTATCTAAAAGGAACAGATCCAGCAATTACAAAACTCAGTAAGAAGTAAATGAGGCAGCACTTACATAGCAGAATGCTTACCGTCAATTCTGATAACGCAAGTGGCAAAAAAAAATGCTTGGTGGGGCTGAAAAGTGTGGTTTTAAAAGTATGTTTGCAAAGCTATCATAAAAAATAGGCAAGGAAATGTATTTTATTAGCTGACTTCAAAAATATTTGTGTAACTCTGTTTGCATCACTGTATATGTCTACATATTTCTGTTTTTTTCAGAATGATCTCAAGGTCATTCAGAGCTCCTGGGAACTTAAGCTATATTTTTCTAGTAAGTTATTTCAGTCCTCCAAGTCCAATTTAAGTATAAACACAGTTTCCATGCACAGCAGGTTTACAGTATCTCTGTTTGCTTATGTTAAAAGTTACCGGCTACCCAGGTTGGTTCAGCCAGTCAGATTGCCCTCTTCAATAAACATTCTGACACCACTTTCAGGTTTTGAGTGTGTGTGTGTTTTGGGGAACGTGTCACACTCTATGATGGATTGCTTATTCCATTCCTAGGTTTAGGTGGGAAGCTTTTGGGGTTGTGATGTGTCACAGACCTGATCTCGTTAATGTACCTGGAACAGTTGAGCACAGTGTCACAGGAAAATGCATTTTGGGATGCTCTGGTGCACCAATTGCTTTGGTGTTGCAATTGCAATGGAAAGCTGTCAATTCCTTTGTTGGAAAATCTTCTTTGTGAGTATGCCAGCTGAACTGAGGATTTTACAGCCTGAGATTGAAGAGCTGCCTTAGTGTTCCTGTTTTACAGGTGAAATCTGAGCAAGAAAATAAATAGGAAAAATATGTTCTGCATAGTGGAACGATCATTCAGCACCTGGACCTGAATTTCATTACAGTTCTTTATTAAGGCTTAGATACCCTCTGCAGCAAGTGGCTTTGTATTTGCTAGTCCAGGAACAATCCCAAGAAGGAAATTTCTCTCAGCTGCCATTTATTCAAAGGGACAATAACAAGGGAGAACAAGTTACTTTTGTATGGGTGAGACACACTCCTGCTTTCCTGTTCCCTTTCACTGCTTTTGTGGCTGATTGGCACAGTGACACCAACCTGGCTCTAAGTGCACTGAATTCACAGCAATTAGGAGATGATACAGTGAGAGATGCTGCTCAGCCCCTCAGCTCAGGGGTCAGGAGAGCTCTGTTCCCACCTGGGTTCCAAAGGACATGATGTGTTTGCTCAGTAAACTGCCCCAACTATTCTGTTGTGTGTTCTTTGACATCCCTGTGTGTTTGCTCCTTTTTCAAGCAGATATACTAGTGATGGTATGTGTCCAGAAACTTGGGAAGACAGATGTCCATATTTCCTAAGTGTCAAAGGACTGTGTTCATGCCTATTGAGATATTTGCAGTTCTTAAGTTTAAGCCCTTGTTTAACTGTTTGCAGAATCTTTTGAGTTTGATTAGCATTATTCCTGTATCATATACATTTCTACGATCCAGTCCCTAGTTCATCAGTTCCCAGACTTCTTACATCCTGGATTACTCTTGGTTATCACAGTTTCTTTGAAGGGCACTATCCAGGTTTGTCATTACACTTCTAATCAAAATATCTACCTCTGATGTCCTTCCACAAACCTAATGCCTTATGCCATCACATCTTCCTTGCCAAGTATGACTGTTAACTTGACTTCCAGAAAACCAAGAATGTGTTGGTCAGAATGACAGGTTGCCTTTCACTACAATTAAACACATTCCTTTTTCTCTCTTAGCAGCAGCTTCTGGATTGTTTTCTCGTTATTAAAAAAAAAAAAAAAAAAAAAAAAAAAATATCAAAACAAAAAAACAAAAAGGAAAAACAGATACAAGGTTGTGAATGTTGACATGGGTGATTTACTCATGGGTTCTTCAGTCTCCTGAAGCTGCTGGTCTGCTCTAAAATAGTAAAATCTAGTTGTTTGTCCCTAGGCTGTAATAGCTCTGAGAATAGTTTGTGTAACACTGTGATAAACAGTCTAATGAAAAAAAAGCAGAAAGTGTGAATAAAAATTTGTTTCTTTCCTGGAAAGAAGAGTACATCAGCAGGCAGAGAGGAAAAAAGAGAAGTGTCCTGTCTGAAGAGTCTTAAGGGAAAAGTCACTGGGATTTCTTACAAAAAAATGAAATGTTAACATTAGTGTTAGAAAGGAATTCTTTCCGCAGAGTAAAGTTCTTTGTTTAACAGACTTCTCTTTCCTTCAAAGCAGTGTTTGCTCTGTATTACTTCATGAGTAACTTTTATTACCAGCAAAGTACCCAAACATTTTTTTTTTTTTTTGTTGGCTGCTCTTTTAAAAAATCCCCTTGAGCTTGGCGTTTCTGCCGGCTCAGTCCTTCCCTTCCCCTTCAGCCCCGCGGTCCTTGGGCACGCACTCTGCAAGGGTCAGGTTGCATCCTCATTAGCAGTTTGTTTTATTGCTGTTTGTTTTGGGACACAAGCGGGAATGTTTCCATCGCCAGCCCGGTGCTGCTGCCCTTCTGCTCGCCGTGGCTCCGGGAGCCAAGCACTCCCTCTCACCTCGGCCCAGCTGACAGTGAGTGGACACCCAGGAATGCCCCTTGCAGTACTTCCCTCTTCCCACTGGAGCTTAGCAAGGTGCCCGAGATGTTGGGTTCACTCTTGCAGAGTCAGGCAGCACATTTTCCATAGTGATTTTTGTGTGTGTACGTGTCTGCATGTACTTTTACCTCCATCAGTCCCTGCCAGGCTCACGTTGTTCTTTGACATGCCATGGCTCATGAGCAAAAAATCATCAGGTCCTGAGCCTTTCATCTCCAGGGGACTCCTTCATATACTGCAGTGTATCATTACTTTTGATACTTGTGAGTACAGTAGTTACTAAGATACTACAAGTGTGAAAGACCCAACAACTAGAGTCATGTTGATTTGCAGTTCTCAAATAATTTTTTAAAAATATTTCTAACCCTCATGGTTGCAAGGAAAAAAACGGGGAGATGTAAATGATGGCAATGTAAATGATGGCAAACTCAATGATTTGTGAGCTGTAAGCTGAGGTGATGCCACATGTTTGGTAGAAAGGCTTTGCTGTTGGGGTGACAGATAGCCTGAATCCCCAGCTCTGGGCAGAAGAATGGTTCAGTAGCCAAGAGGCACTGGGTCCAGCTGTGTGCCCACATCAGCCCCATCCAGCTGGGATGCCATCAAAGCCGTTGTCTTCTGCCTAGAAACTGCTCCCAGAACTTCCTCCTCCGCCTCTGCTCCCTGGGCCACATGCAGTTTTTGTTAAGGTCACATGGGGGTATTAGGAGAGTTGGACACCTTTATTGTACAGGCTTAGTGAGAAAGATGGGTGAAAGTGTCCCAAATGAAGACTATTTTGTAAACTCCTGTTGGGAATCCTTATGGTTGACAGCATGAAACCGTAGCCTCTTCATGTGGGCCATCCTTGCATCGCCACAGAGATGTTAGTTTTGAGTGCCTTTCTGGGGAGCAGATGCATGTTCCTTCTGTAATGAAGTGGCTGTTGTGAAGTTTGCCTTCTAAAGCTTACCCCTTAGGCTCCTGGGGAAAAGCAAGCCTGAAGCTGCCAATATCTAACTTTTAATTATTACTCAGTTCTGGGGCATAACCACCCTGGTTACATTCATGAAAGTCAGGAATTGTGCTTATGCAATTCTTTTGCATTGTAAATAGAGCCCTAGAGAAATTTGTTTTGATTTTAGTAGTAATTTTTCTGAGAGACAATTTTTTTTTTTAATAAATTATTATACAAAATATAAAATTAGAGGTCCACACTGCAGTACATAACATTATGTTCCAACAATTTTATTCACCATCAATTGATCAAGCCTGCTTTAATCCATGAATAGCCTCAGTCTGAAGAACCTGGAGCAATTATTCCTGAATTTGGTTTTTAAGGATTGACAGCATGATCAAGACAGGCATGGTGTGTGGTATTGCTGTTGTGCACCACAGCGAGTTAGAGGAATATGTCAGTTTGTTTCCCTTAGATGTTTTGATTAGCTCCACGTTGTTTTCAGAAAAGAAGTGTATCTTTTTTAATGAGAATTTCCATCTTGGTCTTTACTTTGCAGAGCCAAGAACTGTCTCATGGCTGTAGTAGGAAACTCACCTGTGTCTAGTTAGATTAGTGTGATTTCCCAGAAGAGCTGAAATTTGTCCATCTGCCTTGTGAAATGGAGGTCTGATAAATAGCTCGTTTTTTTCTGCCTATCATCAGTAAAAGCCTTGAACTAAATATGGTAAGAAAAAAAATTAAACATATTCAGTATAAATACAGATATGGATATCATGACATGTAAAATTGCTCTCTCTAAAAATAGTGAAGGAAAAACGCTCTGCAACATAAATGTGTAACTAATATGTCAAATAGTTCTTAAGTTATTCACAATATAATATAACAAGTTGCAATATGGTATAAAGTAGAGGAGGGGAGGTGAGAACATGGGAAGTAAATTCTCAATTTTAGCTTTTCAGCTGGGAGAAGAATAAACACAGTCTGTGGGAAAAAAAAGAGAAACAATATGCATGCAAAATTTGGATACTTTTATATTACATTAATTACTATCTAACAAATGTTGCCTACAGCTAGCAGGGTGAAAACGATTAGAGGGAAGGCTTTGATTTTTCAATAAACTTCTCCCTAAGGAGGGAAAAAAGAAAATGATAACACTGTGTTGTTTGTGTTACAGAGTCATGTACAACCAATATCTGGATCTCATTAAGCTGGGAACTGTTCAAATGCAGGTAGAAAAATGGCGTCTTTCACAAAAAAAGCAGCAAAATAAGTTGCACAAAAGAACAAACAAGATGAATGTACCTAATAAGGAACAGCTGAAGGAGAGCAAAAGATCACGAAGAATCTTCTTTTGTTTGCCACATATGTATGCAATAGAGCTGGAAGGAGAAAAGTATTTTGATTTCTCAGGGAACCTTCATGTTCCAACAGTTTGAAATTGCCTGTAAAAAAGGACTGGAGCTGGAGTTGTTGGATACTGGAGTGTTGGCCATGGCTGTAGCCGTGATCCTGGTATCCCTGAGCCCCCAGTCACTATGACACTGTGCTGTGCCTGCTGCTCTGCCCTGGACTGGGGGCATTCTAAGCCAAAGGGTCCTTTATTTTCAGGCAATTTGTCTAGCAAGGTTTGTTGAAACTGTGGGAGCTGGAAGTCCTGGTCCTCAGGAGACTACCAGCTGGACTGCTCAGAAGCTGGGGCTGGCATAGCTCCAGTGGAAGCTTGCCTGTTTTTCAAAGGAATTTAATTGAATACTTGTCTGGATGAAATGTTTCTGTTTGGTAAATTGAGACATTCCAAAATAAAAATATAGTCAGAGAGGTTTTTTTCACCAGATGTAGGGAGCAGGTACATGGTTTATATTTTGACGTATTTTAATGTAAATATATGTATATGTGTTTTATGTGATAGAAAGGTAGAGAGACTCAGCTGGCCATTTTCCTGCCTCCTCTTCATCAGGCATATTACATTATTTTCCTGTTTATTTCTATTACGCCAGTGCTTAGGAACCCAGAGCTGTATTGTGCTCATCAGTATCGAATTGCAGAACAAAATAGCCTAAATGCTCTAGTGAGATTCTTGTGGTTGGAAGTGAGTTGCAGAAGAGCTCAGAGGGAGGATGGGGTAAGCACCCCACAACTTAGTTCAAGGAGTTGTAACTTTTCTGCAAAAAACGTGAAGGACAGCACAGACAGCGATTCTGGGAGAGCTGTGGCAGCTGGGATGTGGGAGCAGCAGGATTTCATTATCAGAGACTTGAAGTCAGGAAGCAATATAAGGGTTGGACTGAGTGAGCTGAAATGATTTAGCAAGTAACCTGCAGGTAGTTGAGCTGATTTGTTGTTGAGGGCTAGCTGGAAAGTTAGAATTTGGGTCTTTAAAAGATTGGGTCTGGAAGACATTGGATCTCCATAAAAATCAAAGTTCTGAAAAACAAAATCCTAGGCATTTTATACTGGACTCTCCAAACTGTTGGCACTGGCCTTTCCTAACTTAGGAAAGTGCCTGACTTTGAAGCCTTGACAATTTATTTTTTTTTAATAAATGTTCTGCATACTTTTCAATTCTTTAGTTATAGCTCAGAAAAAAAAGAAAAATGTAACCACAAAAATCAGCCCTTCCTCCTCTTTCCTATTTGTGATCTATCTTGCTGGAATTATTATTTTGCACTGTGTTCTTGGAAGCTGCAGAGGTTTCCAGAGCATTTCAATTGGAGATGTGTGCATTAGTATGCTCACAGTAAACCTGAGCCCAGGGATATCCAACACTAATCTCTGTTGATCTCCTTATTTTCAATTTACTTTTGCAGTGCTCCCTCTCTTAATGCCTCTTCCTTTCCTGCAGCCACTTCATTAGAAAGCCTGCAGAGCAGGAGGGGTGGATGTGTTTAATGTTGACAGGTGTCAAGACCAAAGGGAAGGCCCTGCTTGTTTGGCTCCCTGCTCGTGTGTGAGGAGTTTGCACCTCAGCTGAACACGACAGGCAATGGGGCATTGGGGTGTGCAGTTGGCTTGTGCCATGCAGGGGATGCCATAGCTTTTAAACTGGGAGGGATCTATTCACTGCATTGCCTTTTTGCTAGACTAGATTGGAGATTCCCATAACTAAGCAACCAGTAAAAAGAAAATGCCCTTCTCCATCAAGATTAGGAATTATATATTATTTTAACCACAGTACTCTCCAACCACTACTATGGTTTTCTGCTCTTATTTTAAAGATATACAGTCCATGTATGCTAATACATCTGCATGAGAAATTGTCAGGAGTTAGAGCCAGTCTTTGGCAGAGACAATAGAACAGGCTCACAAACAGGTGGTTTTTATCACTGGATGCATAATGCTGTGAGTATGTTTTAGCCCCTTGCCTGATGCCCTGATGCTGCAGAGCAGGCAGTTCTCTCTGGACATAAATTGGGCTAGCAAAGGGTAAAAACTGAGGGTAACAAAGTGCTTCCTTCACCAAAGCATCCTGCCTGGTACCTGTATAAATACTTCTAGGCAAGCAGGTAAACCAGCAGCACATAGTCATTGCTAAGGACAGCATTGCTGCTCTGTGTACACAAGAAAGGAAAATATGTTTAGAATGAATGTGGATGTTCTGTTCTTCATTCATGTGTGACTGAATTCTAATCTCTTTTAGTGTGCTGTAAATCCAAAATAACATACTGAAATCAGTGCAGTTCCTGGGGATTTGTGCTACTGTAAATGAGAACAGAATAAAGAATTTTTTTCTCTTTCTCTCTTGTAATGGTGAGAAGAAAAGCTGGATTGTCAGCCTGGCTATGCTTCTTTACTTTGCTGACTTTGTCATAAAATGGACATCATTTAAACATTCTTTATTTTTTTAATATTTAGAATGTAGCAGAAGGAGAACCTTGATGGTCTTTTATTTTACAGAAATATAAACATTAAAGTCATTTTTCTTTTACACGTGACTTAGAAAGCATAATTTACTTGAAAGGACCCTATTATATACTCTGTCCTGTATTTGTTTATGTAATTGAATAGAAGAGCATTTACTGCAGTTTCAAAGTTAAGCCAATAAACATTTGTCTTTGCATTGCAGCAGTGATGTTTGATGACTGGGTTGGGCAACACCCGTTTTAACTTGGGTTTATTTTATAGTATTGACGAAGCAAAGCTCCAAGTACATTTTCACCCTCTTGCTTGCACTGTTGCCACAAGCTGGCAAAAGATTCTGAAAGCCTTTCTTACAAGCTGCCTGTGTTATTTATATCCTTGTTCCCTTCACCATATAGGTCATCTCGCAATTTTACATTTTATTTCACATACGCCTGGATATCCTGGATCCCCAGTGTGTGAAACAAATGTAGAGATATGAGCAGAGAGATTTTAAATGGACCTGCTTTACATTTCCAGTTAAAAAGCAAAAGGAAAGCAGCAAAACCAAATGGAACATTTTTCTCTTATGTGCCATGCTCACACCAAAACATCTGTCCATCCACTCTACCTGCTTCAAATCCAGGAACACCATGGTTATAGGGGTGTTTAATGCTTATTTTCACTCTCAGTTAGAAGATGCTGTTGGCATACTTAGACATAAAAATACTTGAAGTTTGCTGTATTATTTTATTTTTGCTCTATAAATGGCATTCTGGATCGTGCTGCCTGTATCAAATAGCTCCTAGAACATCCCTCCTAATCAGTTCCTTTTGGGAGCAGGATCACTGGGCTTGTTCTGAAGCTGTGCCAGTGCCAGCAGTGCATGGGGACTACAGATGAGATCTTTGTTACAGAGGCATGAGATCAATTCACCATTCCAGGCCATGCAGTAAATGCATTCCTGACTGAATGTTACATCGTTTTTATGTTCTTGGGACAGCATTGTACTGTGTCTCCTCCTCACTGAAAGAGCCATGTTCATTAGATACAGGAAGTCCTGCTAATCATCCATAAAGTGACATTAACAGCTGCTGGTAGATCTTTGTATGCCCACTGATCAGGGGAGAGTTCACAGATTTGGTGCTTCTTTGCTGTGATTGTTTTCCTCAGCATGCTTCAGAATCTGAAGTTCTGCTAAAAAAAAAAAAAAAAAAAAAAAGGTGGAGGGGGCAGTTAATCTTTAGGGTTGTGAGGAAAACTTTTAAAACATGCACCAGATGGAAATCAATGCAGTAGTGTCTGCAGGCAGACACAGGCTGAGAAGCAATCTGAAGGCTGACACTATTTGGATTAAAGGCAGCAGAGCTGCAAAGCAGTCACACAACTTAGATATCATCAATACAGTACAGGGGCTCTGCCATTCTGCAGTGAGCCCTGTCTTGTTTCACATGGTTGATAGCTTTGTTTTTGCCAGTGGCTCAAGATAAACCCAATTTTCTCTCCTGTTGATTTGTGCTCCCTTTCTTTTGTGTAGACAACTTCCATTACTTCCTTTAGCAGTGTACACAGATAGCTGACTCAGGAATGGGGCTGACCGGAAAAAAAAATGTTTCCAGTCTATGGACAATAAATTTATATTTCTCCACTTGTTTTCTGCCCATTTTCTCACAACAACAACCAAAGAAAAAAAAAAAAAAAAAAAAGAAGAAGAAGAAGAAAATAAATGAGCATAACTGATGAATGGTGAGATGTTTGTTTTGAGCTGTTTTGATCTATATGAAACCCTTATGCTTAATTTTGTGTGTAGGGAAGTCTTCAGGAATCTATCCTGGGTGCCAGCAGTTATTCCTTGGCCCCAGCTTGGGATCTCTGACACCTCTCTGTGGGTGAGATATAGCAGGATGTCTACAGATTATTCTGCAGAACAATCCATTTTTTCATGCAGGACTTCTGCATGTCTGGCTCCCATCCAGTTTATGGGACAGACTGTCTGCTGACAGTGTTGCTGGTTTTGGTAGAGAAAATATTGATCCAATATCCTCCTGGTAATACTAAAATAAATTATAAAATAAATCCCAAGGTGATTTAAAGTGTCTGGGAGGAACAGTAAATAGCAAATCACATCTTGTACCCTGGAATCCAAGTGGTTCTCCAATCTCAGCAGCAAACAGGGGATGTAGTTTCAGAGAGCTGGATGTTACATGTGACACAGAGGTGATGTGGGCCAAAAGCACATGAAAGCACCTTCATTCCTGGGTCTTCCAGCACAGGAAAATGCTCATAAACCATAACAACCTGCTCAGGAATGAGAGTTCTGCCAAATGAATAGCACAGAGCTGGTGGCAGCTGCTGGCTGAAACAGGAAGGCAGCTGGTGTCTATGGATAGTGCCCATGGGGAGAACTGCCCTGAGAGATGGCAAAGGTAAAGCAGAGCAATAATCAAAGAAATGCCCATCCTCTGGGTGGAGGTGCTTGCATGCAGCTCCTTGGTACACACCTAAGTGCCAGGCAGCTCTCAGTTGTTGATACTCTGCAAGACCATGCATGGTACCATTTGCTTTAATAGTAGCAATTAGTGGGCCAGTAGAATAAACAATGATTTTATGAAAATGAGGACTGATCCATTCATGGATGGATCTGGGACAAAGATTGAATCCCATGATTGCCATCAGTCAGTGCCCTTCCTCAAGGTGTTCCTTGTTCAGCCAGGTATCACTGTGAGATTTATTTCTGTACATTTGCTGCATTTCACAGTACTCTGGGGCTCCAAAGCAGCTCTTTGCTGTCAGTAATGCCTGCTGTATGCTCTAGTGCAGGCAGGCAGAAGAGCAGGTCCCAGAATCTGCTCACAAAATTTAAAAAAAGCAAAAAACCAATATCATGGAGTGCCTCAGTTTTGCCCAATTCACTCTTGCAGGGAGATGCTCCATGGCATTGCAATAGCCAGGATTTGCAGTAAGAAGCTGCAGTAAGGCAAGTTTAAATGAAAATGAAGAAGTGTGTTTCCAGCAGTGGGCATCACTTACCAGGGCAGCACAAGTTCCAAGAGAAACCACCTCATGGCTGGTAACCAGTATGGTATTTTTTGGTAATTTATAGACAAGTTGATAGATGACACCAAGTTTCATCTGTTACAGACTGTGAGCAAAGCAGGTAGGGATTTGTCTGGGGAGAAGTGCATGGCAGAAGATGCATTGGTTCCAGTCCTCCACCACCTTCTGTCTCCTCTTACCTGGCATCCCTCCTGTGTTCCCAGCTGGGAGGCTTAGGGGGACACACTGCAGTGACAACAGGGCTGCTCCCTTGTCATTCAAGGAGATGTAGGTGAATGAGGACTTAGGTTTTATGTTTCTGCATCTTCACCCTTCCTTTTGTCCTCCCCTCCCTTGAATTTTGGAGTTCAGTGCTGCTGGGAGAAAAGTGTGGGAGATCTGGCTTTGAAGGAGATGAATCCTAGAACAGAACAGGAGTCTTCAGGCTCCAGTTATTTCTACCTGGTCACAGAGAATAAGTTTGTGTTGTTACTGGATGGTACATCCAAACAAGGCAAGATGCTTGAAGCCCTCAAATTTATCTGCTGTCAGCCAACAGCATAAAAAAATGCAGCACTCGAGTTCCAAATCCTGGAAATTGCCCATGAGGATTCACAAAAAAATAAGCATTTCAGTTTCCTTGCACTAGGAGTCTTTAATAATTTTCTGTTTTTCTTCACAAACATGGAGGCTTGAAATGAATTATTTAGGTGAAAGATGGCTCTTATGATTATAATTTCTTGTCCTTGTGTACTTAGACATCCAGTACTGCAGTACATCAGAAAATTTGCTTTGATGTCCTTAAACCTGGAAACAATGGATTCATATCAGAGGATGAGAGTGTTGTGAAAGTGGAGATGGAGTCTTGGCTTTAGCTGCAGGAGTAATTTTAACAGGCATCCACATGTGTTTAATAAAATCAGATTTCCACCTTTCCAACTGGAGCTTTAGTCACAGCAGCATATTTTGCAGTTCTCACTCAAGCCAAGCAGTGTGTGATAGTAAGGACACTTGCTGGAACAGGGAAAGAGGAATCAAACAGCATGGCAATCCATCTCACACTTCCTAGCCAACAAACAGAGCAGGAAAGTGTTAAAGCTCCTCCAGCAATGCTGTATGGGAGCCTGCCAGTCATCTTTGTCTTTATTTGCAACCCAAGCAAAGAAGTAGATCCTCCAAATTAGGTCATCTGTTTGCTTCATTCTGGAAGATTTTTATTAAAATTAAAAGTGTTGTCTGTTTTTTCTCCCTAAGAGAAAACAAACATTGGCATCTGAAATGGTGGAAGACAAACACTTGGTGCTGGGCAACTTGATTAAAGTGTATTCCTTGTAATGAGTGGTGCCTCCCTTATCCTGCCATTGTGTTCAGACAAGAAAAAAAAAGGAGGGCCTGCCCTTTCCCATTGTACAGTCACATTTTCCAAGTGCAGTGAAAATGGGGTTTATAAAAAGCTGTAAAAAATAAAAAAAAAGAGAGATGAACTCTATCTTTTAGTAAACCACTGAAGCAGCTCTTCAACGAAGGCAACCTTGTGCACCTGGTATGTAGGAAAACTGTTGGAGTTGGTGCTCTCTCTAACCTACCAGAGGAGAAGGATAATAGTGATAAAAATGTTCTGGGACAAATGTTATCTGAGCTTTGCTTAAAAGTTTGCTACTAGAATCAAAGCTGATTTTTTCTTGGGAAAGGGAATAAAGTGATTTGCAGCAGAAGACTCTGTTTGTACTGTTATTTTTTTATCACTGCCATCACCAATATCAACATCTGCATTTATCTACCAGGGTACAGTAACCAGCAGTCCACTAATACATTAAGAGACATTATTAGCTGTAATAGCCCAGTTCAGTCAGATGTAGTGAGAGAATCACAGAGTCTCTTCATTATGTTTGCCCTTATCCAGAGAGAGTTGCTTGTGGGCATTCACCTGTGTGCAAACTGGGCAGGAAAAATGAAAACTGTGCATTGTATGCTTACATTTTGGAAACATTAAAAAGAAGCTGTAGTCAGTAGAAATACATACCTATCCTCAAAAATAAAAACCCCAACAAAGAAAATTTGAGACTTAGGCTAAGCCATGTCCTCAACTCTGTTTTGTGGCACTTGTATTTGTTTTAAAGATTCAGCATGGATTTTCCTTGGTATCTTTGTGTGCTGAGTTTTACTGTACTGGTTCCACCACCAGCAGACTCAGTAAACAAGGATATGCCCAGGGAAAAACAGACATGGTTTAAAAGATCTGTGTTGCCAGTCAAAATCTGCTGAGGTTAGTTTGGGCTTCTAGCAGCCAAAATAAAACAGTTGTGCAGGGCCAAGAATTTTGAGATATAGAGGGCTGGAGGAATTCTAAATATGCTACAGAAGTGGAAGCAACAGGACTTGGCAAAATCCTTGGTCGAGATAGAAATACAACGTGTCTCACTAGCCAAACAACAGGGTGGTGTTGAAAGGGAGAGTGAGATGGCAAAACCCTTGGGCAGAGAGAGGATATCCAGGAAGGAGTGTTTGAAACTTGGGCCTGGATGGAGATTAAAAGTTAGCTCTAATGAAACACCCATTTGCTCAGATATTTGGTTCACTGTACATATAAATTCTTGACCTAAAATTCTTCTTTAGTATGATCAAGGGATCTGAGCTGACCAAACAGTTCTGAGATCCAACAAAAACACAGCACTCTTGAAGTATACATAGATAAATATAATATATATATACCTCCATCTATACTTACAAATATATATGTTAAATGGACATAGTTTTGACATAATAGTTGAAATAAAAGAGAGAAATATTTCATACTAGAATAGTATTAAACAATTGCAGCAAAGAATCGAATATCCTTGTGCTTAACTTTAGTTCTGTATCAACACATTTGCTTTTAGATTTTCTTCTTTTCCTTCCTAATTTTAGGGATAATTACATTCCCTGTAGCTGCTTCACTAATAGAAAGAAATTTACCTGTGGAGCCTGCATCAGACAAGCTTTACATATAAATGCTTGTACTTGTTTGGCAAGAGCATTAGCAAAGTGATGCTAATTGACATTGAACACCTTGAGGGGGGATTTTTTTATAGTCACCAATTACACACTGGTGTGTATTGATTAAGAGGCAAGCAGTACACCCATCAGCTCCTCAGCACAAAAGAAAAATGCACTCAGCCAGCATGGCATTTTTGCTGTGTGATTTTCTTTGTTTTTAGCACCATATAAAAGGCAGGTACTTTCAGTTAATTAAAATTACACATTTTATCCAGGAACACATCAATAGATAGGCGTGTAAGAGGTAGAGATGTTATCTAGCTCAAAGGGAACATGGGTTTGGTTCACTCTTACTCTTTGAATTTGTGTTTGTGGCTTATTACCATTGTAATCAACAAAATATAAATCTCCTTCCAAGTGCCTGTTTGAGCCTGACAGCTCCAAGGGTGCATTTTACATCAGGACCCTTCCACCCAGACCCCCAGACTGCTCAGGGTCTTTTTTAATTCTTGTGTTGGAGCTGTCAGAGCTCACAGATGTGGTGCTGGGGTTAGTCAGCAAAAAGCAGCCCGTGTTGCTGTGCTGGTGTCTGGCACCCAGAGCTGGGCTGCAGCAGCAGAAGGGATGCAGGTGCCCTGCAGGGCCGGGAGCCCGCCGAGGGCGGGACACAGCTCCTGCCAAAATATGCAAAGAATTGAAATGAGCATTCTCCTAACCCTATACAACATGCATTTTCAAAAAAATGCCTAGATCTCTCATCAAAGTAAAATGTAATTAGGGATATTATTGCATGCCTTCTTAATTGGACCAGCTTGTGACAGAGAGGTATTTGGGAGGATAGCAAAGTGCAGACGTTGTGTGTGCACGGCTCTGATGGAAATGCTGCCTGGCACACCCATGTCCATGCAGAGCAGAGGAGTGGTGAGGGTCAGGGGACTGCCCACGTGCCCAAAGTGCTCATGTGCAGTTGTTCATGTTCATGGCTCAGAGCTTCTGCTCTGATCGCAGTCAGACACTGCTGAGATTCCTCTGGGCCAAGCAGGAGTATGTTGCTCCCCTGTGAGCAGCAGGGAGTACTTTAACAAGTCTTGTGTCCCTGTAAGTGACACCTTTTCTCCAGAAGTATGAAGGAATTATCAACCTTCTGCCCTGTCTTGCAGTTACTGTCCCAAATGCAAAACCGGCGGTGTCAACAAAAGGACGAACAATTGTGCAGCCAGTTCAGAAAACCATTCCTGTGAAACACAGCCATGAGAGTGAGACAGCAGCAAATGATGGGAAGAATTCCCACAGACAGGGTAGTGGAGAGAGACCATAGATGGGATTTGGGCACAGTTAGGGAGGGGTTGACACCGGGGGGTGAAAGATGCCTTCATTCTTCTCAAGTGGTTTGCTCTGCACTGCCATGGCCAGAGGAATAATACCCCAGAGGACTGCTCTCCCAGACAGTCTGGCCACAAGCCAGGTATTAATTTCCCTGGGTTCCTGTGTGGAAGCAGGGAAAGTGAAGAAAAGTGTTAGAAATGAAAATAAGATGAGAATATTAATGATGTTTGCCATGGGATTTCTTCTTAGGCAGTGTGCTGCTTGCACACTCCCAGAGTAAATGTAGAAATAAGTTTGTTATTTTCACATGATTAATAAGGTAATTTTTTTGTTTAATACATTTCTTGGTGGAAGGGAAGTGTAGCTGGAAAGATTTATTTTAATGTGGTGCATTGAGAAGAGCTGTTGCCTGATATTCAATAGTTAAGTTGAAGTATCGGACACTGGAGTAATAAAAACCTACTTGCTTTGATCTTGTAGTTAAAAAATGATTAAAGTATAGAATTGCATATGCTGACATTAGACCTCCACCCACAGAGAGATTTAAAACTGTCAGGGGGAAAAGGAAAGTTGAAAGACAGCTTAAATATAATAATTCAGAAATTGAGCTGCTTTGTTATTTCAAAGATGGTCAGAGTAAAGGGGATTTTTCATATCCAATTTGTTACACTAGATCTAAGAACCTTATCCCAGGACATTTCCTCTTGCATACAACTAAAAAGATGAAAATTGCTAAGAAGAAGTAGCATAGGAGAGACCTGTATTTTCATATTTTCTGTTGAACTGAACTCAGTGAATTTACAGCCTTGGGGATTCCCTCTTCCTTTCCTGGTACCTCCACCCTCTGCCGGGTGACTCCTGCCCTCCCTTCTCCTGCACACTGCAAATAGAAAAGATTTCAGAATTCAGTAATACAGTTTGCAGAGATGAAAAGCTTTCTTCTTTTAATTGTATGCATATTGTCATCTCCCAGGCACATGAAATTACCTTGTGGAATTGCAATTATGAACTTATTACTGGTTTATCTAATTGTTAAAGAATACAGAGTTGGGTTTCTGGCCTCTGACATCTAAACTGCTCCAGCAGAGGCACACCCTTACACCCACACACAATCCTGATTTGAGTCAGTAGGAAGCCTCTGGTTTTGCATAAGCATTTTGCAGCCATTATAGAGACTTACAAGAATGTATTGGCTGATGCTTGCATGATTACATCTGCCCAGCCAGGTTTCTTAATTCTTTTGTAGCAACAGTGCAAAGTCAATATTTGATCTTGCAGTGTCCTTGATTATACAGATAATTTTAATTCTCTGGCAAATTACAGACCCTTAGCATTTTGTCAGACGTTCTTCAATAAAAGGACTTCTGTGATAAAAAAAAAAACCACGGCAGCACTCATTGCAAATGACCCTGGAGATCAGACAGAACATTAGATCAGTGAGCTGGGTTTCAGTAAAACTGCTTAATTCCTATTAGCATGATGATCCTGATCAGAAATTGCAGTGTGTCTGAGGTTAATGTTGCTATTCTCTGTGAATAAAGATCCAGAAATCACACCATGTCATCTCTGAGACATGAGATATGCTAGGACAAGAAGATTCCAAGACAGCTTTCTGGAATCAGCTGCATTTACACAGGATGCAACATTTTTGCTTTTGAATTGCCTGCCATGTTGGCAATGCCCTGCTGTTCTTCTGTATTCTTTACCACATGTTCACTGCTGAAGCACACACTTCAGAAAACTTGTTGGTTTTCAGGATCAGTAGGATTCTTGCAACTCAGGGGTTTGATATGTATTGCCCTTCTCAATATAAAAATTTAAATACTGTGTGTATTTAAATGCTGGGGTGGACAAGAATTTAATTTTGTTCTTCCAACCAGCAAGTATCCTATTGCCACTTGAAGAGGTTTGGGATTCCTGCAGGTTAAACTCCTGAGACACAAGAGTTGACTTTTCAGAAAGCCATTTTCATCATGCCTGTATGGACAAGTGAACCTTCCAACCATATAGAGTTTCTTCTGTGTTATTTGCTGAAAAGATCGTTCCTTTCCTGGTCATCTGCAAAGCACACTGAAATCTGCAACGAGAGGTCTCTTCAGATGAGAAAAGTAGTGTTAAATTCTCAGATTCTTCTGTCTGAAGGTTTGGTTCCTGGTAAATTTTGAATTTTCATTGCTCTGTGAAATGGAAGGACAACAACCTGGCATGATAAGGCAAGGTTTGCCTCTTGGAAGTGCAGGTGTGTTCTCCAGCATCTCAGTCCCTTGGGGGCATTGAGGAACTGGTTTAGGATCTTGCTTATCCTTAAGTTAGTCTTAACAACAATTGGAAGTAGAATTTTAAGATCATGATGTAATAGGGAATGTAGTAGCAGTACATAGCACATGGATTAGCTATAAAAGGGGAAAAATAAGAAGGTTCCACAGAAAATCATAGCCAAGTAGATCTCCATGTTTGGCCAACTTCATCTGCACTGACTCTGGCTGTAAGGAAATATTCACTGAGAAATGGGCTCTCTCAGGCAGAGCTACCCAGAGAGGTGCCCAGTTAGACTTGCAGGGAACAGGACATCATGTGGGCTCCTCTGAAAATTGAAGAATGAGGTGTTTACAAACAAAGGTTTGTCTTGAGGTTCTACTACAGCATGGCAGAAATTGACATATTTTAAATGGTCACATCCTCTATGCAAAATGCAAATAAATGATGCTTTCAATTTAAAATAGCAAAGAATGTCTTGAAGCTTATGTCTATGGAAATAAACCTTCCAAACTAATGGTAAATGACTATTTATAATTGCCTGTTGGGGTGCCTGATATCAGATGGTTGTACTACTAACATGAGAACGGTACCTGACAGGTTGGGAAAAACACATGGCAGAAGATGGGAATATTGATTCGTAGGCAAAATTTGGAGGGAGGGGGAGGGAGACAACGGCCAAGAATGTGCTTTACTTTTTAAGAAAGTGACGTTCCTACCACCAAAACAAAAACCTGAGAAAGAAAGCACATTCCAAAATGATATCATCACATTCCTTCTATAGGGACAAACATGCGGCGCTGGAGCTGCTGTTTCCTGCGTTTGTGATTTCTCTCAGAGTGTTTCAGTGAGAGAGGTTTTCAAATAGCAAAAGAAATTCGCTTTCCATGTCCTTAAGAGCCTCTTAGAAAAGTTAGACTGTCTCTCTGAGGCGAAGACTGGCTTAAACAACATCTGGGTTGGCTAATACATCAACCTGTAAGTTTGTGATGGATGTAGAAATTAGGTTTTCCCGTCTTCAGTGATACTTTTTAGAAAATATCTACATATTCTGGTGGATGCTTTTGGCTGAATAATAGACCCAACATGAGTTTCTTTAATTTGTATTGTGCTGAAACACAATCTGCGAATTTCTTGATTTCCAGGTTTGCAAGTGGATAGGAGGCCTGTGAGGCTTGAGAGGATTTGTGTTAAATTGACTCACTGAGTGTAGCAAACCACAGCAATACCTGACCAGGGATGTGGTGATTCTCCATCATCAGGAGACTGGAGCAAGACATATTTTTTTAAACCACCAGCAACCACAAATTGAGACCACAGGGTTAAGCAGGAGCTTCTGCATGAATTTCTTCACCTTGGGTTACTCCAGAGGTCAGACTGAAAGATCATGAGATCATGAGCTGTGAGTGCATGGGCTGCCCCATTCAAGGGGGGGAGAAAGGAAAGGGATGAGGAGATTCAGGCTCCCATAGTTTACAGGCTGGCAAATGTCTTAGAGCAGCAAAGCAGGCAGAGTCTTACTGCAACTGCAGGGCAGGGGGCTTGCTGCTGGTCTGCTCTGTTCTGAGTTCCATTCTGGAACCCAAATGTAACTGGTGGGAGAACAAATTCATGGTAAATTTAAAAAAATTAAAGTCTGAGATTCCTGTGCTTTTTGGAGTACAGACTGCAAAACCAGGGCTCTATGTATGTCACTGTTCAGTGTGTAATTCTGAATTCTGTTATTATGAACAACACAGAGTGTTATTCAGAAACCCTGAATTTTATCATCATCATCAACTGTCATCAACTATGAACCTGGGGGATTTCTCTAACTGTTTCCCCATACTCCTGCCTTCTATCATTAGCATCCTAAAATCAGCATTCAGGCACAGACACTGTCCTCTTGTGTGATTTATGACAACCTAGCCCTTCCCTTCCCATTTCTGTTATCTTTGCCATACAACATCTCCCTGTCTGATTTAAAATGCAAGTTTTGAAGGGCAGGGTCTGCCTCTGTAAGTGTGAAGAGGTCTTGTTCTCACTCAGGGTTGCAGTACAAACCTGTACTATTATTATAAATATTGTTATAAGAAATAATGCTTATTTTTGAAAGGACAAGCATTTACCCAATCCTTGAGTCAGGTCAGTAGTTCAATCCTTGTACCAAATAGGTGCATTTTGCACAAGTGGTGCCAAATTACACTGTCTTCACAAACACCAGAGTCATTGTAAAATCTCTCTTTGCTTCAAAATTACTTTTTGGGTGATGAACTACCCATCACAGAAGAAGCCTGATGGTCCAGCAAAGAGAATTGCCATGACAAAACTCCTCACAGCCTTTTCTCCTGCTGATTGCAGTTTCTCTCCAAATGCTATTCTGCTTTTATAGTGTGTGTGAACCTCCTCCATCCTGCTGCCCCCAGACTGGCAGCTGCTCCTTCTGTCCTTGAAGCTCTAAGGGAAGCTGTGGCTGGCATGCAGCTCTTCCTCCCCTCCAAGCAAATGATGAGGTTATATGGCAGATCCATGTTTCCTTTGTTATCTTTTTGTTTGAAGAAACAGGAGATGAGCCTGAGTAGGTCTGCAGAGGCATTCAATTAAACAAAGACATTTTATTTTAGCCTCTGTTTAATGAAGAGGAAACCAATAGACAATCTTCTCTTCCTCTGGGTGAGGAAGGCATTGACAAGTGCTATATTTGGTTGTGAACTAAAGCAACCTGCAAAAGGATTTTATTCAGCTTACCAGGAAATGAATCCCCCTTCATTTCTAACAACTCGAACTTCAGGGAATGAGAGCAGCTCACACTACACTGGAAACTCGTGTTCCTAAATGCATTTGAGTTTGAAAACAAAACAAAGAAAAATCCAAACCAGCATTTTTAGGCAAGCAATTCTTCCACCTCGGTCAAATTTGGGATACACTTGCTGGAACTGGAAGGCAGGGTAAATTTTTGTTCTTGACCAGTGCTGATAGCCATGGGGAAGGGATGGCTGAAGTGGACTGGATGAGGAACTGTGGGCATGGCATGGGCACTGGAGCTCCATCTCCAGGGATAAGCCTTGGCCTCGGTTATGCCAAACAACAGTCCTGAGCTACAGGACTTTGATGTATTTATTGCTGCTGAGGATGATTCATAAGACACTTGAGAAGACAACTAGTTCCTCATATCCCAAAACAAGTTTCCAAGTCTGGGTAGTGTAGCTGCAAGCTAGGCTAATTAAAGATAATTTTTTGTATATGACAGGAAAATGCTGATAACATCAAACCCTAATGGAGGGAGATGGGAGAATTTCCCTGAGCTACGTGCTTTGCTGCTGAGAAAGTAGAGCTTGGCAGATGAAGATGGAACTGATTTCCAATTTAGCCTTCTATTAATGATTTATGAATTTAAATTTAGCATAGTAATTCACTCTTCTGTAATCTTTGCAGGACTCCGATTTCCTTTCTATGGACTGCTAAAATGAATTCTGTAAAAATATCTGTGTATGGACATATCAGAAGTCTCTCCTGTCCAATGGAGGAACAAGACAGTCCCAGTACAAATTCCACAGCCTCTGCCCTTCCCACCATGTGAGGCTCAACATCCTCATTCTGTCAAAACTTCCTCTGAGCACTGTGGCTTAGATCCAGGTTTGTCTGGGTCCAGCTTTTCAGGTATAGATGGGTAAGAGTGAGCAGAGGACACACATTGTTTTTATTCTCTTAATCTCTCTGAGCAATTAGGCTTTGGCAGAGAAAGGGTGAGAGATGCAGTGAGAGTCCTTTCCTCCCCACTCTGCGTGGGCTTGAGCTACAGGCTGTGTGATTTTATCCAGTGCATTCTTATGGCACTTGGGAGTGCTCTGGCAGCAGGCCATCAAGGCATACTGATGGCATCCCAGGAAATCTCTTTAGGGAAATGCAAGAAAGCAAAATACATATCCACCCACCCTGGGCACTAGGGACTAGCTGAGAGATGGATGCTGATTCATTCTGCCAAAAAAAAAAAAAAAAAATAGGTAGACGGAATGCCCAGCATGAATTATCTTCTGCCTCTCTTTTCATTGATTATAATTTAATCATGTGGTGAGCTGGCTTGGACTCACCAAGATTTAGGTGGGCAAAAACATTCAGCTCCAAGGACCTAGATGGGAACAAAAAGTTATTTCTCTCAGGGCATGTTTCATCCCATGGTTGATAAATGTGTCTCCTTAATCCCTGGGAGCATCCCTATGGCTTTTCATACTGGCAGGCCCTACACAGCTGAGGGGCCACTGGGTGAAGGATCAGCACATGCTGGTGAGTCAGCTGGGGTTTTGGTTGTACTGGCATGGATCTAGAGCAGCTCTCCCAAAGCCAACAGCAGCTGCCCTCTGTCTGTGCACTGACACTGGGAAACCAGGGAGCAAAACACTGTGAATTTGGGAGCTTCAATTAGCAGCTCCAAAAACGATGGAATTCTATGAGACAGTGCATCAGCTGAAAGCAAGCAGAAGGATTCCCAAAATATAAGTATGATTCTGTATAAAATCAGTCAGAAAAACAGACTGGGGAGGGAATTTTGCCCAGCAAGGTCTCCCTGGCAGGAAGGGAATCTTTTTTTGCAGAAACTTGACTTTATTGTGTCAATTGTAGCACTTTTCCTTATCATGTGCTGTTGCACAAAGAGCAGAGAGGAGTCTGCAAGAGGGCCTAAAATGCTGATGCTGATTTAGGTGTGACTGGGTGTAAAAACACAGTAATTTCAGAGCTGGGGTAGCTGCTGCTGGCCATTTAGCACTGCATATCTCAGGGTCTGTCTGCTCTGACCGGCTTCCTGCCCCTATCCACCATTATGTATCAGCAGGAAATTACACTTTTATGAGTGATTTACCTTTAAACAAACACTACTACACAAACAATATGGTATTGAATTTGGTGGTTTGCCTTTTAAGTATTACAGTGAAAGACTGTAACAGCTGTCTAAGCTGATAACTACTACCCAGGGTAAGAATAATGTTGACTGAGTTATTAGTCAATTGTTTAACTAAATCTAGCTGCATCTCTGTCTTTTAACTGTGTGGCATTTACAGTTTCTTTAAACAATATAGTCCCTTGAAACATGTAACTGGTTCCTTGGGTGGGAACTTTATGGATAAAGAATTGTTTTGAAAGTCAGATCACATTTTTAATTTAAATTTTTGTATTTTTGTTTATTCTTTTATTTTTCCTAGCCAGTGCCTGGAGGGAATAGTCTCCTAGAAGTGAATTTCCATGTGGCTTGCTAAATTTAGCAGATGAGTTGCAACCACAACTTGTGGCTAAAGGTGACTAGGCTGCACAGCTGGATGAATTTTGGCAGAGATGGAGACAATATAATGAAACCACTGCATATCTACTGCAGTGGCTATTGTGAGAAGGTTTATCCTAAGATGGGAGGTAATTTTGTAAGGTTCTGAATGCCTGCAGCCTTCTGCAAGACTCTCAAGCCATTGGAAAATAGGACACAGCATGTGTGGAGGAGGTAAACCAGCAAAATTCTTATTTTCTTTTTGAGCAATCAGGGTTAATTTCAAGCCCAGTTGAGGCTTCCAGACTTTGAGGCTCCACAGTTTGGATCAGATCCAAGGTCCAGTTAAGTCACCTGGAGATTTTCCACTGACTTCACTCTGCTTTGGACTAGGCACTTTGAAAGGCTATTCCATGAATTCAAATGCCTAAAGTCAAACATGGCTTTACACAATTGAAAATCACCTGCTTTGTATGTTTTCAAAGGCAGCTCCACCACTCAGCAGTAACAATGTAGAATTGGGTTGAAAGGGTGAAAATAGAGGTGGATGTGAAGTGACTCTTCAAAAAGTCCATGGCAATGGTCCAGCTCTGCCACACTGAAAATGAGAAGTTTTAAAATAGACTTTTTATGGTCATTCCTGAACCAGATTTAAAGGGAAAAAATCTTGTCACTATTGCAGAACAAGCACTCTTCTCGTGTTTTATAGATTTGAACAATCCTCACTGCATTCTTTGAAAAGAGAAATACTTCAGTGCTTCAAGGCATTCCTTTTGTTGTATCACTTCTACTACCATTTTAAAGCCAATTTTTTGTTATGAGCTCTGGTGATACTCTAGAGTTGGTCTCTACCAACAGCCCATTTTCATCAAATCACACCTGGAGTCGTTTGCCCATTGCAGGAAGAACCAGTGCAATGCCTCAGAGACAAACTGTTCTGTGCAGCTTTGCACCTGGCAACAGCCTCGTTCCAAAGAGCCAGACTCACCCCTGAATTCATGCACAACCTACACATAAAGGCAGTCTCATGTCTTTTGTCCCACCATTAGTTTTTTGAAAGTACAGCTCCCCTCTGCCTATAAGTGCTTTTTGTAACAAAAATCCTGATGAAAAAGTCAAGCTTATATCACTGTCCTTATGTTTTTTTCTTTCAAACAAGGTCAGTTTTGAAAATTCTTGTACACATTTGCATTAATTATGTCAGTTCTGAAATAAGTGCCCAAAACTTTAGAGGACTAGGCCCTTCTTTGTCTTGTTATGTGAATGAAAAAGAAGGAAAGAAAGGTGACAGAGGATTTACAAAGCCTCAAGATCTACTTCTATTGCTTATTTTGTGCCCATATCTAAGTTTTTAGAGGGTTCATTCCTCATTAGAGGGCTAATTATTTTGTCTAGGGAGCCAAAGCATAGATGAATATTGGATTAACAATGCCCACTAACTCTCTCTCAGCAGGTGGAAGATTTGATTCTGATCTGCTTGGTGGTGGTGTAAAGGAAGAGTCATGACCTGGAACCAAATGGATGTGGAAGGGTACAAAGGAGGATGAGATCTGAAGGAGTTTCTATTACTGTCTGGGCAGCTCCCTGCTGATGCAGCCATCCTTGAAAGAATAATAAACTCTTACAGTTGATTTTTCAGGTCCTTGTGTGTTTTGGGGCACAAGAGCTATTGGGCACAGAGAAAATAAATTATCTATTTTCAAGCTATTTTCCTTTCTTGTTGTTGCTTTCTTTTTTGTTGTTCTGTTCTGTTTTGTTTTGTGTCCATACCAAACTGGGAAGAACTGCAGGTGATGAAAAATATGAGGTTCATAAATGCAGGAAAATGGCAGAACAGCCTTGAACACAAATAAAAAGGGGCACTTCTCTGTAAAACAACTTGTCAAAAGCACTGCCTCTTAATGCAGAACAATAAAATAATCTTTTCAAACAGCTAAATGGCCAGGATGAATGAAAGAATCTGTGTATGCTTTACAAATGACCTGATTACTGCCAGCTCACATGCTTGCTCTGCAGTTGTAGTACATTAGAATTTGAAGTAGGATGTTGTTAGCAACTCTTTGCGTGGGGTGGAATTTGAATCAAAAGCCATAAATGACCTGTGACAGCAAAAATGAAAGTGCAATTGCTTTCTCACATGACCTGTTTCTTTTGGTGTCATTAAACTCAATCAATTATTAACCTTTGGTTTAACAGTGCTTGTCATTTCATAGCAAATCAAGTAGAAAAAAATGTTGTCTACCTGAATAATTCCCTAGAAAATGTCTCTGAGGTACATTAATAGTTGGAGAGGTGAGAGGCTGGCCTAAATTTGAAGTGCAAAATCACTGAGTGCAGTTGAGGGAATGAGAAACATCTGACTATCCATTTGGCTTGCAGAAATCCTGCATGCAAACCCAGACTATAGGAAAACCTGGTATATTCTTGCACGAACAGGACAATGTTTGGCTCACAAATAACACATAAGAAATGGCATTGAATGATTTCACAGAGCCTTCATCTCACTAAGACTGCTTTTTGCATAATAACTTTATGTAGTAAATATATACAAACAATGTGTTGTAATCCAAGATTGTCTGGATATGGCTGTGTTTTTTTGATCTTCATTGAGATCAAATGAGTTACGTTACTTTACACTGAATTAAGTTCGAGTTGGAATGAATTTCCTTTTGGCAACCAATTAGGATGTTTAAAGAATTTACTTTCATTTCTTGATCTCAAAAGTATTTGTGGACAGTTCACATGGATGATGTATTACTGTGCCTAACTGCTATCAGCCTGTATAATTATGTCATTTGCATATGCTAACAAGGTACATTATAGGTATGGTGTTTTCACATGCCTTTTATCCAATTAACTCATTGTACCCAGCAGTCTTGTGTTCTGCCCCTCTGTCACCAAATTATTAAGAGTTGTGAATTGAAAATGGTTCCATTCATATGGTGTGTCTGTGCAGACAGACCTTACTCAGAAGAAAGGTGGCTTCTGCTGTTCTCAATCCTGATTTATTCATACATTTGAGGGGAGGGTCTGCAGGGCCCCAGATAAGCTGGGGAGCTTGATGTGGGAAATGAGAATTGGCTGAGAATTTCACAAAAAGTTGTGCCCTAAAAAATACAGAAACCCCAGGATGACTTCTTGTGCTCATCAAGCACCCTTCATCTGAAGGCACATGGAAGAATTAACCTTTGCTTGCTTTCATTGGTTTTGTTCTCAAAAGGAAAAGTTGCACACTGTGAGATCTCTTTCCTCTTTTTTTCTTATATTCAAGTGTGTTCCAATGCACTTTGTGTAGCATTTTTAGTTCAATCCCATTGAAGTAGGATTCATTCAGATGATTCAGCCATGCTCATGTGCTTTAATGTGCAGAATCATACCCAGCTATGTTTCTTTTAAAAGAGGGTTTGCACGTAGATTTGCACCAGGGGGGATAAAAAATTTCAGTAAATTTTCTCCCTAAAATTTTGGCAAAAACTATATATGATCCTGCACAAGGACCCTGGTGAAATCACCACCCTGCTAACCGTGTTGCAACACAATAGTACTGTCATCATGGTCAGTGAAGTCAGAGCAGTGTTGGGAAAGTATAAGGGACAAGAAGGTTAAATTTATTATCTTCAGTGCTCTTTTCTATCTTATCCTTTTCAAAATTGGGAATATTCCCAAAGAAAACTGCAATGTCAGTTTAGGAACATCTATTTTATTGTCATATGATTAAAACCTCATTGACTCAATGATGGCCTAATTAATCAATGGGAAAATGAAAAGGAGAGAAAAACTGGGGCAACAATTTGCAAGCAGTATGCAGGCTAGAGGAAAATGGGTTAAAAGAAGTGTGGAGAACGTGGTTTTAGTTACTGTTTTATCCTTTTCCCTTCTTTCTCTCCCATCCATGTCACTCCAAGAAAAGCAGCTGGCATCTGTAGCCTGTTGTGCAGATGGGTTGAGAGGAGCAGTGTGTCTGGCACACTTCAAAAGTGGCTGGTGACTGATTGTGTATTTGCCAGCAGCCAATGATTAAGGAGACTTTCTGTAGCCATGCATGTCTGGCAGCACAGGGAGTTCAGGAGACTGAGGGCATAAGGAAACATCACATAAATGTCTCTCAAAGCACTGGCCATGCATGCAGCCACTTGGTAGACACAGCCTGCAGGGTGAGCATGTCCCTCATCCAGACCTGTCAGTTCCACAGGAGTCCTAAGGTCTCGTTTTTATTCCTAGATGTATAGAATATGCACTGGAATATGTTGTTGTGTGTACACCTTGTGAGAAACGATGCTTGGCCTGAACAACTTGCAGTTTAAATAGAGACAAGGAGACAAGGTTTCCTCATTCCACAGAGAAGGAACTGAAACATGGAGAAATAACATTGTTGGGTGGCATGTGGGAGTTGTGACAGTGGTGAGAGCTAAATCCCATTATTACAAGCCTTTGTTGAAGGTTTGAGCTTCAGAATTACTATTTTTTGCCTGTATGTACAAGGCACATCTTTGACTTGATGCCACTTGACTCTTTCCTCTTTCCTCCAGCAGGGCAGGGCTCTGCTGACCTTGAGCATGGGTCAGATGCCAACCTTACCAGGTTCTGTGCCTCTCCTCAATTTCCACTGTCACCACCACTCTGCAGCACACCTAGGACACAGCTCTTGTTTTTTAGGAGGCACAGCAGCCACTTTCACCATCTGCTCCCTGCCCACCCAGCTTGGTGTTGGAGCAGGAGAGAAAACAAGGCACAGGCAGGCAGATAGCAAATGACACTGAGAGGATGCTGACATGGCTGGAGCAACATTCCTGCAATGAGCCAGCCACTGGCAGGCAGCTTTGCCATGCACTCTGCCATGCAGGCAGGACATGGCATTGCTCAGGAACTCTCTGGAGCCTCTCACTCGTTTTCCTGGAATGGTACCAGCACAAAGCTGCAGCAACACGCTGGTGATTCAAGCCCAGCATGAATGGCAGGGCTGGACTGGTAACTTTGCTGCATGCCAAGAGGGACTCTGCCAGCAAATTCACTGCCAGCAGCATGCTTTGCACCACATTCAGCTTTACAGACACCTTTCCAAAACAAATATATCTGCTTAGAATGAAATTTGGGTCTTTGTGAAGCGGCGTCAGGCTCGGCTGGTCGGGGCTGTTTGTGGAAAGTCACCAGCTTCCAGGGGTGAGCTCTCCAGCATCAAATCCAGTCTCTGCATTCCTCAGTGTAAAACTAAGAGCCTTATTCCAACCTACACTCAAACTTGTGGTCATCTTCAAAGCTAAGGCAGAATATCTTCCTCCTTTTTCCCCCATCATGATCTTTCTTATTATAAGACTTAAGCACTTCCAGTGCTGTGCCCTGGTGAACTGGTCTGTTCATTGGTCACTAAATCCACCTCCAGCCTCAGTTTCCCATCAGATAATCTCAATGGCACCTCCTGCTACATTTGGCTGTGATAGAAGACCCATGGGCTCTGGCAGGATCTCAGCCAGCATCCAGTCACTGAAAACCAAAAAAAAAACCCTTTAAAAAAAACCCCACTCTTACACCTCTTCTGCACTGATGCCCTTCCAGGTGATCCAGGAACTGAAGGAGGATTGTCACACCACTGACAGATGTGGTGACTCCTCCTCCAGAATTGTCCAGGTGACAAGGACTGGCTCTCTGCCCTGGGCACAGACAGGGACACTGCCATGGCTGTCCCTGAGCAAGACCCAGGACCAGCCTCCTTCGCCAGAGGTTGCACAAATGAAATACTTGCATGAACAGAAATAAAACAGGTGACAGAGAACTGGGAGGATCAGGATTGCAGATCAGTGTAGACCACTTTTCTTTGCAGTGGGAACACCTCTGCATCAGAGATGGGACCTCAGGCTTTGGTCAGTCTTTATGCATTATTCATTGTCATAGATGGCTATTGTATACCCTGATATTGCAACCTGCTGGCTGACACTGGCATGCCCAGTGATTTTATTTGGTGTAATGGCTGGAACAGAAGCCATCCAGCCAGAAGCCATCCAGTCCAGAAGCTCAGGAAAACTAGGATATTCACCAGGTGCTTTTAGGAGAGAAAGCTTCCCACAGACAAAGCTTGAGTTAGTGTGTGGGGAAAGAAGAGGAAATGCAAAGCTGGCATAGTCTCAGCTTGGAAAAACTGACAGTCAGTCAGCAATCCCCAAGGAAAATATCCTGATTTGGGAGAGCAGGAGGAATAGCTGTGGATGGTTTTGTGGGGCTTGGGGATGTAGCCAGGGCAGTTCCAGGGCCATGGTGGGAGCAGCTGGGCACGTCCCTGGATGGGAAGGACAGGCAGGGCAGGGCCAGGGGCTCCACATGGACACAGGACGTGGCCTGTGGTCCTGGAAGGGCCACTCTGGTTGACCCCAGCAGTCACACAGAGGGAAGCAGAGCAGGGGATTTGCCTCAGACTTGCTTTCTCCCTTGCAGAGGTAAACTATTCAACCCTCTGCACTCAGCCCCCCGGGGGACTTGCCACCCAGCTCGAGAGCAGGCACATTAGTAAACCAACAGTATCTGTGTCTGCATCTAGATCTAATCTGTGGCTGCTAGGTGAGATCTGCTGCTTCCCACCCCCAGAAGCATCTTGTCAGTAGTTCTGGAGCTCGGTTCTCCACCTGCAGTTTGAGCAGTGGTGTTAATTTAGAGCCTTTCCTCCCCTGTTCTGTTGACCAGCATTAGGGAAGCCCAGGTGATGTCCATCCCTTCAGGGAAGTGATGCCTTTCCTGCTTTCAGGGGCTGGTTCAGCATGATTCTGGCTTGCTGGATAGACCAGCCCTTGCTGGATTTTGTCAGCTGAGCTGCAGCCCTTACCTGCTTCACTGGAAGTTCTCCAGTGACCATTAATTTGGCATCAGTGTTTCCACCTGAGGATGCTGTCAGGTTTGTCCTGGTCTCACAGTGTGATCTCTGTGGAATCCTCCAGAAAGATCTTGATGGCACACAGGGCCAAGCAGAGTCTCTGCTTCCCCAAGTTGCCTTCCTGCCACCTCTCTTCCTCTGTTTCATCTGAGCTCCAGCTTCACACAACAGTGTTTAGTACCTTCAAATTCATTATTTAGCTACATTTTGGGCAAAACACTCTAAATATTAATGCAAACAAGGCCTGTTTCTTTTAACTGTTTCCCTCTGCTTGCTGATAGAAACAAGAGGAGAGCTATTCCCTGGGGACAGCCTGCCCATCTGGAGTATTCAGGCTTTTAGGGTCTGCTTTTCATCCTCTTCCCTGGCACTTGCTTCTTGCAGGGCTGGGCTGCACATTCACAGGTATATGACATTACTGCTAATACTGCAACAAGCTGGCATTCATCAGGCATCTGGGATGAAAGCTGTCTTTAAAAAGGCAGGTAGGGGCCTGTGCCATGGGGAAAATGACCAGGTTTTCTAATCACTCATATGGAGTTATCTGGACACATGGCTACCTTTCATCACTTCCACTGACGCCAAAAAAAGGGGATTATAAAGCCAACATGCCTGTTGAAATGTCTGTGTGTACTAAGCTGTCATGGACTTGTTTTGGGTCAAAACAACACGTGTACTTGATTTCTTTGGTTTTTTTGGTTTTTTTTTTTTTTTTACTGTCTTAATTTTCTTGTGAGAATGTGAATAAAGAAGAAAAAAACTTATCCACAGAAAATATAAGTAATAGTGCCATTAACCAACATTACTTCTTGAAAGTCATGCATAACCCAAAGCATACTGTAATGGTAGAAGTAAATACAAATATCCAAGTAATTTTTCTCTTAATAACTAAACACTTCAGTAAATGGGTTGGAGTGACCTGATCTAGTGGGAGGGTGGTTGGAATGAGATGATCCTTAGGGTCCTTTCCAACCAAGACCATTCTCTGATTCCATGAGCTACACCTTCCTTATCTCCAGTGTCTGTGCCACAAACATAAAACCAGGAGAGCAGCTGTGCCAGGTCATGTCAAAGTCCACCTTGACTGGCATCCAGCTTTGGACTGTAATCATAAACAGATGTCTTGGGAAGAGGAAGGAAGCAGAAAACCTGTAAGATACATTCCCCTTCCAGCATCAGCTGTTCTCAGGTCAGGGACTCCCTGAGCAAGGTGTGGTTTGTCTGCTTAGTAACCTTAGTGCATTTCTCTACTGTGAACTTGTCCAGTCACTGGTTGAACCCTTTTATCATCCACAGCATCCTTTGGCAAGAAATTCCATAGATCTGCTATCTATTGCATGCAAAACTAACACTTCTTGTTTGAAACCCAGTTCATGCACAGCAAAAAACAATTGACAATCCATCCCTATCCAACTTTTCTGTGATGATGTTAAGCAGCCATGCAAATTAACACCAGTGGCATTATTCACATTTGGCTATATATCATCCATGAAGCTATGCTGACATATGGCAGACTAGCAAATGCTCCTCTCCTACAGAACTTGCTTGGAAAAGGCACAAATACCCTAATAGCTAATAAAAGAATGCATTCAAATGATCTTCTGGCCTATACAAATAACTGAACAACTTGTACAATCTGTAGGGCTTGGTTTTCCATTGCATGGCAGTAGTGGTGTAACACTTGGAGAACCTGTATAAAGCTCCATGGGGTGGAAAGAAAGTAATTTCCATTAAAATACTGTGGAGAAAAAGAAAGAATTATGGTGCAGCAATGCACAATGTAGTTCTCAAAAATATACTGCAAGAGACAGAAAAAAAATAGTATATTCATTTTAAAAATGTCATTGTTCAAAGGTATAAAGTTAGTCCTTCCAGGTTTTCCTGATGGCAGTGAGTGATAGGGCTCTGCTTTGCTCCCCAGTGAGTCAGTGGTGTGCACCACCCCACAACAGTCATGGCTTTCATTTATCATTGTGCAGCATTTTGTCCCCATTCTTGTGTGTTTTCCTCTGCTGCTGCCATTTGTGTCCCTCCAGTGGAGGCAGTTTTAACTGGGATGTCAATAAGAAACAGCAAAGCAGGGAGGCCCTCTGAGGAGGGAGCCAGCAGCTCTGGTGTCTCCAAGAAGAGATCTGAAAAGAATAGCAAGGGAGATGCCAAGCCAGAGCCACTCCAAGCCAGAGCTGGGAGAGTCACTGTGGCAAGGGAGGAGAAGAGGAGGGAGCTTGCCACCTTTCCCTGCAGGACTCATGCAAAGTACTGATAATGTGTGTTTTATTCATTCCTCGCCTTTGTTCTCTAACCATCTCTTGAGAGACATTTCAAAGAAAGGGAGGTGAGGAATAGACTAAAAGTCTCCTTTTAGATTGAGGAATGCAGGCTCCACCCTTGCTCCCAGCTCCATCCTTTTTGTGCTGCTGCAGCTGGGGAGTCTCCCTTGAGGCTCTAACATAAACCTGGGCTTGGTCCTAAGCCAAATGGTCCAAGGATCAGGGGAGCCATTGTCTTCCCCGAGCTCAGGGCTGTGCTGGGAGGTCAAAGACCCCTTGGGAAAGGACTCCATCCCTTGCAGATGTGAGGGTGACAGTGAGCAACCAGGTGAGTGTCACCTCCTCCTGTGATGCTGCTGTGCAGAATGTCCTGAACACGCACAGGAGGAGCCACGACCTGGATTTATTTCTGTGAACAGCAGCACGGGGCAGCCAGGGGAACACTCTGCCCCATTTTCAAGTCCACACTTCAAAGGAGATGTTGGCAGGTTGGAAGGGCATCAGGGAAAGGTACATGAGAAGCCTGAGATCTGGAAAACTTTATGATAGGAGACTGAGAACTCAGTGGAATTCTTCTGTTTGAAGGAAGGCTGAGGGGTGACTTGCTTGTGGTCTACAAGTATGAGCATGGGGAAAATACAACAGATGTTCCAAGCAGAAAATAAACCCATAATAAAATCTAGTGGTTGGTTTTTGATGCTAGATACATCCAGAACAGAAAGCAAGTAAAAAAATTGAAGGTAATTAGCCACTACTTACTGGAGTAAAGTTGGATTCTCAGTTTCTCTTTTAAATCTAGAGTGGATGATTTCCTGAAATCTCTTCTGCACCATCTGAAGATGGAGAAGAGCTCATGGGAGGTGATTTTGTATCAGGGTTATACAGCAGTTCAGATGACCACGATGAAAACTCCCATGGAATAACTGAATGTACAGCAGAGTTGACCCTCCATGCTAAGTGCCTTTAGTCCTTGCTCTGACAACCCCTGTATGACCCTGGGTGCCCTGGGAAATCCATATGATCCATAGTCACAGTGTTTGTATACCCCAATGAATGGGAGAAATGTTTCCACACGGGGTAATCAGGATTGAATCTCACTGAGATTACAGCATTCAAAGTCAGCGCCTCTGAAACTGAGATAAAGAACAAGAGTAAGTAAAAAAAAAGCCCCTTTTTATTTCCACACAATAGATCTGCTATCAACAGTAGCCAATCTGCTAGCAGTGATATTAAAACGTATTGCTGTGTTCAGAAAATGTACCATTTTTGGGTATAGTGGGTGCCCTCACCTAAAACCAGTGTGATCTGGCCAGCTGGGAGAAGTGAGTATTGGAAAAATATTGTGTCTGGTCACTTGAGCTTGTAGAGTTCCACTGAGCTACCTGGAGGTTGTGGCACTGTTTGGATCCAGATCTCCACAAGACTAAATTTTACTTTTAAAAAAATACCTAATGCGTGTGTGTTATCACGTGCATGCCTGGGAACAGAGAAACTCATTTTTAGGCATTTGGCTTGAAATGGGTGAGTGTTCTCACTCCATTCTGCAGTGACCTCTGCTGGCAAGGGCAGGACTGGGATCTCCTCCCTCCCACTCTGCAGCGTTTGGGGCATCTGCAGACAGGTATTTTTATTAGCACCTTCATCTGGAGGTGTTCAATTATCCTCCGTGTCAGTGCAGGGCAACACGGGTAAAATAATGGAGCCGTCATATAAAGGCAAAAAAAAGTGCCATGGGGCGTGTGAAGGTGGTAGTTACACAGAGATAGTTAAATCTGATTAACAGCAGTGATAGAGGAGTGTCAACATACGCCAGGCTTGATGATTAAAAGAGAAAGTAGCTGGAAATTAGCAATTGTTATAGGTAGCTTAAGGATATTGTTATTTTTTTCACCTTTTGAAACTCCCCTTGGGGCATGTGTCTGCCGGTGAAATCACTGAGATATTTTCCCAGTGTGTAAGGAGTGCTGTCATGCAGGACTCAGGAAAGATGCCCCTCGCTCTTCTGGAGGGATCTGTGCTTTTAGTGGCAGAGTCTACTGCTGTAAATCACACCAGTGCAATTTATTTCATTGCTTTCTTACCCTGACAGAGAATCTGGCTCCACATCTTTACATTACAGTTGTCCAAGCACACCTACAAACACTGGGTTAGTTCTTGGCCCTTGGACAAGTCCCCAGCGTTCTCTGCTGCAACTTGCCCTCTTATAGCTGACTCTTTTTTTTTTTTAATGTAAATTGTTTTCCTTTCTGTGATCACCTTTTGTTTGCCACTTGAGGCACACTGTGTTTGCAGCCCTGTGATCAATAAAGTGGTATTTCCATGCAGGATGCAGTGTTTCCAGGAGCAGTATTTCTAGGTAATGCTCCCAGCTGAGGCAGGTGGGAGTGTTAAGTCCCAGCTGCTGCCTGTCCTGAGCTGTGCCCTCCTCACTGTCACTGTCTAAACATGCACGGGTGGCTCTGACTGTGAGCAGCAGCTCGGAGCCAGGGCATGGACACAGCCAAGGGAGCAAAATCAGCTTACAAATTAACATGCAATGTGTAACCTGAGTTTTGGCTGTGTGCTGGAGCTCCCAGACAGCACTCAGGGGCTGGTGTCTGAGGAAGAGGATGACAGCAGGGCAGCACAGAGCAGATAGTCCCCAGCCTGCCCCACCAGCTACCAGTGACTAATCTGACCCAGGTGCTGAAACTGGTATAAGGTGTTGATGAAAAATTATCCATTTTCCATCACCTGGCTCTATAATGAAGGTAGCTCCAGCTTGGAGACATCCTGATATAGAAGGAGGCTGTAAGTTTGTCTTCAGAGGGCTTCCCCTCCCTGGGCCAGTTTGTCCCCATCTCCTTGGGGCTGCAGTGGCAAATGGAAATGGATGTATTCCCTCCCCTGCAGAGGAAGAGGCTCATGAATAATTGTGTTCCCTGAGGAAACTGCTCAGGGTCGAGTGCTGGAAGGCAAAGTGAAAGGAGAGGGAAGCTTTATGGCCAGAATGGCTGCAAGCACCAGCAGACAACTGAGTTCATGTCTGCTGAAATCCTTCTCGTGGTGAAGCCCTTTTGTAAAACTCAGTTTTACCCCAGAGCACCCTGCCACCTCCAAACTGCTCCATGGGGGCCACCTGGAAGAAGTGGCACATCAAAGCCTGAGCACCACAATTTCTTCATGTGTCCCCTGTTAGACAATTCCCTGGAAATTCTGGTCAGGGCCAAACCTGGCCCTGGCACCACACCCCCTTACTGGGAGCAGACCACCAGCCCAGCAGCCTTGCTGCTTCTACCCCTCCTAGCTGACTCCCAGTATTTTATCTGGATCCTGACAGTCCTGGTTAGTTAATGGGCCTTGCAGAAGAGTCTCAGCTCTTCAGGTCTCTTCCTGTGAACTCCTGGGATTTGAACTTTGTTGCAGCCAAGGTGCAGGGGAATCTCATAAATCTTCTCCTGCCCTGTTGTATGTTGTTTAGTGCATCTTATCAGGTTCGACATCTCTAGTTATAGTAATCACTTTTAAAAATGTACTTCTGCAATGTCAGTAATTAATCAAATGCCTTTGTTTCATTAGCCATAATAATACCTTTGGTTTCATGTTCTTAGGTGTTCCTCTTTATAAACCCCCCTGATGAGTCTCTCCTCCTTAGCACCCCGTCACTCCAGATGCTTTAACATTGCTGATAAGGTGTTTAATGGAAAGACTATGAAAATTTCTTTTCTCATATCAGACTGGGATCTAAAAGGGTTGGGATCAGCATCAGGTCTGCTTTGCAGCTGCAAATACTGGCTGTGCTCTTTGATCCCTCTAGCTCCTGACTGATTCAGGAGAGCTTCCCCTGCAGCTCCCAGCCCAGCCCCTGGCCCTGGCCCACCCCTCCTGCAAGGTCTTGTGCTGGTTTGAAAAGAATAGCATCAGTCCCTAGAGGTAAGGAAAACTCCTGACAGTCTGTAGAGGAAAGGGTTATGAGTGAACAGACAGTGTGGATTTTGGTAGAAGTGAAAAAAAATGAAAAGGATGCCCAAACCCAACACTACCTGTATTGATAAGAGAGTAACAAAGGTGAAGCCATTGCATATGTCCCCCACTGAGAGCTGGTGTGTGGGGACCTCACCTGTCACAGCAATGTGCACTGAAGCAGTGCACACTGAGCTGACTGGTGAAGTCTGGTTATTCAGTATCTCTAAAATTTGTGCCACTGCTGTACACTTCAGAGTCATCCTGCACAACAATGACTGCTCTTCTCTTCTCTTCTCTTCTCTTCTCTTCTCTTCTCTTCTCTTCTCTTCTCTTCTCTTCTCTTCTCTTCTCTTCTCTTCTCTTCTCTTCTCTTCTCTTCTCTTCTCTTCTCTTCTCTTCTCTTCTCTTCTCTTCTCTTCTCTTCTCTTCTCCTCTCCTCTCCTCTCCTCTCCTCTCCTCTCCTCTCCTCTCCTCTCCTCTCCTCTCCTCTCCTCTCCTCTCCTCTCCTCTCCTCTCCTCTCCTCTCCTCTCCTCTCCTCTCCTCTCCTCTCCTCTCCTCTCCTCTCCTCTCCTCTCCTCTCCTCTCCTCTCCTCTCCTCTCCTCTCCTCTCCTCTCCTCTCCTCTCCTCTCCTCTCCTCTCCTCTCCTCTCCTCTCCTCTCCTCTCCTCTCCTCTCCTCTCCTCTTCTCTCGGATCATTCCTCCTTTTTTTTCTTTTACATTTTAAATCAAGGAAAAAAAATAATTCTGGCATACTTCTGGGAGAAAAATAGTTGTATAAAGTCACTGGCAAACAATCTTTGCCCAAACACGCATGCAAAAAGTGAGTTCTCACAATTATGGTTAATGCAAAATGAAGTTAGACTATAGAGGCCTCCAGCATGATTTCTAGCATGATAATGATGAGAAGAGAAGATTAGGCTTATCACAGACAAAACTTGTGTGCTGGGATTTTTAGTAATTCAAAAACAGCCGCCCTGCTACAATGCACTTAAACACTTATCTGCAGCACAGTGTTCACAAACGCTGTAGCTTTGCAAAGAGAGGCAAAGGAGGGATTTTCTGCACTATTTTACAGCCCAATACTGCAAAATGCTGAAGTGCAGGCATCACCTCCATCCCCAGCACGTGGAGCAGCCCTGTGGGCTGTGTGCCTTGAGGTGCACAGGTGCTGCTCATTACCTGGGTGCTCAAGTGGTTTGTTTTTTTGGTGGGTTTTTGTGTCTTGGTTTTTTGGCACTTTTTTTAAAATTTTGGAGTGAGGCCTTATCTGAACCTCCTGCAGCTCTGTGTATCTGCCATGGGAGGGCTGGGAAGTCTCAGGGAGCCTGGTGTGAGCCTGAAGCAATGCTCGCCCCCTCCTTGGTTTAGTGAGGAGCTCCAGTGCAAACCCAGAGCTGTTATACCCTGGTAGAATGTGAAGTCAACAGAAACTGTTTAAGTGCTGGGCATGGCATGGATCCAAAACTCCTTGCACGTCCCTACTCCCACTCCATATGGCACTGGTTTGTGATGGGGACTGTCTCAGGAGAAATGAGTCTGAGTGCAGTTTCCTACACCCCCATGAGTCCTGCCAGAGTGCTGGTCAGGTCATGGCAGGCCTGTTTTAGCTCTCTGTCATTGCTTTTCTTTTGCAGCTCCTTCAGGACCCTTGACCTCATAGCACCAAGTTTCTCAGGTCTGATCATTGTGTCTGAAAACTTGTGTCCCTTTGCCTTGATCCCAGTGAGGGTCTGTCTCTGCTGTGTCCTGGATACCCTGAGTTACACAAGACAGCAGGGCACGAAGAAATAGAGCTTGTGAGCAGCCATCCTGTGAATTAGCCCAGCTGGAAAGGAGCCAGCCTGCAGGAAGGGCAGTGCTGAGTCAGGCTGAGGGGTCACCCAGACTGCATCCTGTCTCTGGCCAGCCTGTGGTGAATGCTCAGCAAAAGAGCACAGGAGCAGGACAAGTAGAGATATTTCCTCCACCTAATCCTTCCAGCTTCTGGCAGTCTGGAGTTTAGGGACTTCCTGATCCAGAGCTGTGTCTTCATCTCTGCAGTCTAGGGGCCTTTGATGGACTTTTCTTTCAAGAAATTTCTTATTGTATTTGGAACCCATTTATGCCTTTGGTCTCCACAACATCCTGTGGCAATGGGTGTCACAAAGTGCTTATGCACTGGGTGTGTTTGCTTTAAACCTGGCACTTAATCATGTGAAGTCTCCCAGTCCTCACATATTTTTATCACATTCTCCAGGCCATTCCTGATTTCACACACCTCTCTCATCTGCTGTCCCAGTGGTCTCTTCTCCAGCTGAGCCCATCCTATGTGATGCTTCTTTATTCTGAAGACTTTCCATAGCTTTGATCATCCCTGTTGATCTCCTGTGAACATTCTGGCCCTGCTCTGTTTTTCCTGGGCACAGAGAGCAACCCTGCCTGCAGGGGTACACACCATCAATGTACACAGCAGCACAGGCATGAGAACAGGTGTCTTTTTTTATCTCTGTTTCTTTCCAAATAGTTCCTGATACTCAGTTTTGCTTTCTGAGTGCTGCTAGACCCTTACAAGCACTATCCACACTGATTGTCGTGTCTTTCCTGAGAGGAAATTACTAATGTAGTATCCATTACTGTATAGACATTATTGGGGCATTTCTTTTGCCATGTAAGAGTCAGTTTGCATTTGTTATCATGATTCTTTTATTTGCTATTTCATCTTTTGCTAATGTTAGATCACAGTCACTGATAGAGGAGGATTTTCTGTGACTCTTCACAACCAGCATTAGCTGTTTGAGTGTTCAAATTCAGCCTTCACTTTTTAGCAACTGGGCAAAATGAACACAGGATAATCCTTAGGGTCTCATCCTTAAGGCAAGTACTGGATAAAACCCATCAAGTTTTGGGGTTTGTGCCTACAGGATGCTCTTCACAAGGACCAAAACTGTGCTGGACATCTCAGAAGTAGAGATGACACTAACATCTCCTTTCTTGGATTGCAGACACCAATTCTTGCCTCATCCTACTCGAGGGAGTACAGAGTTGAAATGCCTGGTTAGTGAGCTGGGTGTAATGCAGATGCTCTGGGGCTGTTCCAGGCACTGGAGTTAATCCAGGCTGTGGGGTACAGCAATGGGCCCTGAGCTATGCAGGTTGCAGACTGGATTCCACTTTGAAGTTAAGTTATTGATTGTCTTTATGAAGCTTTAAATATCCCAGAACACTTATGTTTCAAAGGAATGACTCTTCTGAATCTGGTCTTTGACAGTGGCAAAAAATGTGTGGCTTGAATCCCTCAGGCCACTTGCTGGTCCTGTCCATTCCATGAGCTGGGATCTTCTTTCCTCTATAAAATTTAACTCTGTAGGTCCCTGGGGAGCTGTGCAGGAGCCACTGAGCAACTGCTGCCTTGGGAAGCAGGGAAGGAGTGAGGCTGGGGATGATTTTTGAGGCTTACATTTGATGATAATTGGCTGTTGCAGGGTGGGAAGGAGAAGTTGGCTTTCCTTGTGACAGGTGCTGGGGAGGCAGAGCCAGGATAGGTCGTTTCCGATGGGAGCTCAGGGTATGAAATAAATAAGGGGAAAGTGAGAGTGAAAGACACATTGTATAAGATGTGCAACTGGCAAGGAGCCATCATAAATATTCATTGAGTATGTTAATTAGCAACTATTGCTGTTACTCATTAACTAATTTATTCAACAAATAGCATTCAGGCCACTCTAGAACACTGCATACTGTTACTGCTAAAAGGGGTATCAGTTTCCCTGGCTGTCACCTGGAGACATTGATACTCCCCCATCTTTGCAAGCACTTTGATGTGTGGAGATGAAAACTGCTGCAGGGGGCTGATGGAGCACATTATGTCACTTATGGAGTAGAAGTCCAATCCCATTCCCAGCAACCTGCTAAGAGATTTAATTCATTAATTCAGCCTCAACTGCAGAAGCATGGCAAGTCCATGACAAGTCTTCTGTTTGGACAACAGCAATAGCATGTGGGTTGGAGAGAGTCTGCAAAGAAATGGATGGGCTCTTTTGTGAATTGATTTTTTTTTTAAGAGAGGAATTAAAGGTGTTAAAATGAGTCAGCTTTGGTTGTTTCCATCAAATATGGTAGATCTTGCTGTCAAAACTACTGCTGGCAGCAAAGAATTGCAGAACAGGTTGGCATTACTGAGTGGCTGGGTGATAAAACAGAAATGGAATTTAGTATTGGAAAATGCAAAGTAATGCACTGCAGAGAAAAACAATCTGAATATTACATAGGTAATGAGGGCTTCCAATATACCAATTACCAATGAGGAAAGGGAAATTGGGGTCACTGGGGACAGTACTATGAGATTATCACACCACCAGTGAGTGCTCAGTAGCGATCAGAAAGGCAAATGGGATGTTTGTAATTACAGGAAAGACAATACAGGGAAAAAAAAAAAAAAGATATTATTAAGCTATTACTCCAGTCCAAGTACATTCAAATATCCTGATCCCCCCATCTCACTAGCACAGAGCAGAACTATATTACATCTGTAACTGTGACAGAATATTGTGTGATATTTATGGAGAAATAAGTTCTATGCAAAGACTGAACAAGTAGAAAGGAATCTACCTTATGGGGAAAGAAGTGATGATGAAAGGCAACATCTGAGAAAAAGTATTTTCCATCCCAGATGGCACAGAAAAGGTAAATAAAGACAGCTGTTCTTACAATAGATGAACTGAGACACATGCAAAGAAATGATCAAGCAGCAAGCTCAAATAAGAAGAAATACTGCTTCATACCACATCTAATATGTTGGTGGAACTCCTTGCCCAGGGTGTTACAGAGGCCAAGATTATAACTGGTTTCAGAAAAGGAACAGAAACATTCATGATGAAAAATTCCTTTGGAGTCTACTAGTGCAGAAGTTGAGGGAGTTGTTGATTGCCACAAGCTGTGAGGAGGCCATGCCCACAGGAGGATTTCTGCAGCATGCTCTGCTCTGGGCTCTGCAAACCTGCTGCAGGTCACTGCAGAGAGGGCCCTGGGGTACCTGGACTCGTGGGTAGCTTTGTGTAAGTGTTTTTATGTCAATGCTCTGCAGTGAGGGCTGAGATCCCTTTGAGGTCCCTTCCACATCACCTTCTCTAATTGGAATTTGGAGAGGAGTCAGAGCCTGAAGGATCCTGATATATCAATCTATCTACATACCTACCTATGCACCCAGATAATGTGTGTCACTTAGAAATGGCTTAAGCCTCATGGTGTATAATATATAATATAATATACCTAAGACAAACACACCTTCACAAGCAGTTGAGACACCAGTGCTGTGCTGTAATACCCAGCAGACGTGGTTTGCACCACAATACTGCCACTCACTCAGGTAAAGTGGTGAGCTGTCCTCATGGGCTGCTCCCACAGCATGGGCTCTGCAGCAAGAGGCTCAGGCAGCAGCACTTGTAAATCCAGGTATGACATAGCATGCCCAGGTGCTGGGCTGTGCCTGACTTTTAGAGCATCCTGCCGTGAATTTCATAGAATCCTAGAACTCTAGAGTTTGGGTTGGAAAGGACCTTAAAGATCATCCCATTCCAACCTCTCTGCCATGGGCAGGGACACCTTCCACCAGACCAGCTTGCTCAGAGCCCCATCCAGCCTGGCCTTGAACAATCCCAGGGATGGGGCAGCCACAGCTTCTCTGGGCATTTGCCCATCCTAGCTGTGTTCTCAGGCACAGCACTTAGACCAGTCCAGGGTCCATTTGCAGTAAGTGGTTGCCATGTGAACAGCTTTAACCAGGCAGCTCACTAGCACAGGCACTGCCTTTTCCAATGCCTGCAGTGCCCAGGAGTGCTGCTGCACATGTTTAATTTACCAGTGTACATGCAGCTTCTGTGCCTGGATCCAATTACAGGATTAGGTCCACAAGATCAGGAGAGATGAATTTGTGAATCAAAGCAGTGCAAATTTATTTCCTATGAAGGGCAACATTTTCATGTGAGGCCAAAAGTAGAGCAGCTCCTCAAAGAAAACCCCAGCGATTCTTATCTCAGCTGTAAGGAATGTGTGCATTTTGGAACTACACCATGAATGATAGTGGGATGCTGAGCTGGAAAGTAAAGAAGCTGGAACAGAGGTTTGAGGACTCTGAACCTCAAGAAGGCATAGCCTGGAGGAAAATCATAACAAAAAAAAAAAAGGAAATAAAGGAGCAAATGAAAACATAGCTGACATTTATGCAGTATCTGAGACAATGACCTCCTGGTAGAACTTCTTAGAACTGGTGTATTTTAAATGATATATAAAGTGAAGTAGCAATTAACTAAAAATGCAATCCAAGTCCAGCCCCTACAACAAGTTGCAATACGTAGAGAAATATGTATGAAATTCTTTGATGGGGGTTTAAAGTGTGAGATAAAAGTGCTGTTGAGAAAACAGTATTCTCTCTCTCCTATCTGGTCCATCATCACCAGTGACTGTAGGTCGGTCCTGGTTACTGCCTAGCATTTGGTACTGCTGATTTTTAGGGTGGTTGAGACTGAAGGAAAAAAATGGAGATGCATGCTGTTCCCAAAGTGTTGGAAGCATTTTATTAAAACATGAAAAATATCACTGAGCTGACGTTACTCACGCTCAAGCTGACAAAAAGCACTGCAAAAAAAGTTAATAAATAGCTGGCCCTCTCCCTTCAGTAGCAGCTTGTGATGACACAGACCTTCAGAGGAGTGTGGAGCTGCTCTTCCTCATCTGTGCCATGCTCTGACTTTGAGCAGGGTAGATCCACACCAAGATTTACACACAGAACCACCACATTTCCTGGTGTGGGGGCCATGGCTGGATCTGGCACACCAGTGCATGTGGGAAAGGAGTCCCTGTGTGATGGGGAAGAGCCAGGAGATGTGGGAGGACTGTGGGACTAGGAGTGGAGGGGCAGGAGCTGGGCCAGCAATGCTCAGGCTTTGCCCTCAGAGATTCTTGTGGACCCACTTCAGGAAAGCTCTCCCTTGCCTTCTATTTTAATATGTTCACAGAGTGTTTTCTCACACCATACAGACTCTTTATTATTATTATTATTATTGCCAATATTTTCCAGGTTTATTTTTAATTTGGTGCAATGGCTCATATCCAGAAGGGCTCTTTTTAATAAAATGAGGAATCTTTTATCTTTGGATAAAGTCTTCATGGGAGAAGAAGGTTTTAAAGAAGCCTAGGGAGGGAGGGGAAAAAAAGACAATTGTTTTCTTTTAAGGAAGAGCAACATGTATCTACGAATCAAAAAGATTTCTGCAGCCTACGCTTAAAAACCCTGGAGAGCCCCTTGCAGGGAGGATATCACCTCAGGGAGAGTCCATCCCCCCTCCTTCCAACCCCCCACATGCTGGCTCTGGGTGCAAATGAAGTTTACCCTTGTGTTGGAATAGCTGCAAGCCCTGGCTCCAAACCCAGCCAGCCTCTCTCCCCTCCTGTGGGAAGCTGGACAGAGCACAGGCTGGACACCTCATCCTCCTTCTGCTCCCCACCACACACAGAGATGTGTTGGGGCTCCATTATTTCCTAGATAAACTTTGGAAGGCTGTCTGGGGACAGACCCACTTGGTCCATCCATCCTGACATCCCCCAGGAGCACCAGCTGCAGGCAGCACCTCCACTAAGGTCCAGAAGGAAATAACTGGGCAGTGTGGGATCACCTTCCCTTGGGAATGTCCCTTCAAGGCATCATTTTGGATGAACCCAGGCCAAATAATTCCATAACTGTGTTTGCAGCAGAGGTGAGGGAAGTAAACGATCCTAAGGGAACTAACAGTCCTGAAAATTTCAAACACTGGCAAATACTGTAATTTCTAGGTGATGTCTACCTCTACTGCACATCCTTCCTTTGTCTAGTTACCAAAATAAAGAGTATTCTTTAGTAGCTGGTTATAAGAAGCAGACAGAAAAAGCTGATTTTTCACTCAGAGCAAAGACAGTGCTGTGGGTGTTTTGTCTAGCATCATACATAAAGACTTTTTAATGTCCCCCAAGGAACATCTCTTTAAAGCAGCCTGTCAGCTTTACACTTTAATCCATTAGGCTACAAAATACAGATAAATGAACAGAAAAATACCTATCTTTCAGCTACTGTTGCTTAATCTGCTTCAGTATTTACATATTTAGCAGCAGACAAATAATAGGCTTGCTCATTAGCAAGAGTTTGTTTTGTGCCACTTTTATTTTCTTTGCAGCTTTGCTGGAACCTGATTACCCAACTAACAATACACTGGGGAAGACAATATTCATTTCATATGATTTAGCTGCAAGGCACATCTTGGATTCCCAAATGCTTGCATGCATTGTTCCATTCACAGTATATGTTGTCCCACTCCCTTTTGAGTAAGGACAAATATTTTTACATATGCAGGTCATCAGCCAGCTCAGGCCCATTCTGTTTTGAGTGGCTGCTGAAGGACTGTACTCAGAAAGCAGTCACATGGATTCCCGCTCCTGCCTCGTTGTCCACCCTTCCCCACAATCAGTCAGTTGTCCCTCTTGGCTTTTCTTGCCTGAGCAGCTGAGTAAAGCCACATGCTCTCAGGATAATCAAACAGCTGATGCTGGGGCGTGCCTGCCAATCGTGACTCAGTGGATGTGGAGACAGTCGCTCGCTGCCCTTATGATTTGCTCCTCGTGGCTCCTCAATGGGCAGCAGCACAAAGGGGTGAGGACAGACATTCAGGTCACATGCACAACCAAAGCCATGGTGTGGCAAAGCTTGCCTTTGTTCCTAAGCCTTCAGCCAGGCCTTGTTTGCTGCACCTGGGTGTCACATCCCTGCATACAGTAGCTCTGCACCTACCCATTGCACCCACAGCTCCAGCCCTTCCCCATCCTCTCTTTCAAATGCCTGTCTTTGCTTGCTGGGGATCCACTGCCCAGCCTAAGGACAGAACACAGGCACAGAGACCCCATTCTTCCCTTTAATGAGATGCCATCTCCATTTAACTACTTTCTGGCAGAATTCTCAAGCGTTGCAGATCTCACATTCCAATTACATCAGTGGGTATTTTGCTCCTTGGCAAAGGCCACGGGCTTCAGCAGCTCGCTGCATTCAGCCCCAGGAGCAGCGATTACCTACAAAACAGGGCCACAGGCCTAAATAAGCAAGTTACACGCAAGGAGCCAGATCTTGGCCCAGCTGGGGCTGCTTTGCCCAGCTCCTGCAGCACAAAGCTGTCACCAAGCCAGCCCAAACAGCTGTTGGAGGATTCCCTTGGCGCAAAAGAATTCCTGAATGGCAAAGAGCCACTAAAGCAACTCCTACACAATCTCACTCACTGGTCCCCAGAAATCCCTGACAGCTGGGGCGGCACAATGGGGCCAGAAGCACCTGTTACCATTCAGAGCGGCCTGAAGGCTGCTCTATGGGCAATGAATGGCAAAAGGAGCACCCAGTGTCTTTGGAGCCCTTTTGGGAGAGCACAGAGACGTGCCTTCATCACCTCCGAGCCCAGCCGGAGGTGCACCGTGGGAATGTGTGTGGGCACTGCCAGAGCTCAGGGCATTCCTGTGCCTGTGCCTTCTGACCTGCGTGTGGGATGGCAGAGAGGGAAGAAGGGAGCCTGGCAGCCTGCAGGGGAAGGATCCTGGAAGCAGAGCCAGGTTTCTCAGCCCTCACAGTATGGGGGACCCAGCTCAGATGTGAGCCTCCCTCTGGAAATTTGGAGCCATCTATTATGAAAGCAAATGTTGTAGCCTGGCACCGTATTTAATTTGGTGTTTCAGGTAAAACCCAGAGTTTTCTCTCAACCAGGAATACCAGAACCTTCTCCTTCACCTTGCTTGCTCTCACAGTCAGTTCACCTTTGCCAGTTCCCTGTTGTCATCTTGCTCCAGCTCATCTCTTAGACTGATACAACCCTCTCTTATTTAGTGCCTATCTGCCACAATGTTCCTCCTGATCAGAGTCATGGAATGATTTGAGTTGGAAGATCATCTATTCCCAATCCACTGCCATGGACAGGAATCTTGTTTACTGTGTTTCCTGGAAAGGCTGACCTGGAACAGAGACTACACAGAGCAAAAGGAACAAAACAAGTGTTTATTGAAAGGGTCTGCCTTGGGCACTGCAGAGCCTGGCTGGGGCTACACCCAAATCAAATCCAGGATGGATCCTGGTCAGGAGTTTTTACAAGTTTATAAGTTTTGTTTCATCTACACATTGAGGTCAATTGTCCAACCACAGCCCCAGGCTATGAAGTCTCAGCCCCTGCCTTGCCCCCTTTCCCTCGCTGTTGTTTCTGCTTTTTGGGTACTGGGTGTCCTTGATTCTCCAGCTGGGAAGGGATTGTTTTGTCTGACTGCCCTGTGAAGAGAACTTACTGACACCTAACATGAAGTTTCATAGTTACACACTACGCAGCAGAGATTCTGAAAAATATAAAAGCTAAAACCCAAGGCATCAACTGGGTTGCTGTTCACTAAATCACTAATGCTCTTAGATATTCTGTTCTACTCAGGTTTTGGATCTGATGTCTGAACTTCACTCATCCTTTGGCACAGAGGAACTGATGAGTCCCTTAGAAACACAATTATCCCAGAAGAGGATGGTTGTTTCTCCAAATGACTATAAAATTCTCTGTTGTGTATTCTGTGTTTCTAGAGAAGTTGTGAAGCAGAATAAAACCCCAGATTATGCTCAGGTTCAGGGGTTAATGTTTAGGCCAATTTTTCTTTTTTTTACACAGGATCAATTTGTGTCTGAATTTCTAACATCTATATAAATGGCGCATAATGAAAAACAAAGAAAGCAGTTGTTATTTTTGTTTTATTGCACACACAGACACACACACACCACATTCAAAATAAATACATAAAATATGTCCAGCTCTGTTAATAATATTTTCCTAGTGTTTATCATGGGATTTTTCCCAGACAGATTTCACTCAAGTGACAGTATCAGCATCAAGATTTCATGCAGCATCTGAAAGGAGCATTGTCTCTGTGCTGTGCTCTTAACATGCTCTTGCTCTTATTAATTGGGTACTTAATAAGAATTTGTGAGGAATCCACCTTTCATATACTGCCAATGTGAAAGGGATTAATATAGAAGAGATCTAACAAAGGAAACAAAGACAAGCTCTGACCCAGAGACCTCCTAATCAAGGGTTTAGACAGTACACAACAGGTGAATACCCTGGTAGGATAAATGGAGACAGGAAGGAGGGATGGAAGACAAGTGCATTTGCCTAAGCTAATAATCACAGTGATCTCAAGAGTCACAGGTGGTCACTAGCTGAACCCATGACTCAACAGCCAAAAAAGTTTAGTCCAAAAGCTCACAAGATGAACATGCTCTATGTGAGCACAATTCAAAGCATCTAAAAGCCACTGGAAAGACTCCCATTAACGAGGCCTGAGGAGCTGAAATATTTACCTCTTGGCTTTAATCATTATTGGATGCAAAATTTGTGGGTGCAATAAAGACAGTGGTTTTATGGCATGTTCAAATCCCTCAGTAACTATTCTCAGCAAATACCTCTGTGCTCCTGAGGTGATAAATTACCTGCCTCTTTCCCTCTGAACCACACGGGCTAATGCCCTTTGGGATTCCACTTTTAGCAGCAGTCCCTTCTGACACCAGCAAGCCACAGGCACCAGCTACCTTTCATCTCAAGTGATATCTCTTCCTGCTGCATTAAAAGATTTCAAAGCAACACTTTCCAACCTCTACCCGTTTTTGAAGATTGGAACTTTCTGAAATTCAGTGGTGTCCTTAAAAACTTGTCTAACCCTTCCAAGCACAGTAGGTGGTCTAAGAAAAGCTATTCCTACTCCTGACAAATTTTGACATTCCTAGCTATTCGTTGGAAAAGTGTAGATTTTTACTTTTTCTGGAAAACTTTTCAGAAGGCAACGCAAGCTTAGAATTTTATTCATCAAGTCAATGATTTTCCATTGCAGCTCAGAATAATGCAGGTGTGGTCAGGTAAGCATGCAATGAGGGAGAGATTAAAATTGCTGTAAGTTGGTGATGAAAGACCACTCATTTGCACAAGGATATGTCACCAAGCATCTTTGGATTATATAGGTTATATATGCTCCCTCAATACATGCCAGAGGAGCATTTCTGCCTCTAAGTAAAACTCTGAGAACAAAGTCCTCAGCAGTTTTGTGCAATATTGTACTAGATGTGGCTAAAGTAACCCACAGAAATAGCCAAATTCAAAGCCAGTGGAAACAGACTCTCAGCTCTCTGTGCTGCAGTGTCACTGGTGTGACACATCAGGCACTGCATAGAGACACCCCTTCCTCACCAGGTCTTTACCAACAAAACCCCTTGCTCTGCTCTTCTGGGATGACACTTTTGCCCCTGGGCTCGGGTGGAGGTGAAAGCCACGCTGCCAAAAGCACAGTTCCCCTGATAGGAGCTGCATTCACAGCAGGGCATTTTGCTGGTGGGGAATAGTTAAAGCTGTATTGGCAGAGTAAAGGGATGTGGACCTGATCCGAGAGAAGCTGGCAGGTTTGCATACTGTGTATTATTCCTTTCCAAGCTTCTCTTCTGAATAAAAAATGGTGCGGAGTCTAATTTCCTCTGTGAATAAAACATGAATATAGATAAGACAAAGTAAGGACCCAAAGACCACAGCAGCATACTTTCTTGTTCTCCTTACTATTCAACATCATGGCAGCTCACATATAGAGCAGCTCTAGAAACCATCTGTCATTGAGCAGTTCTTTATTCAAATGAAATCAACTGTGAAGTAATCATGGTTCTCATTTTTATTATCTCTCCTTACAGTGAACTTGATTAAAATCCAGCGCACGGTATGCAAACAGGCTGTTGTAAATTTGTACTCTGACAAAAGGGGAAAGTAAGTGATCTGCCCACATGCCTAGAACTTTGTCATTATACATGGGGACAAAAAAAGGAAGGGGCATACTGGGTTGCATAAACAAGTTTGTCCGGACACAAACTGTCCTAGCCCTATACAAAGGCCACGTCTGCTGCATGACACCATCAGAGGGGCCGAGGAGAAGCTAATTTTACCAGCACATATAAAAGGCTGGGGCATGTTCTGAATAAACCAGATAGCCTGGCTTCAGCAGCACGTGCTTTAAAGTCTTTTGCCCAGGAGGACGATCTGAGCTTCTGAGGAATGAACTCAAAACAGACGTGATTCTCCTTTCACTTCTGGCGGTGTAAATGGGGAGTGATTCCATTGTATGGCTGGTATGAATGAGACTGGGAAACAGTCCCAATCAGTCAATCATTCCCTGCTTTGTCTATTCATTAAACCCCTCTTCTCCTCTGCACAGATGGCCAATGTACTATTGTACTCTAAGAACTGGCCAAGTTAAAAAAACAACACAAAGGAATATGCCTCACAAGTCAGCAATAAATGTTTGTTTTTCATTTAAAAAGGGGACATATTAGCCTGTTCTACAGATAAGGCTTAACCTGTGCATGTACACATATGTGTAAGCTGATACAGATCCATATATTCATAGATATGCAGAACCTCTACAAGATGCATGCACACACTAGGAGTGTGTGTGTATATATACCTCGCCCCAACGCCCACAGATTTCCCAGCACAAGGCAAACGGTGTGATTTTTTAAAATCATAGTGTCTGGTGCTTTGTTAACAAACCTTTCTTTGTGCTTTGGAAGCAGCATGGCTGAGACTGAGACTGCAAGAGACATTAATTTGGTACAGCAGTGTTTTGCAGCTTCAAAAACCAGGAGCATGTCCCGGACAAGAGCATGTCCTGGGACTGCCAGCTGCAGGCAGCAAGCACTGGGCTGGGAAGGTGCAGGATGGAGGAGAAGGGTGAGGGGAAGGGCAGACAGGGGATGCCATGTCATTCCTGCCCTGGAAATGTCCCCCAGACTCCTGGGATGTCACCAGAGAAGAGACGGTGCCATTCAGCAGACCCCAGCACATCTTTAGAACCAGTGAGTCAGGCTCTGTGGAAGACTGGACATTTAGGTCAGCTTTCCCTGGCCCTAGAGTGCTCAAGTATGGAATCTCTCTGCTTTCTTCTAGCAAAATCCTCTGGAATAACTGCCTGGGATTAATACTTCCACAGGTCTCAGTTCCCCCCAAGGTCTAAGGAATTATAGGAAGGGTGCCTTTCAAATGTGCCCCTAGGAGATACTACAAATTTAAACCTCTCCTAAAATCTTAGAGCTCTGGTTAGTCACAGGGACCCACAACAACTTTGGTGGCTGTAACATTCACAAGGTGCACACTCCTATTTGCCAAAGTCTTTTACAGGGTTTCCATCTTAGCTGAAAGGGTGATCCAAGTCATTCCTGAGTGGTCTGAGCAAATGCTCCCACCACCTGCACTGCACCAGTGGCTGCTCATTAGCTGGCATGCAGAGATTAATCAGCAAACTCCTTGGACAGCTTGAGCCATGCCAGTGGTGGGGATGGACTGCACTGTGGCTGTGCAGGAGGCACTGACCACACAGATGGACCTGAATTTTTTAAAGCACTGTCTGGGACACAAGTTGCTTGTGATAAGAAATACCAGGGTTTGTTGCTCAAGTAAATCTCTCCAGTCAATGGTGTTATATATTGAGCCTTGTTCAAGCCAGTTTGGAACCCAGGAACAGATTCTCTGTCTGTAATGCCCTCAACTCATTTAATTTGCCATTGCCAGGACTGAGGGGGTCTGAACATGACATGAACATGTTCCTAGCCTGATTTCTCCTTGCCTTGGCACCCAAGGACTGATACTTACAGGCTAGGCACAAATCACTTGTCAGTTGAGATGCTGCTTCTCATCCCATACTGAAGAGACCATGTTCTTCAAGATTTGGAGTCTGTGGAGGGGTCAAAAAGGTGTTCTCCATCAAGTGTTTCTTTGCAGAAAACGTGCTGAAGCTGGTGCATCACTGGAACATGTAATAGGTGTACACAGGGAAGGGATGGTTTGTGCTGCTGACTCTGCTCTCCTCAGTCAGGGTACCTGGCACCAGTGTCACTGCCTAAATAATGAGCTGAGAGTTAGAGGAAACTTTCATCCCTCCCTACAGGCCTTTAATACCCTGCAGACATAATTCACTACGAATGAATTTCATAGCTTATACTCAGAAAAATATCAGGCCTGATAAGACTGGACAGCTTTGTGTAAACTAATGAGTTTTCAAGCCATTTTGGTCTGAAAATTGGAAGTATTTTTAGTGAAAAATAAGCATAGGGAGCATTGCTCACAGATAACAGGATGTTCATGGTAGCCCTGGTATATGTCATTGTTTCCTGTGCAAAAAATATGTTGCTATAGTTCTTCAGTGAAGGAAATTATGCCAATAAAGAGAAAATAAGGGAAAATCTGAGAGAGCACAGGGCACTTCTGAGTATGCAGAGTGCAGCTGCAAGAAAAAAATGCCTGTTTTGTCTGTGATAGGTTGGAAGTCATATATGCAGCACCTGAAAAAGAAAGGGTTTTACCCAGGCAATAAACAGAAGATGATTACTTTGGAGCTGCACATAAACTGCTGAAATTCCTTGGCAATGATTTCATACCTTTTCCTGAGGCACACTCTGCTGGTACATAAAACCTGTATCTTCCCATGTCCCACAGGGATTTATGTTTTTGTTACTCACTCGAGGTGGGACTGTGGGCAGGGTCAAGCAATCCACCTAGAGGTGAAAATGTGGGAGCAGCTCTCCCTCCAGCTTCTTCTCTGGGGGTTTCATTTGCTGCGTTTTTAATAATGAAAACCAACCCAAAACAAGGACGCAGCATCTGAAGTGTTTAGAAAACACAGGGCCCCTCTGAGATGAAAGCAAACTGTGCTCCCTCATCAGGTGCATGGAAGTCTGCACCCTCCTGTATTTATCTGCTGCCTGCTAACCTCAATTCACCTCCATGGCATCCAGGGAATCTTTGCTACAGGGCTCAGGTATCAAAGCCTTCAGCTTCTGAGCATCCCATTGCACCGTGCTTCATCAGATTAGGGGGTTGCACATCCTGCCATTGATCCACTGGGCTTTGGATGTGGCTCCTCTGTGCCTTTTCCAACCAGCACACCTCAGCTCTCCTCAGAATGCCTGCCTTGTTCTGGGCACGTGCAGCCCACCCCTCTTACAGCCTTGGATTCTCTAAAAATGCCAACTCTTGGAAACAAGGCACAAGGGACCCCAGGAACCTGTTGAGATAAATTCACCCTCAGCTGATCCACACAGAATGAGAGGCACAAAACAGAGGTGCTGACCTGCATGGAATGAGGGGAAAGGAAGCTTTGGGGCTCTCCTCAAACTCCAAACAGATAATTTATTCTGCTGCTGAATGGCAGGGACTTTTTCCCAAATAATCTAAAGGGTAATCTAAGGGCAAAACTATGGGAGGTTTGGATCTGTCTGAGCTACAAACCTGCCCTGGCTGGGTCAGACAGCTCTCTGGATTCAGGATACACACAGCTGCCACACAGCACTGGGGAGATGGCTTCATGTTGAACAGCTGAGGAAATAGGACATCTTTAAAAAAACAAGATGTTAAGCCTTGCGTTAAGTGTATATAATCTGGACACATTTATTACTTGTGTAAAGGAGTGACTCACAGGGCTGACATGAGGCAAGTGCATCTCTCAGGAGCTCTTTGAAGGACATCACTGATAGCAAATAACTTCTTAGTTCTGACCTGAAATGTCCTCTGCTGTCCCAGACAAGAGATTCTCTCCACCAGACACCATCATTTCCAGTGAACTGAACTGTAGTTTTGCAGTCTGTGCAAACTGGAGTCTCCCAAGGAAATGAAAATTAAAATTCATTTTCAAAATAAATTAAAAATCCAACTTGCAGAATTTCCCTTTACATTGTATTGTATTTCAAAACAAACTGAAATTTCATTTTTCATCAGTCTGTACATCTCCTTGATGCACATTTTTAAGCCTTATCTCACATTCTTCATTTTCTCAAGTAATTATATGCATAGAGTCACCTCTCTCCACAGTTTAACACTGCAATAATTATGATTATTTACAAGATCAACTGAAGATGACCTGACATGAAAAAAAAGCAGACCTGAAGAAGTCTTGCATTCCCTAATCCTTATCTTTGTTTTTCCACCGTTATCAGCTGGCTTAATAAAGAGATGCTATCTCACCTTCCACACAACTGTCTTGTTTATGTCGTTAGATCATCATTGCTTCAGCAACTCTCACATCTTGTCTTCACCCTTGGAAAGAGAGGCTTGTGCTGCTGGCTACAGGCTCTGTGCTAAAGCATTATCACTGCCTTGCTTTGTGTCACTCTGGCTCACAGGGAACTAATTTGAGCAGCTTTAGAGAGAACCACAGAACATCCTGGAGTGGCAGGGACCTCTCAGTGTCACCTGGTCACACACCCACTCACAGCACAGCCAACTTCAAAGCCAAATGCAACTTCAAAGCCAGATCAGGTTGCTCAGGGTCATACCTGGCTGGGGCTGGAGTGGCTCCAAGGATGGAGACTCCACAGCAGTGGCTCTCTCAAGCACTCCTTGCTCTCTTGATGCTCTGGGGTACCTGAATACATCCCCCATGCAGCTATTCAGCAGTGAGCTGGGAGGAGTTTGTGTACTGGACAACACACTGCTAGCCCTTGGTCCTTCAGAGGATTTGCATTCCTTCTTGTTGCTCATCAAAAAAAACAGTTACCCTCAGTGCTGGAGTGACTAGTAAGGACAATGTGAACTGCTGGTACTTTCATCTTCTTCTTTGTTCCTTTTGGTTTCAGAAAATATTTCCTGCCAGTTTGTCTGAGCATTCATCCTATTTTGATATTCCTTTCACCCAGGAAAAAGAAAAAAGAACCCCCCAAATTCCAATAAAACCTCAAACACTGGAGCTATAATTAAAAAAAATAAAAACTTATAAACTTCAAAATGAACCTGAGGCAAAATCATAGAGCAAAAAACCCGTGTGCTTAATCCAAAAACTGTTTGCCTGCCTTTGCTTGCCTCCAATTTTACCTGATCTTCATTGACCTAAAAAAAGTTTTCAGTTATTTTGCTTTCTTGCTGCACAGTTGCATTTAAAGCATTATCTGTGGTGTTGTGAGTTTTTTTGACTCATCCACAGTGGCTTGGTCTTGGTTTGAGACATCACTAGGACCTTAATAACCTCTGGACACTGTGAAATCAGCAGAGTGGATAAGAAGCAGAAATAGTGGAAGTGATCAGAAGTTAAACAGTCAGTTTTGGCCAGGGGAAGGAGTTTAGGTATGATTTATAGGGGGAAAAGTGTGAAGCATTGCAGGGTGTGTCCTGTTCTAGAAAACACTACTAAAGCAAATCCATATTTGTAAATGGAAGTAATCAGATTGACATAAAAGAGCACAGTTTGCTCTTTCTAACATTAATGCCACTAATAGTAAAATGAAAGCATATGTATTGGTGGTGATGCTTGCCAGTGTTTCAGTGTATTTATTTAGGACTGTACAATATATTTCAGTGATAAGAAATCTAAATAGTCTACATTGAGTCAGGTTAAGAGGTCTTCTGACATTTCTCATAGATTGTTGATTTCACCTACATTAATTTGTATTTTGCTGCAACAATTTCTCTGCTAAAACCTTCCAGGTTTTAAGACAGCAGCCTACATTTTCAAATGAAGCACTGGCATTTTCCACTGAACATTGTGTTAAAAGCAATTTCTTTTCCACTTTTGTCAAGCATTTCCAGCAATATATTGCCAGTTTTCTGCTGACTTTGCAAGAACCAAAGGCCATTTTAAGGGATTTGGATAAGAGTCTAATACTTGCAATTGCTTTACTCCCTTTCAGCTGTCCTAATTTCTGTAGTCCAAATTTCTGGCCCTTCCTGATGAGTTGAATGTTAAATGACTCATCTCCTTCTTGACCTACCCAGCTGCTCTTATTTCATTTCCCTTTGCTAGGTCAGAGACAATCAGATAATTTATTTCAACCTTTCAAAAATGAAGGGAAAACAACATTTTTAAAGGACAACATATGATGACCAACTACTCAGTTACACATATTTGTTACCCTGAATTTTGAGTAGGACTCAGTTTTTTGATGTTGATTGATAATATTTGTAGGTATGTGGATACCAGAAGATCAGAATAAGCATGACATATCTTGTTGATTTGTAAGGTCAGGGGAAAATTCCTCTCTACAGCAATACACCAGAGCTCAGTGTAATACAGGGACTTTTCATTTTCCTTTGAAAGACTGATTAGCAGCCACATCTAAAACAAGTAACTGGCCCTAGTGAGCCAAAGGTCTAGGTTTTCACTGCAGTCTCTGTGTATATCACTACAGAAATATCAATATAGCTTAAGGCCAGCCATTCAGGTTTCTATCTGCCTGCAGATTCTTGTCATGCTCTCTTTTTGCCAGGTCTCTCAGAGGAATTTGTTATGGTAGGCATCAGCCTTGTCTTGGGTGAAACATCACGGAGCGAAGATAACAGGATGGGAGAGTTTAGCTGGGCAGGAAAGCAGGATTAATGAGGGGAATGGAAACAAACTGGAAAGAGGAGATGATTTCTTTCAATAGGTTGGCCAAGGCAGGCAACATTTTTTCTGTTTTTCTGTGGCTCGATGTCAAAAACTCCATTATCTATGAGCAGACAGGAGAAGAAACAATTTGCAAAACACGAACACCTCAGCTTTATGTGTCTGGCATAGACCTTCCTGATTTTTTTTCCATCTATGTTATTTTCCTCTACAATAATAAAAAAACAACCTAATGAAAGAGAAGTAGACCAGGACAGCAAGATCAGTGTGTTGTATCCACCAGTCCTTCCTTTAAAAGTAGAACCTTCTGCTTACTTCTGGCACTCAAGAAAAACTTATAAAAAAGAAAAGACAGCCCTTGCTCATATGTGAGGGCAATTTGGAGGCCAGCTCTTGCTTGCCTTGCTCTCATGAACAACCCAGCTGAACCTGCATATTTGCTGTGAACTTAAAGTGAGTGAAGCTCTGGAATGTACTCCTGGTTTGCAAAGGGAAGTCAGTCCCCAAAAGGAACTTCTCTGGGATCCAGGTGCCCCTCTGTGTAAATACAGATGCAAAGTGGTGGTGAGCAAGTCTCTTCTATTGTGTAAATTAGAGAGTTCTAAGGTGGGGATCCAAGGGGAACTTTGTCCTGCAATGGATAAAAGTGAGGGAGCTCTTCAGTACAGAAAAGGAGCCAAGGGAAGAATGTGCAGCTAATCCAGACGAAAGACCTACAGGCAGTCTTTAAAAACATGTCAGTGCAACTGCCTGGGAGGTTTCCAAATGGGTGCCACATCTTGAACATCTTTCACATCTTTCACAACTTTATATCTGCCTTCAGTATGGAAATGAGAGAGGGGAAATGCTGATAGGAGGGCTGAGAGGAATAAGTGAGGTTATTTGAAATGCAGTTGTTGTTCTCTGGTGTTCACTCCCTCCTCCCCTTAAGCCCCCCACAACAGTTTCTCATTTTTACAGGGACGAATCTGCCCTGGCAATTGTCTGGCTCCCAAGGGCAGGACTAGTGACAGGTTTGCAGCCCTAGATCTCTTTTGAGATGGGAGTTCTCAGCATCAAGGTCAAAAGCAGGGGTCATGATCCCTCGCCTGCCTGTCTTTCACAGTGCTCCTGGCTACATGTACTTCTTTTTAGACATGGCAGATGGTGAAATACTAAAAGTACAAAGGATTACCCAAACCTATTCAATAGCTGAGCTATTTGTGTATTATTGTTATTTTGGAGCAGGGGCAGCCTCGGGACGCCCTCACTGTGTCTTTCACTTTAAGCTCTCCTTAGACATCTGAGTTTGGAAGGCTAATGGGAAAAACAGTGTTCTTTGCCCTGTTTCAAAGGACTGCAAAGCACCCCCCAAATGCCTTTTCTGCAAATTCTCACATAAAATCTATGACTGTTCATCACAATGGCAATGTTACTGCTAATGTGAAATGAGCTGTGGCTGTCCAGATCATTACTGATTTCTAATTTAGCATCCAGTGTTTTCTTTAGGCCAAAACTCTGAAATCTGAATGAGGCCCTAAAACTTTGAGACTAAAATTTTAGTGGAGCTCTTCACAAACTCGAATTGTTCAAAATACTCTGTGCAGCTTTACTGTTGTGCATCATGTGTGAGCAGAAGAGATTGGAAAGTGGAAGGAAAAGGCTGCCTGCCTCATTCTGTTAGAATGCTGATAATTTTTTTCTTTATTTTAACATTTCTCAGTGATACCCAAACATAGAGTTTGTTGCTGAATTCTGATTCTGAGAACACAAGAGTTTTTTTAATCAAACCAGAAAATGCCTTTACTAATTTCATGCATTTTCTAGAAGCCTTTAAAAATTAGTGCAGGACACAGACTGAGCTGCTGCTGTGTTGATATCAGTTCTGATGGAGAATGGTTCTGAGGCTTCTAAGTCTTTCCAAACCACTCACAAATGTCAACATGCTCTCAATTTCCTTAAGAGCTGCCAGAGCTGGGATGGAGGTGTGTGCATGAGGACATGGCAAGAGAGGGCCACATTCATCCTGTTATTAAAAGAAAAGGAAAAGATGGGGAAAAAGGATTTGGGCTAAAATTTTATGGTGTTTCAGCCATGCTGCTCACAGGCTGTCATGCCTTCAGGAGGAAAAGGATGTGCTCTGGTGTCACTCTCACCAGAAAAATGAGAGCAGTGTCTCAGCAGCCACATGAGGAGGAAGCCACTGCTCACAGTGTTTGGTGGAAGTCTCAGAGCTGCCAGCAGTGCTGGAGCTCAGCACACAGTTCTGTTGTCTGTCTGACAAAGACACACACTGGCAGCTGATGCAGAGGGAGGGAGCACTTGGAAAACTCACAGCCAGACCAGGTTCTCACAGACACCAGGGAGGTCTGACTGGTTCCACTGTGAGTGAAAGTCTGACAATGTTGATTGATCTTTGGTCCCTGTCAGCAATCACCAGGGCAAGGATGTACCTTGAGCAATATCCAGCACCTAAACACAGGCAAATCTGAGAGGGTTTTCCTTCTTTTTCTCTGCCACACAAACAGAAAGCTTCTGAGTAGTGTTACTGTCGTTCTGTGAAATGAGAGTAACACCAGCAAAGTGAAGGGAGGCAATTCTGGGGGCAATGGAAGTGTCACCAGGAGTATATTGCTTTGTGGATAATTATTCCATGGTACAGACCACACAAAAGGCTCTGGGGCTACCTGCAGTTGTCAAATTATGTTTGCTGTTAGCAGAAAGCCACAGCAAATCTAAGACCATAATTCTGTGCTCGTGCAGCGTTGTGAAAGCTCTCACCTGAGCAATCAAAAATTTCCTCCTGAATACCCACACTATTATGCAATGCAGGCAACTTTTAGCATGCAAAGCCAGGCAGATTCAGCTGAATGCTGTGGTGCTCCTCCTTAGGGGCATAAACAGGGCTTGTTCTGTCAAACTCAACAGAAGATACTGAAGATACTCATCCCATCCTGCAAGCTCTTGGGATTTTTGCTCCATCATACAAAATATGAGACCAGTGTTTTTCAAACCAGTCTTATCCATGTGCACAGTCTAAGCTGCATTGACTGAATGCAAATCATGTATCCACACACAAATTCTAGAACCACAATCAGGCCCAATGCATTTAAATAACCCTGGCTTTAACTTAAAGGTCAAAGGAAAAATGAGTAATGAACTAATCCTTAAACAATGCAAAATTGAGAAATGTTTCTGGTGTGCAATGTATGTGGCTGTTATCCTCCTTGTGCCACTAGAGTTCATAAATACAATGTAAAGGAAATGTCCTTTCATCTAATATTAACAATCAGAACCTGAAAAAAAGACCATTGACCTTAACATGAACAGAATTCAAATGAGTAATAATTTCCTCCTATTTTCAAAAAGCTTTCAATAAATTTATTGTTTTTAGTTTTCATAGGGCTTGGCTGGTATGCTGGGAACACTGCTATTTGCTTATCAAGCTTCTGCCCATATATATTCTGAATTAATGAAAAGCTCTCTAGCCTGGTGCTGGCTGTTTTAGGGCTGTGCTCATACATGCTCTGTTGAAGGGTAGGTGGAATATTCTGTATTTTCTCATGCACTAAATTTCATTGTGGATTTTTTCTGTGTGGGTGAGGGGGGAAGTGGATTACAAAATTAGGACTTTATTTTAGTTGCAGTGTAATTGCTTCAGCCTCCTTTAGATGTTTTGAACAACTTGAGAAGTAACAATGCACAAAAGCACAGGAAGCAATATGAGAAGCAAGCCCTCACCCAGCCTAGCTAAAATGCTCTGGCCACAGTTTACAGAGCTGGGAGCACAGCATGAAGCACCAATACCTGCACTTGGAGAGAGTCTCCCTGCACACACACAGACCCCTCTGCCTTAGCTCTGATTCTCAGGATGCTCCCAGAGGACTGAACTCATAGAAAGAAGTGTTCCATGGGGCTGGGCTCTGCCACACCTGCCTGGCACTTGCTCATGGGCTGATGTGCTGGGTCTGGCCACTGCTGCTGCCCAGGTGTCCCTGGCAGCACCTACAGTCCAGACTGGTCCTACAGGTGAGCAGGAGATGCCCACATAAACAATTCCTTCCTAGCTCATGATGTGCCTCAGGCAAAACAACATCAGAGCTCTCCCCATGGGAGAGGGAAGCAGGGCCTCTAATTTCTCCCTTTCCTTCGAGGAAATGATTTCAAGGGCAGAAATTGTATATCCGTGGGCACAAAACAAATCTTGCTCTTGTTCTTTCCGGGGCTGTGGGCAAGTCACTGCCTATCTCAGGGACAGGGTTTTGTTCTGCTTTAACCTTACTGACTCACTGGTGTGCTGTGGAGAGGCTTTGCATGACTGATGAATTTGGGTTATTTTAATGAAATTGCTGCATTGCTGAATGTTATGTTTGAGCCTGTTGCAGCTTGGAATTATTCTTGAGATATTCCACTCTTCCTGTCCATATCACTGCAAAATGCTATGCAGCAAGAAGAGGCTTTCATTCCAGGCTCTGCTTGAATGTCAGAGATTCAGAGGATGAATCTGGCCTGGGATCTGAAACTGCAGTCTGAAGAGAAAGGGAGAATACTCAGATGGGGGAAAAAGGAACCAGGAAGTTCTCACTAAAGAAAATGTAAACGGGGAGAAGAAACTGGGGCAGAAGAGAGAAAGAGGAGGGTAAGCTTTTATAGCAAAGGAGCTGTTCTCACAGCAGAGATCAGAGAAACTGTCCCTGATCCATGGGAAAAGCCAGCAGCTGCAGTCAGGGCCGTTTTGGGACACTGACCAAAACCCATGGAAGTCTCAAGAGTGGTGAACTTCAGCATGGGAGTTCATGGAGCTCATCCTCCTCTTCTACCACTTCACCTCAATGTTTGTAGTCCTTGCACTGGTGAGGATGAAGAATCACTGCTTTTAGCACACTTTCTGAAGTCTGGAATAGCTTTGTCACTTCCCTGAAGGAACAAACCCACAGCACCTGCAAGGCTGGAGGTGGGGAAGTGTTTGATCAAGCAGCTGGACATGTGTGGGGCTGCCCACACAGGGGACAGGAGAGCTGAACTGCAGTGCCCTGTTCCTAGGAAGGACTTAAGAACCAAAAAAACCCCACGTAGTAAAGGAATAGCTTGGGAATGATCAGGTCACTTGAACATAACAGGTTTTGGAATTGAAAAAACACAAAAACAAAAACAAAAACCAAACCAGCAGCCTCTTTCACGGGGAGTCACAGGAGTTTTATGGCTCTTGCTTGGTGTAATTGTGATGGATTTGGTGCTTTTTTGCCCGTGACTCTGACATGCAGGGCAGCCTGTGCAAGGGCTGGTTCCACACATGGGAACAAGCAGGCTGAGCCCTGCTGGATTTATTTGTGTTGCAGCGGCATCTAAAGGCAGCTGAGAGCTGAGCCTGGCTGAGACAGGCACCAGCATCGACCTGGAGATAAAATCCCTTACTGCTGCATGAAGCAGATGAAGGATAAAATGCCCAAGTGGTGGCTGAGCTGAGCAAACTGACCCCTAGGAAGTGGAATGTATGTTTATTTACTTATTTCAGTATTTAGGGATTTTCCTGCCTTGCACTTTTGGCACTCATATTCCTTCCAAGGCTGGCCACGGATACCAGGCTCCTCTGGTTTGTTTTGCAGACTATGAATCAGATGCTGTTTGGGAACTAACACAGAAAATAATAATTTTCCTGTGGTGAAATGATTAATTGGGTGATCTAGCCTTCCAGAGGATGCACCAGGCCAGCATCTTCTCTGGGTGATTCAAAAATGCCAACAAAACAGCAGATACTTACTGCATAGATTGCAATGAGGTTGGAAAGTGAGTTCATTTCTGACCTATGAGAAACATCCAGCTGGATAAATTATTTCTTCACCACCTCCTGTTGCTGTCACCTGTTCTTTGCACGAGAAATATGTGAGCTGGGAGTAGCTCTGATGTGCTCAATGCTGTTCCCCAAAGCCCAGTTGAATGGCTCTGATTAGCACCAGCCAAATATCTGGGCCACAGACTTTCAGGGGAGCCTTCTTGTCTCAGGGCTATTGTTAATGCTTCCTGTTTATTGCAGCTCAGCACAAAGCCTTGCAGCCTGTCCACTGAGCAAAACAGCCAGAGGAGCTGAAACACTCTTTAGTAAAGGTCTCTTGCCAGATTTTGCATGTTTCTCATATCAAAGACAAGAACTGAAACCTCTGCAGTGTGCCTAGTGCCAGTGTCCCCTCCTTCCTGGTATTTGAGTATTAGTTTGAGGGATCACTGAGGGATTTTGGAGTAACCATATCTCTCTGGGTAGTTATTTTACCATGCAAAAGAATAGATGTGGAGACTTTAATATTTTAATTGCTAAGGGCACATCTAGGATAGTGAGTTGGTAATTTTTCAATACACAAAGAAATCCAGAGGGCTTGAGATAGGAAAGATGCATGTTTTCCAAAGGACAGAAGTACAGCCAGGAGCAGAGAAAAGCACAAACCTGGAGAAGAGAAGGAGCAGGTAAAGCCAGAGGAGTGAGAAGGACAGAGTGCAGGAAGCAGGGCTCTGATGGACAGGGAGACTTAACCATAGCTGAATTAGTGATGTGTCAGGCTCCACAGGGAGCACTTCCTTCCTCCCACATGTTGCTGTTAGTGAGACATTTCCAAAGGCACAAAGTGCCTGGTGCCCATGATTACTCAGCAGGAACTACCACTAAAACTGCTTTTAATGGCACTGAATATCATTTTGCTCTGACAAGAAACATAGTCTGAGACCTGGTTCCAGTTTGTGGTGAGAATTTCTCTTGCTCATGGGCTGAAATCAAATTGAACTGGTGCTCAAGGCAGAAATTGGAGAGAAAAGCCATTATCAGGGCTAGACAGTGCAGTGGTGCTGGCAGCAATGGGTTTATAAGCCATATATAAGCCACAGCTCTCCTCAGTCTCTTGGCACAGCTGTAGAATATCCTGATTTTTGAGCTGTGGGAATTGAGCAAGGCACACAAGAGATGTGAATTAACTGTCTCCAGCCCTAATACTGGACCTGTGATGTGGACATGGGCAGAAAGTACAGAACTGAACAAAATGCAACACAAATCTCTTAGATGGGGAACTCACAAAGAAGGGGAGCAGAGCCTGTCTGTTCACTCATTCTACTCCAGGAGCTAGGGGTGGATATGAAGATGGCAGGGAAAGGCTCTGAACAAATAAAAGAGGCACTCTAGAGATGCTGTAGATGAGCTGTAGAACTTCTTGGTGTGGGGAGGTGTTGATGGAAAAGCCTTAAATGAGGGAAGAGGAAGATGCACAAGGTCATGCAAGAAAAATCTGTTGAAGGTTAATGGAAGGGTAAAGACTGCTCCAATTTAGAATATCCCTGGAGCAGGAATGGCTGAGGGCTAAAATTACTCAGGGTATCTCATAGTTCCTTGACATGTTCCTATTGTCCTCCTTAGGCATCACTGTTGGTTGCTGTTGGAAACAGTAGGTTGGACAATATGGGTAATTAATCTAATCCAGTATGGCCATTCTTACAGTGAAGTGCAATTAAAAATTATATTGTGTGCAATGAAGATCAGTGTGTCTAGTGTGACACTAAAAAGCTGTGACCTCTCTGAGCATCTTCAAACTCCAGGCAGCTTCAGCAAGGACAAACTGAGGGAAGATGGAGGTAATTGATTTTGTCATTCTGATGACTTAACACCCAGGGGTGTCACAGCATTTTCTCTTAGCATTTGACTGAAAGTACCTGGGGTATTTGGGGACTGTCATGTTTTGCCATATTTGATTTTCTTTGGGTTTGATGAGCTCTGTTCTTTGGACAGTTTACCTACAGCAGACTCATGCAGAGGAGAGATGGATTTGGATATAAACCCACTTTGCAAAAAGAAAGTTGCAGAGCTAAAAGATCATCCCACACAGACACACACAGACCCAAAACTGTTGCAATGGCTTGTAACAGAGCCATCTACTGACTCACACTGATACTGCCTGTCTCTGCTCCTGGGAAGGGTTCTCAGGATCAGGCTGCATGCTGCCTGTGCTCAGGACTGGGATGATGATTCACTGCTTTTAATAGCAAAGTGCCTGAGAGTAACACAGTCATGGCAATGGAAGCAGAGATGATTCCTTGGCCTGGAACAGCAGGCTGGCTATCGTGGAGACCAGATAGTGTGATACTGAACACTAGGTGAAGAGCCTGGCCCTGAGAATGGTGTTATTTGATGAGAGCTTGGAGCAGATGGGCAGTGTGGTTAATTAAAGGGCTAGGGATAAAGTTTCCTAAATTAAAAAAAAAAAAAAAAAAAAAAAAAAAAAAAAAAAAAGAAGGTAAGTAGCTGAAAAGCATTTTAAGAAACCATAATCTGCCTATACATGATGTCTCATAAGGAAAAACTGAGACAGTGGAAATTTATAAAATAAAATTTTAAAAGAACTAGTTTGTTTAAAATACTGGAATATTCTCACAGATGGGATAAGTGCTCTTAAAACAGATTGTGTTGGTGATTGGATGGCAAGGTTAGCAGCAATGGCAAGGAATGGGATAAGTAACCTAGGAGGTTTGATTATTCCTACGTGCCTAATCTCCATGAACGTGAAGAAAGCTGATCCACACAACACCACTACAGGTCTGGTCTGGGGAATTTGCTGTCTGAGAGATCTGAGGAGAGCCCTGAAGATCCATGCAGACTCTGAAAAGGGCAACAGAGCACATCTGATCTGGAATTCTGGCTGCTGGGCGTTCCCCCTGCGGTGGTCCTGGGGGTTTCTGAGGTTCAGGGGTGCTCAGGGCTGTGCTAACACCTCTCCTGCTTGCTCCTGCTGCTGCAGCTTAATTTGCTCCTCAGCCAGATAAAGGGTGCAAGCAGAGGTGGAGAGAATGTTTGTTAAGGGAGCTCCTTTGATGCCATATTTTTATATGTATGAAATGGTTCAGATAACCCATATCTATTCTTTTTTAAGTGCCATATCTTAAAGATTAATTTTCCCTCAGATACTTCCAGGCTGACTCACTCTCTCCTTCATGGGGTGGTTGCATAGCCCACAAATTGCCCAGGCTGTGGTGGAAACTACCTGCTGAGGGAGTCTGGGGTGGGGAGCAGGTCACACATGGGTAATGTTGGGATAACAGCAGAGGAGCTCATGTGAAAAGCGGAGGCTGGTGGGATGTCAGGGCAGAAATCTCCACAGTAAATTTCCTCTTGTAGTATTCACTACTTAACTCTCAGTGTTCCCAAAATAATTATGGTTTTGGCAGCTAAAACCCAGATTGTACGTGTGAAAACATTGTAGATTAAAGCAAAGCAAAGCAGACAAAAAGAAATACCAGAGACTTAGTTTTTCAATGTGTAAGATGAAGATAATATCTATCCAACTATGAAAAGAGCTAAAAAATTAATATTGTCCACAGACTTTTCAGCAATAGTTAGGGTAAACTGGATTATACTGATCTAGGGTTGCCTTTGAACAAAAACATTGCAAAGAGTGTTTAAGAGATCTAAAGACTAACAATGGATTAGTAGAGTTATTAGAAGAAATGGGAAAGAAATTAAAGTATGAGTAATGCAAACAAGTTTCTATGAGATGACCATTCTTCTTGCCCACTTTGGCAGTTAACATGCCAATTATGCTTTTTATGTAGACAGTCAAAATTTTTTTAAATTAGCACAGAAGGTATTTTATAAGCAAAATTTCATTTGGTCAGAAGTTTCAGGTTGGTAAAAATAGCTTTCATGTACTATAGGACTGGCCTGTGGTACTTACTGTACCAGACATTCTTGAATCAGGAACTTGGCACAATTAGAGCAATTAGTGGGGTTTGAATAAGAGAGAGGCCCAGGTTATGTAAGACACTTAGACTGGACCATAAATAAATGAAAAAAATGTGGTTAAAATGTGAGTTTTATTATTTGGATCAAAGTATCAGAGTTTTTAACTGGAATTTTGTCTCCATTGACAGTGACTGGGGTTTTGCATTTCACTTGTGGCCCATGTGCCTAATTAGACTCCATCCAAGGCTTTCTATTGGCCTAAAATTTAGGAATTAAAACTGTGCACATGGCATTATTTATGTGATCTTTTAAATCTTCATTTTAACAGGTCTTGGAAGAATAATCTATGATAATTTCTGAGCTATAATGATGGTTAATTTAAAATTTGATAAGTCTGGCTTGGCCTATTGGGAAGTGCATTGTACCTTTCTAATTCATGGGAATGATATGACATTTTTCTGTCTCATTAAACCACAAATTTAATTGTACATCGTTGAGCTCTTGGAGAGAAATTAACTTATGCACCCCAGAAGAAATCACTTCTTATTATGCCAGCTGCAGCTGCAGTAGATAGCAAAGCTCTTATCAGGATATAGCTTTCTTTGAATTCTTACTTAGTCTTTAGGGCAAACACCAAGAAATGGTGTAGCTATGGAGAAAAACTAAATTGCAAATTGCAAAGAGTGTAAAGAGCCTTTCCAGAAGAAACAGGAGATCCCAACAAGCCTCTGCAATGAACTCTGTCACACAAAGTGAATACAAAACATATTAAAATCTGGGTTTATGTACTTTTTGCTTTCCCTTAAATGAGAAGACAGGGAAGTAAAAAAGAGAATTTCAGTTTTAAGCACGAAGACCAATTGAGAAAGGAGATTTTTAATAACTTTTTGTTCTTGTGTGTTGGGAGTTTACCACCTTCTACAAGTTTACACAACTTTGGAGCAACTGGTTTCTCATCCCATAACCCAGAGCAAGAAACTTGAGTGCAGTGATAGGAGATCTATCACTGCTTGACTCCCCCTGATATAAACATGAAACCAATATCAGATTCCCCAGCAGTCCTTATTTTGGCTGCTGCCCAGAGGGAGTTGTTCTTTTTGGAATTTATGAAAGATGATAGGCTGACCCATGGAGGCAAATCATACAGTCTGTAGTAAAATCATGAAGTGCATTTCATGTGCACATGGTAAGTGGAGATGGGTCAAGTGGTCTCCCTGTAATGTGAGCATTGGCAATCTCAGCCTGGGCAGGAATGGGAATAATGTGTCTCACTGCACCTCACATCATTCATTTCAGCAGGGAGATCAAGGGTGCACCAACAGAGGCTCCTCCCTGCTCAAAATACTGATCTGCATAAACACACACACACCAGGGTGTGAACACTGGCACCTATACTAATGCATAAAAAATCCTCATTTTGCAATGTGCTCTGTGTTCTTACAGAGCTCAAGAAGGGGACTGACTTAATTATAGGAGAGACAGAACACGATGAAGAGCACCCATGAAGAGTTCTCCCAGGCTTGAGATCTGTTTAACTAAAAGAAACATAATACTGCAGACATTAAAAAATAAAAAAGGCAATCCCAAAGACTCCTGTCACTATCAGCCAAAGCAGACTCAGTGGCAGTAACCAGGAGCACTAACTGAGCATTAACTAGGGCTCTAATTCATCCAGCAAGGATGAAGAAGAGAAAAATATCTCCAAACCTTCTTCCCCATGGAACTGCATAGTCACCTCTCTTTCCTTCCTTCTGGCTCAGTGAGAGCCACATCCCACAAGTCACACAAATATTTGTTTATCTTGAAGTGTGTGAGTGGTACAAATGAAGTGAATGGGATTACTCACATGCTGAGAGATAAATATGTGCTTTGCTGGATCAGAGCCACAGATCTCAGCAACTTGGGCTGAGCTGTGAACATGGGCTGCAGAAAGATCCCAATTCTTTAACCAGATATTGCACTACTGGATTTCTTCTGTAGGAAACATGTCTGGCTGCCAATTTCTGAGTATTATTTCACCTTGTGATTAACATTTTTGCTCTGTTATCTGTGGCAGGTAGTACCCAATTTTCTCCTAACATACATAGCATGATACACCTTCAGAAAAAAAATATAATAAAATCCTTCAAAAGAGTATTTCACAGTATTTTTAACCTCTTTGCCTGCTCTCTCACAGCCTTAGCAAATAAATAACAGTCCCTGGCAATTGAGTCCAGTGGCCAGAATTCACTTCTGGCTCAGGAACTTCCTGAGCCATCACAAGCAAGAGGGGGATAGGGGAATCTCCAGAGCATAATCTTTGTGTGCTTGAGATATCATTCAGATCAGCCAGGAGTGTACCAATGAATGGTTGTTCTAGCTTAGGCAGAGAAACTAAGCTTGAGAAAATTACCTGTGGAACATCTCTAGCTTCCTGTTTCCTGACCCATTCTGTGGCTAGATTCATAATTCAACATTTTTTCATGGCTGTCATGACCTGAACTGTCATGAATGAGGAGGTGAGGGAACAGAAAACAGAATAACAGGCAAAGAAGTAAAAGCTGGAAGACATCATGGGGGTGCTGTGAAGGGAAGGGATCAACAGGAATGCCTGGTGGGATGGAGGGGATGGTTAGATATAAAAGGTGAGTAACAGATGGAGAAAAGGATTTAAGGAGTGTGGATAATCTGAATTTGTCTCATTTCTGGTTTTGCTGGGGTGTATAAACCCTCTTTTGTGGGACCCATATGGGTTGCTGTGTCATACACCTTCAACACCATGAACAGATGTGTGGAGCCCTTTCCCCAGGGCCTTGGCACACATCCTTGGAAGGGATGTCCTGCAGCCCTCTTCCCCCCACCAAAGGTGGCTCTGAAGGCTTTGGAGAAAGCTCTCTGATTGAAAACATCCCATTTGACACTCCAGCCACTGGCAAATCCTTGCCTTCTTTGCAGGGCTGGTGTCCCAGCAGGAGCTCAGGGCCCCATGGGGGATGGATGATCTGACACCATCAGTCCCCAGATGGTCCAGCAGCCCTGGAGGTGCAGAGTGGGGCTGTCAGGGTGCACCACAGCCACCCTGGCAGTAACAAAGGCACTGGAGTTATTACTTCCCCTTTGCATAAACACATGAAATTAAGGGCAATTATCTGTGGCACATGGCACAGGAGGCACAGGAGGCAATGTTTAATTAATGTCTGAGGGATGCACGTGCTGCTGCTGGAGACAAGCAGCTCTCCCTCCTGTCAGGTCATCAGGGCTCTTCTCCCTCGCCTCCCAGGGCAGAGATGCCATGGGATGACCCTGCAGAGATGGGGGTTTGGCATCAGGGATGCCATGCTGTGATGGCTCACTGAAAGATCTGGGTGGCCACTTCATGGGGTCTTGGGTTTTGTGGTTTGTTTTTTTTTTTTTTCTGGACTTTTTGACATGAGCACCAAAGCTCTGCCCAGGAGCTTGTGCAGTGTCTGTCCCAGAGGGCAGGGCAGGAGGGGCTGAGAGGTCAGGAGAAGCATTATCAGGGATGGTGGACAGGCAGGAGTAGAGGCTCAGAGGGAGACAGAATCTTCCAACATCAGTCCTGGCCATGAGTGCAGAGCAAAAGCTGAGAAATGCTGTCCCTTCTCTCCTGCAGACTGGCTGGACAGCACTTCTGCTCTGGAAAACAGCACTGAGCCAGCAGCTGCAGTGAGGGCTGGGCACTCAGGGTACCCAAAGCATCCTGATGTGTCCCAGCATCCCACTGCTCCTGACTGCTCACTGCAGGACACCTCACACATCACCTCACACTTTTTTGGTCCTGCTGCTGTGAGCTTTTCTGCATTCCAGGCTTCCACTGAATTTAGTGAGGAGGGACAGATCCCCCACTCCTCCACTTCACCCTTCCCAGGGCTGTCAGTGCTGTGTGCAGTGTGACAGGACCTGGGGTCTCAGGGGTTTGATCTCACCTGGCAAACCCACTCAGCTCTTGCTGGGATGGGCACTCCTGTCACACCAACTCAGAGACAACTAAGAGATCCATCACATATGGGTTTGCTTTCAGAAATGTGGTACTGAGTCACAGTTCTCTTTACTCTTAATGCTTTTCTTCACCAAATGGTTGATGGGGTATTTAACAGAGGAATAGCAGGGCACTTTATAAGAAGAAAATATCATAAATATATGCAAAGGATGGTGAAAATGGATGCTTTGATTGCAGAGACTTTTAGGCTCTAGTGTAATATGACAATGTTGAGCAATTGGCAATTGGCCTGTTAATAAGCTGCTGGCAGCATTGCTGGCAGGCCCTAACATCAACCTACATTGAAAAACGTTTGCAAATGCAAAACAGAGACAGCTGGTTTCGAGTTGTCTTACAGATACACTTAGTAGCTAAAAAATGGCCCTTCCATCCTCTCCTGAGGTGTGTGGTTGGAGGGATATGTATCAGCACTGCAGCCTTGGCAGCTCCCCTCCATTTGGAACAATTAACTGAAAAAAACATGTCAGAAAATCAATACTGTTGAGGATTAATGAGCCAAAGCATGTACTTGAATGAAAATGTTTGCAGTTTTTCTTCAACACAAGGCCTGGTGTAAGATAATGACCAAAGGGATGAGTGGCACAGACACTCGTTCTGTGCTGTCCCCACTATCAGAGCAAGAGGTGACACAGTCTGGTGTGTGAGGGACTGCTGCAAACCAGTCAGCTCAGACCCTGCACGGTGAAGTTCATGTTAGAGATGGGAAGAGAGCTGGGCTTGTCCTTTCCCTTCCTTTCCCTTCCTTTCCCTTCCTTTCCCTTCCTTTCCCTTCCTTTCCCTTCCTTTCCCTTCCTTTCCCTTTCCCTTTCCCTTTCCCTTTCCCTTTCCCTTCCCCTTCCCCTTTCCCTTTCCCTTTCCCTTTCCCTTTCCCTTTCCCTTCCCCTTCCCCTTCCCCTTCCCCTTCCCCTTTCCCTTCCCCTTCCCCTTTCCCTTTCCCTTTCCCTTTCCCTTTCCCTTTCCCTTTCCCTTCCTTTCCCTTCCTTTCCCTTCCTTTCCCTTTCCCTTTCCCTTTCCCTTCTTTCCATTTTTCCTTTTCCATTTTCCCTTTTTAATTTTTCCTTTCCCCCTTCTTTTCCATTTCTCCTTTTTCATTTCCTTTCCATTTCTTTATTTTTTTTTGTTCCCTTGCAGAGGTTGTGGGTGTTTTGCTGTGTCCTGCTGCGCCAGGTGCGCATCCAGCCGCGCTCCCGGGTGAGAGCCGGGAGCTGCCGCCCTGCCTTGATGGGAAGCACACAGAGATGCCTTCCTGGGACAAGAGGAGCTGTTGGAGGCTGGCAGCGCTGCTCCCGGGTCCCTGCGATGCTGCCCGGGCACAGACGATGGCACTGCAGCATCGCTTTCCCTCCCGCTGCATCTGCGAGCGCCGCTCCTTCCCGAGCCCCGAGCCCCTGATTCCAGCTTCACTTCACTGGAGGTTCCGCTCCCCTTCTCTCCTGGAGCAGCATCGGGCACCCAAACAGTCCCGTCCGGGCTGAATGGGCTGTGTGCAGGCACAGCCGCGTTCCCCTGCACCAGCTCAGCGCTCCTGCCGGGCGCGTTCCTCCCCCTCCATCGCTCATCTTTCCCATCCGTCTCCATCATACCGCGGGGGTGACGTTTCACTGTCAGTTTGTACAACACTCAGTGTCTCTCCTGACACCGCTTAAGACCACATTTTCTTTTTACACAGCTACATCACATTGGCAGCCTGTAATCATCCCATAATAACTTCATGTGCACAGGTCTTTATCTGCTTCACTCAATTCGAGCAGATGAGTTCTCAGTTTATAGGAAAGGTTTTGTCATCAGTTCCTCATTGCAAGACCCTGAACATTGTACAGTGAGTTATGTACTGTGACTTTTATAGTATTTTAATAATATTCCAGTTCCTTAACTCGCTCAGTTTTTCTCATACTGCATCCCTAATTATTTTCTCCATGGATGATGCCTCCTACCTTTGTGCCATCAAAAGATGCCATTAATAACGCCTTTAATATTTATTTCAGCTCACTAATGCAAATATTAGTCATTATCACCCCTGATGATCTCCATTAATTGCTGTTCTCTGACATATTTCTCACCTTAACATCAGCCATTGCCACATCCCCTTAGCCAGCTCTTTCTCCACCATACCCTTCCTTAACAGTAGTTAGAATTTCTTGCGGCTTGCTCCCAAGTGAAACCCAAACAGAGATGACTTTCCACCCCTCTTTTGACCAGGGCACTGTCAGGTGAATTGGGCACAACACAGCAAATCCAGCCTCCCCTTAATGTGGTGTTCATTACCCTTTTTGTTGCACAGAGCAGAGCTCTGAAGGCTTTGCCAGGGCAGTGGTGGTGGAGTGGCCAGCCCTCCCCTCGCAGCTCCCTCCTGCTCTCCAGAGAGCCAGGGAATGCTGCAACCAGGAATTGTCCTGTGCTGCCCTTGCTGGCAGAAACACCTCCTTGCTCTCAGAGCAGCCAGCTCACAGCCAGAGCTCCAGGAGTGATCATGGGACTGTGCTCCACTAACAGCGTTCAATCCCTGCTTCGGCCACAGGGAAGGGCAAAGCGAGGGGTGGTGACATGCTCCAGGTCACCGGGCAAGGCTGAAGCCAATGTTCCCCGCAGGAAGGGTGGGAACAGCACGTTTCCTTCTCATTCACCTTCCCACTGCAACGTGAGGCCACCCAAGGGCTGCTGCTGGCTGGGCTGGCTGAAACAGCCTGAAAACAGCCTGAAACAGGCTCCGATGCACACAGCATCCTCATCACACAGACATCGCAGGCACACTCAGAAAGGGCTCGGCTTACATTTCAAACTGCTGCTGGTGCTTTAGACCAGCGTGCTTGAGTCAAACTGGCAGGCTCCACCGAGACCTTTTCCAGACAGTAGGGAGCACACTTCCTTTATTTTTCAGCAGCTCAGCTGGAGTCACCCAAAAAAATCCTCTGCATTTCAAAAGAGGCTATAAATGAAATGCTTGTGATGTGGCTGCACCAGCTAGACAGGGAGCTCACTATGTGAAAGAAACTTTATAGCTGCACTGCTGATGGGGCTGGCTCGTGTAGGTTTGGCCCAGGGACATGGTTCTGCTCCCCACACTATGGGGCCACCACTTAATTAAATATTGCACAGCCTAAAATCTTTCTAGGGTTGCATTTTTAGAATATGTAGAAATTTCTAGCTTAATGTATTTATGATTCAAATATGTGCAGTTAATTGATGTTTCCTGTGGCTTCCAGATGGTCTAAAAGGAACATTTTATATTGCCCTGATTATTAGCACAAGAAAGAGATTTTAGGAAGGAAATGGAGCACTTCAACCTGAGATAAGTATTTGCAGTACAGCAGACAGGGAGGTCACAGAGAAAAGGAAAGGACTGTCTGGGTGTTCTCCTCTTCCATCAGGATGTCATCCTTGCTTTGGTCTCATTCTTGAATGACTTTCAGTAAAGGGAAATATAACTAATTGTATGTGTTCTTACCTGATAGAAAAGGAAAACAAATGCTGCAATGACTGAGCTGCCTAATTTAAGCAGAAGCCATTGCAAAGACAGCAGTCACACACAAAGCAAACCTTTCTTTTTTTCACATCAAAGCCTGAAATTATCAGTGACACAAAAAGCCCTCAGTGGACAGGTCCCAGCCCACATCACCAACACCTTGTCCCACTTACATCTAGACTACTTTCCTCATCTTGTCTTCTGGGATGTTATGATGGCAGTAAAACATAATCACGTTTTTCTTCTCATGCATGTTTCCCCCCACACACTGCACACACACACACACACACTCTCTTTTTCCTTTCTAAAGTCTGTTATGGGCCATGTGGTTTGTCCTAAGGTAAGAGTACCAGGTGGGTATTGCAGGAGGAGGTGTTTGGATGCTCATATAATTAATGAATTCCAGAGGAGGGGAAGCTGAGCTTCTTGTGATTGACTGGGATGCATATTGGCAAAAAAAGGGGATAAAATGCTGCTGGAGACTGGGTCAATTGGGCAAACTGATCTTGCAAGGTTTCAGGTAGATTTGGTGTAGATCCCCTCCCTCTCACCTCTTTCCCCACCCCATATATAGCTGAATAAAAGCACAAAGATCTGGTCAAATACACAGATAAAATCCTAAAGTAGCTCCATAGGTGCTTTGTAATTGTGAATTCTGCAAGGCCAAAGACTGCAAATGTGTTTTTCTAGCCAAACCTGCTTCTGTTATAACCCTTTAGACATGGATTGTTGGCCAAATGTCAGTCTAGGGGCACCAAGCTGCACCAAGACTCTCTGGGAAGTTCAGAGAGCAGGGAGGTCTCACTGAAGATCATGATCCAACAGGAAGCACCATGACCTGATTATATGACAATCCATTGTAACAGATGACAGAGTTGTTATTTAGACACTGTACTGTATTTGGCAATAAATGTAATCATAACAACCCACATAATCACTGTGTTCTGGTTCTCACAACTGGCTGAGGTCCTTCCCTCAACTACTCTGCTACAGGTATTTTTGTTTTTCCCTCCCACTTCCAGCCAGCCTGTGAGCTCCTGGGCAGACTCCATAGCCCCTACCAAAGGGTAAAAGCACCAGGGACTCCTGGACAGAACTCTGTTAACTCCTTATGGACAACACACAGTGTGGGGACAGATCCTCAACCTGCTGTGTGCATCACTCACAGGCACTGCTTACATGGCTGGCTGCAATAACCTGTTTATCTCCAGCCTCTGGTAACCTTTCCCAGATCAATAAAACCTTGGAAATAGCTTCCTTGCTCTGATACTTTTTTTCCCTTGTTCCATTTTTCTTCAAATTTTCTCCTTTCTATTTTCGTTTCCCCTCTCTCACTGGTAATTCCAACCCATGTACCGTTCTTCAAACGTGTTTTAGAATCATCTAAAGTGCACACAGTTCCCTTGGAAAGGGTGTTGTTGCCATGTTCAGAATAGGCTGAGAAGCTAACTCTGGAACTAGTGCAAGTAAGATCAAAATTGTGTCTTGAAAATCCTTCCTGCTTGCTGCTGTTCTCTGGAAGTGCTCATTGTATTAAAACCAAACACTGTTGGGTTTGACACTAAGATTTCAGAGGTTCTTAAAGCTCATTCTTATGGCATACTGAGACACCTCAGCCTTGACAAGACTGGTCAGATTCCTGTCTACCCCTTACCTGGGCCTTCTGGTTTTAAACTGAGGTTATAACAATTAGAGCTCACTGATACATGGACTCAATGATCAAATAATCACAATGAAATGGCTAACTCTAGCTCTGAGTGAATGCAGCAGATTTGGTGTCAGAGAAGTACAATCAACTCAGTCTGAAATTTGTGAAGATGCAACAAAAGGAAACATTTTAATATTTTCAGAAAATTATTTGAAAATTCATTCACATGAATGAATGCTCTAGATGTTGCCCAGAGGACCTGCAGCTGTCCCATCCCTAGGAGTGTCCAAAGCCAGGTTGGATGGGGCTTTGAGGAATGTGGTCTGGTGGGAGGAGTCCCTGCCCATGGCAGGAGGATGCAATGGGATGACCTTAAAGGCCCTTTCCAACTCAAACCACTCTTTGGTTCCATTATTCTATGTACTCCATGTCCTAGAAGTACTTGACTGTGTAGCTGAGGAACAGAAATAGCTCTACCTGACCTATCTTCCCTTTTAAGCACATCAGTTCAAAAGTTGGGGTGTTAGGCAGTCTCAATACTCACACACTTCTCAAAGGTAAAAATGTGTTTGGGAAACAGGGTCATGAAGCATAATTCAACCCTGGGAAATGCCATCTAGATCAGAGGCTTTCTGTCTTAGCTTTCTGTCTTCTAAGACAGAGAGAGGCCCAGTTCTTCCCCAGCCAAAGAATTTGCTGTGAATATTTCACACTGAGCTGTGTGCAGTGAATCACAGCTCCTGCACTCATCTGCACCCCGGGTCACCCAGTGGGGATTCCTCTGCTGCTGCCATTCAAGGCAAGATGCTATAATAAACCTTACTAATAATACTGCAACTCTGTCTGCAAGCACTGTGCAGAGTACAAGGAAGCCATTTGTCTGGAAAAGGGTGAAAAAAAAAATTAGACAAGACAGCTTCCTCAGCTCTTGTTTGCCTTTGCTTGCTATCAAACCAACTTAAGCTGTTTAGTGTTTGTTTTGTTTTTTTGGGGGTTTTCTTTGAGTTTGTTGTTGCTGTTGTTGTTGTTTATATTAAGGCCTAATAAGATCTTTTGGGAAACACACAAGAATATATTCAAAAGGCAGAAATAACCCATTTCTCCAAGGCACCCTCATCTTGACTGGAGTATTTCTACAGGGCTTTAAAGAGAGAAAAGCACACAGTCTCCAAAGCTTGCAAAGATGTCTGTATTTCTCTGCTGATGCACACAGGGGCAGGAGATGTTAGCATCTAAAAGCAGGGGCGTTTTTGCTGCTTTATCTGTCAGGACTCTGATCATCTCCTGACATTTCAATAAGTTCTGCTATTAAGGATGGAGTAGAATTGGGGTTAGAAGGTGTGCCAGGTCAGAGCAAAGGTTTGCAATCTCTCCGGATGAGTTATTAAACCTGCCCTTTTTTTTTTATTTATTCCTTGCTTTTGCCTGGACAGCTGTAGGGGACCAGGGTGAAGACCCTTGACTTGTAATATTACAGCAAATCCTGTGTGTCCTTTAGTCCTGCCTGGCTGAGTGGGAGCTGAACAAGTCTCCATTAAGGTGTTTCTAATTGAATTGGTCTGTAAGAGGAAGGCAGCTCCTCTGCTGAAGCCTTTGGCCTCAGTCCCATTTGCTCCTTGCCCTCCATTCCCCAGTTCCCTGATGGGGACAGAGAGGCAGAGCACGGGGTCAAGAGCTGCCCACTCAGCCCCTGCCCTGCCCTGCCCCATCCCTGCAGCCTCAGAGAGGGGGGATGCTGGCAGAGATAAAGGGCACAACAGAGGGAGGTGTTTTCTCCACTGATGCTCTCACACTGCTCAAGATGCTGCATCTGCCCAGCTGGGCACAGCTGTGGGGAGCCAAGTGCTTTTCCCCAGCTTTACTGGATCTTGCCTGGCATAGGGTTTCCTTTCATTGAGATGCTCAGATTAAATTGTCTTGTGGAGCACCTTGCAGTGCTTCCCTTTGTTTTTATCAGAAGCATCTCATGGCAGTGTGAATCTAGAGCCAGTTCATTGCCTTCAAAGGAACAACAGGTTTGCCTGAGAGCAGAACCAGGCTTCACCACAGACCATGAAAAATTTGGGATGTGTGAGGTTCCTGCACATTTAAAAGTTGCATCACACAGGCTGGGCCAGGTTATCTGTCCTTTCCTTCCAGCTCCAGAGGAAACAGGGAACAGTTTAATCCTTTGGGGCTAACAAACCTCCTTAGCATGGGGCTGACCACAGAGACTGAGAGTGGGTAAAGCCAGATATTATGGCAGGGCCCAAAATAGCACCTGAGAGGAGAACATGTGGCCAGGCACTGCCTGGGCTGGGCAGCAGCCTCTTGCTTTGGCCCAGAACACAGCAAACACTCTGGGGCTGCTTGGGAAGGAGAAATGCTCTTCTTCCTGCCCTTACCAGGGAAAGGGACAATGTGGGTACAGCTTTGTAATGACAGAAAGGGTCACAAAGCTCAGAGAGTCCAACAGAGATTAATCAGACAAAGGTTGTGAAAAGGGACACAACAGGGTCCCCTCCTATTGGAAAGGAAGCTTTATTGTTTTCACTGGTACAATGAAGCATTAATTTCACTAGGTACCAGCCTGTGTCCCTCCCAGCACCAAACTGGGTACTTTACTGAGCAGCTGGAAGCCACATGGCCCTGTGTGTTTGTTTCAGCAAAACATTTCATATCTTACCTCTGGATCCTTCCTAGGCAGGTGGTATCAGTGATGGAGGGTCAGTCATGCACCATGCCTCGTTTGCTTCCTTCAACAAATAGCACTTTCCTTCCTCTTCAGTGTTGTTTTTGTTGGGTTTTTTTTTTGTGTTTTTTTTTTTTTTTTTTTTTTTCCCAAGTAAAAGCATGAAGTCTGTGCCCTGGACTGCCTGGTCTAGGACACAGCACACCCTGTGTTTTCTTAAGGAAGCCTATCATCCCTTCCCCTGGCTCTGCCCTGTCTTTTTCCTTAGCCCTTTTTCAAGTAAGGTCACTTTGACTGTGAGGCTGCATTTCTGCTTAGACCAATGCAATATTATTGTTATCACACTGATTTTTCTTCCTTTCTAACACTGCAGTGTGGTGTGGTGCTGATCTCTGAAACTCTCTGAACATACCATTTTAAAAATCAGATTAGATTTTTTAGCCACGTGCACCACTGAGGTGAACTGCTTCAACAAACAATCCTGGTGTGGGGCAGCCTTTCCAAAGGAGCTTTTTCTGGATTTAAACAGATGTGCAGCTGAATGGGGTCCAATCAAGGCAGGCACAACCCTATGGGTTCAGCTGCCTTATCCTGCTTGACTATCCTTCAGATCCCAGCTGGAATTTGGGTCTTGGCATAACACAGCAGCTGCTGCTGGTCTCCAGCACCTCATCCCTTCTGCCCATGGAGACTTCTCCCCCTGGCAAACCCTGCTGCACAAGGTCAAGCATGGTCTCTGGTGGCTTGTTGGAACAGGGAAGAGCAGGGATTGCTGTTGCCTTGTCTCTGGATTCTGGAAGTGGGAGCTGCTGGCACATGAGGAGACAAAGGTCTGGAGAGCAATCACAAGAATGGTTTGGGATGGAACCCATTTCTTTCTGTGAGCTGGAAGGGATTCTCACTCCTGTTACTGAGAATCAGCAAATGGCATGCATTTCTTCAGCAAGAGATGCTAATTGGAGCTTTTAAGTCATTAGCAGCTCAGTTTTATTGCAGCTAGACATGGTGGGCACCGAACTGACTGTCTGACTCTGCAAGTCGGTCCCAGCCAGGAGGACTGCATAGCAAGCACTGAACATGGCTGCAGCTGAAAGCTCTTTGGTGGTTTTGCTTTTTTTTTTTTTTTTTTTCCTTTCCATTCCTGTTTAAATGAGTTATGGCTGAGGCAACAGCATTTTTATTCAGTCCTGGTTATTAGTCTCTAAAGTTTTCTTTAATTAAAGCCAGATCCTGATGCTGTTACTTCTGAATCGACCCAAACTCAGAGGGGTTACACAAGGAGTAAAGAGTGGCACAGCTTGAATCTGGCCTGTGTAGATTATGAATTCCTTGAGTGTTGAGATTCTCATATCATTTGCCTGTGATAAATAAATAAATAAATATTTTTTTTATCATCCCTTTTAATATTTATTGTCTTACAGACTTGGATAAATCAGCATTTCCCTGTGTTGTAAGAGCAGCAATGTCCTGGGCTCTCAAGGAGTTACACAGGCAATTTATGCACCTGACTTAGTTAATTAACAAAGGAGAAGCCACGTTGTGAATGCTGTGCTTGCTTCCCACTGGCTTCTTACATGCTGTGCCTATCAAAAGAGAACAGCAAACATGTGTAGAGAAATGAAAGAAGCCTCTTTGATTGTGTGGACTTCCTAATAACTGGCACTTTGCATTTTGTAGATCAAGGTCTGGCAATAACACTGGCAGTAATTATGCACATGTGGCATGTCACCTTGATGCACTGGTGTGGAATTGAAGGGGAGAACAAATTTACATAACTAATCACTGACAAACAAGATAAAGTGATTGCTATTAGCAAGTTAACTTTTCTCTACAATTACCACCCTGTGCTATGTGAGATACCCCACCTAGTTATCTCTGTGAAGAACAAGGAGGGCCTGCTGTGCTTCAGATATCAGCACACTGCCTTTTTTTTGTGGCAAATCATAGAATATCCTGTTAATTTACTTTTCATCCTTGGCTGTGAAACTTAGAATCATCCCCTGGGAAGAAGCAGAGAGAACAAGGCTTTTTCCCTCTGGCATATAAATAAATGGAGATTGTGCACAAATATAAATTGCAAAACTTGCTGATGGTCTTTAAAACTGGGCTCATTCAGAACACAATGTATGGGGGGCCCCAAACAACAGATTTTTAAATGGGGTTTGAAACTGGATTATTTAATTCTTTTCAGGTTTCAAGAGAAACATTTCCATGCTTCTCTTTTCAGCTACTAAGGCTGGGAGCACTGCCTTTAGCTCTGAGATGTTTCAGTCAGTGGCTGGGGTCCCAGGTGTTGAGGTGTTGGCATTAAATACTGTGGATCTCAACATTAAAACAGGGAATCCTTGCAAGATGTACCTCTCTTTGTCACCTGGATGATTCCTGTCTCTGGTAAACACACATTTCTCTTTGGAAAGAAGTGACATATGTTACATGTTATGGTTTTCCTGGTCTGCAGAGCTGGGACTGGGAGATTTTGGTCTGTCTCATAAGGGTTAGAGGAGAAGTGGGTGTAAAGAAATGCTAAAGATCTTCTTGGAGTCTTGGAACATCATGAAGTCTTTCTGAGTCTTATTATTATTGTTGTTTTTCTGGCTTTATTTTTAGCCCTGCTTAGAGAAACAGAACTTTCAGTCCCATTCTTTGAGAATAAAGAGAGTTGGGCCAAAAATATTTCATTAACTACCCCATCATCTTTCTTCCTTCTATCTGGAATGGACCTCAAAGAAAGGGAAACCAACTGTGGACAATTAGCACAGGCTATGCCAGATAATTGAAAAAAAAAAATGGAGTGAAAGAATAAATAGCAGAGATGAAGAAAAGGAACTTCTTGCTCCATAAAGACACAGAGAGAAACCAGAGGATAAGGTTAAGTTAGCACAAACCTGCTGTGGCTTCAGCTGGTAACCTTGTAGTTTCTTTATTTCTGCTGATTTCAGAGATGGAAGAGCTCTGGAGAGTTAAGGAAAAATCATTAACTTCTGATGAGTTTTGATGATCATTGCTGTGGGAAAAGCTTTATTGTCTGTGGTAGGAAAAGAATGACTTGGGTTCATATCAAGTTTATGTCAGGAGACATTTTGTCTTTATTGCACAGGGAGGAGCAGAAATGGGGGCTATATGGAGGACATACACTGACAGTGACTTAAGTGATTCTCTCTGCAAATCACCCCACCCCCAAAACTCTCTAATGAGCCACTTCCCAAAGCAGAAAAGAAGGCAGCAAAGAGATAAGAGAATAGAAAGTCAGTGTGACATCTGTCTTGCATGTATGCTTATGTTTCACTTGCTGATCTGTGAGTTTTTCAGGCACAAAATGACTAAATTTCAACAAGTTCAAATCATGCCTTGGATCATCCTATACAACGAGTTGTTTACCCACTATATTACAGGCAAGTAATTTCAATATTGACAGATTGGCTAAAGCCCAAATTTGATATGCTGCTATTAGCATATTTTTACTGTTTCTGTGCTTACAAAGGAACCAGAATGTTCCCTGGCAGTCAAGGCTAATAAGTATGCAAATCATGATCTGTGCTCATAGGCACGCTCTTTTTTTGGTCCATGAATCAGTATGCCAATTTGGCACTCCCCTTTCTGATCAGAGATAAACAGAGCTGCAGGGATTAGGGTGACATATAATTTCTCTTGAAAACCGTCTGGGTTTTAAAAGATGCAGAACTGTGTTTAATCCTTGTTCTACACAGTGGATTTGCTCGAGGAGAAGCTACTGACTGAAGGGCCAGCACATGGGTCTCTGTGCCAGACTATGTGAACCCATGGGGCTTTCTGCTTTCTTCAGGTCACTTTTAAGTTTATATCTTTGTCCTGGTTTGAAGGAAAGGTGTCTGCAGAAAGATTCTCTTTGAAATGGAGAATGTAAACCCCCTCCCTCCAAATTATTATTATAATTTTGAAATTAAGGGGCTCTCAGGCAAAGAAATGGGAATTAGGAATAACAGTTCTTTACTAGGAAAATTAAAATAGAAATGCAGTATTACAAAGAACAATTCCCAAACCCTGCCAGAGTCAGAATCCAAGCTGACACCCGTCAGTCAGTCAGGGTGTTGGCACAGTCCCATTCAATGGTGGCTGCATCCTCCTGCAGTGGCAGATGTGGTTCAGCTGGAGCAGTGCTCCTGGAGAAGGTGCAGTTTTCCTCTGAAGCTTTAGAGATAATGTGGAAAGGTCTAGCTTTCTCCAGGAATCCAGTGGAAAGGAGGTGTATTGGTGTTCCAAATCTCAGTTTTTATCTGGGTAGGAAAGGCTTGGCTCCTCCCCTGGCTGGAGCATCTCCCAGTGGGATGATGGAATTTTATCAGTCATGCACTGGGACTGAATGGCCCAGCAGCAGATGATATCTTCCTGGAGGGAGGATGGGCTGTGGGAAAGATAAAGATGATTGCCCCAGCTGGTGTTAAAGATGGCCCATTAGCAGATAATATGTGCCAGGAGATAATGGTCACTGCCCCACCTGATTTCAACAGATGGTGACAGAATACACATTTATGGTCACATCCTGTACTGCAACCCAAGACAATCTTCAACAGCTAAGAAGCAGCGTTATGTCTAATGATTTTAGGGTCTGGAAGGAGGTTTACAGGGATCTGTATGAACCAAGAGCAAGGGAAACAAGATCTTAGCACAGCCAGGGATCACGCCATGTGTTTCTCAAGCTCACATATTCCATATCTGTGCTCTCTCTTCATTCATCACCATCTCACTTTGGTGATAAGACTTTCTTGGTAAATCCTACCTCTTGAGTATCCCCTACAAACCACTCTTCCTTCTACCACCGGGCTCTGTCACACGAACCTGTGTGGCTTGAGCATCTCCGTGTCTTCCAAGGGAAATGACTTCACTTTCCTCTTCCTTCCCAGTGCTGCTTTTTGACTGGGGACCACTCCTCCCCTCCTTCAAAGCAGCATTTTGAGAGTGGACCTCTGAAAACCAGCCAGCCTTGTAGACACTACACCAGTGGAAATGGCTGGAGTGCATAAACAGATAAAATTATACTGAAGGTTACTAAAGAAGATCAAAAGGAAAAGTCAAGTCTCCTTTCATGTTGCAGGTATTTCTTTCTCTCAGCCTCAGCCAGTCCATCCTCTCTTCAGCCCTTTGTTATCTGCCCCGGGCTGCTCTCTACTTACAGTAATAGCTGCTGTTTAAGTCCCCAGTATAACTCTTTTATCTCAACTAACACTCCTTTGAGAGCATCAGCGAAAGGGCTGCTAAGTGTCATCCCTGTTGAATGTAAATGGGAGTCTCTCCCGTGTTTGAATATCAATGCGTTTGATCTTGAGTCAGACCACGTAACTGATGGTTTGGGAGCTTCTCCCTGTGTGCTGTTGCTGATAATTCCTGTTATAATTCCAGTCATTGTCTTCTCACTTGGAGAGCTTGAATGTGCACTTTGCTTTTCTGTTGCCCATTTTTGCATAGAGAAATAAAATGGCCTTATTTCGTTATTTTCCTTTTTTTTCCTGGTGTAATATGGTCTAATTTTATTAATTTTGTTTTTTTCACAGTCCTTTTGGGCCAGATGAAAGCCTTTTTTGCCAGTTTTGGAAGCCCTGTGAGCTCACAGTTTAAAGCAACCTGGACTGCAATTCATGAAGAAAGGCAAAAATAACCTGAAATGTCTGCACCCTTGGGAAATGCCAGCTCAGAAAATGCATCTTTAAAAGCCCAAGATCTGTTTCCAGCTGCAAGATTCTTGCTGAACATCTGGCAAGGCCATGTGCTGTACCAGGACTACATGGGACCTCACAGGAGCTCAATTCTCTGGTGTGATTTGTTCAACTGGTGAGGGCCTAATCTTGGATCATCTCAATTTTCTGCTGTGACAGATGGACTGGGGCTAATAATTTAATCTCTGGAGGCTCCATTTCTCTTCTTTGAAAGGGGTGAGTTTTTTATTTGCTGTGAGAAGAGGTAAAGAAATTAAAGCACTCAGAGATTACTTAAGTTAAAAAAAAAAAATACTTTGTGCTGGAAAATGTTTTAAGCAAAAAAAAAAAAAAAAAAAAATGGAAACCTGGAAGAAATGGGAAATTAGAGTTGTTAGAGAAGATACGGAAGAGCTCATTGAGATAAATAAGGGAAAAAGAAGAGTTTTTGGAAGAGCAAAATATGTTAAAGAGTCCCCACTGCTGCAGGAGAAAAAAAAAAGAAGAAAAAAAAGAGAATGGATTCCATACTTCCTGAAGATTCCTAACTTACTAACCAGACAGCACTCATGAGGCCATTGGTTTTCCAAGTGATAATTCAAATCCTGAGGCAAGTGCCAAGGCTTCTGATGAGAAATTGTATTTGATACTTAGAGTGTTAAGAACATGGTGAATAACTTTGTCAAAGTGGAGCTTCTATTGTTGCCAAAGGTCCAACTGTTCAGAACAATACATGGGCTCCAGAGCACAACAAAGTGACCCCTCTGGAGCCAAAGGCTGAAGGAAAGGGCCACACTCTATTGCCCTGGTTTTACACAGCATTTGAGATGTTAGCAGCAAACATCTGAGACTCCTGTCCAGGAAACCACAGTGTAATGGAGCTGTTCTCAATTTTCCTGTGGGATATGGCAGTATCTCCAGAGGAGAGCAGGTGATGGAGTAGGAGACTTTATTTTATGTTACACAGAGAGAGGGAGCAGAGCTGATCATAAGAGGGTATTTTTAAAATAAACATGAACCTGACACAGCTGTGCAGCTAAGATACTCTTTTTTTGTGGGGATGTGGTAAGGTCACTAAGCTTTGCACAAAACCCACCCTAGATCTTCCACATTCCTGGTGGAGGAACCATGAGAGCTACTTTTTTTTTTTTGTAGTCAGAGATACCATTTTGATGATCTAAACTGTCCACCTTCCCAAGAGAGGTGAAAGAACCAATCTCATAATCCCTGTCTTGGAAATTCATCACTGTTGTTTGTGTTGTTTTTGAAAGACATGCAATTTAGGCTTCAATACATCAAATATATCAAATACATGAGGATCTATGTTATCCCTGGATATGTTATTTGAACAGTTAATTAGCCTGACAAGTCTTGTGTCTCATTAGGAGAGTGACCTGGTCCAGCTTCATTTTCTAAGAGCTGGCTCCCAACATGAGCTCCCAAAGGCTGTCTGACTCTTCCCTGGGCAGACCTTGGCAAAGTATGATCAAGAAAACTTTTAACTTCAGATAGAGGTTAATTAAATATATCTTGAGGCTCTTGGATGAGTGAGATGTATTACACTGGGAGATATTTCTAAGTTTTAAGTAACCCTCAAGATCTTTTCTGCCCCTTTTACATTTTTCAGCCTACTTTGTGAAATGTTGAAAACAGGATGGACCTAACTGTTCCAAAAATGGCCTTGTGAGACCCATTTGCAGAACTGAAATGGTCTCCTTACTCTTGTAGCATATGCTATTATCCCTACCATATATCCAGTTAAAGGGCTGCAGCATTGCACTTGGAGCACCTTAAATATTTGTCACTGCTCCTAGATTGGTGTAAGGCAATCTACATGACCTGCAGCCAGCAGAGTGAGTTGGAAGGCACTGGCATTATACCAGCTTGATGGTAGCAGTTCCCATTGTCATGTAATTACCAGGTAGCACATGTTGTTGGTTTTAAAAATATTTTATTTTATTGGTCAAACAAATGGCACAACCCTTTTCAACCCTTGGCACGGGAAAGGTTCTTCTCTCTTGAACTGAATCTTTCTGAGAATCACCATTCATTCCATCTTTGCTTTGTTCTTTCTGACATGGATCCATAAGGATTTTTTTTCCTCCATAAAGATTTTTTTGGTTGCTCTGCACTCTTAGTCTGGACAAGACTGACATCCTCAGCACTACAAGTTTTGTTTTCAGCCATTCTAGTAACTAGGAAAGACTGGCAAGCTATCATTACAATTCAGCTTCCATGCTGACTTTTGTCATGGCATCTTTTAGCTATTAGAAATGTAATAACTACATTAAAAAGGAGATTTTTGCCCCAAAGTAAAAGGTCAACTTTTCACAGTTTTTCCATAGCAGCATCTAGGAGTGTTTCCCACCCAAGTCTTCTGTCTGTTCACAGATTGTGGGATATTACTGTGCAAAGAATTTCTGATCCAAGAAAATATTCCTACATACTCAACTTTACACATGCTTGAGAAAGTATTTGCTGTAGCAACAGAAAAATATTTGCTAATTGAAGAAACTGTAAGCAAAATCAGGATAAAGGAGGACAAGATGTGTGAAAAGACAGCAAAATCAAGAAAAATAAACATTGCCTTGCTTGAATGGCAGAGGCTTCTGTGGATGATGTATAGATGCTGGATTGGGCACCTGCTCCAGAGGATCCAAGTGATGGGAAGCAATAAGTAACAGATCTGAGACCTCTTGTGTGATGACCTCCTGAATTTACATACAGAAAATGACTGTTAGTAGCACCATATGGTCCCTGAGGCTCTATTCCTCCTCACAACTATTGCTGGTTGAACAGCACAAGGCAAAGACAGGGAAAACATTCCTTAGAAATGTCATTTCCAAGTGGCTATTGCTTTGTAAAGGTGTTTCTGTTAGTACTGAAAGCATGCTTTGGAAAAGCTTTTAGAAGGTATTTTTGCAAACCAAAGAATATCTCTGTGAAAGCATGCAGTGCAAATTTAAATCTCAGCCAAGGCTGGCAACAATGCAGAAATTTAAACACATTTAAAATGCAGGGAAATGCATCTTTTGGTAACATTCTTCTCTAGTTTGCCTGCAAAAGGATCTTCTTCCTTGTCTGTGATATGAGCAGCTGCTACCATTTCATCTGAAGGCTTCTCAAATCCTCAGTCCTGGAACATTTTGTCATACATCCTTAATGACCCACAGCTTAGAGAGAAATAAACAGAGCTGCCTCCAGCCCATTGGCCATGAAATCATTCTGTAGTGATTCCAATCTCTTATGGCCTTGTTAAATTGCCCAGGCCAAATCATTTGTCAGAGTTACCCAGGAATAAAATTATTTTATGCTCTTGTCAAGTGTCACCCAGTTCTGACAACGACACTCCGTGTTCTGTTTTTCTCCAAACCCAAATTGGAAAACAAAGCCACCATCACCTTTGAAGATGAGAAATTACTGTAGTGAATTTTACAAGGGCTAAAATTCACATGGCTCATTGGTTCAGTTCAGTGCTTCCTTTCAGTGTGCTCTGGATCCAGATGTCCAGATAAAGAATATTTCATGCATTTTGAATAGGGGCCAACTGCAGAAGCTGGACTGTGCCTTTTCCTCTTTACATCTGCATTTTACTGTAAAAGATTTGAGGCTGTGCCACTGCTGTTTCTTTTTTCTTTGTCTGCCTTTTTCCCACTTGGAACTATTGTAAATAAATAGGAAAACTACCAACATACCAGAGCACATTTCTGCCCTATTAAAGCACTGAAAATCAGTGTGAGCTCTAGGCATGAGAGGATTGGATTTGAGGCAGGGACCATTGCTCTGAAGGGTGTCAGTGCTTGTTGAGCAGTGGAGCTGCTCTGCTGCCACTGCTCCTCCAGAAGCAGCCTCTGGTTGCTCACACCAGATCCAGCAATGAGCAGGGAGCACAGGAGATCCCAAATAATTTCACATCAGATGCTGTTCCAGTATTTCATCTGGAACCCTGCTTCCCTCTTATTTTCCCTTGTTAGGGGGAAGCTTTGGAAACTTGTGCACATTCTTATCTTTAAACAAGGCTCATCTGAGGAAAAGACAAAGTGGATAAAGTGCAATGTCCATGTTCCTTCCTGAGATGGAATTATAGCTTTGCCACACTCTGCTGGACTTAGAGCAGCAGCTGGGAATGTTCAGCCACAGGTTTCAAAATCAGGTATATGCCTTCTCCAAAGACCTTTTACCTCTAAAAGAGTCAATGGTAGAAGTAAACCCCAAACATTGGTGCAACCACACACATCTGCAGCACATCTGCCTTACCCAGCAGGCAGGGCAGTTGCATGACAGACTTTCTCCATATGCCAGGCTCTGAAACCACTGCAATTTTCACATACAGCTCACTTAAAAAAGAACAAAAAGCACACATGAGCTGAACACAAACAAGCTGGATGCACCACTCTTCAGCTGCTGCTGTCACATGTTCCTGCCTTCACATAGTTCTGCCCTGTATTTAGGAAGTGTCTCATAACTGGTTATCTTCCATCAACTTGAAAACACTCATGAATTCAGGACTGCAAAACTCTCTTGGTGCAGTTAAGTATAATTACTCCTTTGCTGTCTTTTTCTTCTCCAACTAGAGAAACAAAGGAGACAAATTAATCACCAAGTTCTGCCACCTTTATTTAAGCTGAACAGCTCTTTTGTCCCTGAATAGTCATCTGGATTCCTCCTGGCTGAATATACTGCTTAATTTGGGAAAGAGGAACAGATGCAGGTGTGAAATGCTTTGTACCAAGACTTGATAAAGGAATACAGAAACAAAACCTACTTGCCCTCAATATGCTAGACTGAAATTGTTAAGAGTACATAATGCATCCAACAACATTTTTCTGCTGGGCATTGTCAGTAGTAAGATGTGTTTTAAATTATCCTTCACAATTCCACCATGCCAACTCAATCCAGAGCAAATTGGGTCTTTTTGTTTGGTTGGAGATTTTTTTGTTTGTTTGTTTGTTTTTTGTTTTTTTGGGGTTTTTTTTGTTTTTTTGGGGTTTTTTTTGGGTTTTTTTTGTTTGTTTGTTTGGTTGGTTTTTTGTTGGTTTTTTGGTTTTTTTTTGTTGGTTGCTATCTCTTTTCTAAGCTCGTGATGATGAAAATAAGTTTGTGTGTAGAGCTTAAGGAAAGGAAAGAACTGAAACTCTTGAATTCTCTGTAGTTTATCACCATTTCCAAATCAGGGCTTTTTCCCAATGCCATTTCCACTTTCCTAATCAGTGCTGGAAGTGGTGCAAAGAAAATCCAGGCTTGTCCCTGTAGCACTGGCATAGAAGCTGATGATGGTTTTGGTGGTTTACATGGATTTTGCTGTTCTCAAATCTGGAAGAACTTTTCAACATTTCCCCAACAATTACCTAACCCACAGGTAACATTTTTCTACTAAAAGGGTGTCCCTGGAAGAACTATGCCTTTCTACAAATTTTCATGGATTATACATTCACCTTGATCAACTTCCCTATTCCTCCCTCAAAATGCACTACAAAAAAAGGGGAAAAAAAAAACGTTCCCAGATAATTTGTAGGAGCACATTATGCTTGCTCAGTGCTGCCTAACAATTAGTGTCACTTGGCATGTTACTGTCTTTTTCCTTCTAGAAGCAAATTCAATAGCTGTTTCAACAGAACGGGGGTGGTTTTGGCAGCTCTGTGACCCAGATACAAGCCCCAGTTTGAATGTATTTTCAGCCTTGCTATCTTGGCTTATCTGGAGCTGGGAATCTGAAGCTCTCTGTGAGCATCCAGCTGCAGTGGAGTTAGGCAGCTGGAGTCCTGGCTGCTTGCTTAGGGGCCAAGCTGCATTGCAAATGCCCTTGGCAGCTGCTCAGGGGAGGGGGGGACAGGAGGCAGCAGCCCTTGGTTAAACAGATCCTGGAAATGAGGAAGAAAAAAAGGCTTTGCTGCACCTGAGCTGGGGAGATGCTTGTTTTTATGGGAGCAGGGTTATCTAAATTAAAGGGTTTGGGTTTGGTTTGCTTTGAGGTCCCTCTTAGCCCAGCAGAGTGCAGGGAGAACAGGCACAACACCAATCTGAAAAACCTCCAATGGATTAAGGGGGTGCAAACAGGGGATTCACACCATGCTGCTTTCATCACCTGTTGGTCCAGGGAACAGCAGTGTCCTGTCACAAAGTGATTTAGAGCAGGGCTGGATGCTGCCCTGGATGTCTGCACTCTGCTGTGTCCACAAAGGGCTCCACAGGGACACGAGCCAGCAACTCAAGTGCCTCTAATGGGACAATGTATTCATTTTCCTGCCTCCAACTGCTGCCACTGCCAAGGATGTGCCAGCGTGCCACACAGCCAGCCTCATCCTCTCCCTGGCTGGGTCATTATGCTGAATTTATAGGCTGGCAGAAAGGTGCCTGTGCCAGCTTGTTGTCACCTAAGAAAGCTCCTGTTGTTGTGGGGAGTTTCTGACAGCTTCATTTGGGCAGCTTTGTTTGTTCTCTGTGCCTTATTAGCAGCACAAATGGGTGGAAACTGGACCAGCTATCCAACCTGCAGCATATGATCTGGGATAAGACAGCTCTGGTAATTTCCCCTGCATTTTGTGGCCTCCTCAGGAGGTGGGGGTTGGCATGGCTCAGCATCACCCTGCTGTGAATTGGGTCCAGCAAAGCTGGGGAGGAAGCTCAGCAGGTAATAACAATGCCAACAGATTGAGAGGATGACTGTGGAGATGGAAAACGTGCCAGTTATCTCCAAATCCAAATGTCTGCCCCTAAACACATCAGTCACAATAACTGGACCAAGAAATCCTGTGGTGCTTCTCAAACCAGGTGGAGCTGGGTCCAACCTGTTACAGCTTTCACCACCTTGATTACTGCAGCGCAGAGAGGTGAGGAATTAGCCAGTTAAGAGATGTGCATATCATGCAAACCATAAAGCAACCTGTCTGCCTGGTCATATCCCCTACCTGATGACTTCAAATAACAGAATGAATAAATGGAGTTTCCAAAACCTGTAAGCAGAAATTTTCTGTGCTTTTCTTCTTGTTGTTTAAGCAAATGGGGAGAAATAAACCAATGAAGTGTCCAGTTCTGATGCACAGAATTGTTTAATCCCAGAAATGAAGGATGCTGTAAGGAGAGCATGGTCCAGTCAGTTTAAACAAAATATTAATAATGCATATGGTAAGATAAAACTTATGCATATATATACATACTGGCCACACCTTTCCAGCTACAGGTTGCCATCATATTTCCCTAAGCCTGTGACACCAACTTCCATGCTCTCCCTTCTGCCTGTCTGTGTCAAGCTCATGACTGTATTTATTAATTTAAAGGGAAGAAGGATTAAGATGCTCAAAGTGAATCATGTCCTTCAGGGGTTTGCTGGACAAAGGCCAGAGTTGTGATGTGCTGCTCCTGTCTTATCACATAGATGAGACATCCACTAATAAACAAATAAAACAGGCTCTGTCATGTGCTAATGGCATTTTCCCCCCAATTTGCTAACCTATATGTTATCCAGTGGATGCCTTCATTAAAGTGGTCAACATTTTGGTATTCATTTAATTCCAAAATTACAACTCTAAGAATTATTTCCCCTTGAGTCTTGCTTTTGTGTGTGTCTTGGCACCTACAGTGGCACCATTTGTAGAGCCCTGAGAAGAGCAGAAGTGCTGACACACAGAGCTTCACTCCAGCTATGGGAAAGTGCCATTATAATTAACTCCAGGGATTCTCTTCATGGCTGGTAAAATTATGTGTTTTCCCCCATGTAATCTAAAATAGCTCTGGGGTTGAATTTTTGCCCCAACCCTTACCTTTCACTTCACATGCTTTAAAAAATAAATATGTATTTTTTAACTGTGATCCTCTGCTGAAACTTGTGCAAGCAGCACTTAGCTAAATAATATGTTTCTCCTAATTTATGCAAAGAATGGAAAAGCACTTGCACTAGCACTACAGATGGCTGTGCCCTGTCTGTAGCAGCCATGTAAACACTTTGGTGGAGATGTGAAGCTTCTGTGGTCTTATAACACAGCTACAGCACCCACCAGCTCTATTGCTCTGAAAACCATTGAAAACAATGGCCCTGCCACTCTGAGAGAGCCTGATGGACCAACTATTTCTGTTACATTACTGTTATGTTTTCCAAAGCACTTGAGAAATCAATGATGCATGAGCCTGGCTAATGCTGAGAAAAGCTGCTGAAAATCTATAAGGATTGTGTTGTTGAATAACCCTGTTTTCCCAGCATGTCAGGCACATCCTGCACCACAAAATATCACTAATATTAGCTGCTGCCCCTGGTTAAAAATAATCAGCTGTGAAGATGGACAAGAGGTTGTGTCCACATCGAGTGGGAGGGATGGCAGTGTGATCAGGGATCTTTCCCCTGGGTCAACAAGCTTTGGATAAAACTTTCAGCCATCAGGAGCTGCCTGTGTCCATCAGCCCCACCCTCAAAGGCTGTCCTGGTGGAGAGCACAGTTTAGAGAAAACAGGGTTGTAACATGACAGCCAAAACACAGCAGCCATCCAAAACATGTGGGGCTGACCAAGTTAGCCAGGTCCTCTGTGAAATGGTTCTTCATGCTATTTATTCCTCAAACAGCTTTATTCTGGTACTTAAACAGAAATATAAGAAAAAAATCCACTGAAAAAAAACATCACAGTCCCAAAGAGCTGGAAAGACCCCATTATCCTGCAGCATTTGAGCAAACACCTTCCCACCTCTAAAACGTTTGCTTGAATTCGGTGTCACAGCATCTGGGGTGTGTGCAGTTATCTCTGGCAGGCTCAGCTTCTAAGCACTGTCCCTAGTGAGGCAGATACCTTCTGCTCACTTGAGCATATTCCACTGGATGGGAAAGATCAGTGTTGTATAAAACACCTGCAGAGTGGGTAAGTCACTGGTAAACCCTATTTCAGCCCCCTCCTCCTGGTGTTTGGAGAACAACCTGCATATTCTGTAAATAAGGAGCCTACTTATGCACAGAAGAAGGGGTCTGATGAATGGCAAAGATATATAAATTGTAGGGAGGTAACCCTAGAAACTGCACTGGAATCTTTTCTCCCATAAATAATGTGGCTTTTGGCCCAAGGATGACCATGCAAGTCTTGTGCTGAAGCATGTCACAGTGAAATTCCTTTCTGTGTTACCTTGGTGGGCTTCTCACAGCAGAGGCAATACAGGCTTTGCAATGGCTTTGGATGGAAATGAAGAACTGAAACACTGAAGAATTTCCCTTTTATGAAAATTGCTCTACAGAAAAGAGATTAAAAATCTTGGGCTAAAACAGAGGCCCTGTGGTACTTTCTGCCCTGGGCCAGCTGCTTGTCAGAGTTTGTGACAACAGCCTGGGTGCTGAACTGCCCAGATCTCACACCCTCCCAAGCCCTTTCCTCCACTGTTTATTCATATTTTGTGAGGCTCCTCCCAGTTATAAGCTCTAGATTTGGCTTCCCATTAATTCCACTTAAGAACCAGACTGGTGGTTTGGACAATTAATTGCCCAGTAAGTGAAGGAGCCTTTCACCTCTGGGCTGGAAGCTCAGAGCCAAAGCACAGCAAAGTCTGGGAGTCATTAGCAGCAGGCAGCTCATGTGCTGGGTACACAGACTGACCCAGCAGGGAAGGGCTCCTCACCCCTCCCTGCCTCCACAGCACAGTGCTGGGGGTGACACCAGCCTGTCCCAGCCCTGTGCTTGAGACAAACCCTGTGAGTTCAGTGAGAATCTGCCAGCCAGACAGACTGACCAGGGCTCATGACCAGCACAGACTCTGCTCAAGGTGGATGGACAGGTCAAGATATCAGCCTGCCCTGCCCACCCTGGACAAATTAAAAAAAAAAAATCATCACTCATATTCAAATTGAAGCCTTATTTCTTGTGTAGCTTAATTTGCATTCTAGCCTGGAATTATTTATTCTCTGTGACCCAAATGAATGTCTGTTTTTGTTATCTATGTCAGGCTGAATGCAGAGAGAATTCAGTGCTGCAGGAAGTTGTTGGATTCACAGTGCTGGAAAAAGAAAACCCCCCTGCCCCACACACAGCTGCCTGAAGGATGATGCAGAGGCATGCAGCCCTCATCTGCCCCTAGCCAGGGCTGGGAGCCACCCCCAGAGCATGTGCTCTGTCTGCACATGCTGCAAACAGCATCTTGCCATTTGATTCCTATACCTACAATGCTGCACAGGGGGAGATGCAATAAAAAATTCAATCATCATCTCGAAGTCCAATTCACATTCAAAATGCATTTCCATTCTGCCCTCTGCCCTCTACACAAATGAGTCCAGGTGGGTGCAGAAAGCTTGCACCTGTATCTCATGGGCACTTGCTCCCCTCAGTACTCTGCTGAGATGCAAAAAAATGCCCAGAAAGCTCCTGGTAGGTGATACATTTTTGTTGTGTGAGCTACTCTGTGCAGGTGGGAGTCAATCCCAAGTGATCCCTGCACCCCCATGCCTGAGTTAGAGACTTGCAGCAGAAACAGTGCAGCCTTTCCTCCACTGGCAGAGCAGCTCTTTAGAGCAAACCTGTCATCACCAGTGTCCTGAGCTGATGCTGTGCATGGTGACAAGCATGGGGAGGTTAAGATGGGGACATCCATTTCATGCTATTTCTGGTACAAGGACAATAACCACTGGTGAAAGGGAGGGCAGGCAGTTCAGCATGGTGGCATCTCTAAAGGCTGCAGCTAAATCCGACTGGGCTCATGAGTCAGATGTCCTTCCAGCATGGCATCAGACAAATATCTGAGCTGCAGCCTACAAAGAGTCCTTTCTTTCTATTTTAAGAGCTGTGTGAACAGAACTAGAACAATGCAGCTATTTTCCATTAAGATTTATCTCTCTTAGACACTTAGAGTCCTCTCTGACCCTGCAGCAAAATCTCTGGCTTGGACAAATCCTCTTCACATGATCAGTGACTTCTGGTGAGAAATCCCAAAGCAGGGACAAAGTATGAAAACAGGACAGAAGTTGGTGGTGAGGACAGAGAGGAAGAAAAAGGGAAGGTAGAGAAATAAGTGCAGATGATATGTCCAAACTCATTGGAAAGGAAAGAAGATACCAAGTGCAATCACAGATGTGAAAAGAAAGCCAGAGTCTATTTGAGCCATCTGAAAACATACAGCTCTATAAATGAGATTGGAAACAAATGACAAAAAAAAGCTCATGGTGCTCTTTAGACCAGCTGGACCTGACATATCCAGCCTCAATAGCAGGGTGCCTCTGGCCACTAAGAGAAAGAAGCTTCAGGTCAGACACAAAAGTCTCTTTGGCAAAACCTCCCTTCCAGGGCAGTGGCTCTGCTCCCCTTGGTGTTAAAATCTTCTGGCTTTACCAGAAATTGCACCTGCCTGCAAGGGAAGTGTCCCCCACCATCAGTCTGAATCCAGAACTTTTCTGATTCTGTTACAGAAAAAAGCTTTTTTTTCTCAAGTCAGGCTGAAAACCAACAGGTCTCTCTTTTTCTTACCTCCAAATTTTATGAAGTCACTTAAGAAGTTCAAAGTCACTAATGCTATTTCCTCAGGCAGGGTATTTAATTCTGCAATACAATAGTCTTTTGAAGAAGATACTGTCTGCTGAAAAATGACCCATTCTGCATTAAAAGCAGGAAATAAAGCTTCAGGTGTCCAGTCATGGTACTTTCATTGAGGTTTCACTGAAACAAGACAGCACATTTCAAAAGATTCACAATAAAGCCCAGCAAATAAATTTTTCTCAGAAGTCACCCATAACTGACTGAGCTCTAGCAGAGAAAAGAGATAATGAGAGGCTACTCATCTCCTGACCCAGGCCAGCAGCAGTGCTGTAGGGCTGCATCTAGAGATCAAATAGCACCAGCCTGTCCCTCCAGAGCAGGGTTTTAAGTGTTAAACTCCTGCAGCTATCCCACTGCTGGAGCATGCCCATGGGGTCTTGTTCCAAATTTTTCAGCCTGTCACTTGCCCCTGAGAGAATCTTTCTTGTTTATGTTTCAAATAAAAAGTTACCTTTTCCTCCCCCTCCCAATGAAATCACTAACACAAACATCCTCAGTGAAGAATTTCTAACACTGACAGCACTGTACATCTTTCTCTCTCCAGGGTATTGCTCTCTTCTTTGCAATAAACCAGGTCTGCCACAGTGGGAAAATTCTCAGCCTTACCTTACACACAGCAACTCCCTTTTTGCTTGGGAAGCAATAGAGAAATACATTGTTCCCATTCTCTGTACTTATTTTATTATTCAGACAAATGTGAATCACTAATCAGCATCTAGCTTAAATCACCACAACCTTCCTGACTAGCTTGCTTTGTCTTTTCTCTAGGCAGCCAGCCCAGCTGGTTCCCATAGGTACTAGCAAAATAAAGCCCTGAGAGACAGGGATCTAACATTTGATTTTTGCAAGCAGAAGCTTCTGGTATTGCAGCCCAACAAAGCATCAGTCAGTGCCCAGCAATGTTCCTTTCTTCTGCTGCATCAGCCCAACCCTTCCCTGACCTGCAACCCCACCAAAGAGTAGGAACCTCATTGAAATATTGACCAAACAAAAACCATTCCCATCAATACACACTGTTACTGTGAGTTATAATTTTGTTCATTTGTTATCATGCACAGTGTGAGTAAAGGGCTGTGGTGGCAGCCTTCAAGGCTATCCCTTTGCACATGGTTTTTGTGCTCAGGCAGCATGGAAAGAGAGGATTACATCAGCTGGGAGAGCTCCACTGGCAGTAATGGCACTCCCTCAAATCCTCATTCCTCCTGCTCAAAGAGATGTTGTTGGCATCTGTGTTGCACATTTAGGGCATTCTTTGCTTCCCTCTTTTGGTCACATTCAGAGAAGGTCTTGGTTCCTAACCCAGAAATGGTGCACAAGTCTCTGAAATGCATCCACCATTGCCTCAGGGGATGCAGCATTGCTCTAAGGGCAGAATGTGACTGGTGTCACAGAGCCCCTCACCTCATTCTGTATGTGACAGAGAAAAACCTGGCCTGGCATGGTGCTTTCTGGTAGAACTAGGTATTTAAGGTATTCTTTGTTCATCTCAGGGCCAAACGACCTTTGAGAGAGGAGAATGAACAGATTACATTCCTGCTCATCCCGATTTTCCCACTGAGCCGGTAGGAAAGCAGTGCCCAAGCAATGATGGATAGCAAGCCTGGAAGGGAACCAGAAAAAAAGGGATCCAGAATAACTTGCTGCCACACCTGACATGCAGACAGTGCTGCTCCACACTCCTCAGGCTCCATCAGCTCCAGATGAGCAGCTGTGCCTTAGTGAAACAGCAATTCTTCACCTGTGTCCCTTGACAAAAGAGATAAATATCCATAAATGCAAGCACAGCAGCAGCCCCCAGGGCTTTTTGTGACAAGCTGCTAAGTGCCACTTTGGGTCTCCTTTTGGCCTTTGCCAGACAGGAGGAACTAAGCATGTTCAGACACCAAAGAAGTGCTCACCCTGCTTAATGTCCTACACGATGTTGAGTTTGCACCTGGATCCAGGACAGGAGGTTCCAGTGGAAAAGTGAGCTGCTCCAGGATTGCTGTGGGTTTTTTTTATCTGAGCAAAATTACCAGGAAGCTGCAGACTGAGTCACCCTGTGCATGGCAGAACCTATAAAAAGTTGGAGATTATTGCTCCTGGGAATCTTCTGTATGAACACCGTGGAGGAAGTAGGAGCAGAGCTACAAGTCTGTGCAGCAAACACAGAAAAGCAAAACTGAATGATCCAGAGGGGCCCTGCAGGCTCCTGCACTTCATCTGGAGCTCCACAGGACCTGGAAACCAGAACAATGCAGCTCAGGTGATTGATAAAACATGCAAGTGTCTGCTGGGAGAGACTGGTGCTGGTGGCAGGAGTGGCTCCTGGCAGGTTTAGCTCAGCACAGAGGCTGCTCTACTATGGCTCCCTCCAACTTGTGTAAAAGTTCCACCTTGAAGCATTTTAAAATCAAGAAAAAGTGAGAAACTTGACCCATCTGGCTCCCATCCTACTTTCTCATACATCTGTGTTTCTGTGTTGATAACATTAATGTCCTGAGTGTTCTGGATGTTTTCCACAGCCTTTGTTTGGCCAGACTGTTCCATTAGTTACCTTTGCTATCATCTTAATGAAATGGGATCTTGCCATTCATTTAAAAGCATTAAGGACAAACACAGGGAGAAAGAAACACAAACTGAAGAATAAAAGGGCAATCATATGCTTATGAATAGGAGTTGTGATGTTCTTTTTAAAAAGAGACATGTATAATGCAATTGATTTCACTGAATACAAATAGCTATGCTTTTTAACAAAACAAGTTAAAGCCAGGCTTTGGATGGAGCACTGGTTTGGGAGTCAGGAGACTTGTCTTCCCCCTGCAGGGTGCTGCTGGCTTGCTGCATGAGCTCAGGCATGGCTCTCACAGCCCAGAGCTGCAGCAGCGTTTGAGCATGTGTGCTGAGCCCTGCAATGCCAAAATGACCCCCTGCTCTTGCAGATGATCCTGGTGGTTCTGGCAGAGGCAGATCCCCTCACTCTGTGTCTGGCTCCCTCCTCTGCCACGGGTCTTTGTCTCTGGAAATTAACGTAGCTACTTCCAAAGTCCTGAAACTGAAGAAGCTGTAAATCATATAAAATTTAAGCAGTATGAGGTGTTACAAGGCCTAAGCAGCTTTCAAAAGGTGGCACCTGTCCATTCACCTTTGCTGTGTGTGCTCCAAGGATCAGTGATGTGATGTCACAAGCACACCCCATCCTGAGAGTACCCTGGTCCCATTTGTGCAGTGCTCTAATAGCAAGTTCTATAGTACTGTCTTCAGAGTCCAGCTTTCCCAGCCCTTCTCCCATCCCCAAAATCTTATCAAGAACTTTTACCAAGAGTACACAGGATTTTTTTTTTTTTTTTTTTTTTTTTGTGCAGGACACTGGGAAAACACTAAGTCTTTTCAAGATGCACCATAAACAAATATTTTTTTATTCTCACAGTCACCAATCCATTTGGGAAAACACTTTGCCACTCACTTTCTGGAATGCAGATGTCTGATCATCTGTTTAATTTACAAGCCTGTTTATCATAAGCTTACAAAAGATTTTTCAACAAGCAAAGGAGCAAAATCGTTAGATGTTTCAATAATCACTTCACGAGAGAAAAAACAAGTGTGGCACAAAGGCTTTCTCTGTGATTGAAGAAGAAAGATGTAAAAAAAAAAGTGTTAGTAGTTCCTGAAGAATTGAGGCAATCTCTGGGAGTCTAATTAGCTGAAAATAAGCCCTTTCTTTGACTTCTAAGTCAGAAGAAATGCAAAAGGAAGATCTATCTATTCAAGATCACAAATGGGACAGAAGTAATGCTGTGTATCTATTCCTTGGAGCATTCTGGATTATGCACATTTCCTCAAGACCTAACCAAATCTGCATTTTTTGGCCTTTAGCAAGATAAATTACGAGATGGTGAATACTGTACATTCTATCCTGAAGTAAAATATCTGTCTTAAGAGTATTTTATTTTCACAGCTAAAATGAAGATTCAGGTCCAATCAGCACAGATAGGTTTTTCAGCTGGAGCCAATGCTAAAAGAATGTTTACATTCTTCATCTGATTGTAGAAAATACCTAGAAAAGCTGCTTTTTCATAAGTGTCAGGTTTCAGCACAAGCCATGACACAGCAATAAAAATTCCTCTTCATTAGTCTTTTTTTTTTTCCTGCCACACAGCACACAATGAGTACTTTATAACCCCAACAAGCTGTGCAGAATTAACATGACACTAAAAGCTCTATTTGTTCAGGGAAGAACCACAGGACCGAGGACCCAGAATTGGCAAATTTGACTTCCGTGGTTAATTGTTTTTCCACTCTGTGTTATCACAGCAATTTGAAAGCACTGGCTAATTGGTTCCTGCAATGTTACACTGATAAACTCATCCTCACCCCACCAGCAGCTTCAGCTGCCCAGGCTGCACACCTGTGTGTGGCTGTTTCCACCCAAGCTCTGCTGCCCCTGGGAAGGGCAGCTCCCCATCCATCCCCACCCCTGCTCGTTCCCAGCTGCTCTCTGGGTGCTTGTGAAGGTCTGTGCAGCTGCAGGGTGGGCTCTGAGCCAGGGGGAACCTCGCCCTCCCCATCCCTGCAGCATCCTGAGCATCCCCTCAAACCTGTGTGTGCCTGCAGCAAACCCTGCCAGGGTGTGCTGCCAAGGTCAGGGGACACTCCAGGCTCTGGAAGGAGCCCAGGAAGGGGTTTGGCATGGGCATGTGAGGGTTTGTGTGCCTTCTGAGCCCCCTGGTGCCCTGCAGCACGAGAGCTGTGCCAGCTCCCAGCAGCGGGCAGGCTCAGGAGCGAAATGGAAATTACTCCTGGATAAATTATTCAAATAATTGTTTCTATTTAAAGGGGCTTTATGGACCTCTCAGTTTAATAAAATATGAAAGTGGCATGATGAAGCATGTAAGCACCCTCACCCAGGCTGGTGGGAGCAGGGCTCAGCTCAACATCCTCCCTTTGCTGACAGTAATGGGCCAGACACCAAAATCTCCAGTCTTGCTCCAGGCAAAATGCTCTGTTTTATCTTTTTTTCCTTTATAAAGGCAGCATAATGAGGGTCTGCTGAGGAATATCAGCAGCCTCCTGCTGGCTGTTGATTTGGGGCTCAGTCTGTTGTGAGATGTTTCAAATACTGATAAAGGAACTGAGTGCACCAAGATGACAATGATGGGCCACTTCAAGTGTTCTCACTTGATTCCTGGCATGGTCCAGCCTGCCCCAGCTTTGCCCAGCCACAGTTCAGGTCTCCAGACTGGGAGACATGCCACAGAATCACAAAAATCCTGAGCTGGAAAGGACTCTCAAGGATCATCAAAGCCCAACTCCTGGACTTGCACAGGACACCCCAAGAATCACACCATGTGTCTGAGAACATTGCCCAAACACCCCTTGAGCTCTCTCAGGATTTGTGCTGTGCTAAATAGAAATGTATTTTGGAGAGAAAAGTAATTAAAAGCATGGGGTTGAGCAATACTATTTTCTAAAATCCAGAGAAGACGTTCAACCTATTTAAAGAAACAACCATCACCTCTTCACCCATCCACTCCTCACATGTAAAAGAGGAATAAGAATGTATATTCTTTCCATCTCCAGCTGTTAGTAGGAAGGATACCTCATCTGCTGTCTTTCCACATCTTGTACACCACCCATTTTCTCTTGCAGCTGGTAGACATTTCTGCAGTTTTATCAGCACTGTGTCTAATTCCACATGGACCAGTTTTCACAAATGTGTCTAGCTTGGCTCTGGTTCATTCTTTGTACAAAAGCATTAGCTAAACTGCTGGTGGTTTTCTTTCAAATCCTATTTATACTTCCCTCTCACTAACTCTCTAAGCAGAATGGTTTTGTTTTGTTTTTTTTTTTTTTTTTTTTTTTTTTTTTAATAGGGCAATTTATATCAACACCCCACTCTCCCATAAATATTGTTGTTATCTGTGATTAAGAGCATATGTCTCAGTCTGGTACATCCAATGCTATTGCAGAGTTATTTCCTAATTGTTCTTTTGCAGCAGAGCGGAGAATTGGATTTTAAATACGAGCTTTGTTTTGTAGGTCATGGGGTGAAATTGGTTAGCAAACCTCAGTAAACAAAATCAGTTGTTTTTTGTTATTGTTTTGGAATAGACAGATTTATTTCTTTATCTCTTCTTGGACAAGTCTTTTATCTCCAAGCATGGTTACTTGGTTCAAGCTGTAGATCACCTCTTTCACATACCCAAAGCTGCACCCTTGTTCCTGAGACACACTAAGAATTGCAGATATTCTGATGTGGCCTTGTGCAGCTTTATGTTCCTCAACCCTTCCCCATTCAACCATTTTAAAAGCTGCAGGTTAGATCTCAATATTACTGCTAAAAATTGGAACTGACAATTTTCTAATAAAAATGCACTGGATGTTAAATCTCTTCCTTGCAGATAAACCACAAAATTGGAGTCTGTGACATCAGGAATTCATACAAAAAGAGTTGCAAAGGTCTGAGAGTGTAGTTAGGACAGCCAGGGAGCAGGATAACATCTCCTAGGGCCAGAGACCTGTCTCTGCCTATGCAATTTCTGTCCAGTTTTCCATTCAGGGCAATTCTGTGAGATATTTTTAAAGGACCCACAAAGTCCAAACACCAAATTTTTGACTGTACCCTAATTATCGTCTCCTTAGCCATCAAATTCCTTCATCTGTGCTACTTTTGGGCAATGAATTTGCCCTACAGCCAAATTTACCCACTGCTGTGAACTGTTTTGTGTTGTCTCACCCACTGGCTTTGTGCAGAAGGGGTAGAAGCAACCCTAGATGTGAAATACAGTGTTTGCTCTCCTTTTTGGATGTCTCTCCTCTGCTCTTGGCACAAATTTGAATTTTAATTCAGAGTGCCTCACTCTGGAGGCCTAAATCCCTACATTTAGTTGATGCAGATGGGCATTTTTTGCTGGAAGTCGTGCCAGGGTCCCAGCAATTGCCCTGAGCTGTGCACCTCTCCCACAAGAGTGCTGCACATCTCAGCTCTCCAAATGGAGACAGCAGCCAGGAGCAGAGCTGTATTCCTGAACTACTACAGGCCCTAAGATCATTGTAGCAAATCTCATGTTTTCTGCAGCAGCAGGGTCAGAGGATGCAAGGGAAAGGGAGCAGAGGGACCTGGCAGAGTGCGAGCCTGGGAGGAAGGATGTGCTGGGCAGAGAGAGAAGTGGGGCTATAAATCCTTTTTATTTCTGCTCTGCCTTACTTAGTGTCTGTGCCTTTCTCTATTTCAGAAACCAAGCATTTAGTTCATGTTCAGTAAAGCCTGTCTTTCCAGAGCTGAAATCATTATCCTGATCCCCCACAGGATGGAAAGCCCTGGGCCTGTTTGCTGGTCCATGGTGGCCTTGGGGTCTGAACACATCACCTGAAAAGTTCCTGGAGCCAGACAGCCACACTGGCAGCTGGCATGTCCCTTGCAGGGAAAAACACAGGGATGTCTGGAGAATTGGCAGCTGCCATGAGAAGGGTGTGAGGTGGGCAGAAAGAAGAGCAGGAGCTTCATGCTCTCCAGCCACACTGAGCAGCAGAGCTACCCTCCCTCTCCTCACAGGTATCTGAAATGAAATTGGAGAAATCTACTTTTTCAGAAAATCCAGGGAGATGGGAGAAGTACCCCAGCTGTGCTGTCTGAAGGCAGCACTAGAGCTGCTTGTGCTCTTCAGGATGCAAGGGAGAGAGACAATGGAGAGAGAACATGGCAATATCCTTCATGATTTATCTCTCATGTATGACCTTATTGGCTAGAATATATGTTCAGGTGACAAGGAAAAGGAATAATGTAATTACTCCTGCCTTAGCTGCAAGCACAATGAATCTACCTGTTGTTCTCACTGGGGACATCTAATTAAGCGAGGCAGGGAGTGGGGAGGGAAGGGAAGGAAGGGAAGGAAGGGAAGGAAGGGAGGAAGGAAGGAAGGAAGGAAGGAAGGAAGGAAGGAAGGAAGGAAGGAAGGAAGGAAGGAAGGAAGGAAGGAAGGAAGGAAGGAAGGAAGGAAGGAAGGAAGGAAGGAAGGAAGGAAGGAAGGAAGGAAGGAAGGAAGGAAGGAAGGAAGGAAGGAAGGACTGTCAGACTAGGAATGGCGAATAACACAGCAACACACACACAACTTCTTCAAGGCAGCAAGAAGCAGTGGTTTATTGAAATGTCACTGCACTTATGTAGGGTAGATGGTGCAATACAGAGCAGAAAAGGCTCATTGGTCCAAGAAGGCAACACCTCTTTGAAAACATGCTTTCTGCAAAACATCTCACAGCACACGCACTGCTCTGTGATCAACAACAGGTGTCAATCTGTGTCATTCATTCTTCCTGTTCTTGTTTATTTCTGAGAAAAGTCCCCAGCCTGAGAAAGATCTGAGCTGGAGCTGAGAAAGTCAACAGCCTGGGAAAAATCCTAGTTGGGTTTTTCCTTGAGCCTTCAGCAGTGTCCACAGGTGAGCACCACTTGATTGCAGCCTGGTGTGGGTTCAGCCCACTCTGCCCCCACCACACCCCGTGGAAAGAGGTCGTGTCAAATCAGAGAGAGAGAAGCAAGCCAAGGTGCTGCTGATGGATTTGGAACCATTCATCACCTCCAATTTGAAGTGCCTGTTTCCTTCCCTCTTCTGTCCAAAGCCCTTCTGGAGGCTGCCAGCTGTGCCTCATGTAAGCAGTGGTTTTAAACAAGGGGCTTTGCATCAGGACCTTCAAAAAACACAGAAATCCCCAAAACTCACAGATTAAGGGTTGCAGCACCTGGCCTTGGGAAAAAAAAACTTCACCCCAAACACTCTCTATGGGCTGTTGTAGCTATAAAGGGTAATACATGCCCATCTTAATTTATTTTCAGGAACTCATAACTCAGTAGTGGGAGCTTATTTTTACTGCCCAAGTAGGGTGTCAAGTTTGTTTTATTACATTTTTGAGAACCAGAATGTATAAATAAAAGAAGAGAAAAAATTGCCACTGGGCCAATTGTACTTTTGGGTTTTAAATGACTGTTAGAGTTGTCTGCTGAGAACATCCAGCATTATTTTCATCAGGACCCCTAAGAGCTCTTGCTCCATCCAGTTTTGTCAGGCAGGGAGGTTTTACCACATGTGTTCAAGAAAACCTGAATGAGGAAAAAGAGAGAAAATAAGGGAAATTCTCAGTGGCTGCTCTGGATATTTCCCCCCTTGTTTCTTGTCAACAAATTACAGAATTTTGACCAGCTCATTTAAAGTATTAAAAAGACTTTTTGAAACTTTAAAGTAGCCAAGATACTGTAATAATACTAGAAAACCTCACACAATAGCAGACAGAAAAATGGATAAGAGCTTTTATTATGGAATCATACGAAGCCAATGGACTGTGCACGAAAAGGCATTTCAGCATGAAGGCACTCTGTCCATCACTGGGGCATCAGCCCTCTGGCTATTTGTTCTGATAACAGCTCCAGTGAAATGGGGCTTTCTGGGAGTGTGTGATTTCTGTCATTGACTCCAGCAGAGCCATGATTTGGCTGCAGAAGGTCTGAGGCTAATGGGACTGAGAGGTGAGCAGTGAGAGTGGGAAGGTGTCAGCCAGCTGGGTAAATTAAAGCAGCCAGGAGAGGAGGTCAAAGCATCTCCCAGCCAGCACTGAACAATTTGGGATGGCAGAAGCAGAGGATTGTCTGGGTGGTGCAGGGTGTGGGACTGACTAGTGCCAAGGGGAGGCAAGACAAAGAGAGAAGCAGAGAGCTGTTTTTGGCTCTGACACAGCATCTGTCCTGCAGGAGGAAGGAACAGACTTCATTTCCTGCCCTGCTAGTTAATAGGGTTTAGCCTATTTTGGACAATTCCATCCCAAGCTAGATGTCATCCAAGTGCCCTGCCAACAGCCAGCAACGAAGTTAAACTTGCATGATGATTCCTCAGGTGTGGCTGTTCCCACCTGCCTCATTCTGCAGGGACTTCTGCATCTTTAATGGGATTACACAAAAGCATAAATGCTTTGCTTGAAGGGCCATGGCTGTATTAGCAGTGTGAGGTTTGTGTGGAGCTTTGAAAAGATCAGAAGTTCCCCTTGCAGGTTCAGGCATGGCTCAGTTTTACTCATCTCATGTTATCCTTTATGTCCCATGACCAGCTTGTTCTCATTGGAGCTCTATGAACTCATCACAGGCATGCACATGGCTGGAAAAGAAGGATTTTGGGTAGAGTGACAAAAATGGTGAATTCACAGGAGGTTTTTGGTCATAAGGTGAATTTAGTCAATCAAAAGTTGGGCTTTGAAAGACTTGTGGGAAGGAAATGTTGATAAAAACAGGAAGGAGGCAGTGCTAGTGCAAGAGGGGAGGGAAGAAATGATTTATGATGAAGCCAAGGCAGCTGATCTGAAAGAGATAATTATTCTTCTATAACTGGCCAGGGAATGGGAGAGCCATTATGTGGATGAATGGAGACAGCAGAAGCAATTTGTCAGTCTGACTTGTTTGAGTGAGTAACTTCAATTTCTCCTTGTCTTCTTCTAAGTGATTTTTCTTTTGTCACATAGGAATGTGTTTTATATTTCAAGCTCTCCTGGTGCTTGCCTGAGTGAGGGAAGAGAAAAAGAAGGACTTTTACATGAATACCAGCCATATTTTTTTGCATAAGTGCCCACTGGCACTACAGAAACTTTATGTGCATTGTGACAGTTTTGGGGGATTTTAGCCTTGGAAAAGATTCCTTCCCAAACAAAATTTGGAATTGAAAAGGCAGTCCAGGAGCAGAATATTTCATTGTTCTTTTCCAGTGGATATAATTAATTTTCTTTTTGATTGAACAAAAGCTGTTTCTAAAGCTTTCACTTTACAAACCTAAAGCCACATGGCATGTGAATATTGAGCATTACACTCCCAAATGGCTGGGTTTATTTCTGAGGGCATCTGTGGCAACAGCTCCTACATATTCTACAGTGCTGAATTCTTCCACTGTCTCTAAGGAGGGAGTCACCTCCAGGATTTGGAATGAAGGCCAGGATGAGGATGAAGCCTAGGGATGGAGATAAAGCACAGAAAGGACTCCTGTGTTTCTGCAGGTGAACACATCAGGTCCCCTGCAGTACCTCTGGTGGCAACCAACCCCAAAGTTGTCCCTCCTGTAAAACTTTAAACTGGCTGAGTGCCATGGAACAGGTCCTTGAGGAAAAATATTGACAGAGCTCATTAGCATGGTGTCTCTCGTATGCCAAGACCCACATGGATTCAAACCCATTTTTTGCCTCAGACCCCCTCAGGGCTGGGGAACATTTTCTGGGCAGACCTGGCACACATGGCCATGCTGAGCTCCCAGTGCTGTCTGCTCCCTTCCTGGTGTAGCCTAGTGGTTAATCCACTCTCCAGGGGAGGGATCTCCACTTAATTTCTCCTTCTGCCCAAGCAGGTCCACACCAACATCCCTGACTTACAGAGAAGTGTCTCAGCTGACAGCCAGCACTTCCTCACACTCAGGTTCTGGGTTTTTGGGTTCCTGCCATGCAGTGGAAAAGAAGGGCTTTGGTCACCTCAGGTGAAAAGCAGAATTGCTCCTGATTCTCCTGCTTTGGAGGTACATCCTTTAAGACTATTAGATGAAAGTCTAGACAGTGATGCTAGGAAAAAGCATTTTTCTTGGTTGTTTTTTATAACAAAAGAGCAAACTCTGTGCTTTGAATGGAAGAAGCCCTCAGATGGATGCCCGATTTTTCACTGATTTGGTCTTTTAGTGACCCTAGGGGTTAGTGAGAATTTTAAGAGCATCCAAAATTATGACAGCTTTTGGAAAATTCTCCCTCTGGCATAAGCCTGGCTTTAACCACAGGGAGAGCCTGTCCTGCTCCAGAGACTGCACATGGTCATTTTGCATCTTCCCACTGACCCCAAAGAGGAACTGCCAGTGCTCCCTTCCTGCTGCTTTCTGTGCCTACTCCTTGTTACCTGCTAAACTAAACTCTGACTTCAGTGGTTACTCAAAGAGTAATTATTCCACACCCTCACCAGCTTTGACAAAGAAATCCAAGATTGGGTGTCCTTCTGGTTTCCTTTTGAGTTCACAAGTCTTCTGTCCCAGAGGCAGTTGCCTGTTCCCTTTAGACCTCCTGCTCCTCACCTGCAGTGTGGCCACAGCTCCCTGGAGGGAACAGGCACTGCCAGGGTCAGAGATTCAGCTGTGCTGGCCACCTTCCTTATAATTAAATAAACTGTGTGCCAAAAATGCCTGTTGCTCTCTGCTGGCTGTGAAAGGTGAGAAGCTGAGATGCAAACAGAGAAACTGGGCACACCTGATGTACCTGCCCTGAGAGCTTTCTTGCAGCAGTTTGGGGAGAAATTGCAGAAAATCTGAAGCAAGACTGTCACCTTCTTTCTCTTAGGTACAGTACCAAGGAGGCAGGGAAAAGGAACAGCAAAGGAACAGCAGTGGGGGGTGTGTGATTTACTTCATCTCTTGGCTGCTTTTGGTGTTTAGATAAGTCACGTTTTTTATATCTTTTGCCTGGATGAGCTCATAAGTGCAAATACTTGCAGCTTCAAATGTGTCCATTCATTATTGAACAGAAAAGGGTAGTGGAGCACTTCTGTCAGAGGCTGGAAATCATAAAAGACATAAGTGATGGTAGTAAAAACCAAGCTGTTATCAGAGGAAGAAGGGGGGTGGGAGGGAGGAAGGCAGCCCTCCTGCATTTATTCCTCTGAGACACAATTAAAACCCTGAACGAAGATTTTCAGAAAGGACCATGTTATTGCCTCTGCTTCATGTGCCACACTTAAAATGAATTGTGAATTTGCAACAGAAGGAAAGCCTTTCATCCCAGCTTTAGCTGTTTGACTCAGAGTTTAGAACTAATGAACCCATGGGCCCTGCTCTCCACGTGCACCAGGACAAACCTCATTTTTCATGATGGTTTGGACTTGGCCTTCTTCTTCTTCTCTCCCCCCACCCTCCTCAAAACTCTTGGATTTGTGATGGAACTGAGCTATTAGAGGTGATACATGATTTATAAATAATAAGCATCTGTCCCAGGTTGGAATATGAAATAGGATATTTGGAAATGAAAAGCCAGCTTTATATAGCAGATACTTTCAATTCCTCTCCCTCAAAAGTAAAAAATAAAAATGTAGGCTCAAAGTTTGTAAAGATTCAGATTACCCATGAAAGATGGACAGTGCCTTTCTTCAGCTAAAAGAGTTACCATCTTCAAATCTAAATGCACTTTTATTTAATGTATTTAATCAGATCAGCACCCTGGGCAGCCTACAAATGAAACAGCAACCACAGAGCTTATGCCTGGGAGCCCCAGGACATCTTTCTCTCTATTTGATATGACTGACACATCTCATCCTTGGCATAATATAATCATCATTATGTTTCTAAACAGTCAAGGATTGTAGAATTTAAAATTCCCTGGCTGGAGATGAAGTTTTCTGCTCATTGTAGGAGTTAATGCTTTTTTATTAGAGAAGTTAATGTAATATTGATTTTGTGCAGGGGAAAAATATGTTGCCATATTGTGATAGATGCAAAAGGTGAAAAGGCTTCATAAAAAGAGAATAATATTTTTTATTCATTTAAAAAACATTCCCAGCAAATGTGCAATTGCCCAACATGTGAAGATTTTTCTATGAGGTTAAACATTTTACCCTGTTCTTACAGCTACAACTCTTTTTTTTTTTTTTCCCTTTCCAAAGACACACATAAGAGAAATGTTATTCTTTGCTATGAAGTGTTAAAGTTAGGTAGCAGCTGTGATGGTATCAGCCAATATGTTGCTTTTAATGATCTCACTCATACATTATGAATGAGGAAATTGCAAGGCAGGAAAACATAGTGAACATAATCTTTAACTGTTCAGCTACTAAAGAGCTTTCCACCTGAAAGTTACAGTCCCTCTGACTTTTCTTGTTTGCAACAACAGCTTCACATCATGCTTGACTTTACACCAGCATAAACCAGAGATGTGGTCAAACAACAAGCTGTATTAATAGGTTTTCATGAATTAAAAAAGTCCAGCTTTGAGATGCAGTCCACTTTGTTGCACCCCAATAAAATGAACCCACTAATTTCAAAGCAGCATCTTTACTCATCAGACCTCAGCCTGGTGGGAGACATGCCATGAGTTCTGATGCCTGCATTTATCAAATCTTGGTTCTCCTGTTTGAGATGGCACCAAGAAGGAGAGTTCTGAGTCTCCTCTGTCAGCCACCAGCTCTTCCTTATCCAGGCTGGACAAGCCAGGCCAGGGGTGCTGAAGCAGCCAGCCTGACCAGCAGTGCCAGCCAGCCCACCCACACCATGACAGGCTCACAGGGGCTCCTGCCCCACATCCCTGCTCAGCTGGGTGCCCCTTTCCCTGCAGACAGGCACTGCCTCCTCTCTGCTCAAGGTTTTGCCTCCACTCTTTTCCCTCTCCATTACCTTCCTCACACTGGAGAGCCAGGAGCTGGCTGAAAAGGCATCCCATAAAACGCTCCAGACAATTGCATCATTTGTTCTTCTTGGACTGATATTTTAGCACTGAACTCCCAGACATGAGAATCAGCTGCAGAATCCTCTAAGGCTGCAGGAAACTGCTGTGCCTTACACCCTGTCCTTCCTGCCTTATCACTGCAGGACATGAGGAATAGATTATTGCCTGCTGCCTCACAACAGCCTTTTGGGTCCCTGAGAACTCCTCACCCCCTCCAGCCAGGTTTCTGCCCCTTGGGCTCCTGCAGTGGTTGCTACTGGCCATGACCCATTGCCCTTTCCCTGGGAGTGCTCAAAGCCAGGTTGGGTAAGGCTTGAACAACCTGCTGTAGGGAGAGGTGTCCCTGCCCATGGCAGGGTGTTTGGGATTAGATGGACTTTAAGGTCAGTTCCAACCCTCAAAGTTCTATGATTCTGTGTCCCACCACAGCCATGCCTGTGCAGGAGCTCGCTGAGAGTAAATCACAACCTGACTCCTCTTTCTGTTTAGAAGCTGTTTTGCTGCAGCATAAAGGACATTCCCAATTCTCTTTATAGAAATTAATCTCCAATCTTCCACTTTAATAATTTGCTAAATATATTGGGATGTATCCCCTTTCCTTCAAATAGGATTGCAACACTGTCCTTGCTCAATAAATGATTGGGAAGGTTTTTGGTTATTTGTATAAAATGCATAACAAAGGCATGTCCATGTCCTCCAGTTTGGGCTGTTGGGGTCAGAGAACAGGGAACACAGAGCTTCTTCCTGTGCTTCTCTCATGCTTTTCAAGAGCAGTGGAGGGGAACACAGCAGAGGAAGAAGAAAGGAAAAATAACTCCACCAAGCAAGGAAATGCTTAGAAGAAACTTCTGCAACCTTCAAGCCTGAATTTCCTTTGTGTGTAATCATCTAAAATCAAAGCAGGGATCACAGGGAGAAATGCTGCAGCTACTGCTTTGCAGGAAATTAAATTAGATCATAATTTCTCTTACTAATTTTAGGAAACCATGACTCTAGATGCCTTTCTGGATTATATTTATATGCAAATATTTTAATATGGATGATATACTGGAAGATGGGTGTTTACTGCCCTACTAAAAAAAAAAAAGAAGAGTATTTACTTTGCTTCAGGAGACAATTTGTGTGTGGAGGGCAGCCAGAAGGAGAATGTCAGCAATGTTGATTTTATCCCTTGTAGGCAGGTATGCTGAGCCACTCCTCTCTTCACAGCATGGCACACACTCAAGAAGAAAAAGAAAAACATAATGCAATCACCTCCCAGAAGGGTTCCCTTGTTTTTGGCATAAGGATTAGTGAAGACAAGGTGGGAAACACAACGTGCAAAGGAAGAAGCTGGGCAGAAAAGCAGCCCATGGTTCCATCTGGTGCTGCACATGCAGCAGAACATCCTGACATACAGCATGTGAGCAGCAAGTGATACATGGCATGGCTGGATGCTTGCAAACATCTGGGGCAGCCACCAAATCTTCACCTGTGTCCTCTCAGGCGTGGTCCCTGCTGAGAACACCTTGTGTCAGACCCACTGACCAGGCAGGCAGGCAGGGATGTCCTCTGCAGGGCTTTGCCCCACCTGCTGCAGCCAGGATCAGGTGCACACAATGGTCCTGAGCTCCTCCCTGATGCCAGGGGAGCTTGGAGAGGGGACCTGACCTGGGTTTGATTACAGGAGGAGTTTTGGATGCTGAACCCACTGCATGGGCAGGCTCTGGGAGCTCAGGGAGGTCTCTGCCTCAGCAGGGTTCAATCCTTCCTTGAGGCTGAAGAGCAAATAGAAATTGCTACAGGGGGAGCATCTGCCATCCACACTTTGTGTTGAGGTCACCTCTGAAAGTCAGAAGATGTGAGTGTAGGATTATGCCTTAAGAAATCCTCTCCTGGCCACAGCACCCTCTCCATCCTCCTGCTGCTGCCTTGCAGACACAGCCAGGGCAGTGGTCCAGGGCTGGATGTGACAAAGTGTGACCTTCCTTCCCAGTCCTCCTCACTCTTCCTTTTTTTCATTAAATCCCTCTGCCTCCCACTTGCCACTTGGAGTGAGACAATGACTCATTTGTTTACAAATTCATCTACTTATACTTTGGTTTCTCTCTTCTGTACATTTTATGTCTCTACAAGTTTCATAACTAAACTCATCTTTAATTAAGAGGCTTCTTCTGATCTGGACTTTGACACCTTAAACTGCATATTTTTCACCCTTCATTATTTTAGTTAGATGCCTTTAAGAAGAGATAGCTGCCTGCTTTTGGTCACTATGCTAATATTTACATATGGGAAAAATGACAGTGTTTAATTTCTCTTGAGGAAAAAAATGATGAAAGACACAGGATAAAATAAAAAAACCACAGGATCTGTAGAGAAGGCTTTTTGTCCCACTGCACACCTGTGATGGATGCACACCCCTTAACCAAATTTGGTACAGGCTCCAGAGGGCATAAAGCCACATGTGAGCAAAGAACTCCTCCAGGAAACAAAGGAACAGAGTGACCCAGTGAGCATCAATGCATATGAGCTGGGAGCACCAATCATGCAATTAACAGATGAATAGAGGGTGGTTTTTCCAAGACTCATTTATCAAGGAACAAAGAAATTTGTGGGTACAAGGAGTTTCTTGCATGCTTTTCCCATTGTATGCAGTCTGACTAGAGGCCAAGCTCTTTATTCCATGAACAGGACAGCCTGAGTGATCTTCTCCCTGCCAGGCAGTGTGGGGCATGGTGGGGCTCTGCCTGGAGCTGGGACATCTCTCAAGGTTGGTCCTTGAGGCAGAGTGACTTTCTCCTAATAACAGATCCTGGCATTAATCCAATTCAAGTTCTTTCTAAATTGCAGGTGAGCCTCCCCTTGAGCAGGGTTTGATGCTCCTGTCCTGAGGCTGAGATCCTTCCTAGCCAAGGGCAGAGTGACCCTTACTCACATCAGGTCCTCAGGGAGTGACTGACAGCAAGCTGGATTCACACCAGAGAAATCCACAGAGCCAATTCCATTAGACACAAACCATGCCCAAGTCTGAGAATGAGATGGGCTCAAGATCACCTAAGCTCCATCAGGAGTTTAAAAAGCCCAAGATTTCACTCTGAGCCTTGTGACTCTACAGGAAAGTCTCACTTACCCTTTTGCATCTTCAGCTTCTGCTTAATAATAATTCTAGCTCGATTCTAACTTGATTTTCCTGTATTTGTTATTTCCATGTGGCAAATAATAAAATGAACCTTGCCATTGAACTTTGTTAGTTGCACTTTCACAAATTCATATTTGCTAATAATACCACTTTTGCTAATAATACCTTTGGTGGTAATTCTTTAAAGGATTTAAATCACTCATCCATGACAATACCATCCCAAATATTGTCCTCTATAAGGCTGTGCTGTGCAGACCTCTTGGCCCTGCTGTGAAAATTCCTTGTACTGTAATGGCAGAGTAACTCAAGTGAGGAAAACAAAAATTTAAAAAAATAATTTAAAATCTACTGAAGGTTTCTCATCACCAATCTTTGGTGTCTTTTGGTGGCTGCAGCACACTGCAGTTAATCTATAACAGCATTCTCTCTGCCACTTGCTTATGTTAGCATCTCCTTAGCAGGAAAAATAAAATATTTTCTCAGGCTGACAGACAAGGATTCATGTTCTGCTCTTTCAGTAATTTGGAAAATGAAAATATACTGCTCACAGCTTTTTGTTATTTTTAACAGAATTATATTTTATCCTTTCATGTCAGAAGCGAGACAGATTAATGGCTTCTGGAATTTATTTCCAATGCTGATTTTGTTTCCAAAGTTTTGAGAGCAACGAGACAGATCTGCAGTCCTCTCTCCAGTGGGAAAGGGAAGAGGCATCTGTTCCTGCTTTGTCCTCAGAGCTGCCAGCAAGAGTGTCTGGACCCAGCATCCATTCTCTGCCAGTGCATGTAGTCAGCCAGAGGGCCCTTTTCTGCTGATGTAAATGAGATTTGGCCTGAAAGTGCTCTAATACATGGTAAGGAGCCAATAACCCCTCAGCTTTCTGAAGGGGTTCTGAAGGAACAAGAGAGTTTTAAATCATCTTTGCTTTGCATGTCCTTTAAAACTTGTGCTAAGCAAAGCTTAGCTGCACTTACAGCCCTTGGCTGGCTGCTCTGGCCCAACTCTGGTTTTCTTGAGCTGGCCATCCACATGTGGAGATACCCAGCAGGAATGTTCAGCTTGGCCTCTGTCCTAAGGGATTGCTATGCTGAGCTTGGCCATTCTTCCTTTCCAGTGAGCTGCTGCCTCTGCCTGGTCCTGCTGCAGTGGGAAGGGCCATGCCATCATTGCTCAGTCCTTCTGCTAACATTTTGCTCAGACATGGCTCTCTGGTGGCATTTTACAGGCTTTTTGGAGACTGCCAGTCCAGAACCATGACTTTCCAGGCAGCAAAAGGCAATCATAAGCCAAAGGCAGCCAGTGATATCATGGGTATGTCCAGGCAGATTTCCCAGAGCCCTCAGCCTGGAGAGACCAGAGACAATTCTGCACAGAGGGATGAGGGCAGGAGCAAGGGCTGGTGCTGCCTGCATTAGATGTTTCCCTCTCATCTCCCTGCTCATTACAATTTGCCACAGAAGTCAAAGCAGATCAGTGTTTTGTTCCTTTGTGGGTTTCTGTGTGGACTGGAGCAGGAAGAAGAGAATACCTGAGCTCCAGAAGAAACTGTTTTCACTGATTTTCTGACAGATACCAAAGCCTCCTTTGCTCCTACAGCAATTTCTGCATTTCCAAAGTTTTTAGCTGAGCCGGAGCATATTTTGCAATCCAGAGCTGATTTAGGTTCTTCAGGTGATGATGAATTCAAAACCTCATGAACTAAATTGTTCTAATCAACTCAATGGTCAAAAATTTCTGCCTTATCCTTCACCCGAATTTATCTGTCTTCAGCATCCAGCTACAAAATCTCATTATGCTATTGTCAGTGTTCCCTCCACACAGGTACACAGGGCAGCATTAATCTGCCCAGGTTTAGACATCTGCAGTGCACACCTCTATATGCATCAGTCCTCAGTGATGCTTGTATGGTCAAAGGAGAGAAATGAAGACTAGCATGATGTGAATCACCTCCTTTAAAATAGATGTCTGGCACACATCAGATGAACTACCCCACAGCAGTGCCTCTTTCTTTCAGACTGGATGGCCAGCTCAATCAAAATTTAAGGGAAGTGCATCTTCACAGACTAGGAGTAGCCACCACTTAATCTAGCTAAATTATTTGGAGCAAGTTAGAGTTTAACCTGTAGAAGAAAAAACCCACTATGAGAAACTGATAGAGATGCTGGCCATCAAGAGTGCTTCCCAGGATAAATCAACCCTGTTCTTCACTCTGTGTCTGCAAATGGTGGCTGATGGCTGGAAATTACTTTCATCTCACTGCAGAGAGTCAGTGCCATGTCCATTTGTCACTTTGGTCCCTCATGAGCCTTCAGGTTTAAGCATGTGCAAATTATGCCTGTTTCCAGCTCCTGGTGTTGCAGGGTCACCTGGAATTTATCTTCCTTCACCTCAAGTAGATTAAATAGAAGAAAAGTTGTTGATTTTTAAAACTGAGGAAGCTAAATGGCTAATATTTCCTCTATTTTATCTGATCAGATTTAGAAATTGCTTCTGCTTCAGCTGAGGAGGAGAATAAAGTATTGGGGTTATATCCAAAGAGAGTTCAAAGTCTGGTTTATCACTGTATGGAGAAATGGGCAAAAATCAATAAGATTCAACTTTAATTGATTTCCTATAGGGAAGAGCCTGCTCTATAATATCTGAAAGCCATTAGTCAATGTGTCTTTGAAGTATTAAATTTATTATGAAAACCCTGAAGATATTCTATTTTAAATACGTGGAAGCTTATGTGCTTACTGGATTATAGGCATGCATTAAATATAACACTCACCCTCTAATGGAGCTCAGCACTGTTTTCACACTATCATTATTCTGAATCTCATCTTGCTCCTGCAAATTCACAGAAAAGGTGCCTATAAAATGCCTATTTGGCATTGTGCCCACTTAATTATCATCTCAGGGATTATTATAATGGGCACATGGGGATCTCCTTTGAGAGTGCAAGGCCTATAAAGTAGCAACTCTTTATGCTTTGATGTTTAGGACCTTCCTTCAAATGCCCCAGGTGCCTGAAAAAGGGTCCTGAGCTTGGAGTGGTATTAGTGGGTGGTTTTGCACTCATCTATCTTTGTGTCTAGTTTATATTTACTGTGCCTTTTGGTAGCTCCTTTTCCTGGAGATGCAGGTGCTTTCTAAGGAGAAAAATTCAGTCACCACACCCAGACCTTTACAGGTCCAGCAGGGCTTGGACTTTGTCATACCCTGCCCCACACTGAAGCTGCTGGAAAGACAGAAGCCAGGCCAAACTGTGATTCAGTGAATGTCCCTCACCTGGGCTCAGATATTACCTTATTTCATTATGTCTTCAATCAGGGTTTCTCCTGGAAGTAGAGAAGAAACTTTTATAGAGTAAATAAAAACAACTGCACTTCAAAAACTTCTATGGGGTAAATTAACAAATATTTCTTCTACTAATGGTAGTCGGTCCATTAACAGAGAAAACAATTTATTCCCAAGAAATAAAACTACTGGATGATGACATATTAATTTAGATCCCATGCATTATGTCAAATAGATTGCTTTTCTGTTTATGAATTAGAAACAATGGGCTTTTCTATTTATTCTTTTAAAACTTTTTTAGCAATGTTATGAATAGTTCAAGATGTAGCTTTGACAGTTCTAATTCATGAGTTGGGGAGCTAGTTATTAATTCCCTTTCTTGCCTTAAAATCTTTAATAAATCAGACTTTTGTCTCCTTTCTTATTTATTTTCAGGGTGGGGAATGATGTTATAGGGACTGTTCATGGCTAGACAAGAGTCTAGATCTAGAATGAGCAGGGCACACTCATGCACACAAACAGAGAATTAATTTGCTTTCTTTCAAATTTCCTTGCCATTTTTGCCCTGTGATCATTTGAGCTGGAAGAATTTGCATCAAAGTGTTAGAAGTAAGAAGCTGATGCTACTTCCACACCTGGAAAGGTGATGGAGCTGGGTTAAAAGCATGAATCTGAAGAGGGACATTTCCAGAGGATGAGGCTAAAATCTTTGTTTCCCAGGGTCAGATATGGAGAAATAAATCCCAGTGAGGGGATGCACCATGTCAGTGGTGTCCCAGAGAACCAAGCTGCTTGATATGGAAAAAGTGTTCATATCTATTTCTCCCATCCCCAAGGACTCTTCAGATTGCTTTTGTTCATGTACCTCGTATGTATTCTCTCTGAACAGAGAGCTGAAATGGCTGTTCTGCAGGAGCAAAAGCTGTCCCCAAGAGAGCTCAAAAACATTGCACACTTCTGTAGAAACCACTTCATCCACTTCTGAGCTCTCCAGTGCAGTGTAAGGAGAGTACTGGTCCCGGGGGAAGAGGAGGGGAGGGATGAGAATGAATTTCACCCAAACAGGATGGGTTTGCTGTTCATTACTTCTCTCGTTTCAGACACTGCAGTTGCCCTATCAGGACTGAAGCAGCAGCAGCTGAGAAGTGTCTGTAGCAATCACTTCCTGAGGAAAAGTGCTTAAAAATCATAAAACTCTGAACAAGTTCTAAAGACAAACATAAGATAATTTGACTGATACAACAGATTTTTTTAATGATACAGTATTTGCCTAAAGGAAAATTTCTCTAATGCTTAAATAGAAGCTTTTTAATATCAAGCAGAAGGTAAGGCAATTCCCTACAGCCTAAAGAATTTTACATATGGACACAGGAGTGGTTGACTAGGGCAAGCAACTAATATTAACTTCTTCAATTCCTTGGGAAAGAGCAACATCTTAAGACTTTTGAAACAAGTCATATGTTGAGCTTAACAGGTTTCATCCCATTATGTAGGGTGATTTGAAAAGTGATTTGACTAAGCAAATGTTTCTCCTTCTTTACCAACTGAACCAGAGTATTTTCAGTAACTATTTGGATTATGCAAAGGATTCCTAAACATTATTAGAGGTTTCTGACCTTACTGTTTGTGAAGGCTTTGATGGGAATGGAAAAGCCTGGGAAAGAAAAGACCTAGTGCTTGTAATGGAGGCAAAAGAATAGAGAAAAGAGGGGCATGATGTGGCATGAAAGTCTCTTTCATGAGAAAAATCATCTTTGTCCTGCTTGGATGTCGTGGCAAGAGGGCATATATTAATATAAGGCAAGAAAATAATGTATTGATTTTGCTGTTAGATGTTATAATACATTCTTTGTTGTTCCAGGAAAGGTTAATTGTGTTGCCCAAAAGAGAAACATGCTATTATGTTCTGAACTATTCCTGAAGGTAATGAAAGTACATTTAAAAGGCATTACCCTAAGCTACAACAGAGTGTAGGAGAGGCTAATGTTTAACTTAGCAAACAACATGATGAGAAGCAAACTTCAGTGCTTATTTGGAGAGCCAGACTTTCCCAAATGGGGTTTAAAAAGAAGTTTATTTGTTAATGTGCTAAAGGCATCACCTCACTTGTCACCTACCTCTAGTTTCCAGAATACCTACAAGTTTCCTCCATTTCCCCTTCCTCAGAGTGGTAGTAGCAGTTAATGTGACTGAAGCAGAGACTTTCAAGTAAACAAGAAGAATTTTGCAGTTCATGCTGCTGTGGTGAGTCACTGCTGTGTCCCTCTGTGCACTCGATCACTCCTGGCTGCATCCCATGCTTGGTGCCTCTGCTCTGTGGCCACACTGAGTCAAGTGAATCCCCCACTTGTACCTCAGGAGGCAAACAGGCACTTGCAGGAGGTGATTTACCCCAGCTCAGATGCCTGGTTTAGGCTGCAATGATTGACCCCCCTAGCAAAACCTGCTTCTCTTGCTGCAGTCTCAGGAGTTTAAAACAGGTAGCTCATTTTCAGACAGGTAACTGTGGATGGCTTAGCTTGAGGTTAAAATACCTGTAAATGGAGATGTTTACACAGGAACTACCTGCCTACACTGCTGCTCCAGTCAGGGCAAGTGGGTCAATGCCATCAGCAGAGCCAAGGGAGATGAGCATTCATAGCTTTGTCAAATCCTTCTCCAAGCTTCTCTGACCATAAAGATAAGGGGTGCAAGGAAAAACTGGTCAATTCATGCATTTTAAATCAAAATTAAGATTTAGTTAAGCAGTTAGTGTTTATTAGTTTGTTAAAAACCTAATTAATCAGCAATCCATGAACCATATATTCAAGGTTAATGTTAGCAACACAACAACAACAACAAAAACACAATAGGAGACATTATAGAAGGTTAATATAGCACTATGGACTTCTAAATACTCCTCTATAATCAACCCCCCAAATCTCAGTTTTGCAGCCTCACTGAGTTGTAAGCACCCCCTAGGCCAGGTGGGAATAAACAGGAACTCTGGAAATGTGGGTTCCCCTGCTTCACACCTCTTCCCATGGGGGTGCAGGTGCTGCAGCTCCATGTGTGTGTGTGCTGCAGGCTGCAATCCCCTAACACACACACACCTTGATGAGAAAACCACCACGAGCTCCTCTGAGATCTCTGAGTTGTTTAGAACCAGTTCACGAGTTTTGAGCTGCCTGAGACCTACTGGAAGGCTGGTGGATATGATATGGGACCTGTGAGACAGTCACACCATTCTGGGACAGCAGCTGGAGGTCAGACAGGATAACCCAGCATCTCAGGGGACACTGGACACCTACATCTGGGCAGCTGAAGACAAACTCCATGTTTTTCTGCTCTCTTCACACATACATCAGTGGCTGTGTTCACATGGTTTGTGACCAGTCCTGGAGGCTGAGTCCCATGATGCCATGAAGACACTCAGATTTTGTGTCTTGCTGCTTGTACCTACCTGCTTTCTGCTCTTGAAATGTCCAGCAGCTGTCTTCCCTCTAGCTGGAGCTCCTCCTTCAGTGGAATGAGGAAGGTGGCTCTGTAGGCTCCCTGCTCCAGTCCCTCCATCACCTCTGCCATTAAGCACAGTTTCCCAAAGCCAGGGAGGGAGTGATGGAGAGACAGGAGACACATCCAACAGAGCAGGATGCCTCTGAGTGCTGAGGCATGCCCTTTTTTTGAGAAACTGTCAGAATGAGAATTGATTTCTATTTCAAGGAGATCAAAGCTGGCCAGTAATTAACCATTTCCAGGAATTACTGGCTGACCCCTGCAGTGTAGTGCACAGGAAAGACATTTTCAGTGCCAAGCCTGCTGTTTCATTCAGGGTTTTGGGAATGATTACCCAGGCAGGGTCAGACCATGGGATCAGTGCAATTGGTCTGGCAGCACCTGCCTCTCTCTCTTGGGGTCCCTGTGGGAGGGAAAGCAGCCAGGTTATGTGTTCTTCACATCTGGAGAAAATCCCCTCTTGCCTCCATCCCTATGGCTGTCATTCCTCCCCTGCCTCATAACCACCCATCTCTCCTGTGTATTTTCATCTGTACTTCCTCAGGAACATTTAGTGAATTACCTGGAGATTAGTGGCTGTCAGTCACAATGGGAACAAGCTCCTTGCAGCTCCACACAGCCATGGCTGGCACAGGAACACAGCTGGTTTCTCCAGAGCAGAAGGGAGGAGGGAATACTCACACTTAAATAGATATGACCCCAAACTGGGAATTTGACTGAGTACTGTGTAATGGCTAAAGCAGCCTCTTTTTCCTTTTCCTTTTCAGATTGGTTTTGTTTCTGTAATGATCCCAGTCAAAATTGCCATTTAAATATTTTTCAACTAAGAGAAAAGACTTTTTAATGACAGAGAAGTTTTGATGGAACTGTTTCCATTTTCATTCCTTCTAAAAAAAGAGCTTAAGCAAACTTTTTAAATTTGTGAAGAGAAATTTAAATACATGACAAAGAACAACATTTTCAATGACATTTTTCTTTCTTGTAATGTAAAAAAGATTTTATATATATATGTATATACATATTTATATCTTCCCAAAGCTGCTCTCACAAAGAAATGCAGAAGAAGCTTTCAGAAACCTTACATCTGAATTTTCTTTTTCAAAGCTGGAATGGGAAGAGATAATGCTGATCCTTCTCTCTCAGGATCCCCTGCCAGGAGAGGAAGGATGGATGAAAAATTTACTGCATTAATCTATGAGCTCCCTGTGGAACATGTCCTGTCACACAGGGCCAGAGTTTTGCAGAAATTCAGGTGTTCTGGCATGCACTGGCAGTGAATGGAAGAGGCAAATTAAGAAGAGATATTTTAAGAAAATCTAAATGCACAAGGCAGGTCAATGGCTGGGAGGGTGCAGTGCCCAGCAGTGCCCTGCAAATTTTATGCTGGTAGCATTGCAGCAAAAACAAGGCCTTACCAAGAATTAGCCTGTCTGTCACTTCCTTCAGCTCCTAAACATCCCTGTTTCCACATTTCTTCCTCCCCTCCTTTTCCCCCATCTCCTCTCCCAACCACCTCCCACATACAGTTTTGCCTTTCAAGATGCAGTGCTCAGACACTTGGCTGGTAATCACAACTCAGGAATGGCAATGTCCTTTTCTCTGTTCTTTACACATTTCTTTCTGGATTAGATACTTTAATGCTGCTGTAAACTGTGATTTCCCTGGCCCTTCACTTTGAGATGGATCTCCCTCCACCTCCACTGGCTCCACTTTCTCCACTGCTTTAAACCTTTCTTTTTTCTTCTGGTAAGGCTTCAAGTTTTTTTCTTGGTTACATCTGACCTTTTTTTACTTGATCATTCTCCTTTGCTTCCAGGTTATGCTTTCACCTGAGTGCTTTTGGAGGTTTTTTTGGAACTACCTTTTCCCATTAAAAGGAATTGTGTGTTGCTGTCTGCACAGCTACCATATCTTCCTCCTCTAAATGCCATCCCCTAGACTGCCCACAGATGTCACAGACTCTCAAACATTAAGTCCAAGAGCAACCAGCAAATCTTGTTAACTGGCTTCCCACTAAGAGCTCAGGGCATTTAATCTCTTCAGTTCATTAATGCAGTTGTCCATGTTTTTTCTTCAGTAGCATATCTACATACTACAATCAACTCTCATGTTTGTTTCTGATAATTCAGAGGGATCCATCCCTCTAGAACTTGGACACACAGGCATTTTCAGGAGCCACCCCATCATTTCATACGTGCTTTCTACAGTTCACTCAAATTCTGTGAAGCTGTAACACCAAAAAGTGCATGCAGGTTCTAGCACTGGATTTTGCACTGGATTTCAGTGTCCTGCATGGAGAACAAATCTCTTCTCTGCTTCTTCTCATCTGGTTTTTCAGCTGAAGTTTGGATTAGAAAATTTACAGCCACTACATCTTTTGGAGTACAGGATGTGATACACTTGAGCTGCCTCTTCTTGATGAATCTGACAACCTTGTCAGAATTAGTGCTTTGCAGCATATAGTTTTGGCATGTTCCATATAAATTTAATCTGCTCTCTGCATTTTCAGATTCTATGTTTCTATGATAAAACTCAATTTGTTAGAGTAACCCCAGAACAACAAGCAAACAAGATTGCTTTGATGACTGACTGATACTTTAATTTACTACATTAACACTTTTGCATGATATAAATATTTCTTGCTAGCTTAGTGATATTTTAATTATTCATTTGATAATTTAATTGATTAGTTGTATGGATACTGTTTAGCCTAGACCAGAAAAAAAATTGTCAATCATGTGAGACATGGGTGCATCTTCCAGCTTGTCCTCATTATAGAACACTGCTCATGGTGCATTTATGTCTGTTCTGGGCCACAAATACCCATCTCCAAACCTCCTTCTGGAAACTGGCCTACCTCAGTTCTTGTTTTTCTCTTCTTCCTGGCAGCCCTTCTTTAAAAACTCTTCATAATTTTCTTAGGGATGGATTTGTCTCTGGTGCCTTTATATACATTTATAATTTTCTGCACCTCATTAACTTCTCATTTATATTGATTGCTAGCTACTTTCCTTTCTTTCCCTCCATTTATTATACATTGCTATTTTATTTCCAGTTGCTGCCTTCCTTCCCTGATGAACTAGGGTGGCCTTTTGCCAAGGTTCTCAGCCTGACATCAGTCAGTCTGTGAGATGCTGAGACTATCAGCCGCCATCCTGACCAGCGCTGTCTCCTCACTTCTTGCTTTCTCCCTTTCCTCCTAGTCAGTCTGTCTGTCTCCAGCTACTGCCTCTTATTTATACAAAAAGCTTTTTGGTCAGAGATTTCTGTCTTTGCATCTGCCAGGGCTGGATCCATGCAAGAACTCAGTGACCTGGAGTTTTAAGTGGATGTTCACGGGAGGGAAAGCAGTAACTGCTCCAGGTGCCACCCTTCAGCTGCAGCACACCAAGTGACCATGCTGGCATCATTTCAGCCTGAAGAAAGGAGAACAGCTGAAAACCCTGTTAAAGTGCTTTCAGTAGCCCTTGCATTGAAGCCAGGCTTCTCACCTGGTCAGTTGACTTGCATCACTCAAGCAGGTGGATAAGGAACATTTTTATGGGCAATACGTTCACAAAACATCTTCTAATATTGTGTGAGCAAATGATGAGCTGTGCATCATATTAGAGAATCACAGAATAAGTTGAGTTGGAAGAGACTCATGAGTCCAACTCCCAGCCCTGAACATAACCATCCCAAAAGTCACACCGTGTGCCCCAAGAGTATTTTCCAAATGCTTCTGTTGCTCCAACACAAATAAAGAAATGAACCTGGGGACAGGACACTGCTCCCTTTGGCCCTGGCTTTCTTTGACTGTTTTGCCCATGAAGGAAGTGGGAGAAAAGAATTTAAAAACACCTTCACACTCTACTTAGCCACCCTGGTGATGTGAATACCTGTTTCCCTTGCTCTAAATAACACACTGCTGCATGTCGTGATCAGTGACTTTGACTAATGCAATTATTAAAGACTCAAAAGTTGTACTTATGTTTGTCAAAACAGATCAAAGTTATGCTTTTATTAGTCTCTATGCAAGCAGTGTGGCATGGTTACTACTTATTATTTAATTGGTGTGATGGTAATGAAGGAAGAAAAAGAGGGCTCATGTGTGTGTAATGCAATTTTTCAATTAGTTTGCTTGTGGGTTTGAACATTAAATTGGATAAGTAAAAGATGGTGGATAGGACCCATCTGCCAGGAAATTGCCTGCATGTGGCCTTCTGCTGCTCTCCTGCTTTTGACCAGTGGTACAAAGTGTGTGGGTTGATTAATTCATTCAAGTCCCTCTGGGATACACAGCCTGCCCAAGAACATACATCCTAATAAATAAAAACTCAGTCACATCATCACAGAATGGTTGGGGATGGAAGGCACCATGTGGTCCAATGTCCCTGCTCCACCAGGCTCCCCCAGGTTAAGTTGCACAGGATCATGTGCAGGCAGGGTGGAGTATCTCCAGAGGAGACTCCACAACCTCTCTGGGCAGCCTGTTCCAGCCCTCTATCACCCTCAAAGTAAAGAAGTTTTCCTTGTCCATGAAAAGCATTTCATGCAACATTGGGAAAAGCCACACTTGTGTGGACTGAAGAAAAGAGAAACTTCCCCTCTCCCTTTGCTCCCTGTGTCAGCACAGAGAGGATCCCACCTGACAGAAAACCAACCCATGCTCTGGAGGAGCCCTTCCCACACCTATTGCAGCCCTCATTGATTATCTACATGCCACACAGAAAACAGAACAAGTTCTTGGCAGTTTTATGTTCAGTAATGACATGGCACTGTCACCCAGACCCAGCCCATCAGTGCCACCCATGTCCCTCCTTTCTTCAGAGGCCTGCAGGTTCAAAACTGCTTGCAGGGCACCCTCTGAATGAAAGCAAATCCCAGCACTCCCTCAGGCCATACCAGAGGCACAGCTTAGATGGGTAAATTAGATCTTCTATTCTTTTTATGTTGGTTGCAATTTTCAAAAACATCTCCTGTATGTTTTCTCTGGTTCACCTTCCAAAGTCCTCTCCAGTTCATGCAGACCTTTCCAAGTCCACCAGAAGTGGATAATAAGGGCACTCCAGTCCACAGACCTTGTAGGGAGTCAGATATTTTGGGATTGCAGCTATTGTGAGCTCACGTGCTTCAGGCATCAAAAATATTAGCAGGTATTCAAATGCTCTTCAGTGTTCCTCTACTCTCCAATGTACCATGGCACAACATCCACTTACAAGGGGACCAAGGTCAGACTTCTAAATCCTTTGGGTGAGCAGCCAGAGGACTGAATATATCACAGTATTTACTCTCTAGAGTGCAGAGAATAAATATTTCCACTTGCCAAAGAACTGCTATAAATAATCTTTCTCATTTTATGGCTGTTTGGGTAGCACATCACAGCTTGCTTCTCTAGACTCATCATTGCTTTCACAGCCCTGATGAGGCCTATGATTGCTTTAATACACCAGATCCTTGGGTAAGCCCAGTGGTACTATCTGAGGCTTTCATTAGGGATGATAAAGCTAAAAATAGCAGGCATGCTCAGAGTCCATGGTGATCAACTGTATCCCTTCTACACTGAATAATACTCTTCTTTCTCTCAAAAGATGCTTTAAATGTGGAGGTTTTTTACAGCATTTTGCTCTAATGGAAAATTCATAGCCTTTATCTTTCCTTTTGTCATGCTTAAACTTAGGGTAGCAACAGAAGGACTGAGCAGCAGCAAGAGCTGAGCTAAGAACATCATCCTCTGCAAAGAAAAATCATGGATTAAGTTGCTTCTAGGGAGAACTATTTACAACTCAGTCTTCAAATAAAAAAGACAAGGAATAGTATCCCTTAGCAACCCTGACAAAATCCTTGTTTTATCGCAAGAAATAAATTGTTTTATTATACACAATCATGTTCAATCCTCAAATCTGACATAACTCAAAGCTTGTATGGTCCAGAATGGTGTATTTGAGCCCTCTTTATAGCACTGGGGTTCAATTTAGCCATCTTTGTAGAATCAGCTTTCTCAAAACTTGCAAAATGTCAATCTGTGTCATCAGAGAAGGAGCAAAATTCACCCCAGGAGTCATCAGTGCCCTGCAGCATCCTGGGCCCTTCCCTCCCTCATGCCCACCCCAGGTGCAGGAGTTACTCTTCTTCTTAAAGCAGCTCACCTTTCAGCATGGGGAAACTGAAAATTCAAGCTTGGAAAATCACCATGTTCCTGACTGACTCTCCTGTGAGCTGATTTCTGCTCCTGGGATATTCTAACCTGACATAAGTAACAGTAGGAAGAAAGGGCATGAATAGAAAATTACTATCCTTATACATTTGTTTTGGCTTTCTCTAACATCCAGGTGGGTGTTTCAAAGGTAGGTAATTGTCACTGCAGAATGTAGAATGGCAGTCAGTGGAATAGCCCTGGAAATGTATTTTGGTTATGATCAATGTGAAATTGCTTTCCAGCAGCACTTGCAAGACAACTTGGATGGATAGAATGGAACAAATTAATTGGAGTTAATTTTAATATTTAATAGGAAATCCTCATGAGTGAATCCCAGAGAAAAATGTCAAGGTTTAATTGCTTTCTGCATTTTTGCACACAGACACACACCTACACAGGAACAGCTGGCACAGATTTCCTTTGCAACTTCAGGGCTTCAGTGCTCTTTCTGTTTCTGGAAATCTAAGCTGGTGGCCTGTGGTCATCCAAACCCTTGAGCACAGCAAGCTCTCACACCAGCACTGCAGGCAGCTGAAGAAATGCCTGGTACCTTCTGGACACCCAAGAGCAGGGCTTTGTGTGGCTAAGCCAGAAGTTTATTTTATAGGCACAGCTAAACCCAGAGATTTAATGGTTTCTTCATGTATGGACATTTGTCCTTAACAAATTATAGATTTATGTAAAAGAAAGTACAGTTGAAAAGACAAAATCCAAAGTAGACAGCATTTTTGAGCATTTTCTACAACCAGAAATAAAGAGAGCTTGAACAGCTCCACTCACTGCTCTTGCCCCGCTCACACCCAGCACAGAAGCTGCCAGACCACAGAGCTCTACAGAGCCCTGATGCTCTGGAGACACTGATTGTCATAATAACCCCATCCTCAATTAACATCCAAAGCCATCAGGGTAACAGAAGACTTTCTGTGCCAGTGACCCAATGGTTTTATGAGCGTTCAGCCTCACATCCATAATGCAGAACTGTTTGGTTCCAGCCCTGGCTTATACTGTTCCCCAAATGCCTGTTTATTACAGGATGTGAGAATGATGGGGCATACAGACATCTGGGCTAACCTCACTGTGTTCCCTGTCTGAGTCCTGTCCTAATTAAATTTGGGAGCCTGCTAATTTCTCCACGGACCAGTTTGCAGCACAGACAGCAAGTTCTCTGCTGAGATAATGAAACTGTTATAATCTCTAGGATATGTTTTCCTGGGCAGCATAGCTTATGCTTCTGGTTACAAAAAGAGCTGAAAAAGCTTGAGATTTTACCATTTTTCTAAGAAGGCAACCAGTATTTTTGCAGAACCCTGGGAATTCCCACCATGCCAATGACAACGTGGTGAATCACATTGTTCTGCTGTACCTCCCAAGCTCAAACATGTTGAAGTTTGCTGTAATTTGCAGCATGCTGTACTGCAGAGCCCTTTAGAAGTCAACTTGATATATTTGTTATCAGTGGTCGGTGCTTTTGTTTTTCTCAGTGAGCAGAAGGAGAAGCCAGCAATCCCACTGTGCTGAGATGGGGCAGGAGAATAACACAGCTCAGCATCCAACCTCCCACCCAGCCTGCAGAGAGGGCTAATGCTGCTCTCAGCATTTGTCTGACATTCTCTGGGAGGTGCTGAGGGATCATTATCTTTATTTATTGAGGCCCCATCATGACTTGGATCACTCCTTAACAAGGTCACCATAATCACATTGCAATCAGGCTGCCCTTTCCCTTCCCAGTCCTGTAATTAGTGTTTGCCCTTGTAACTGGAAAATCAACCACATGACCTATTATTAACCTCTCTCCACCTATTATGATCTCTTTGGTGTTCCTTTTTAATGCAGATACTGTTGAAACAGGGGCTGTTTTAATTATATTGTATTAGCATGGGAGAGATTCTCAAACATGTGGGGAATATGCTGATTATAGATTTAATGATAACTGCAAGTACCAGAAAGTGTAACTGTTGTATAATTAGAGATACTCCAGTGCAGCAACGTGCAGCTCTCACTTGGTACTCACTGCAAATCCACGTGGCTCCACGGGACAAACTGGTGGAGATAAATTATCTATCCCATGGAGTCCCACTCCAGGGAGCCCTGTCCTGGTGGTAACAGTCAAATACCAGAAGTGAGACCCCCATATCTTCATCCATGTCTTCATCCTGTGTGGTTTTCAGCTCTCAGTGGGTGGGTGTTCACCCCCCTGTTCACACACTACCCCAGTGCTTGTTCTGCATCTCCACCAAGGCCTGGGGGTGCCCAGGGAACACTTGGTCTGGCCTAGTGCAAGATGAAAAAATAACAAAATGTAAGAGAAAGGATGCTGATGTCTGCACTTGCATTACAGTTATTATAATTATTACAGTTATTACAACTTTTTGATGGCTCTGAACCAAGCTACCAACCCACAGCCTCCTGAGATTTGTCCCATGAACTCAATTGAACAAGTCCCAAATAACCATTGCAAACAGAGCACTAGTGACCAATGGACTGCATCATTATTTTGGGACTAAGGGTTCTGAGCCAGCAGGTCTTTCATACAGCTGTGAGTAGTCCTTTGGTTTTGGGGTTAAAAGGGCTTAAAAGAGAAGTGACTGTATAAATGGTTTTGAGGTTAGTGCATCTCAGAAAACATCTGACATTTACTCACAGTTAAGGCAAGCAAAGTGAGTAGTATAAATGTTATTCTGAATTATTCATCCAGTTTGAAGTGTTCACTAGGAATGTGCTCTCAAGCCATTCTGTGAGCTCCTGAAATGCCATTTACCCTCTCCAGTGCCAAGGTGATGCCCTGTGTGTGAATCCATGTCTGTCTCTCCTGGCACCTGCATCATGTTCATCAGATCTCCTTGTGCTGGGTCATCAGGTAAGAGCAGTTCTTCTCCTCAGGAGCAACCTGTTCTATTTTACTGGAAAGGTTACAGAAGCAGTGTGTGGGTATGGAGGGCATACAGATGGACAGGGAGTTCCCACAAGCTGAGGGGGAGCAGAGGAAGAAGCTGGGAGCAGCTTAAGAGTTGGCTGCATTGTACAAAATATTTTCTCCTCATGGAAATATTTCCTCATCAGCAACCTCATGCTGTTATTTCTTCTCTTCATTCATGGTGCCACAATTAAAAGTGTGCATGGGACATTGAGTGTCTAGTCCACAATTTTGTCCAAACTGGCTGAATGAAAACTACTCCTGGCTGGTGAGGATGCCCTGACTGCATCAGACCCACCTGCAAACTGTGAGAAACCTGGGATCAAGCACACCTGACTGACACTCTGTGCTAGTCCTGCAAGTGAAGAAGGCTGTACTATTTCAGCAGGTCAGATTTAATCAGACACAGCAGAACTGTTGGAGATCCCCACCGTGCCTCTAATTCAGCAGGGGATGAAATGACTCATGTAGGTGTCAGGTCCCAATCACTGGCTTTGTGTTTGCTCTGTGTCCATTTGCTGATCCACCCTAAGCTGGTCCAGAGCTCAAATCCTACCATTTCAGAGTTTTTCCTTTTGGACTGGGGCCCATGAGCACAGATGTTCAGGCTCATTCTCTGTGAACTCCCCATGAGCTGCAGAGGATCTGACAGCAAAGTCTCCATGGACACCCAAGGGCTCCCAGTGCTGCTGGTGGTCTTGGATCAAGATGTGCAGGATATATTGTGGGGGCAGCTCCAGCAGGCAGATGAATGGAGGCTGAATTTGGGGATATCCTGCCCCAAAAAGGCAAAATAAAATAAGACAGTGACCAGCTCAGCAGGATACCATCTTTTCACTTGTGTTAACACAAAGAAGTAACAAGTTTAAGCAGTATTTTAATCTAACAGCTTTCATAACAAGTAAAAACCCCTAAATGACTTTGCATTTGTTGGCAAAATTTTCTATATAAACTGATCTCATGAATCCAACACTCTAAAATATACTTACAACACTTTCTGTTTTATCTTTATTACAATTTGCTGTAATCACAACAGAAAAAAATGAAAGCTGTCTAAAATTCACAAACAGGTGGAAAGGAGGATTTTTATGATTTATAGTGTAATCTCCTTTCTTCAGCTTTTTGGGATATCAAAAGTGATAGTTTAATTACACATCTATCTGTGCCAGGAAATAAAGGAAAGGCATATGTGAGATGAAGGGGGAATTAAATCCAAGCAGCAATTCTGTGTGGTCTGGTGATTGGAAGAAAATCATCCATGTTTGCAGCTAATTCAAATTCACTTACCATAGGATGCTTCTTAAAATATTTCATTTTCTACTTAATTTGGCAGCAGTGAGTCTGAACAGTACTAACTGGTTCTCATTTTTCATCTGCACACAAATGTTTGAATGCTGTCATTTTCTGATCTACAAGGCCAAGGAAAGACTTTCCAGAGGGACCTGACAGTGCTGCTGAGATCTCTTTGCTGTTAGAGTTTTGCTCTCAGGTGAAGTTCTGGTGGTGCCTTCCCAAATGTTCTGGAGGAAAAGTTGGAAGAACTATTCTGAATTTCCATGTCAATAAGGATGGTGAATTTAGGTTTTTTCATGTCCAAAATCATGTGCATAATGAGTTTCCCCAGTGTTGTTGAAGGAATAAAGTACCTGATATTTCCAAGTCAACACTGACATGATTTATCTGGGAATGTTGGTGCAGCCCTCCAGTTTCTCAACCTTGGCTGAGAACCATAAGAGACCCAGCCAGATGTTCAATGGGAACAGAGATGAGGACAGAAATACCTGCTTGGGGGCTGAAATAAGTAGAGTCATTAACATTCAGGATCTATTTGATAGGGAGAAGCCACAATAAACTCCAACATTAGAAAACCATCGGGGGTGTATGTCTTGTGAAGGGTAAAAAACACTCCACAGGATGTTTCTTAGGGTTTCTCTTTATCCTCTCTAAGGGGCACAACCTTCTAATCTGGGCCTGACCCACAACTATTTCCCTATCACCTGTGGCAGTATATTTTTCCAGTCTGCACATCTAGCAGGACAGAAGATGACACCTTGTATACATAAGTCTTCTGTTTTTTTCAGTGTGATAGCAGCAAGGACTGGACCTCCACTGGTAGTAGAACGAGGTGATTTTTTGCAAGTTTATGGTTGAGACTGCAGGCAAGTAGCAAACTTCCTAAAGTCCTAAGGGAATGTGTTTTATTAGAGTGAAAGGATGCCATGGGCTGTAACTTTGCTCACCTCTGCCACAGTGCAAAGAGAAAGGGAGTGGAGCAGGAGTATTTAGACAAGGTTCCTCATGAAATACTGAAAGAAGAATATTTTTAAGTCATTGGTCTATGCTGATGGGTACCTAGCCATGGCCCTTGGTCTCCCTAAAGTTAGTCATTCCTGGTTTACAGTGATAAAATTTCCTTCAAGCCCATCTCTGCATAGTTCCTACACTGCCTCCCACCTTCCATGTTTCCACTGTTGCCCCTTGGCAGCTGCTTGCCCTGGCTCCTGCTGAGCATTGAGACAAATGCTCATTCCTGTCCCTTGCTCACCTCCAAGGGATTCTCTGCAGCCTCACAGCACCAAACCTCCTCCCAGTGCCACTGCTAACAGCCATGTGCTCTCTTTTCAACACCATCAGGATGCCACTTGCCCTGGTCTCAGAGCATCAGAGGTACTGAGTGTGTCACTGCTGCCTGCCATGCTCTGAGGTGATTTTTCTAAACTTGTTCTGATTATTCACAAGCCACGTGCTCACATCTTATGCGTGCAGAGGTTTATTTCTTCTGCTTAATAGAAGCTGATGCTTTACATGGAGAAGGGTCCATTTTTTTTTTTTGTGAATTATGCAGAATGTTCAAGACACAATTTGCCTGTGAGAAATCCTAGAGTTAATGTGACCTGACAACAGAAAGTTTGGTTCTTCGTGCCTAGCTCCCAAAAATTTGCAAACCTGAAAGCTACAATTTATGACTAGTGTTGGTGCAATCCAGCTTTTGAGGAAAAAAAAAAATCAATTTGTTGATTTACACACAAAAATCTAATTTATGTATTATCAAAGTAAGATGTTCCAGAGCTGGAAGAACTTTGCTACTGCACAGAGACAGCACTTTCCAGACCTATGGCAGTATTTCAGTGACAAAGAAGGGAGTGACATGAGCAGGCTGTAATTTCCCTGCAGAACTTGTGTGGGAGTTCAGCAGCGTGCGTGCTCTGTGTGTGTGAGAAAGAAAGGGACAGGCAGAGAGAGGAAGAAACTTGCTGCATTATGCATTCATTTGAATGTATGTAGGCAGAGTACAAGCCAGAATTTTCACTCTTGGGGGCTCTGAATTAGGCCCTGATTTCATGTCAAGGTGCTTATGTAACAATGGTTCAGATGAATTTCCAGTTTGCACAACTGCTCACTGCTTTAGTTGTGGCCATACTAAAACCACAGCATCCACTTGCATAGTTTAGTCCACTTCTGGCTCTGAATGGCTTAGGAAAGTACAAGCTTGTATTGTAATCCTTCACCCCAAATTTGACCCAAGTCCTTTTTTTCTGACTCCTTCTTTTCACTGCCACCAGAAAACTTGCAGTGCATACAAGCAAACAGACAAGCAAACCTCAAACAATCTTCCACCCCTCAATAGATTAGAAGATATATTTGGTTTACCTCCACCAGGCAAGAAGAGGAATCTTATGAGGGCATCAAGACCCTTAACATGTCAAGCCTGTCTCTTTCCCCATGGGTGAGAGAGAGGTTTAGAGTCAGTCACCACCTTCTCCTGATAACAGAGCTATTCCTGAGGGATGCTGAGCACCCCATGGAGGGACCAGAGAGGAATCCCACTGAGACCCACTCTACTCATCCCTCCTGGTTGTCAAAACCTGGGGCAGTGAGAGGAAACCCACAGAGGAATGAGAGCCACTTTTGGCACACACTGACTCATGACAGGGCTGTGTTCTGCACTCAGCCCCACAGCTCCTAAAATCCCAGATGCAGGGGAGTTTGCAGAAGGGTTCTTCCATGCCTTAAAGAGCTGGCAAGGTTTCCAGAGTTGCCTGCTTTTAGTGGGTTCTGGCTCTGAAGGTGGGACCTCAGATATAGTGTGAATTAGAAATATTCCTTTAGAAAGCCCAGAGACTCAGCTGTGGCTGTGGCTGTGGCTGTGGCTGTGGCTGTGGCTGTGGCTGTGGCTGTAGCTGTGGCTGTGGCTGTGGCTGTGGCTGTGGCTGTGGCTGTGGCTGTGGCTGTGGCTCTGTCCTAGCCCACTTCCCCTGCTCTGGCCACAGCCCTCCCACTGGGCAGCTCCATCCTGTCCCACAAGCAGCACCTCCTGCTCCAACTCTTCTCAACCTCTCCAGCACATCAAGTGTTCCCAAACCCTCCTGCCAAGCCCCATTAAATTGTACAAGGGGCTTGACTTTCATGCAAATTGTCATAATTATATCCACAGCCACTGAACTAAAAAAAAAACCAATCCCCATCCGAAGCTTTCAACCTGACAGCTCCTCTTGAAATGACAGATCCTCCATGTGCCATGTATCTAACACCCCAGCTGTATCTCTGTACAGCTCTGTCACCTCCTCTCAGGCTCACAAGACCCAGAGCCTGGTGCTTTCACGGTTATCATTTTGCCAACCCCCATCTCCAATGCTATCTCTACCACAGGGCCATGCTGATTATTTCTTTGATTCTCTTGCATGCTCAAAACCACTTGCTCTTTTCTCTCTGGCTGTCTCTGATCTGGTCACACCAGCTTTGAGAAGTGTGCTTAGATGCACACTTAATATGTATTATCATTAAAGAACATGATTTTCTGGGTCAAGGTCCCCTTCATCAAGAATGTTCTTAAACAGTCTAGTGTTTTTGAAGGAACTGGACACTTAAATATTCCATTTCCTAAATACCTCTCCAGGGCAAATTAGAACAGCTTTGTGTCTTGCACCTTGAAGATGACAACAGTCTGCTATGGTTTCATAGCTCTACTCCTGCTATTTTTGGAGAGGGGAAAACAAAATGGATTCAGAAAGGAGGAAGTTGCTTATTCTCCAGAAGCAAAAACACTTGCTGTCATAGCCTACATCACATACATCAAGTAGCCCTGGCCTATTCTGGTTCACCCACTTCAGAGCCACCCCAAAACACCATGCCTACATACATCTGCACTATTTGTGTGTTATCACACACACAGGAAAGATTTAACCCCTGCAGCATCTCAATGCTAGTCTCCATTGAAGAGGAAAAATCAGGGCAGAGTTATTTGTCATGATCATGAGGGAATCCACAGGCCTGAGACTGAGGGATTATCTCCAACCTGCTCTTTCAGAGCTACCCCACCTGTCTGTTTCTAACAGCTTTTCCTAGGGATGCTGAGTGTTTCATGATATCAACAAACAGAAATCTTCTCTGGAACATTTTCTGCCTTTATGGTGATTGTATGTTCACCACTTTTTGCCAGTATTCTCTTTTTCTCTCCATTTTCTTCACCAACACTTCACTTTTTAAAAGGTGCCAGATGCTTCTTCACCCTTAAAAATCACCTCAAATGCAATCAAGACATAGCCCCAGATGATTTACAATTCTCAATTATTTTCCTGAAATCCCTGTATAAGACAGTGCTAGGAGGGAAGATGGAGTGCTTCAGTTTCTTCAAGAACCAGTGTCAAAACAATTCTATCAGCCCATGGCGCTAAATACGTTAATTACTGTTTCTTAATTTCAAGAGACAAAACTTCAATTGTGATAACAGAAACATCCATCAGAAAAGGCATCATTGCCACATGATTAGCAGCTCTCCTGACACAACTCTGAGTTCCACATATTTGCAGGACTGTACTTTAAAAACATCATCAGAGGGAAATGAGTGAAGACAGTGAGAGGAATATTTAGTGCTTTTCCTGTTGCTGCAGGGCTGGTATGGAAATTAGTGACTCTTCCTGCCATGATAGCCCTTACTGTTTATGGGATTAGAGCAATGAATGTCTGGATTAGCCAGTATGATTCTTAGAATATTCTCAAAAATTCTGCCCCTATAGCCACCATTTCAGCCTCTTTAATTACAGAAGCAGGCTGTGCAGACACAGGTCAGCTATTCAGTGATTGTCAGAGCTTAATGTTACAAGTGATGACACAAAAGCAGAGCAAATTTTGTACTAGAATAGTTTCAAAGATCTGTACACATAGAAACAGACATTTTTATCACTAGCATCACAAGACTATTTTTATTTCCCCCAGAGTTCTGTGCACAGTCGTATATCCCTCTGCTTCAAAATTAGCTCTGTGCAAAACTGTTCCAGGGGTTGAAGACAGATCCAGTCCCTACTACACTCTGAATTTAATATAGAGATATTTTGGCATAATTCAGGCTTAGTTACTCTGGGAGCCATTGGCCAAACTTTGGTTCAGCTCTTGGTAATTCTGCTCCCTGCTAGAGGGGAGTCTGGTAGCTGCACTTTCCCCAGCCAGCCACCAATCTGAAATATCCTAAGGCATCACTGTCAGAGAGGTCTAAGCACTCTAAGTGCTTAGAGTGAAGGCCCTGGAGGCATTTCAAGAGGGACCTTCAGAAACTCTGACACCTGACATGACTGACAACTTTGCAAGTTGAGATCACTGTGATCCCCACCCATCTGCCCTGCCATAATGCAACTGTGCCACATTTTCGAGGTCAAATGATTCAATTCCCAACATGAACACTGGCACATTTGGAGGGGAGCATTCCCCTTGCATCTCCATTGAAACATCATTTTTTGAAGCACGTGCCCAGAGGGTGGTGAAAAAGATGCCACTGGTGTGTAGCAGGGTGAGTAACCCAGAAATCAACACTGCAGTCCCTCAGCTCCATGACTGTGCTGAAGTCTGTGCAGAAAGCACAGGAAGAGAGCACACTGGATTGCTGGGTGAAAATATCAGGATTCCATTTTCTTCATTAAAATGAGGTTGTCATACTGTTGTATCTCATTGACATTCACAGTAAACCTTTGTCATGGTTTGACATGGCTTGGGTTTTAGTTATTTGTGAGACATCCCTATACAACATCAAAGGGAATGTCTGAGGTCACTAAAAAAACTTTGGGAATGAATGTAATTCATTCCAATGCCAACCTGAGTGGGGAGATGAACAATTATTCAATTCTGTTGATAAATTTCCAAGTAAAAAATTAGCAATCATTAGTTAAGGGCATGTATTTAAGAGCTAAGTGTTTCAAGCATTACAGGAATTTGTAGTTAATATGCCCAGGCTGATTAAATGTGGCAAAGGTGGCCCTGGCTGAACTCTCTGCAGACAGGAAAGGATGTGAAGGATGGGAGTTTGTAATAATATGAGCAAAATTCTAATCAAAGTCCTGTCTGAACAGAAACCTTCAATAATTTTCATGGTGCTCTAGCACAAAACTGTTTAAAACTGGAGAAGATTCCTGGGCCAGTGTTGCAAACCATTCTACCAGTGTAGCCAAATCTGAGAGATGATGGTCAAAAGGGCTTTTGCCTACTCCTGCCAATCATCTCTCTTTGCCTGTCGACCCTGTTTCACTCACATGAGCTGTGTAAGTAGTTTTGGACTCCATCACTAAGCAGTGATTTATTGTTATTAAAGCAAAACTTTAACAGCCATTGCATAGGATCTAGGGGAGCAGGGCAGCAAGTCACCCTCAAGACACACTGCTGTATGAGACAGGGGGAGGGATGTGGCTCCTGGAAATGAGCCTGGTTAAAGGCTCTGATTCATGAGATCCATCCCTTTCTGCTCAGCAAGGTGTTGCCCTCACCTGCAGGGGAGTGCAGCTCCCCAGGCTTGAGATCCACAGAGGTGCAGCCCTGGTGAGACCTCCCTAAATGCAGGGGAGAGAGAGGTACCAGTGTTGTACCACACAGCAGCATCCTCAGCACTCCTGAATCCCACAGTTCAGACCTGGCTGGAATGCATCAATGAACTGCCCTCAGCCTGTGCTAGACACCAAGCACAGCTCTGCATTCCCAACATTTCAGGGGAGACCTCTCTCTGGAGGATAAGCCATCAGTGTAACATCCTTGCTGAAAAGGGTCTGGGGCAGCCCCTTTTCTCTCTGTCATGTGGAAAGTTAGGGTGATTAGGAAGATCACTTCAACCATTAAAAATCTGCAAAGTTCCAGCATCCCAGGCACACATCTGAACCCCAGGACCTTGCTTTCTCTCAGTAACTGACAGAGGTAAGTGTGTGTTAATCATTTGTGCTGTAAAAATCCTTTCTTTGCTGGAAGCCTTTTCTCTCTCACAGTTTCATTAAATTTTAGAAATCAAACAACCAGCTTTTAAACTGTCTGCTGGGACACACAAGTATATGAGCTTCCCACTAACAGGGACCACTCTCTTTGCATCTCTGTTACATGGGGATTGAATGTGTCCTTTTTCTAAGAGTGACAAGATCTTCAATCCCTGCAGGTTTTGCAAGGGTCCCCAAACAGCCATTGCCTCTCCTGTCACACTGACAGAGCAGGATCAGCTTCCCAGGAGGACAGTGGGGATGGCCTTGAAAGATCCTAGCCCCGGGCTTGTTATCAAAGAGCTGGAAAAGTGAAATAAATGAAAGAGACTCCCAGCACAGCACAAGCTTGCCTGCTCCAGGCTCAGTCTCACACCCACTGAGGTACACAGCAGCTCCTGACTGCATCCAGGGGGAAGAGGTGTTTTTCCCCACTATCTGCAATGATCAATGAGGAGCTGGAGCAGACCAGGCACCACTGAACTGGACTACCAAGAGCTGCTGGCTTTTATATGGGCTCAGCAAGGTCGTTCATCACCACAGCAGACACTGACTGCTTTCAGTAGCATGGAAAAGAAATTAAAAGTAGGCAAAAAAGACCTTTTTGTTTAGCTGGAGGATAAGCAATAGATCAAAATGTTTAAAATATTAGCATATCACTGCAGCTCAGACCCACTTGTGGGTTCCTGCAGCTTAGCACATGGCAGAGCTGCCACCTGAGCTGTGGTGACTTTGTTGGTGGATGATTGCCAAGAGAAAAGCGTGGTCTCAGAGATAATTACTGGGAGTGATCTGTGGTAGCTCTCTGCCATTGCCCCAGTGTCAATCTCTTGTCCAAGCTCTAGAGCTGGCTGGGGAGAGTAGCTATCCTGGACAGGTGGAGCTGCTTTCCAGGACAGTCTTCTAGTGGATTTGAGGGGGTTTTAAACTCAATACAGTAAATATTGCGTGGAATATAATTTTTTTTTATAGTATTGAGGCTATGCAGAGGATGCTTGCATATTGAATAGGGCCACAACATTCTCACTGCACAGGAAAAAGAGGCAGCAAGAAGCAGTCCCTGCCTACTATGACCAATTTCTACCATCAGAATGCTGCTTAACTTATTCCACTCATCAGGAAATCAAGCATTATGTCAGGCCAACAGCTGCAGAGATGAAGGTGAGTTCAGAGTAACCAATGGAGACAAACACAATCACCAAGTGTCTTCTCCAGCCAAGGTGCACCTGCACACTCAGCAGCAAGTCCTGGTGTCACACCTGGAGGGTTCAAGGCTGTTTGGAAAATGAACATTGCCCACACCACCAGCTCAAGTGAGACAGACCCTTGCTGGTCTTGCACTGACCTTCTCCAGCTCCTCTCACAGGGAGTGAGCAGAAGAATCCAGCTTCTCCTTCACATTTGTGTGCTGCTTCTCAGTGTTTGAATTAAAGGTATTAAAAGATGAGCAGACCCATGCAGCTGGCTGGAGCCACTAGAAAAGGAAATGCCATCAGGACAGCTGCTGCTCTGTGGGGTGGTCTGTGGCCACATGGCATCTCTGATGTGCACCAAGGGAGCCCATCACAGAAGCTATTTTCCACACTGGAACAGAAATACAAATAAGAATGTTCTTGTTCACATCTAACCATTCTGTAACTGATCTCAAGGCTGAACTTCCATTTAAAAGCCATTTAGCCAAAAGTTTTGCCATTGAAATTGTTAGCAGTGTTTCCTCATCTGACACATCATATCCCTGTGCATTTTTTCTCTGTGTGTGTGGGTATGGGCATAAAAAAACCCCTCAAGACAGCAGATAAACAGGATTTTCAACTATGTCTCCACCCTGTGGGTCTGAATAACCACCTCTCTTTCCTTAGCTGACTGCCAGACTGCTAAATTCATATGAAAAAGAAAGTATTTGTACATAAACCACACATCTATGCATAAAACAGGTTGTCTGGGGAATGCAAGCTTTGGAGTTTATTGGTGAGTTGAGCTGTGACTCAGGGAGCATGTAGAGACCTTGCAAAATTATGTATCCTGCAAGTGCATCAAAGTGGCCAGAAAAGGGAAAAACAGCTGTGCATGTTTTTCTCTCTCCTCCTCTCACTTTGGGACTAAGCCTATAAAATAATAAGATGCCTTTCCAGTATTATCATTTGTCTTGATTTTCTGTAGAGAATTACATAACAGCAATAGCCCTATTAGCATTCAGCCCTCAGTTCTTTGCTTTGTGCTTTCTCCTTTATTCCTTTTGCTTAATAAAATAATGAATTTTGCATTTGATAGATGCCTGACAGCTCAGGGGACTCAGCTGTCCTTTATTTAGCTGTTGAATAGGAAAACTTGGAGCTCTCCTGCATGACAGTCCCTTTGCAATATGCCAGCTCTGTCCACACATTAGGGAGAATTCAAGTAAATTCTGATCACACTAAGCCAGTGATATTGATGAGAACCTAATAGAGCAAGAGGGACTGAAAGCTGTCACTGCCAGAGGGCAATTAGTTACCAGATAGTCCCATTTGCAATTCCTAGGATGTGAATAGGTTGGGAAGTGCTGTGTGCAAGGGCTGCATGTGCAGGCTCAGAGCATTGTGTAAGGGAACTATACCTGGAGCTCTAAGGTATCTCTATTAAAGCAAACAATACTTCTTCACCTGCATTTCTGATGATCTCCCTTTTCATCCCTGCAGGGGAAAGCCCTCAGGGGTCTGGAAGGTAGCTATCCAGAAGGACATATGGGCTCCCTCCCCAGAGCAGGGAAGGAGGAGCTGCTGCAATGCCTCACTGTGCTCTGGGACCATCAGCTGAGATAAAGCTGGGCAGCAGCAGCCACAGGAGCAAAGCACACCTCAGTCCTTGGTTTCCCTCCCTGCCCCTGCCTCTCTGTGGTGAGCTGTGCAGCCCACAGGCTCCAGCTCAGTGGGGCAGAGGGATGATCACCAGCAAATGCAATCCTTGGGCAGCTGCAGGCACTGAGGAGCTGCCACACACAGCCATGGTGCCTGCAGGGCACAGCTGCTGCTCAGGGCACAAACCCTGCCTTGGTCAGAACAGAAAGAGGCAACATTTCTCCTGCCATGAATCAGCAGGGGATCTGGGTGCCAGGGATGTAGGTCTGTCTGTCCAGAGCAGCAGCTGCAGCAGAAACCAGCAAAAGTTTCATTTAATCTGGTTACAGTGTCAAAATGTCATAAATGGGTCAGAAACACTTCTCCAAGAGGGTAAATCTGGTGAGGACTTGTGCCTTTCCCTCCCTCTTTATGTTATGGCATAAAATATTTTTATTTGTAGAGCTGAGAGAGGGGAAAGGCAAGCTCTCACATCTTTTCAAGGGAATGGTGCTGTTTATTGAACTTTCTGATGCAGCCACTAGATGCCCCTGTTTTCTGATGCCTGCTCCAGAGTGGGGCATCTGCCAGGATGCAGCAACCAGGGCCAGAATTTGGGGCTCATGCCACAGAGAAATCCTGACTGCTTCAGCCTCCTCTTCCCTAGTGACCTTTGAGTTAGCTGAGTCTGTTGTTCTAGATGTGGAATTTAGGAGAGACAGTGCTGGTCACTAACAGGAATGGTGTCATCCATCTTCTGCCTTTTCTGCTCCTGTGTTGTGGTGGCTCTGGAGGAGGTGACAGAGCTCAGCCACCTGCACCTGCAGGTCCTGTTCCTGTGACCATACAGCTACTGCAGTGCCCAAGCCCTGGAGCAGCACTCTTGGAGCCACTGCCTCTTGGGGGTGAATCCATCCAAAGCAGAAGAGCCAGACTCCTGGCAAAGCCATTAACACAAGCAGAAACATTTCCCAAATGAAGCCTGAAGTGTTTCCTTGTGCACAGCTCCAGCAATGAGGTTGATTCAAATGGGAATTTGGCACCTGGTCTGGCCAAGGGAGCTTTTGTGGCTGCTGAAATAGTTCTGCATCCAGAAGATTAATGCTTGCACCATGTCATTCCAGCCCCACAGGCACCCACGGTCAGCACACAAAATCACATTTGCTCCATCTGAAGTGATCACTCCCACAAAATGAGCTTGGCTTAAGTAAGGATTTATTTAAGAGTTTCTTAAGTTAAGATGAGCAGATGTTTCTGCTTCAGTTATTCCTTGACCAGGCTTTATTGGGCCAGCAAAGTCTACTTACCAAAGTCCATACTAGGCCCTAAGATAACAATGTGTGATAAATATTTCAGTCAGATACCCAACTCAGAACTCCTGTGAAACACAGCAGTGATTTATGGATTTGGAGTAAAATGTCCTTGTTTGTGTTCTGGGCATTCAGTCTCAGGAACACAGGAAATATTAAGAGATCTTGCTTGAGCTTTTTTCTTAACAAGGTGAGCAAAGTGATGGGAAACCTTCAGAAGAGAAAAAAGAGTGACCTCTCAGGATGAGAACACCTATAAAGGGCTTCTGCTTCCCAATCCTTCCTATTTCCAGGAGTAAGATGCCTAATTAGCACTCCTGAGTGTGATGTGGGCTCAGAGCTCTGACTCATCTGGGAAGCTGTTATTTTTTTTTTGCTGGAGAATCTAAGAGCAGTTCCAAGGAAGAAGCACTAGAAATTCCTAGTGACCTAGTATCACAAAAATTACTGTATCTAAATCACCTTTGCAGATGCTTAGAAACTAGTAGTTGTTGCTCCATCCTTCTACCACTGAAACTAAAAGGTTCCTCCTGCTTCCCTTCAGGAGCTCTGGATTAGGATGCAAAACTCATGACACCTCTACTTACAGCATCCTGCTGCCAGTACCTGTTTAGTGAGGTTTGATCCACTAGGTTTTGGTTATGAGACATAAAAGCCTGGTATCCAGCCTTAGGATCAGAAGGTTTACAGAGATGTATCCCACAGCAGGTAGCACAGGCAGCCCTGGGGCTGGTCTTCCCCAAAACTGACATTGTGTAGGCCAAGCCACTTCTCTGGAAATCACATATCATCTGCCATTTTTTCATAAATAAATTAAAAAAAAAAAATAATAAAGGAGGTCTCAAATATACAATAGCAAATGAAGTCTGGATTAACTGATATCTCTCTTCTCTCAGTGATTTCCTTGTGTTTTCCCTTGGGCCTGTGCTGCTCTGTAGGATTATGGCATTCCAGAGCCATTGGCATAATGATAACATGACTAAGAAATATGGAGACTCCCCTCTCCACGTTAATCTGTGCCAAGAGAATACTGAAGGAAGTAGATAAAAGAGTCACTAACACTGAGTCACATTTTGCTTCTAAGAATTGCCTTCCAGAGGCTGTAGCCATTTTGCAACCTTTTTAATTTTCAGAGAAAATGCCTCCTGTGCCATAATTAAGAGTTTAAAATGCCACAGGGTCCTGTTTATCATGATAACGTATTTTGCTAGACTTTTTGTAAGTCCTTTGAATATCTTTCAGCCAGTCCATTAGATGGGGCTGTGATACTGGGGATTTTAATCACAGATATTCATTATTCAGTTATTATTCATCATTTTAATAAAAAAAGGGGCATATTTCCTTTGTTTCACAGGCAGCGAGATCTGGTGAGGGATTTCAAAGAGTGGAATAATTTGGTTATCTTCAGTGTTGGCTAGCTACATCCACAAATTTGCAGGGAGAACCCTGCAAAATCAGGCCCACCTTTCTCTCCTGCTCTTACAGAAGGCATGGGCATCCAAAGCAAAGACACCTGTAAATGAGGCAAGCAACAGAAGACATATGGGAAGCAGTCTTTTAACTCATGTGATGACTAATAGCATGTTCCCAGCTGGAACATCGTTTGAGACCTCTACACAGTTCTTCAGTAGGAAAAAAAAGATCTGTGTAATTGTTTTAGCAATGGTGTGCAGAGGGCCCTGGAAATGGAAGATGACATCAGTGCACCATCCCATTGAGACAGGACATCAGATGTTATGGCAAAAAGTCAGATTGCTCTAGTGCCTGCCTGATGCAGGAAGATGCAAAGGGCAAAAGTAACTTCCCTGCAAGCTGCTTTGCCTCAAGGAAGGGGAAATGCTGTAAATATGTTGAGCAGTCAGAGATTATCACATAACAGTATAAATGTGTGAATGTATTTTAATACATAGTGATGGTTCCTTTGACAAAAACAGTACCTAAATCATGGAGATGTTAAGGTTGGAAAACACCTTTAAGATCACCAAGTCCAACCACCAGCCCAGAGCCACCACCTTGTCACCACTAGCCAATGTCCCTAAGTGCTATATCTTGACATTTCTTAAACATTTCCAGGGATGATAAGCCCACCACATCCCTGGAATGCCTGTTCCTATGCTTGACAACCCTTTCCATGAAGAAACCTTTCCCAAATATCTCATCTAAACCACCCCCCATGCAACTTGAGGCCATTTCCTCTTGTCCTGTAACAAGTTACTGGGAGAAAGGGCTGACCCTTACCTTGCTACCACATTTCAGGGAGTGTGGAGAGCAATGAGATTCCCTCAGAGCCTCCTTTTCTCCAGGCTACACACCCCCAGCTCCCTCAGATTTGTGTTCTAGAGCCTTCCCCAGCTCTGCTGTGCTTGTCTGTACAAAACAGTTCAGCCTTGTCCCATCACTATTCTGACCATATAAAAAGTCACTCTCCTTGGTTTTTTTTAAGCTCTCTAAGTACTGGAAGGCTGCAATGAGGTTGCCCTGGAGCTTTCTCTTCTCCAGGATGAACAACCCCAGCTCTCTCAGGCTGTGTTGACAGAACAGGTGCTCCAGCCTGTATAAAATATATTTCCCTGGAAGGGGATCTGATCAATGTTCAAGAAAGGGTCTGGCATCGGTCAGCATGTGCTAATCAATTGAATTGTGCATCACTTGTTCTCATTTTCTTTCTTTTACTCTTCATGCTTATAAATTCTTCTAATTTACTTCATTCCAGCTATTAAATAGTCACATTGTTGTGTGATGCCAAACTGCCTACTGGGATTAACCCACAACAACAGGCAATCCTGAAACCAGACAGCCCCCTCTGTCCTTAAGTGCTATATCCAGCCCACCCAGCAGCTCTTCTGCAAAACTCTCCCTGGCTCTGCAGCAGCTGAGCAGCCAGTCCCTATGCCAGTGCTCCCTGACAAAGTGATGCAGGGAGACTCACAGAGGAAGTGTTTGCTCAAATATTTCATTTATTGCCATCTTTGTACTAAAGCTCACAGGAGAAGTGGACTCTCTCAAAAAGGGAATGCCCTTTTGCAGGGGTGGCTGGAGGGCAGCAACATTAAATGCCACTTGGCAGAGAGCACAGCTGTGGAGAGTGACCAATTATTTCTATTTCCTCAGTGCAGGAGCATGGACAGTGGGGGAGCCATAGGCAGGGAATCAGAGAAACCAGAGCCCACTGCCTCAGGTCTTCTACCAAATAATCTCTAACTCTGTGGTAGCTGAGCAGCCTGTTCAGAGATACAGAGATACAGTGTTTGTTCAACTTTTTTGTCATAAACTTTACATCAACTAAAGTTCCCAAAAGGTCAAAGTATGGTTAGAATGATATTGGAAGTATTTTTGTAGAAACCAAAATATTCTACTCTTCTACAGTTCCATGATTCTGTGATTCTACAGTTGTCTCATTCAGAACCCAAAGTAGAGGTGATATTGCAGATCATCAAACTCCTTCAATGCCTTAGTCTGGGCAGATGGATCCTGCACCAGGTGCTGGAAGAGGTTTAGGGGCTGTGCCTCCTGGAAGTCTGGGGGCAAGGAGATCTCCTCGGGCATGTCCTCATTGCCAAAGAAGAAGTGCTTGAGGCGTTTCTCCTCTAGGCAGCAGCGCAGGTAGTGCATGATGTCATCCACCCGCATCAGGAGATACTTGTGCTGCCATTCTGACAGAGGGATCAAGGTCAGGAGGTGCATGACCGTGGTTTTCAAGGCATAAACAGAAATGCCCGAGCCCTCCAGAAGGCGGGCACAGAGCCGCAGGCACTTGAGGTGGCAGCTGCGGGGTGGAGCCTGCATGGCAACCTGCCTGAAGAACTTTGCCTCTGCCACAGCATAGCTCTCCAGCCATGTGGTGCTCGGGGGGAACTGGGCCCCTGTGGGCTGGCTGCTCAGGAAGATGTCCGAGTCACCTTGCTGCACACTAAATACCATCTCCACAAAAAGGCTTCTCCCAGAGTCTTTCACCAGCCTCATCTTGCAGGAGCGGCAGGAGGGAAGCACCTTCATCCTGTAGTGACGGGACTGAGGCACCACCGACCAGGCTGAGATCACAAAGGTCTGGAACCAGAGGGCAATTTTCTCCCCATCTAGGTAAGGGCCAGTGCAGAGGGTGTGCAGAAGGCTGGGGACCTGATTTCTCTTCAGCTCCTCCGCAGAGCGGTGCAGGAAGCACTGGATGCTCTGGCCTGGCTGTTTCCCAGCGCACGTGCACACCTGCTCCACGCGGATGCGCATGGTCGCCTGCGGCATCTGCCCCGTGGTGTCTGGCTCCAGGTGGAAGGCATGCCCAGGGGGAGGCTTCAGGGGCACAAACATGCAGTAGATAACATCCTCCTCCTTATGGGGACTCCACCCTTCACAGGCACTGCCCACCCCAATGACTGGTTCCAGCACTGGGAAGAAGCTGTCTGAAAAGAGAGTATGGGAGACTTGGAGAAGGTCACTCAGCAGCTCCTGCACCACCCGTCTCCTGGAGGCCAGCTTTGGCACTGACAGCTGGAAGCGTTTTGAAAAGATCCAGATCATATTCATCTCAGCAGGGTTTTCTTCCTCACTTTCTTCACTCTCTGAGTCCCTGCTGCTGTCCACCTGACAGATTCTTTTCTTGAGACACCAGCAGAGTGCCAAGAGCAGCACGAGGACTCCAGCAACGGCCCAGAACAGCCACTGCTGTAAGGCAGTCAAGAGCACGGCTCCCCCAGTCGCCACACTCAGCTCCAGGGTCCTGTGGGCCAGCTCCTGCAGCATCTGACTCCTCTGCTGGTTGAGGACCTCATCTGAGTACACATTGATGTAGTGGAGGATCCATTGCACAAGCCAGAGGAGGAGTAGTACGATCATTATGACCTGAAAGGGAACAGAGAGGAGTGCAGCAGGGCTGAGAAGAGAGGGAATGAAGAAAAGAGAAATGAAAGGAGGTGGCAATGAGGAGACAAGGGATGAAAGATAGCGGGCAGGAAGGAGAGGGGGCTAGGCAGGTGGCAGGCAGCAAAGCCTGCACCCAATCCTGGTGGTGGCACCGTGCCCTTTTGCCCCCTGGAAGGGGCTGTGCCCTGGATGCAGGATGGGAAGCACTCTCTTGGGTGCCTGTGTTTGTGGTCCTGCCCTCATCCAGCACAGCATCTGGCCGTGTGTGTCCTCTTGATGCTCATCCCCGGGGCAGTGCTGCTTGCTGCTGCCATTTATACCTGCTGCTCACTGTGACATCTCTTGTGATGTCACTGGTACGAGAGACATCACAGCCAGGCCGGCTCACCGTACTGGGGCAGCACAGCCTGCTGGTGCTACTTCTACCAGCCTCTTGCTGTGACATTCCTTGTGATGTCATTGGCACCAGAGACATCACAGCCAGGCCAGCCCCACCCTTCATCCCCACCCTAGCTCAGACCCTCACAATGCCCCAAGGAACCAAAGCCCTGACACCCACCAAATGCAGGCCCACTGCTCTGGAATGGCCCCCAGAGCTTCCCTTTAAAAAGCAGGACAGCTCTTCCCCTGAACCCTTGGCAAACATAAAATTGGATGATGCAATTCATGGATGTTTTGCTCCTAGAGATCCCCTGTGGTGAGATGGGATTGGTTCCCTTGGCACTGATCTCTGTGCTTGTGGGGGTGCTCTGGGGGCCTTTGTGACACCCCTGGGTGTGGAGTACAGAGGACCCCTGGGTGTGGGGTACAGAGGAGGACTTGGGGGCTCTCGTGGATGAAAGGCTGCCATGAGCCAACAATGTGCACTCACAGCCCAGAAATTCTGTGAAATACTGGCTGCTTCAGCAGAAACATGGGCAGCAGGCTGAGGGAAACGCTTCTGTCCTCAGCAGGCCCCACCTGCAGCCCGGTGTCCAGGCCTGGGCTCCTCAGCACAAGAAAGATGTGGAGCTGTTGGAGCAGGCTGGCCTGGCCGTGATGTCTCTGGTGCCAGTGACATCACTAGGGATGTCACAATGAGGGGCAGGTATAAATGAGAGCAGCAGGCAGTGCTGTGCTAGCCCAGCCTGACACAGGGTGACTGCACACACAGCACGGAGACTGCCCTGGATGAGAGATGGAGCACAAAGGCAGAGCTGTCAAACCCTTCCCTCTGTCCTGCTGAAGGCCATGTCTGCCCTAATGCTGCTGGTCACTCTGGTGAAAAGCATCCTGCAGAACGCCAGGGTGGTCAATGACGAGCTGGACGGGGCCATGTGGCAGCGCATGCGGCGCCGCTCCGAGTTCCTGCGCCAGCAGATGCGGTGGATGCTGGAGGAGCTGGAGCACCAGGCTGAGGAGCAGGCTGCTGCATCCCAGGGACCTGTGCTCTGCGCTGCCCTGCTGCAATGGCAGCTCTGGGCTGCTGCTGCAATCCTGGTGCTGCTTGTGGCGCTCTGCTGGCAGCTGAGGAGCAGAGGCTGTGAGGTGCTGCTGAGCTGGCAGCTGAGCACCTCGAAGCCGGCAGCCCCCGTGCCCTGCACCCCCATCCCCACACTCCTAAACCCCCTGACTTTCCCACCAAACTGGAATCGGAGGTGGAAATCCAAGTGCAAACTTAAAAGAGTAGGTTAACAATTGAAAGAAAGTAAATTAGAAGAATTTATAAGAATAAAAGTGTGAAAAAAGAAAAGTGATGCACAATAAAATTTATCACCATGCACTGACCGATGAGAGACTCTTTCCCAAACAATGATCAGCTCCCCTTCCAGGTAACTCCCCCATTTTATATACTGGCTCTCCTTTTGTACTTGTAGAAACATCTTTTATTGTTCTTGACTGTAGTAGCCAAACAAAGTTTCAGTTAGCGTTTTTCTATTTCTGATAATTTTCTAATTTTTCTCATTTCAATTCTAATTTTGACTTTGTTAACCTCATGATAACACTGTAGTGCTCCTGAATTGCCTACTCCTTCTTCAAAAGGTCATGAACTCTTTTTTTTCCCTGAGTATCAGCACCTGGAGATAGCCTACTCCTGCACCTTTAAGATTTCCTTCTTGAAGAATCTCCAGCCTTCCTGAACTCCTTTGCCCTTCCTGAACTCCTTGGCACTTCTTCCTGAGGGACTCTGGGAATCAATCTCTTAAACAGGAAAAAATCTGGATGACAATTCTGCTAACCACCATATTTACTTCTCAAGAACCAAAAATTCTATCATTTTATGATTTTTATGCCCAAGACTTTTAATGCCAAGAAAGTCTGCTACCTTGTAATAGATGCAGGAAATCAGGCTTCCTTATTTCTACAAACTTGAAAAAGACATTAGGCCTGTGTGAAACAAATATGTATACCCCACTAAGCAAGGCAAAGTTACCCTTAAGCGACAGCACAAAAGTTCAGTGAGATAATCACATTAGCATTACTGAGTTAGCCATGCATGTGAAGCACAATACAGCTCCTATTTCCTATTTGTCTGCATTATGAATCTAAAATATTCATATTTTATTGTCTTGTGTTGACAGCAAACTGTTAGAACAGAAGAATGGCTGGTTTTGTGTGTCTGGAGCTTCATGTCTTATTTAGTGCAAGACTGAATGGCAAGCAGAATTAATCAGGTTCTCAAGTGCACTTTATCCAAGGCTGTCCACACTAGCAGTCCTTAAACAAGCTGGGAGTGGGAATCTGGTGTCCTTTCCATTGGCTGGAATATATATATTCCACCTGCTCAAAAATCCCAAGGGAATTGAGCACTCAACTTGTCAGCAATTTTAAATAAGATTTTAAGATTTAACCTACTTAATGCCTCTCTGAAAAGCCTAGGTTCAAGGCAGGACATGCATGTGGCTGAAGGCTGCTCTGATCTGACAGCACCCTTCACTCTGTGCTGGTGCTTCTGGCACCTGTCGAAACAGGGATGCTGTGTGCACCCAGTGCTGTGGGAACAGACAGTGGGAATATCAGCTTGGGACAAACAGCAAAGGGATCTGAAGCACTATTCATGCTTGTCTTGGGTTGTGGCCAGAAATGTGTATTCTGTCACCATCTGTTAAACCAGGTGGGGCAGTGACCTTTATCTCCTGGCCCATATTATCTGCTAATGGGCCATCTTTAACACCAGCTGGGGCAATCATCTTTATCTTTCCCACAGCCCATCCTCCCTCCAGGAAGATATCATCTGCTGCTGGGCCATTGAGACCCAGGGCATGACTGATAAAATTCCATCATCCCACTGGAAGATGCTCCAGCCAGGGGAGGAGCCAAGCCTTTCCTACCCAGATAAAAACTGAGATTTTGGACACCAAGGTACCCACTTTCCATTGGATTCCAGAGGAAAGCCAGACCTTTCCACATCTTTTCTGGACCTTCAGAGGAAAACTGCACCTTCTCCAGGAGCACTGCTCCAGCTGAACCACATCTGCCACTGCAGGAGGATGCAGCCACCATTGAATGGGACTGTGCCAACACCCTGACTGACTGATGGGTGTCAGCTTGGATTCTGACTCTGGCAGTGTTTTGGGATTGTTTTTTTGTAATACTGTATTTCTATTTTAATTTTCCTAGTAAAGAACTGTTATTCCTAATTCCCATATCTTTGCCTGAGAGCCCCTTAATTTCAAAATTATAATAATAATTTGGAGGGAGGGGGTTTACATTCTCCATTTCAAAGAGAAGCTTCTGCCTTCATTGGCAGACACCTGTCCCTCAAACCAGGACAGTGCTTTAACAACCCTCGGTATTTCCCTGCAGTTTTGTAAAAGACTGCCAGCTAAAGACTAGAAATGCAATGTGGTGCATTTCTGTGCACTATATGTTGCATCTTCCTGCTGCATCCTGGTCTGTGGGTCTGATGGAAACCCTGGGGGAACTTCTCTGCTGTTGTGCTGGGTTTAGACTCGGGAATCAGGAGTTTCCCCTGTTTTTGCTCCACAAGCAGCAGCTTCTGTGGCTCCCTGTGAGCACCAGGGAGAAAAGCTGTGTGTGCTCTCCATGGAAAGGGTTTCCCTGCCATGCTGCATGCTGGTCCCTGAGCACAGGTGGCCACAAGGAGCCTGGCAGCTGCCTCCTTTAGGGAATCACAGAAAGCAGCTTTGCCTCAAGAGCTCGGCATGGCAAAGGGCCCAGAGCAACCTGTGGTGCTGCCTGTCACACCTGTCAGAAGGAAGCTGTGATGAAAACAAGAAACTATCAATAATGCTCTGAATTCACTTGGAAATAATGAAAACAACGAAGCAGCCAAGGAGCCCTTCTTGGGCTGTATGTCACTGTTCCCTGTAGTCACACTGTCACCAGTCTGCCCTGGAACAGGGTCCACAACAATCTGCTGCAAAGTGTTATTGGCCCCACAAAAACCTGAGTGCTAAATCCCCCACCCCCAACATAAATTATTCTTAAAAAAAAAAAAAAAAAAAAAAAAAAAAGGAATGATTTTGCAATTGTTTTTCAGTTTTTAAAATTGATGTTGGAAGCTGCTTTTCCTACAGGACCTTGCAGGGCCCCTGCTTACTCAAGTGAGGAGGAAACTCCCTTCTTTTGTGGTCTTAAATGGATCACCAGCCAGTCTCCATCCCCTCTGACTCCTCCATGAAAGCAGGAGTGGCATGGGCTCTTCATCCCATGTTTTCCATAGGAGTTTCCACCCCACTGACTCTGCTAGAACAGGCTGCACACTTATTACACAACTCCAGAGTGTAGTCATGCAGTCATGACTATCAGCAAATGTCTTCATCCCACAGTGTTCACTGTTCTTTCTTCATCACTTCTTAGTTTGCAAGAAGTCCTGCTAGGAAGGAAGGGGAACAAAAAATATTTCTGTGCAGCTCTCTAAGTTACCTAATGATTGTGTGGATCATGTTGCTAGAAAAAGCTGCCCTGAAGAGCCATACTCTATGGCCCTGAAGGCTTTCACCCCTTTTCAAATAAACCTGATCAGCATTTAATGGGGCCTGTGACAGCCCTGGGAGGATGGACTACTCCAACAGTATGTTTTAATGACAATATAAATTCATTAATTTATTTTTTTAAAGAGTGCATTTCACTAAATCAGCTCTCTTACTACAACACAGCAAATCAAAAGTCTCTCTGCCTTGTGTTGGTTGCTCATTTTCCACATTCTCAGAAAATCTTGTTGAATCCCCACATGACACATTATGTGTTTAAATTAGTACTTAAGGAGACTATTGAAAGTTTATTGCTGTTATCGTTGTCATTCACTGGGTGTGCCTGTCCCTTCCTCCTTTTTGTCTGCTGAATGAAACTGTCAGAAACACAGCTTTACCACTGCAGGGCATTTGCAACGGCAGTAAAAGAATAAAAGAAGCATTTTTTCCTAATCTCTCTGTGCACTTCATCATCCTCCATCACTGTAAGCCTACCAAATTTTAACTTTAGAAGTGCATCCTATAACAATTTCTTCCTACAGCACAAACTATTTAGGCAAACTAGCGATTATTCTTCCACACTAACATCAACACAAAGCAGATTAGAAGAATTAAATGCACAAGAGTGCACTTCTTTTATGATTATGCACCCTTAATCTTCAGAAGATGGTTAATTACATTTTAAGCAGTATAAGAGTCCTAACATATTTGTATATTAATAAAAATTCTCACCAGGGGTTTAAATCTAACATGTATTCACAGGTATAACTAATGGCATTTTTCAGTAATGCTGTGAAAAAAAATATGCCTGTAAGTTAGTACCTTCACACAGGAAACTGCTGGGAGTTTTTAATTTACTCTCTAACTATTCTCCTAATCATTCTCTTATCATGCTGGGATGGCTAAATGCATACAGATTATAATGATGGTGTGCACCCACCACAGCAGTGTCAGTGATGACATTTGCCAGTGCTTGAAGTCAGGCTGCTGCAATCAGAGCTCTGCAGCAGAGGCAAGCAGGGAAGGAACAGGGATGACACTGCAGCCCGGTGGTTTCACAACAACTCACATTTGCTGGTTTAAGGCTTATTCCAGTTCAGAAAGGGATTAGTCTCCACCTAGGACAGGCCCGAACATCTCTGTGATTCAGAGGTTTTATGTCATTATTAGGAAACTCTTTGGGAAAAAATTTTCGTGGAAAGGGTGACTAGGCATTGGAACAGGTTCCCCAGGGAAGTGGTGAAGTCACCATCCCTGGAAGCATTTGAAAAACAAGTAGACATGGCCCTTTGTGATATAACTTAGTAAGCATGGTGGCATTGGGTCATAGGTTGGACTTGATGATCTAGAGGTCTTTTCCAACATTATTGATTCTGTGATTCATACTCAGAAATGTTGGAAGTTCAAAAGGACTTCCTTCCTACAAATCCTGCTAAGTGAAGACAACACCTGTCATTTGTCTTTGCTTCAATCTCCAAGAAGCCAGAGCACTGACATCCACAGCAGAATCAGTATTCTGTCTCCAAATCTGCTCTTTGGAAATCTCAACTTCAGACAGTCCAGAATTTAGGCTAGGGTGAAACCCAGCCTGATTCAGGGTCAAAATCTTCTTTGTTTTCAACCCAAGGCAGCTTCAGTAAAACAGGAGGAGTGAACTCCGAGGGGAAGAGACAGTGTACCAAAATGGGAAGCGGGTTCTTTCCTCCTGGATTCACCCACTAGAGGGACCCGTTTCACTCCCTGAACGAGAGCAGAACGGAGCAAGCTCCGGGGAATATGTACCATGGGGAAAGGGAGAAAGCAGGTGCTGCTGATGCTGCCTGCAAGTGCCGAGTTCAGTGGCCACAGGCTTTGTCCTTCCCTGGGATGTGTTTGTTCTGTTGGCTGACCAACATCATGACAGCTTCCTATGGAGGGGCCACCTGAGTTTCAGGAAAAAGAAACTTTATAGCTCAACTTTATTTTTCTCTCTCTTTGGTCATTTCCTCCCACAGTGGATTGTCTTCATGTCTACATCCCAAAGCAGACAGTGTCATTCCAAAACCTCCCCAGGGCATAAAAGATAATTTGGGAAAGGAGGAAAGAGCTGAACTTTTGAAATATGCTGCCTAATTATTAGTATTCCTCATTCTGAGCATTATTTGTGGCAAGGATGACTCATTGCCCTTGAACACCCACTGCCAATCTATTTCCTCTAATGTCGCTTCTCTTTTTGATTTTCCGGATACAGATAGCTGACTGCTTATCTACTCCTACCATTAAAATGATGCATAACTGCTGCATTTTGCAGATGGAAACATTATGGACACTGAAATGTCATCACAGCCCCATTTGCTCATCTGCTGTTATTTACTTTCAGGCAGACAATACTTAGTACAAGGCACACACAATGCAGGAGTTAGCACAACATTCATCACATTGATACTGGGATGCACAATGCATGCTGCCACGGATCAACAGAAACACTCTGGGCTGGAGGATTTACAGAGCTCCCCATCTCCCTTCAGGCTCTGTACAAATTTTCCCTGGCTGAGATGCTGTAGCTCTGGAAAGGAGCCAAGGCATGGCTGTGTGCCAGTGGGAGGGGTTCTCAAAAGAGGAGGATGTAGGGACCTACTGTCAGAGTGACCTTCCTTCTTGTCTGGGATACAACCCTGCACTGGTTTGCTCCACAGCTTGCCAGAGCCATCCCTGCACACTGTGCTCCCTGGGAGGTTTGCACAGCACTCCCTGTGTCATCACACTGGTGAGGTTTTTTGTGGTTGCAGATGAAGCTCTCTGGAAAAGCACTCTGAAGTTCTGCCACACCATCAAGTCACATGAAGCAAACGCCCAGCTATCCAAAAGCATGTCCCAGGGAAATCAATAGTCCAAGAAAAATTGTTTAGAACACTTCAGTCCTTCAAAACAGAAGCCACAATGCCTTACACCTGTGTTTTATCATGTGCCTTGTCCTTTATAAACACCCCACAAAAATTGCCCCACAGCAGGAGAGTTTCCACTTCAGTGGGGGAACTTAGCAGATGAATGCTGCCCCTGGAGAGCTTTCAGGAACAGCAAGACTCCTTACATTGGTTTTGAGAGCAATGAAACAGGCTGCCCAGGAAGTGGAGTCACCATCCCTGGTGGTTTTTAAATATCATGAAGATATGGCACCTGGGGTCATGGTTTAGTGGTGAACGTGGCAGTGCTGGGTTAACATTGGACTTGATGATATTGGAGGTCTTTTCCAACCTAATCATGATTCTATGATTCTTTTATAATACTCAGCCAAGGGATGAGTCTTCCTTGACAATGAACTAGCAATAATGAAGATGAGGTGCTGTCCTTGGGATGTGTGGGGACTGTTTCTGTGCTTCTGTGAGCCTCCAAAAGAAGGGATTGATATCTCTTGAAGGCAGGTGGTGGGGCACAGCAGGCAGGGGCTGCACCTCACAGGGCTTTAGTTCTCTGGAGGTTGGGAGATTGTTGGTGCACACCTGACTCCATCCTATTGCTTACCCACCTTCAGCCACTTTTTGAGAAAAAAATCCTGCATTACCTGGACCTTTGGTGACCATTCTGATGTACTTAGTGCCAGAGATTTCCAGGAGAAGCCAAAGAAAAATCTCATCTATCAGAGGATGATGAAAAGCAAATTTTGTAGTGTGATGGAGCTCTTCTGTCTCACGTTTCTTTCTTACTGATTCAGCTTTCTTTCAGTCAGCATGTGTGGAAACTTCTGGCTTCACATTTGCATCAAGGTGCTCCTCAGTGCCGTCAGAAAACTATCTTGGAGTGCTGAAAAAGAGCAAAACAACCACAAAAAGGTGTGGGGATGATAGCAAACAAACAGAGCTGTTTGGAGAACACGGGGAATGGGTGCCAGGGGAAGGGATCTGGGACAAAATCCTCACCCAGTGCCAGACAAGGGCTCAGCCTCGCTGTTCCCCTGAAGCCAGATCTGCTCCAAGTAGTTTCTTCCTTTTCCTTCCACGTGGTTCTGAGTGTTTTAATCTTTTCCTTTTGATGCCCTTTTCAAAGAAAGACTTTTGCCATATGGAAATCTGCAATTAGACCAGCTCTTGGTTGCCTCATATCTGCCACATAAAACAAAGTCAGTCACTTTCGACATCTGAAGGCAGCTGGCTGGAGTGGTTGGATCCAGCTTCAAACAGCATTCACATTTGTTGGGCTTCTCCTCCAATCCCAGTTTTAAGATCTGCTTTGCCATAAAAAGAATGATGAGTTTGTAAGTTTTATGAGAGTGTAAAAAAAGCAGGACTGAGGAATGGCTTTGCCAGGTCACATCAGAGACCCCTCAATCCTGTGTCCTCCAGCTGGGCCCAGGGCAGCTGGACACAGAAGGAAGAAGATACAGATGTTACAAGCAGGCTGCCATATTTCCTCAGCATCTGGTATTTGAGATCAAGTAATTCCATCAGCTATGCATTAGTTTATTGTGGTGGAAGGCTAGGCACTGCAGCTGGCCATCCAGGGGTACCACAAATTTCTGATACTGTATGCACTCAAGAATAGCATTTAAAAAACTTCTGTCTCTGTTGCCCAGAGAAGTTGTGGATGGCCCATCTCTGAAGTGTTCAAGGCCAGGCTGGATGGAGCATTGGGTGACCTGATCTAGTGGGAAGTGTCCCTGCTCATGGCAGGAGGTTGGAACTGGATGATCTTTAAGTTCTCTTCCTACCCAGTTATTCTATGATTCTAAATCAACAGCTACTGTCCTGATCCCAGGTCAGAGCCACGTGGTGCACTTTAGCAGCTAAGGTGAGAAGGGAAAGAGGAGATCTTCAGAGAGTCAAGAGGAAAGAAATACTCTCAGATGTGAGGGGCTGTGGATACCAGTGGGAATCCTGATTCAGCATGGATGATGTGAAACCACCACTGGGCTAATAGGCAGGACAAAGAGTGGAAAAAATTATGGCCATGGGTTCAAATGCTCAAGCTGGATTTTCTGCCTGCTCTTCACCTGCTGCTTCAGGGACTGAACCTGTTTCTCTTGATCACAAATAACTTGGCTTTGGAGCACCCCATGTGGAGCCTTTGTGGATATGGATACACACAGAGGATGGGAAATAAAAATGATGGAAATACAAGGTGTTTGCAAAATATTTCAAATAGGATACCAGTTTTGTTAATCTTAATGTTGGATTGCTGGTGTTCAAGGTGATGTCACAATGGCCTAAATCAACTTCTCCCCCTTTGCAGACACAATGCAAGTATTTCCAGTTGTTTAAAAACTTTATCTGAGCACAAGCTGTGATCTGGAAACCTCTGCTGCACACAAGGAAGGATTTGATTGTGACACCTAGAGAGCAAGAGGTTGCAGATTTCCCATTTGCATCCCCCAGCCCTGCTCCAGCTGGATGTAAATAATTCTTTCCTTCTCCTCAGGGTCCTTTTGCTCTCACCTCCCTTTCCTGGCCCTTTGACTGAGACAAAAGCAAAAGCTGTTACCTGAAAATTTATGTAAACAAGGAGTCAGGAATCATGGGGTCACCTTCAGTCTTGTCAGAGATTTGCCACGACTATGAGCAGGTCACTTAATCTTATCTCAGCACCACAAGTGATAAAGGCCTCATTGATATCACATTAATCTGTAATCAAAGCTTCACATAAGGATTACAGGATTAAACTATGGCAGAAATATTACCACATAATATTCTTCATCTAGATGATCCCTTTGTTCCAAGAGCTCATGTGTATTATTGTCATTTTCACATCTGTTCATCACTTGGAGAAAATGTCTTTTGTCCCTTAGTAAGCTCAGGCATACATTTCCTGTGTCACTCTCCCCCACACTATTATTTTAAAATCTAAATACATTTTCTAAAGGTTAGGAGACATATAATTAAAATCAAGTTGGCAGCAAAGAACTATTTCATTCACTCCATATAATCCTCCAGTTGGAAAGTGGGTGGGGAATTTGAACTGATCTCACACTTACTGGAAACAGCAAGGCTGAGGTCACAGACATGACTAGTGGCACTGAATGTTCATTGTGACATTTGTTATGGAAGCTTAATTGTTCAGAAGTTCCATTCAATACTTTCCAAAAATGAGGATTTGTAAGGTAATTCCAATGAGCATCTCAGAAACACAAATCACTTCTGTAAGTCATGACTTTTGCACTCACACTGGGAATTGCACATTGTAAGAAAAGTAGATACTGCTCAGCACTTCTACTACTCATAATTTTTCTTTTCAGCATTTTAACTTCCTTCAGTTATATATGAAGTAGCTCCATTCTCCTTGCAGACTCCTACCCAATATCTTGCAAAAGTAAATGAACTTTAAAATTGGAGGTAGTTCTCCAGAGAAGTAATTCAGCAATAATTTAGCCTACAGAAGTTCCCAAGTCTGTAATTTATTGATTTAGTTAACAGTTTGTACTGACTAGATAACAGTTTCCTATCTTATTATCCAGTGTTTTCATTATATCCAACCTGCCTGGTAGAAGAAATATCAATCTTTGGCAGCTTACAATTGCTGAGAGTAGCTGTTAAATATCTCAAAACTTGACTTTATTTTGGAGTTTCAAAGTTTCTTATTTGGAGGATTGGCAAATAGTTTAGAAGATTTACTTTTCTTCATGAGGAAAATAACAAAAGAAAAGGAAAAAAAAAAAAAAAAAGGTGATTGTTCAGTCACGTCTCCAAAAGGGAGGCAGACAGTTCTGCACTTCTGGTGCTTGCACAAAATCCTCAGCTGCAGTTCCCATCCAGCCTGCAGAAAGTGTTGATCACATCACCCCACTCTCTCTGCAGCAATAAATGAAAATGAGGTGTGGTTGCCTAGAGGATGGAACAGCAGAAGGTATCAATGCACTTTATGATGCTTGGCAGGAAAGACAGACTACATTGTACAGCTTTTTTGAGACAAACTAGAAGCTGATCACTGACACTTGTGGCTGAGAAGAGGTTCCACAAGGTCAGAGCTGCTAAAATTGGACTCATAAAGAGGAAAATGTGAGGACAGTGGGGATAATACAAAGCAAATGTTGGGTGCATTTGGGTTTGTGAAACTGCTTTGTTTCAACAACGCTCACAAACATTTTGTTCTTGGTTTTGGAGGATATTTGAAGGATTAGGTAGGTAAAAGGCTTGTGAAAGTGGTTGTCTAAATGTAAAGGAAAAAAGCCCAGACAGGTATTGAAGTCATTGTTCACATTCACACTGCAGTACTGACACGCTCTTCAGGAGTGCTCTTGTGCTCCCACAGAAATGCCTGCTCCATGCTGCAGACAGGAATTGCAAAACACTCCTCACTCAGCATCTCAACAAGTGCTGAAGAAGCTTTCAAAGACATTCTTAGGCAAGAACAATAAATAAGCCCTACTTCAATTCACCAGTTGCTGCAACTTGTGTTCTTACCAAAGTTTATGAGCTCAGAGATGGCTCATTTGAGGAAGAGCAGAAAGAAGTCAATGGTACAATTTTCAGCAGGTTTTTAGGGACCAATTGTCCCATCTGGCTAATGCCTGCACTAATAAGCCCTTCTTCAGAGCAAGGAGAGCACAAGACTTAGACTATAAGTCTCATGAGGAAGAAAGTTTTCAAGCTTTCCATTGCACTCTTGGAGAGCCAGTTCTTCATCTAGCTCTGTATAAAACCAAGGGCAGTTCCTCTTCATTAAGAACAATGGGACTATTTTATAACAAATACACCAAAGCAGAGCAGTGCCATCTCCTGATAGAACTACCTGCCCAAACTGGCCTGATTTTTCCCAAGACAAACCTATGTATTCTTCTATCTTTAAACAGAGCACATTGCTAGAGCTGAGGCTTTGCCCCCCTGAACTCTGGTTCTACCATTGCTCACATCTTACCCTCAGAGCAGACCTCTTGGATTCTCTGATTTTGGGATAGTTCTCATGAGCTAGAAGGCCATATATATAGAGCACAGATGCTCTACACTGGTGTGTAGTGGCCACCCTCTCATCAAAGCCCAAATACCAGTGTCACCTTCTCTGCCTGTCTTCTGCTGAACCCCCTGGCCTGAAACCCACACAATGCTCTTTAACCTCCCAATGTGCCAAAAGAAAGAAAATAGGTTCCTCCATCTACTCCTCCATTTCCTGACCTGTGTGATGATCAAGTGACTGTTCTGCTCCTTCTGCCATTATTTTGAGACTGAGGACCACAGGAGTCCAGACACATCAGCAAGCTGATGTTGAGCTGACAGACAATTAACTAGTGCAGTAGTTTCAGCCCACATATCAGATACCTTCTCTTTCTCCTTTGTAGCATTGACAAACTTTAAGATGAGTCAGAGATTCCTCACTCAGAAGACTGATCAGTGTGTGCTGTCCCTGGCTTTCTTTGCAGGACTTCTTTCACTTCTTTTCAAGATGTTCTCTTTGTTATGAGTCTGTAGAGTTTTAGTGGGGCTCTTGATGTATCTCACTGTTTTCTTCTTCCAAGAACGTTGATGTCCCCAAGCAGAGTAAAGCTGACTCCCTTTGCATGGCAGAGCACATGCTCAGCCAATAAGTAACACACTTCTCTGAGCACCAGCCAACTCATAAACCAGTCCCTGGGAGCTTCATCTGCTTCTTTCCCTTCTGAAGCAATCAGAGACAATGGGTGTTCACAGCCCCAGTGCCTGCACACCCAGCAGCACAGGAGCACAGCTCTGGCTGAGGCAGCCTGTGTGACTCAGCTCTGCCTGCAAATGTGACAACCTTTGTTAGGAAGAAAACCTAGGGGTTTGGTCCCAAAATAAACTCAGCCCTGAGTGCATCTGAACTGCCTGACATTTTCAGAAGGCTGTGTAGTGCAGTTCCAGCTCTCCTCTACCAAGCTATTTCTTAACTGTCTAGCTTAACACCCCTGAAACCCTCTGGCCAGCATATTCCCAGGTATGAACAGACAAGTCTGAGCTATGCTTTATCTTTTCCTCCTGAAAAATGCCCTAGTTTGAACTTTCCAGCCAGTTATTCCAAGCTGTGGTAGCATTAATCAAACTAATGATATCTGGTTATCTGCAGGAAAATCAATATTGTATGGCACAAAAAAGAATCCCACAATTAATAGTGTACTGTACAGTGTCTGTGTTCCTGTGCCAGTTCTGAACATATTATAAATTACTTATCTTTTTTTTTTTCTTTTTTTTTTTCCTGTCTACTCCCTGGAGGCGAATGTGGTCTAATGAGGGTTATTGGAACCCTGCAGCTGTCCAAGGATAAGATAGCTTAGCTGTTGGCTTTACTGTGTTACTCATGCAAGGTTATTATGGGTATGGATGCCAGTGACAGCCTCGGGTCTCTGCTCTGCCCAGACACTTCGTGCAAACTGTTGGTATTGAAATAACAACTCCCAGGATAAAGCCCCAGAGAAAAGAGATTGCAGATCTAAATGAAACCACAGTGACCTGTGGTTGGGGGACCACCAAATCAGCTGCATCAGAGAGGGGAACATCCATCACCTCAGTCTTTTTCTTTTCTTCTCCTTTAGAAAAGAAAAAGAAAGCACGGGGTTCTTCTCCAAACAATGCTGTGGTCAGGAGCTGATTTATCTGAAATCTGTCTGCAGTGCCTGCTCCTGGGTTTTATGATTGTGGCTCTTTAGCCATCCAGCAGCAATAAGAATAATTTAGTGACCAAAAATTGTCTTGTGTCCCAGTTAGGGCTGTTACCTGTGAGTTTTGAGTCAATTGCTGAAGCCATGATTTAACACTTTCACTGTACTGCCAAGAAAAAAATGCTGTTTGATATGAGATGTCCCAACCCTTCCTTATCTTTTCCAGCAAAAGGCATTGTTGACCAACTGAGACAGTAAAAAAATGCTATAATTTGGCTAAACCTAAGAGCAGAATACTGGATAAGAAGACACTGAACATGTCAATTGTTCTTAATCAGAACAGACTCAGGATGCTTTGTAAAGGAGGTTCATTGCTGATAACAGAGACTCTGTGACTTTGGTGACATATCCAGATTTTTTTCCATTCTCCTTCTAGTTTTACTGGTGTCTTGGAAACCAGGACATAGTATGATAAGAGTCACAATGTCCTTTCCCATTGCAGTGGTGTTTTTCTCTAAGTTTGCTCTGGGCTCCCTCCAGGGCCCTCAGAGGGGTGTCTTCAACCTGTTTATTGGGTCAAACAGACAAACCCTTGGTGCTGTGACCCAGAGGTCCCTGAGCAGTAGTGGGACACAGACCTGCTCAGAGCAGTCAGAGAAAACCCCCCTGCTGCAGCATATGTTCAGAGCCACAAGAACCCTTCATATTTCCCCTTTCTGCTGGGAAAAGCCCTTGGTGGAGATGGGATGTGCTGTGGTTTTAAGCCCAGCTGGAAATTAGACACCAGCTTGCTCAAACCCCCTCACTCCCTCCCCCCAGCCTGGTGGAATGGGGAGGAGAATCAAAGTGAAACTCATATGTTGAGATAAAAGCTGTTTAATTACTGAGATAAAATAAAATAGAGTAATAATGGCAAATGCCAATGATAAAAAGAAAAAAAACCAAGTGATGCATTATCCTATTGCTCACCACCTGCTGATCAATGCCAGAACTGATTCTTGAGCCCAGATTTGATGGTCTTCCAGGAAACTTCCCTAGTTTATATACTGGGTATGACATTCTGTGTTGAGGACTATCCTTTTAGTCAGTTCAGGCCACCTGAGTCCCAGCTGTGCTCCCTTCCAGTTTCTTTTGTGAGCCTCTTCCCTGGCAGAGCCAAGTCCATGAGATGAGGAAAAAACTCAAAGTCCTTGACTCAGGATAAACACAACTTAGCAAGAAACCAAACCATCAGTGTGCTATCAACACCATTCCTATCCTGACTCCAAAACACAGCACTGTGACAGCTGCTGTGAAGAAATCGACTCTGTCCTAGCTGAAACCAGGACAGGGTGACAGCTGGAGCAAGTGTCCTCTGCAAACACATGGATCAAGGGGATGGGACAGGTGGCATCCAGAGCCACATCTGGACCCCGTTCACAGTGTGTCTGAGGGGAGAGGCAGGAGAACAGAGAAACAAGTCCTTCAGACTGCTTTAGGAGGCTGCTCTGCTTCCCTTGTCATGTGGTTTGCATTTGTCTCTTTTTTCACGTGGAAAAACTGCTTTTAAAGCCATCTGCAGGGATGAGTGTAGCATCCATGACATCATGGCCAGCACGCTTCTTCCACCTGCAACTTGGCAGCTTTTGACAAAGTGGGAGATCCCAGGGGGACTCTTGTGTCTTTGGCAGGTTTGTTCTGCTCTTGCTTGCAGGCAGTCTCAGTAAACAGCAGGGGAAGATGTCAGGAAGGAGGAAGCAGTAGAAGGACTTGGCAAAAGAGGTAAGTTAATTAGAAAGAGGCAGCATCAATTACTGTGACATTTAATATCAGTTTTTTCCTTTTAATAGAGAGCACACTGATTCCTTTGGGGAAATCTGCTATCAGCTTTGAGTCAAATGCCCAACAGACAAGAGCTAGCACAAGCCCTCTGCTAGTCCATCATACCCTGTGAGATGATCCCTGCTGCAGACCTGGCCTTGTCAGGGCTCCACAGCCCTGTGGCTGCCCCAGCACACCCCTCTGGAAGCTCAACCCAGACTCTTGTGGCTTCATTAGACAGGTTTATTGCTAACTACAAGATTCTTTGGTTTAATTCAAACCTTTATTAGGTCTTGTCATAGAAAGGCTGTGTGTTAATAAAGAAAACAAACAAACAGAAACAAGGACAAAGCTTTCCTGCTAGAGTCTGCTAATGAGATCTGAGCAGATGAATAAGAGACAAAGCAAAGCAAAGGACTCAGATGTATTTCCACTGCACTGCAGCCAGAACAGTGTGTGGAGCAGGGGGAGAAATACTCCCACTGTCCTTCCTCCAGCTGTGCCAAAGAAGCAATGCAGGTTCAGTCATGACCCCTTGGGTACTTCCAGGACCACAGGGACTGCAGCAGCTACTTCACACCAATTCAATTCACATTGCAATTCAATTCACATTGCAATTCAACCTGTTTGCTCCCTGTTATCAAGTCCCTGACCAAAAACTTGTGTAGAGATGTCTGCACACACTGTCACCACCCCTCCGAGTGCAGGGTCTTCAGACATTTATGGCCAGCCAGGTGTCCAAGACCCAAAAGGGTGTCCACATTCAGATTTAGCACTCAGGCTGTCCATCCTTTGTCGACTTTGAGAGCAGAGCACTCAGATAGATTTGTTTGGAAAGATGTTTGAATCTGATTGTTTGCAAACTAAGAAGGAAGTTCCTTGTTGTTCAGGTCATAATTGTGATTCTTCTTGCAGCTCTTTGCTGCCTGCACAGGGGCATTGTCCCTGGCTCAGAGTTCTCATTGGCCAGTCAGTTACAAAATAATTTGTATGGGTGGCAGAGTTGCAGATGATCTCCTGAGCATTTATTAATTCTGCATTTCCACTTTTAAATAGGCCAAGAAGCATTTCCTCCTCTTCATTTTCCACCTAAATGCTTCAGCTGCTGGAATGAGAGGTCAAACTAGCAGCATTTGTACCCAGCTGTGGGCAGCTCTCCCTTGCTCACATGCAGTTCTTCCCTCTCATCCCAGGAGATGAACATTGTGTGGCATCCCTGGTCATTAGCAGAGCCTTGCCAAGGAGATTTCCCATGGAGAATCGACAAATTCAGCTGTCACTTTCTCACAGCATCTGCAGCATGAGCTCTGCTTAAAAAGAGATATTTTTAGCCTGGAGGTACTTGGCCAACTGGGGCTGTCCCTGTTGCCTGAGGATATAACAGGGAAAGGAGAGGTCCAGAGCTCCCAGTACCATCTGTATTTTGGAAGCTGTTTGCAGCTGATGTCCTCTGCAAGGAAAGGTTGTTCTTTCCCTTTCGAGCCAATGTCATGTCAGTCAAAACTTCCCCTTTTGAAAATGTATGCACTGTGCTCAGTGAATGTGTTCTGAGCCTTTCTAAGGGGTAAAATATGTATCAAATACCAGCCCACAGTACCCCAGGGAAATAGAAGAGGATGGAGCTGCCCTGGTATGCATTCTATCAGGTGTGCAGAGACATAGTATAGAGCCAGTCCTTGGATTCTTCATTGCTTTTTTCTGCTTATTATTATCTTGAAGGAGAAATGCTCTAACTGGCTCAGGGAGTCAGGGACAGCTACTGCAGCCATCATCAGCTCCAAATCAATAATGGATACCATCCAGGGATGCTTCAGGATGAGAGGCATTTCACTTTCAGAAAACCAATTCTTGAAGTGAAGCAGCTGGCATTGTTAAAAAGACAATGAAACAGCAGAGTGGGGTAAAAGGATTAAGAAAAGAATGTTCATCAAAAAAGTTATTAGTTACTTTACTAAGAGAAGAAAAAAGAAAGGCCAGCTTCTTAACTGATTAGGGCTTATGCATAAAATTTCTGTCCATAAAGGTGTCCCCAGATCCAGGGCCCAGTAAAACAAATGAATCTTCAGAGATGCCAAAGATGGTCTCAGTGCCCACTCTCACACATTCAGGTGCACACACAGAACACTGACCATGACCAAGAAAGGTTTTTCTGCCTTTTGCTGAGTTAATTTGAAGCCACAGCATCCATGGCCATGGGTGCAGACAGGGCAGACTGGGGAAGGAGGGTGCAGAGCCAAGGCAGACTGAGCCAGTTTAAGCTCTTCTTCTCCCAGGTAGGTCCTTGACTTCTCACACCTGTCCAGTCCTGAGCTGTGTCATCAGTACCTTCTCCTAAAAACTCAATAATTGATGCTCAAGCTACCATGCAGCTGTAAGGAACACACACAGACTTTAGTTAAAATGTGGGTTTCACTCAGTTATATGCCAGTTAATTACTAGGCAAGGGCTAGGTTTATTTACAATGAGCTGCACCTCGCTGGTCACTCTATGTGTCCTGATGTGTGGAAGTTTTTTCACTCTATATCTAAGAATTAAGGCTTTATCTCCATGAAAGCAGCAGCTCATCCAGTGAGGGATGAGCCACAAGGGCTGATCCAGCGATTTTGCATCTGCCTGACTCAGAGAGGAGATCCAGGAGCAGCCCCTGGTTGGGATACTGGCCCTGCTCTGCCCTGCACCACTCTAAGAAAATCTCCTCAGGCTGTCATGGCATGAACAGACTTTCTGTCAAATGGGATAATATTGTCTCCTTTGAATAGGAAAAAGCTTTACCACAGTCAGCAATGCTGGGTCACCTGCTCCTGCTCTTGGGAGCCTAAGGAAAAATTACTGTATACAAACAGCTCCAATAACTACTTTTGTGCATTCAGTAAACAGAGTGGTTAAAAATTATACCCTCAGTGAGTATCCAACAGTGTACCCTTTTAAGATTGAAAATGAGTTCTGGATTGTCTGGGTAAAAACAGCTTTTAACTAACAGGATGGAGTCTAATGAGAGATCAATGTCTATTGTGGGAGAATTATCCTCCTCCCCAGGAAGCCAAAGGAGATATTTGCCACTGTGGGGAGTGCTGGGATTTGGGAAATAGGCAGGGAGAAAGAAACAGGCTTGATTTTTGGTTATCAGCACCACACTGCAGCCCAACAGGAAACTGACTCCAAAACCAAACCTGTTTCAGATCCTGATTTTAGCATTCAGCCATCCTGCAAGATCTTTAATTGAATGTACAGTGCATATTAACATAAAAGCTAATAAAACCCAATGAAACCCAAATAACAATCATTCCTGAGGGAGTCTTCAGGAGCCTCCCTTGGCAGGCTTGAGGCAAAGCTGTAATACCAGTGGGAGATGTGCCCTGGACGTGCAGATCCCTGCATGTGGCAGAGCAGCTGTAAAAGGGTGAGAAGAGGAGGAGTCCAGAGTTGAGGAGTTTGTGGCCCCACTGCAGTACTGCTAGCTCCAGGTATATAAAGCTAGATATTTACAAAAAAAAAAAAAAAAAAAAAAAAAAAATCTCCTAACTGCATTCATCAAAGCAAAACAGGTGGAATGTGGAAGGCTCCAACCTGATCATTGTGTCTTTCTAAATGAAAGAACCAAAGCTTTGCAAGTAGAAGATGTGTAAGTGCACCACATTGAGTGCCAACACTGGGGAAGGATTCTGTAGAGAAATCATCAGTCTCCAGCTGAAAACTACAGCCAAAGGCCACATTTGCTATTGACCTAACTGGCCATTGGGTGAGATCACCTATTGCATCCATGAGTTATTGTGGTTAATTCTTCTGGTTATGAAGTTGTTCCATCTTGTTAGCTATCTACAAAGAAATAAGCAATATAACCTTTGTCACGTTGAGTTGCCAGTGGGTGAAAAGGAAATATATGGGGAATAAATCTGCAATGAACTGTTCATGGGAGGAGAAAGGCACTGAGTGTGTGCAGAGGGTGATTGATAGGGAAACATGCACCTTTCTTCAAACCTTTCCTTGGATAACATACTTCACACAAGCAATCACTAAAACTTTGGCACATAGCTGGGAAAATTCCTCAACACGGTGATTTTTTTCAGAGCACAATGTGAGAATGTAAAGGCAGAAGATTAAAATTCTTGTACAGCTTTAGGCTTGGCCTCTCTTCACCATCCTGGTTTACAGGCCACCAGGGACAGCTAGGTTAATTATTTTACAGATCAGTTTTGGTGGGCTCAAGAAGCTTAATTTTACTTTAAACAGAGAATCATGTTTTGCCAATGAAATGGGAACAAGAAGATGGATTCAGTGGCTTTTTAAAGTCTTTCCCAGCTCTGTTATCACAAATTTGTTTGACCTTCCTTCTGAGGAAGGAAAGTGGGGCTTCATGGCTACTAAGAGGAGCAGCAGCTTGTGCTCTTCTTGCAAGGTTATTTTTGTGTTCTGATTATCCATCTAAGTGCTTCCATGCCTTTCAGAAGAACAGCATCCCAGCCATTTCTACCCAGATGAGTGACAAGGGAATGCATCACCATTACCTGCATTACCTGCTCATGTTCCTTGTGTAGTTCTGCTCTATGAAGTGTTGGCAATGCTGTACTCACCTCCTTAATGCATTTGTTTCCAACCCCCTGCATTAACTCTATATTCAATTATGTTGAAAGAAAATCTCATTCTGAAACTGGAAACCTCCCCATGCACAGCTTCTCTGCTGCTGACCTTCCTCAAAGTCATGAAGACAGTCTGTGTCCTTTAGGGAGTTCTCCTCATCTGGAATTAATAGCTTTCTTCCCAGAATAATCAAATCTCTTGCTACTCATCATATATTTCCTAAAAACGTTGGTCCACCCAGGTTTGGAGCCTCGTCCTAGGTTTGGAGCACCCACTGTGAAAGTCCTTTTGCCTCACAGCTGGCATCACTTTCAGCATGAGATAACTGCTGGAGATACCAAGGACTTCCTGAGATCACTAATTTTCTCAAATGCCATGATGCTGTGCTTTATCTGGGAAAACCCAAATGGTGCATGTCACATATGGGAAGGAGTCCAGCCTGCTAAACTCCATGTACTGGTTCCCTGCAGATCCCTTCAGCTTCCTACCACCCCTCAGTGGTGACTTAACCCAGATTTGCCAGGATGGCAACCAGCTCCAGCCTGGGAATCAGCCTGAGTGAAAAAGTCTGATGGAGAAACAGAAATAATAAATCTATGTGATCCCCAGAGCTGCATCACTCACCTGACCTGAGCTGTGGCATTTATTGCCCAGAGCAGGCTGTGTAACTCCTCCCTCCCAACAATCCCAAGGCATCTCTCTCAGGTGGAGCAGCACTGTGATTTCCATCACCATCCCACAGGTGATGCCTGGAGCTGAATCACCTGGTGACTGCCAAGGTCACCTTGGGTGGGTCAGGGCACTCTCCCAAGGCTGCAGCAGGAATCAGGAGCTGGCAGCTGACACAGGAAGGACACAGCCCCCATCCCCCTGTCCCCAGGGCTCACTGTTCAAGAGCAAGCAGGGGCTAGGATTGCTCATCGTTTCAGTGACAAGTAGGAGATTCTTGCACCTCTTTTCCTAACTCTCTGCATTCATACACATTATTTATAACCCCATTTCTTTCCTAGGGCTATCCACAAAACAGAAATGTCAGATTCTTATGCTGTCAGGAGGGAACTCAGCATCCTATTTTGGACTAAAGCATATATTAGCATCTAAGCCTGAAATCTTTGACACTTGATTTGTCATGGCTGAGTTTCTTACACCCAAAAACTTCTAATTCAGGCTCCAGGAAGAATCCACCCTGTGAGTTTTCACCCCAAATGGGCTATGGTCACTTTATACCCCTATTACCTCTCTGCAAGCAGTGCAAACAATTGTTTTCTGTTGAATTCCTGGGGTTTCTTCCATAAAAATTATGATGGAGGCATTATTTTGCACAACAAATGAACATATTCTTCATCTGGATTTTTTGAGTTGGTTGGGGTTTCTTGTTTTGGGGGGTTTGTTTAAGTAAGATTTAGGCCAGAAACTGCAAAGCAACAAAAAAGATCAAAATTTGTCGTTCCTCACAAAATGGGGAGAGATGAATGCAATGAAATCATAATTTAATCTCCTGTAAACAACTTTGTGGATAAATGCAATGAGATGTGTCCTGCATATGAATACTGCCAGGCAGCCCTTTAGAGATCTTAAGCTTGTATTGATCTGTGCATCCATAAAAGCTCTTATTTGTCAGGCATAAGAGAACAGACTCAGTATGCATGACCACACATGTCAATGGAGCTATAAAGCTGCACCCTCAGAAAAATAAATTGTAAGTCAGATTTTAGTTCAAAAGAATGGAAATCTGTGACATTAAGAATTAAAAATCAAAGCCTCCTGACCCAGATTAACTTTCTTTGCTCAATCACCCATACATAACATGCTCTAAATCAGCTCCTGGAGATGTCCTTTTGCATGTTTTTCATGATTAATTGAATTAGCAATTGATTTGTATAATATGACTCACTTAGAAATAAAGACACACCAAACTGACAGCATGCACACCATGCAGGTAACAACAAATCACAGGTCCTGCAGTTAATCTCACCCCAGCCTCCAGGGCAGTGCAGATTTGCAGTCTCTCTCCAGAGCTGACTCTCAGAGAGCCTGTGTTTGTGTGTGCAAACCAAACAAACATGCACACACGTGTCCTGCAGAGGCACACAGAGCTTCTGTCATTGCAGGGTGATTCTTTCTGGGGCTGATTTATGAAATGGGGCTCTGCTGAGCCCCAGTTTGGGGCTTGTAGGGCTTGGAAAGGGCTTAGAGCAAACAACTAAAGATGAGTTCCTTCTAAATCAGGCAAAAATAGGGGAAAGCATCTAAATTATTAAAGTTGGGAGTGGGTGTTTAGTCATTCATTTAGGCCTAGGGTTAGAGTAGGACTTCACATTGTCCTGGGTTTGGGTCACATTTTGGTCTTTACTAAGATTTAGGATTAAGGCCTGTGGGTTTATCTGCACAGAGCTGAAAAGGTGGACTTGATGGGAAAAAGATCATGCAGGGGTTTGTGGAGTTTTTCAGAGTCAATGTGAGTGCTGAGACATGCAGAGGGGCACAAAGCAGAATAAAGGCGACAGGAGCCCCCCCAGACCCATGTTTGGAGTTAGTGAAGATGCTCAAGATTAGATGTTTGACCAAGCTGAGGTCAGTGTACGGCTGAGAGAGATCTTGGGATTAGATTTTTACACAAGGACAGAGCCTTGCTGGCTGCACCACAGCCCAGCACACACAGCTCAGAGCTGGCAGCATGAGGGATGTCCAGCAGCATGGGCAGCCACATTTTCCAGCTTCCAGCAGACACCAGCAGTCTCCCAGCCCCTCCCCAGGATGATTCTGCTCTTACCAGCAATGTGAACCCTCCCATGGTGCTAAAAGCTGTTGCAGGAGCCCTGGGCTGCCAGGGAAGGAGGATGGCTAACAGCAGTGGGAAGGGATGACCTTTCCTTGGCCCAATTATTTTGATATTTAAAATGTGGATCTAGGAATAAGAGTTCATCATTTCCTTTGCCCTAGATCATTATGCAGTGAGAAATGGACAATACTGTGAATTATTACAAACTGGCACCAGACTGAGACTGCTCTTTTCTTTTCCCCTTTCTTTTGCTTTCCTGAGAAGCATCCCCATTCGTGTACTGAAGCAGCAGCTTTTCCTGAGAAAATAACATTTTTATGCCTGTCAAAATTTCCTTTCATTTATGCCAAGAAGTCACGACTGATGCCATGTCTCCTTTTCTCCTGGGTGTGAATATCTTTCCCAGCACCAGTTAAGTGGAGGGAAGAGTGAACTTTATCTTTCCTGTCAGCTTGGCTAGACATTACTGGGTACAGGAACAGGCAGGATCCCATTTTCTTCCCTGTCATTTTAACCCTGAAAATCCTGATGCTTGAATGGGCACTGTTTAATCCCAGGCTAAGCAGTGGCCATTTCCAGGGGACTCCACATTCAGGAAAAGCAGTTCTGACTTGTTAAAAATAACATCCCCATGTGTAAGAAGAATGGGGTTTATTCCTTTATGCCACTGAAATATTTTCAAACCCACTGAAAAAATACCTCTCCCCCCATTTCTTGGGCAAATTCTTTGGATTACAATTTTTAGGAGGCAGGCAGAGCTTTACTGATGTAAAGACCCTGGGATTTGGCTCGTGGGTCATCAATCTGCATAAACATGCAGCAGCTATGTGGTCATTACCATAGTAATTCCTCCCCTTTATAATTTCTCTGCCATCCAGGCTGGGGGAAAGAGAATCATTTTGTTCTCTGCAGCTACATCATGGCATTAAAGCAGTGTCCCTGCTGGCCTCGGGTCCTGCTTGAATAGAGCTGCTCAAGAAAGTTGTGTAGTGCTTTGTTTTGCTCGAAAATGCTGATATGCAGAAATGAAAACTGGCTCTGTGGGAAATGGTCAGTTTTGATGCATTTTTTCAGCTTTTTTATTCTCCCCTCCCTTTTTTTTTTTCTGCCTTTACAGAAGGAGGTTTTGAAACAGTAAATTACCAGCAGCATATTAAAACAAAAAAATATGCTGGTTGCTCTTTCTGGCTAGAAAATTAATTACTCTAGTGAGACTAAAGTTATTTTAAAACTAGGGATGCTTCAAGTCAAAGGCAAATATTTCTGAGATGTATACTGACTTTTTCAGGTTTTCATTTCTCATATATTTTTGCTTTTGATGTTTTTACCCTCTTTAGGTCTGAATTATTTTTTAATCTAAAAAAAATATAAATATTTGCAGGGTGGGGAAATTACCCCCTGCTCAGCAAGACCCCACAGTGGATGTTTCAGTGCCCATGACAAACATTACAAAGTGAGTCAGTGTTCTCATCTGTTCCTGGGGGACCTGGTACTAGTTTCTTATTGTTTTCATCTCTTTGGAAGACAAGTCATCTAGACTAAAAAACACATTTTGTTCTTTATGTTCAGGGAGAGGGGGAAAAAAAAACCTGAAACCAACAAACTTGGGTTTGATTCATCTCTCAGCATTATTTTTATTTTTGGTCTATTGACCAAGGAGAGGAGTTTAAATCAAGTGCTGTGGTCTGATGCCAGCTGCTGTTATGGGGCTGTAGAGGCTGTGTTAGAGAGTTCAGCAGTCACTGGGAAGACACTAACTCTGCTGTTATTACATTTGCAGGTAGGGTCTGGGCAGAAAGAAAAACATAGATTTAGAATCCATCTCCTCAGAAGAAGCAGTAAAATAACATCAGTGCACCTTCAAGCTGAAGACTAACAGAATATCAATAACTGACATTGTACCAACTCGGAGCCAAATTCATCTCCCACAGACCAGGTGTGACTGAATCCATACCAGCACCACTTCTGGTCTGAGCAGACCTCAGCTAGGGGACAATAAATTTGAATTTCCCCAAGCAAAACAGAGACACAAGTGATAAAGAAAAAACCTAGCATCAAGCATTAGGATTTGAGCTGAAGTTCGAGGCTGTTTGGAATATCTCTGCACTCTCAACCTGAGAAATCCTGCAATATTTTTCTAGCAAGACTTTTTTTTGTGGTCTCCCTGCATGCACGTGCACACCCTCTGTCAGCCAGAGATCACTCCCTGTGGGAGAGCCCAGGCTGGCAAAACTTCCCCACAAAAATACTCCAGCTCACATCTTTGCTACAGGCTACACAAACAGCAGGTGAAAACATCGTTGTGCTGCAAAGATCCTCCTACCAGCTGGCAGACAATTTACAGAGGGATTAACTCTTCAAGGCTCAGCAAGAATTTTGTTTTTCCTCAGGTGTTTTTTTATTTTCAGAGGCAGTCTGAGGCAAAGGCTAAAAAAGAAGAGCATTGGTTGGGAGTTTTTAGTAGGCATAATGTACCTAAGTGTTTGAAGAGTGTTTTGAGAGTCTTGCTACAGTAAACACTGTGAAATCCTCACCTGGATATAGGCAGCCAGCATAATTTACTTGGTAAGTCATTCCAGTATGGCTTTACTGGAGCAACTGGTTCCAGCTCTCACAGCCTTAAGCAGGAGCTGAATTTTGGCCATGATTAGCAGCAGGTCATCAGGAAAGCTTTGCTCTCCTGTGTTACAGAAATGCCCTGTTCTTATCCAAATTTTCAGTTTAGCAGAGGTACCAGGATCACAACAAAAGGCAGCTGGCAGGTCTGGAACAGGGTCTGCTCTTCTCACCTGAGCTAAGAGGAGTGTGATCAGGGAAGGTGCTGAGAAATTCTTGTATCTTGCCAATAAATGTCCTTCAACTGTTTTGATCCTCTGGTAAGTCCATAGTTTCTGGGATTTTCTTTAGTTTTTAAACTAACTGAAAACACAGTAATCCTGAGGGATCTGTCATTCTTAGTTCTGCTGGCAGCCCACCTTGCCTTAGTGTGCCCACTCTGCCTCACAAGCCAACTTCACACAAATCCTTGGAAGAAGTCAGTGCCAAATAATGCCTGTCAGATGTTGCTCCCCCATGAAGTTTAGGCTCAGGTTTGGAAACTGTTTTTCATCTGTTTGAAAGTAGGTTTTCATCTGTTGAAACCTTAGAGTCAGCACCAACAGCAAAGATCTAAAAAATTATAATGGGACTTGGAGAAGTCAAGAGCGAAGGTTATATTTAATTTGGCTGCTTAGCATAAAGCTGAGCATTTTGCAAATTCTATAAAGGTATATTTTTTTTTCTTTTCTTTTCTTTTTTTTTTTTTTTCTTGGAGAGGTTATGTCCCAGCCATCAGGAGCGAGGAGATTAATGCACATTCAACACAAGCATCATGGGGTGTGTGTCAGAGCAGGGCAGTCCTGTGGTGGTGGGACTCAGGGCTAATTAAAGCCCAACAATGTGTCCCCAATTCATACCAACACTAGAAACAGTGGCTGATAGGGAAATTCAGGCACAGCAGCTGCTCTTTTCACAGCAGCACAATAACTATCTCTTTAATGAGAAGGGGTGCGGGGGAGGGATGCAGCCCAAAGAACAGCACCTGCCTGCTTATGCCACACCAAAAATCACAACAGCTAATCCTCCTTGCCTGTCATGTTAATTGTTGTGAAGCTCCTTTTGATATCAAACTATTTGTTCTTTGACTGAAATAAATCAGGCCTTAAGCAGCACATTTATCTCGCTATGATCCAGGAGCAGAGGTGAGCGCTGTGGGGAGATTTATACAATGGGGTGATGTTTATGGGCTCGGGATCTTTTCCTCAGGAAAAGCAGTCTGCTGACATTGTTCACTACAAAGGAGAAGTTCAAATGCTGTGTATTACACTACAGCCCTACTGCAGCATTTGACACGAGCAGGAGGTAAACAAAGAAGGGGGGGAGTGAAACGCCTGGCTGGCTTTCACACACAGTGGTGTTTTCAGCTAGTTCAGCAGGATATTTAAGATTTGTACACAGCTATGAGGCCCAGTAGCTTCATTCAGACTGTTTGTGCATTTGATGTCAGGGGGTATTTAATGGCATTTGCTGTGCTGGTTCAGAAAATGCATTATGGAAAATGCCCTTCTGCAGAGAGCACAGGCACAGCTCTTCTGGCACAGAGGGAAAGGTAAACTCACAAGGGCTGAGGTCATGGTCTCCTTGCCCTTCCCACTTGTTAGCCACTGTGGCAAAACCTCAGTGAAAGATACTGGGAGAAGATGCTCAGAGAAAGGTGCATGGAAAAGTCTTCCAGATTTCTACTGCAGAGAATCTCGAGGGTGGGACCTGGGAAAATGCATCTTTAAAGTTTTACAGGCGTGTTTTGTCACACAGTGCATCACCATTCCCTAAGGATGACTAAAAACTCTTTTGGGAATCCAGATGAAGGGCTGAACTCACACAGAAGTTTGGGTATTTTCCTGTTTATTTGTTCTACCAGGGCTCAGTTGCTCCTGCTGAGGTCCTTCATCCCCCATGCAATTCCCTCCACAGAGGTCCTGTGCTAATTGCTGCTGAGAGTTTGCAAAGATGCCTCTGAAAGGAGAATCTGGATCCACATGGGCAAAGGAGAGGGTTATTTGCTGCAATTCCTCTTTGCCTGCAGGGAGTGCAGGCACAGCAGGCACAAACCTGCCTGAGCTGCACTAAGCTCCAGTAAATGCTATTGAAAATTTTCCTATATTCTTTGGTGGAGGAAAGAAAAAGCAGATAGCCTTCAGTGACAGCATCATCCACAATCCAAGAAAATCCTGCTAATCTTTCACACCTCCTAAGAAACACCTGTCCTCTATTTTTACTGCTCATGTTACTAATGGAAACCAAGCAGTTTAACTTTGTTTGTGAAAACGTGCTGCTCTGGAGAGGTGTTGCCAGGAAAAAAAAAAATCTGTGAGAGAGAAACAGAAAAAACAGCAACGACCTTTCAAATCTGTTGGTGTTACTGGGAGAAAGAACTTGGGGCCTTCTGATGGGGCAAGTTCAAGAGCAGTGCAGAAACATTTGACACAGTTTCATCCGTTGGGGCTGCAAGAGAATTTTTACAGATGAAATGAGATCCCTGGTCTCTTCAGTGTGGAGGTCTCTTTCTCCAGAGAATGACTAATGGGTTTCAGAGGGCTCCTCCATGACTCCCCAGCTATGGACAGTGGTGAGGATGCTCTCCTGCCTCCCAGAAAGAGGGTTTGAACTCCCACTCCTGTGCTGCTTTACAGGGCAATGCAAAATGAAGAGCAGGAGCTGTGTCATCCTATAGACCTTAAGCAGGTTCCCAGGCCCACAAACCCCTTTACCCTCTATGGCAGTGCAAGTGCTGCTTAAAAAAGAATCAAGCCAAGCGCTCTGGGCAGCATCAGATCTCCCTGGTCTGTGTACCATGTCTCTTCGTCCTGACATCTTCCACATCCCCCTCTCCAGGAGGGAACACACGTCATGGTGAAGCTGGAAAATGTTACCCACTTGCCTCAATTTACAAGGTGCACATAGAACAGTTTGTCAGGGAATCCAGACTTCAGGGGATTCACTGAAACAGACTTTACTGTGTGGCAGTTCCAGAGCAAGGCAGTAAAAAAGGCATATAGTTTAGGGATGATTTCACCCTGTTCAAAGCCAAGGACTTCTTTCTGTTCTTTGAGGCTGGTTGGTTGAGATGGTTTTGCTCTTGGCTCTGGCTCTTGTCCTGAGCCTGGGCTGCATCAGGGTTCCCCCAGCCTGGGTCCTGACAAGAGCCATATGATTGTGAGCAAAGTCAATGCCTTACTTATTATGTCTGCCAGCTAGTTCCCTCTTCCTAATAAATCTTGAAACCCAGGATTTTAATCAGATCTCCCAGAGCAGCAGAGGTCCCAGTGATTTTACACTCCATTTCTAATGAAAATAAGCAGCCACTGCAGGAGAGGAGAACCTGTTAGCACCATCACCAAAGGGGAGTATGAGCCATGAGCTTAATTAGACACAGGGGAGTTTGTAGCAGTGAGCACGTCCCAGCAGCTGGAAACCCTCCTCTCATGGCTTGTAGCTCATCAGGCAGCAGAGAGTCCATGCAGGAGGCAGCCATGCACAGGTGAGCAGGATGCTGCTGTGTTCTGTGGTTCTGCAGCCAGCCCAGCTGCCTTCAGCACTCCATAAAATTAAGGTCCTGGATTAAAAGCACATATCTTTTTAAAATCATGTCAGTCATTGTAATGTGCTGTAAAAACACGTGCCCATCCTTCACCAAGGGCATTTGTTATGCTGTGTGTGGCACAGGGTGAGGTGCACCATTCCTGATCACAGACACTAACTGGGGTTAACAGGCAGGTGCCACACCTGACTCCAGCTGTCCTTGGAGCTCCTTTGCTGCAGGCAGGGAAAATCACTCTGGAGAGACACCCCTCTCTGATGGCTGTAGGTACTGGGTTTCACCTCCAGCCAAAGCAGCTCCTCATCCAGGGCTGGGCAGTTTGTTACAAACAGGGCTGCAGCATCAGTAATGGAGCACACTGGAAGGATTCTCACCTCAGTGCATGGCATTGCAAGCTGGAGAAAGCTGTGTTTTATTTTGGGTTAAATTTACTTGCTTTGGGGGCTTTCTTTTGCATACAACCCACAAGGTTAAGGGACTGTTGTTTTTGCACTTCTGTTTTTAACAGGTTTTTGCAGCAAAAGACAGTTTCTGTGAGGATTGCTAAGTGTTCACAGTGGTAGGGAGTTAGAATTTTTATTTCTTAATGACTTTCTGGCTGCTGGACTTCCTGACTCTGTTATTTGCTTTCTGTTGTTGTTTCTGTTAAAACTTGCAATTAACTTGTTATGTAAGCCATGATACCAGCACTGTAACCTGGCTGTGTCACTGCAACACATTCATCTGTCTGTCCATACCCCTCAGCATTTCTCTAGGACAGTCACCCATTTATGTTATTTCTACTCCTTCCCCTTTGAAGGCGCCTCTCTGCTCCCTCATTAATTTTCATTCAGTGTCACCAGCAGGTCTAATCTCCCATCAATATGCAGAAATTCACCCCCTTCCCCACGAAACTCCCTGCTGGAGCAGTACCTGCAGCCCAGGGGAGCAGGGCTGCTTCCCCTCCCACGTGTCTGCAAAGGTTTCTTTGCTGTTTACAAACATGTCAGATTTGCCCAACAGTCCCTGCTCTGCTTTTTGTGTTCTGTGCATGGCAAATAGCACTGATCTGTGCCTTGATCTGTAGTCAGCAAAATCATTGCTTGCATTTGCTACATCAAAGCAGGGAGGGGAGGGGGGGAGAAGCCATCTGGTGAATTAGCTCTAATAAAAATAAAAGGGGTCTCTTTGCATAATAGAGTATTAGGGGATGATACTGCGGGGTTATTGGGACAAATGGCTCTAAAGGGTTTTGACAGCTCATAGGCATCTTGGCTGATGTTGCAATACAAACACCATGAAAGCAGAGCTCCATTAGTCGGTGGCAACTTGTCTATTGATTGCAAGAGGCTGTGATTCCTTCCCCATATAAATGTCTCGGTCAGCTGAATCTCATTACAACAATGTGCAAAGCATTTATTCAATATGCTTGAGCTTCATGCCCTGTTCGTTTCTTCTACTGTTCCTATAAAGCTGCTGTAACATTTCCACTGTTCATTGCTCACACAAGTTGTTCTGCTGCTTGGGATCTTTTGATGGCACATAGGAGCTTTTTCAAGATGTGTGAAAGGCAGTCCTTATTTGATACTTGTCTAATTTCTCTTTGCAGGAAAGCAGTTTTCCTGGGAAAGAAGGGGATCATCCCTGAATTAAGCAGGACACAAAGGGGCCACAGCTCCCAGCCAGTGGTTAAAATTAGCACTGTTCAATTCAAAACGATGGTTTTTAATGCCTACATCTTATGGGACAGTCTGGGTAAAAGAAGACTTAGAAGAAATAGATGAGGATGACTTGCAGGCAGTGGGGATTTTATTTTTAAAGTAGGTACAGTTCACAGGCAGCTGGCATCATCTCAGATCTCATTTGGAAACTATCTGCTCCAATTTGCTGTACACAAAAAAGAGATTAGGATTCTATTTTTGTTTGGTTCTGGTCAGACCTTTCCCTTCCACCACGCACACATCAAGATAAAGATGCACACACGTACACACCTGCCCACACGAGTTAGCCTCTCCTTTCAAACATATTTAAGGGTCAGGCTGCTTAGGAGTCAACACACATTCATGATTTGGTGGATAAATAGAAGATTGATTGGCTGGAAAAGACTTTCACTGATGGGGAAATGGCTGCAGGTGCCCTGCTGCAGGGAAAGCACACCTGAAAACACAGCTGATGAGTGGTTACAGCAAATCTTGCTGGAGGTGAAGTCCTAATTCTGTTTTCTGCTGAGTTACTCATGCAGTGTAAAGTATCTGCAGCCATGTTCCTTTGCAGGATTTATCTGTTTTTGGATTGTACACAGTACCTTACTATGCTGTGGATCATGATAGATACAGATCTAAAAATGACCAGAGTCCCAAAAATCTCCTCATCCACACAGGCAGGATCATAGCCTGGCAAGAAAAAACAGAGAAAAATATTTACAGGCAGCTGCTGGTGGGATTTCAGGGAAAGCACAGCCAGTGTGGTGTGGCTGTGCTGGTACTCTGTGTGTGTTCACAGTGGTCTTGGCCAGAAGAACCTCTCAAGTCTCTGGTCCAACATCCCACCTGGAACAGGACTGTGGCCAGCACTGGATCAAGTTAGCCATGGCTTATTCCAGCAGAGCTATGAAATCTTCAGAGACAGGGGCTGGAGCAGGCTGCTCCAGGGCTGCAGAACTCTCCTTGCAAAGCATTTTCTCCCTCTGTCCACCCAGAACTTCCCAAACCACAGCCAAGGCCCTTGCCCTGCCTTTGAGAATAGCTTGGCTCCTTTGTTGGTGTAACCATGTTTTGTGTAGGCTGCTGTGAGCTTAATCCTTAGCCTCTCCTTGGTCAGGAAAACTGTCCAGCTGCCTTGTATCTCCTCATGGGGACTAAGGTCCATCTCCACAGGAGCCTCTCAAGCTTCTCTACACCACCTTGAACCAGGACACCTGAACTGGGAATAATATTCCATATGAATCCCTAGGAGTGGAGGAGGCAGCTTCTCACCTGGTGGCCACATTCCAGCTGACATAGCCTGGTGCATGGTTTCCCTTATCTGCAATGGCAGTGTGGGGCTGGCTGGAGTCTGATGTGATGCCTCAGATATTTTTGGCAGAGCTGCTGGCCAGGGGGACATGCCACAGTCTGTATCCATGACTGGGGTTATTGCAGCCCTTGTGAGAGTGTGCACATCTCCTCACAGACTCCTGGCCTCTCCTCCTCTTATAGCTACAGAGACACATGTAAATATGTACATATGTATACAGGGGAACAGCTATATGGGGAATACAAAACCAGCTGGGATCATGGAAGTAAAATCCGTGAAACAGAAAGCTGCTGTGGCAACAGCTATTGTGCAACTGAAATTATCCTCATGAGTGAGAGGGCACACTAATTAAACGATCCAGAACTGCTACAAAAGAGCTGAGCTGTAAAAGCATTTCCAATACACAGAGACTTAAAACTTCCCAACACCTGTAATTAGGTTTGTGTCAACATCCTTTCCCTGAGCTTCACCTTGCACAAGAGCAGACCTGGCTCCTTGCTCAGACAAGCTGTAACCCTCACAATCCACCAGGCTGAGGGCTGCTCAGCTGGTTTCTTACCCCACACCACAGCTGGGCTGCTTCCAGCAGCTGCAGCAGAGAAGAGCAGTGAGAGGCTGCCGGTGCTGTCAGGTGACTGCAGATCAAACAGGAGATGAGAAAAGCTCCTCCTGCCTCTCTCAACTCCTCCAGGCTTGGGTACAATGGTTTCTGGACAGAGCCAGGCAAGCAGGTGCCAAAATTGGGTACATCCCCCTGTGTACACCTGATGTGTATCCAGGGCAGGCACTGTAGGACAGTGCAGGCTGAAGGACAGAGCCCTTGATCCTTTTGTCTCACTGTAAATGTTTAGATACTCGAGGCTATTGCTTTCTGTGTTAATCATCTGTGACCAACACTGTGCCCTCTTCAAGCTGTGCCTCCCCTTTAAGCTGTGGGCAGCCCAAACATCTGCTCCAAGCAGCTGAATTGCATCATAATGACTTTTTTTAGCTATGCTGAAAACTTTTAAGTCTCCAGCCTCCTCTTTGTCTCAGTGCTGCTGCTCACCAGTGCTTCCACCAAGGGGCAGATAGTGTTTCATGTCGTTTCTCTGGCTCAGGATTATATTAATAATTGCTAAACAGAGTAAGTCCCTATATGAGGAAACAGCATTTGGCTCTAATAGGAACCAAGTGTCAGTGTGAGAGAGCTGAAGGAGGGGGAAAGGGGCAAGCACAAAGCAAGCACAGATCTCTCCTTCCTTTCCAATATTGATAGGGTTTCAAGATTTTTCCAGTTCATATTCTCCTAAAGTATAGCACCCGACAGCTTTCAAAAGCAAAAAGACACAATCTGCTCCAAAAACACCATTTCTAGAAGCACTGAGCAGGGGGGAGGTAATTTCCTTGTGACAGAGCTGTCAACAAAGCAGCTGTTTGTAACATCATAGCTTGGCAGACCTCCTCCTATTTAAGTGCTTTCCCTTTTGGCTTTGCTCTGTACTTCCCAGCTTCAGAGTGCTAGAGCAAAAACTTTCCTGGTGCTGGAGTGCTGTGGGGATGAAAGGGGGGATGCTGCAGCAGAACAATTATCAGCCAGAAGGTAATTACTGGTGCAAGAGCCATGTGGCACTGCACACAAGAGCTGGGAGAGACAATTGGGTGATGGTCTGAAGTGGTGATGCCCAAAGGAGACCAACAGGACTGTGACAGGCATGAGATGGGGTGCCCAGTGAGCTGTAAAATATGTGAGAACTTCAGATACTCTGCTAAGGCAAAGTGCTGATGAGTCATGGTGTGCCTGGCTGGAAATGGGATGAGAGGAGCTGCACACAGTGACTCCTTCAAAGCTGCTGCATTATGCAGACATGGTCTTGCATGATGCTGACCAGGTAGAAATTCAGACAATAGATTATACCACTCTCAACAATTTCTTGGCTGTGAATGATTCCTGAACACCCCATTGCTGAGTAAGAAATCTCAGCATGTTTATCCTATATTTTGCCTTACCAAAATAAAATTCTAAAAGAGCTGGTCCTTCCAAAGAGCCTGAGATGGGGCCTGGGTGCTGATTTATCAAGCTTTTACCCCCTATTCCCTGCATCCCCACATGTATCCATCCCCCACAGCCTCCTCACTTCCAGCTGTGGTTTCCAGAAGCAGCACCTTTCTGCCAACCCAGCACACAGCATACAGCAGGGCTCTGGTGCAGCAGGATGACCAAAAGCAGGACACAGGTGCTGCCCACCTGGTTTGGGATTCACCTCACCTACCCTGGAGCAAGTCACCTCTCCTCCGCTGTAGTTAGTCAAGAGAGACCAGCAGGGGCTGGTTGGTCTCACTCCAGAGCAGGTGTCAGAGGGAGATCAGGTGTGTCACACCTTGGACGTGCCTGCTTTCCATTCTGTGTGAAAGGAACAGGCAGCTCATCCCAGGGAGAGCCTTGGAGCCAGGGGTTCAGCCTGACCCAGGGGCTCCCACAGGCAGCCCAGATCCCTGATCCCTGCTGTGGAAGGATCAGTACCATCCCATCAGTTCACATCAGTGTGTGCCTGCTCCTGTCCCCAGCAGCATCCTGCCCTCAGGTATCAGGGACAAGCCTTACCAGAGAGTCCAACACCAACAGGGTGGAGGAGACCAGGAAAAAGGCAGGACCCAGCCTGAGCAATGCACAGAGATGCTCCAGCCCAGCAAAGTGCCTCCTGCAGCTCCCTCTCCCCTGCAGGAGTCCTTGGTGGCTGGGCAGTGCCTGGCTGTGATGCCAGTGGAGCCATCCTGCCATGGGGCTGTCTGGGACTTGTGTCACTGCTGAAATCCTGCCTGCCAGCAGCCTGCTAATGAGCACCACCAGAGGGGCATCACCTTCCCGAGGAAAGGCTAAATGGTGTGGCAGAGAAAACAGCAGGAAGGATGGGACAAAGAGCTCCATGGCTCCCAGCTGAATCAGGAGCCTCAGGCTGCTCTGTGGCTCTGAAGGGTCGGATGGGCAGCAGGGCTGACACTTCCCTGGGAAGCCACTGCTGGCCTGTCACTCCACATATTCAGCATTTTCTCACAAGCCAGGGTTTTGCCAGGACACACAAGCTGATTTCATCGTTGTTTGAGAGTGAGACATCAGGGTCAGGGAAGGCTGTGCTTCGTGTGAACTGGTTTGAACCCCTGCTAGACACCCTGACTTTCAGAATGGGACAGCTTTTCCCAGTTATTGCTCCCCAGTTTGAAGTGCTGAGATGTACATAAAGCTGATGAGATCAGGCTTGTCTGAAGCCAGTCACTGCTCCTGTCCTGCAGGGAAGTCTCCTGAGTGCAGAGACAGCTCTGCCAGCTGGCATGGTGTGCTTGGCTCCAGGACCAGCAGTGCCCTCACCTTCTCAGCATCCAAACCTTGCCCACCAGTCCCTGGAGTAGAGCCTGCAAGTACATTTTCTCTGTAACTGCTGCAAATGGCTCTGATAGCATGGTTTTCCACACTGGGCATTACAAATACTGTGTATGATGAGGTCTAAAGGAGCTTTCTGCTCAGAGGCTCTGCTCCCAAGTGCTGGGAGTGTCCCTTTCCCAGGGACATCACACAGACACTTGCTTAGCCCAGAGATGCTGTGGCTGCAGCATCCTACCCAGGTGAAGGTGAGCACTGTGATGGGTTGAACCTGGCTGGAGGCCAGGTCCCCATCAAAGCTGCTCTGTCACTCCCCTACTCATCAGGGGACAGGAAATATAACAAAAGACAGATAGAAATAAGGGCAGGGAAATCACTCAACTGTTACCATCAGGGGCAAAACAGACCCAACTTGGGGGGAAATTAGTTAAATTTAGAGCCAGTCAAATCAGTGTAGGATAATGAGAAATAAAAACTAGATTTAAAACACCTTTCTCTCCCTCTCCTTCTTAATCCAGGCTTAACTTTACTTCCAAATTCTTTATCTGCTCCCCCACAGAGCAGAGGGAGAGAGGGAATGGGGGCTGCAAGCAGCTCATCACACACTTTCTCTGACGCTCCTTCCTCCTCAGGGGGAGGACTTCTCACACTCCTCCTAGCACCAGGGTGGGGTCTCTCCCGAGGGAGACAGTCCTCCATGAGCTTCTCCAGGGTGAGTCCTTCTCACAGGCTGCAGTTACTGACAAACTGCTCCAGTGTGGGTTCCTTCCCTGGGGTGATGAGTCCTGCCAGCAAACCTGATGCAGTGTGGGTTTGCCATGGGGTCACAACCTGCTTTGGGCATCCTCCTGCTCCAGCCTGAGCCTCCTCTAGGGGCTGTGGGTGGATCTCTGCATCCCCAGGGATCTCTGCAGGGCACAGCTGCCCCACCACGGGCTGCACTGTGGGCTGCAGGGGGATCTCTGCTCCAGCACCTCCTCCTCTCCTGCACTCACCCTGGCATCTGCAGTTATTTCTCTTGTTTCCAGTCCCCTCTCCAGCTGCAGTTCCCATTTGTTGTTTGGGGGTTTTTCCCCTTAAATGCATTATCCCAGAGGTGCTACCACAGTCCCTGATGGGCTCAGCTTTGTCCTGCAGTGGGACCATCCTGGAACCAGCTGGCACTGGCTCTGCTGGACATGGGGGAAGCTTCACAGAACCCACCCCTGCAGCCCCCCCATAGCAAACCTTGCCATGCAATCCCAGTACAAGCAAAAACTGCTGATCTTAGTGGTGGTTTTAATAGCTTTCATAAAAAGGACTCATGGAAATGAAGGGAAGCAAGTAAACAAACTTTCAGAAAGTCATTCATGCCATTAGCTCTTCGTTTTTTCACTTCCTGTATTTAAGTGCCAATTGAACACATGTAGGAAAAATCAGCCTGCCATGCTTGGTTTCTGGCACTGTTTATAACTGCCAGCTAATTGTATTGAATGATACATCTACTTGATGTATTTCATATTCAAATAAAAAACAGAACATAAGACCATCATCATGAAAATGTCTTGAATGCGTCAGAAGAGTGTGAGAGGGATTAATTTATTAATATTTAATGAGTGATTTGAAAAGGTGAAGTGTCTAAAAATGAAAAGCGCTGTGAGAAGTCTGTTAATGATGAAAAATGCTGGGTATATTTTATTTATGCAGTTTGACTACATAACAGCCAAAAAAATGCAAGTGCAAACAAGGATGAGGAGACAAACAGTGCAATGGAGAATTTGTCTCCTGAGACAAGCACTGGGCCCACTAAATGAGCAGCTTTCCTCTCTGGGAGCAGCGTTCAGTGCCTCAGGGTGGGTCAGGTGCCAGGGGCAGGGACAGCTCTGGGCTCTGTCTGGGACATGGCTCTCCCTTTTTCTGTGTGTGATGTGAGCTGTTTACACTTCACCCCCAGCCTGGGACCTCACCCAGCTCCTGCTCCCTCCCTGGCTCACTGATTCAGCAGGTGGAGACACTGCTGTGAGCAGCTACACCCAGGCATCTGCTGCTCGGGTTTGGGCTTGTGCAGGGTGAATTATACCCTGTCTTGGGTTAGGACCTCCACAAAGCTTTCTTGCTGTCAGGCACAGCTTTGAGCTGTTTTGTGTAGTGTAGGCTGAGAAGTCTGTGCTGTGCATGCCTTGGTAAGAAATACATACAGGAAAATAGATCTGCGTGCTCCTCATGCACCACAAACATTTGAACATAAATCAGATTGCCCACAGGCAATGCACTTAGCAAATGCACACCCAGCTGAGGTGTGAGCAAGAATAACCTTCAAAGCTATCAAAGGCTGCTGTTTGCTTGGGTTGGGAGGCCAAGTGAAGGCAAAACCTTCCCTCTGACTGCCTTGTACTGTCTTTGCTTTGATATATTCTCAGCTGCACTGATATCATCCTTTGCACATGCAAATACCTTCCCCACCTTGGTCTCTTTCAATTTCCAGCTGGTTTCACTATGGGAAAATATTGACAAAGGCTTGTTGCATTTTCTTCCTTTCCTAAACTTTCCTGACAAATTTTTATTAAGAAAACTACAGACTACCCAGAAGAAAAAATAATCTTGAAAAAAAAAAAAAAGATTTTGTATTGAATTAAATGGTTGAAATTAGCACAAACATAGGGCTATCAATGTATTTATTGAATATCTATTGAATTTAGTGGTGATAAGCACTGAGCATCCACATGGGATGAAGGTGAAGTCCCTTAACCCTCCCAGTGACACAGCACCTCTTGTCCTCTTTCCCCAAGGATAGAGACAGTGTTTCCTGCAGTAAAAAAAGCACCCATGATTCTATGATAGGTTCAAGTTTGATTTTGCTGTAGATTCTGCATGATCTGGGACAAGATCCTTCTTCTAAACACTCTCATTGTCTTAGTGGGGAGAAGAGGATCTCTTTCCATTTTAATTTATTTATATCATTAGAGTCAGAAGGCTTATTAAATATGAAGACAAAGTGCCTGACATGGGGCTTTTTGATGTTAATATTGTCACTGTAAAAGAGCATACTTGCATAAATGTGTAGTCTTACACACACAGAGTATTTCAGTGTGGTTTCCTGAAGGAGTCTCTACTAAGCATCATCACTGGATAATAGGCTGTGACCTCAGCCCAGAGGAAAATAGGGAATGAAGAGCTTCCAGGGGAAGATGGCAGACCCTGCTGATCCCAGGAATGCTCCCTGCCCTGCACCTGCACCCTTGCTTGGGTGTCATTCCTTTAATATAATTCCTGTACCTGGTGTCCACCCTCACATACTCAAATATTTTGGTCCTTCTCCATCATCCTTAAAACACAACTGTAAGTGAGTTTTCTCATACCAGCTCTGATCCTGGGTCATATTTTTGTTGGGTTTGGGCTACAGAACCTTCTTCATCATGTATCATTCATGCCAGTATCATTTAAAGTCTCTTTCAACAGCTACAGGTTCATTCCCTTTTCTCTAAACTCAGATGTGAACTCTCTACTACTCACATGCTCACTAAATGATATCACTTAATAGGTTCTCTTTGCCTCTACCACATTTCCATAACTTGTTCTTTAATCTTCCTTTGATCCTGAATACCAGAGAGATTTATGTGCAATTTATTCTTACGTTGTTGTACTTGTTTAATCTTTCATTTTCAGTTGGATTCATTTTCAAACAAGAGTTCTTGTTACAGGTTCATATTACTGTTGACAGCTGGGACCTACCTGCTCTTTCTGAGACAGGTTTCCATCTCTGTGTTTTATCTTTATCAGTTTCCTCTCAACATGCATTTAACTCAAGGGCTCCAAGTGATTCCATGGAACTCCTTTCTGCCTTCAGAGGGAGGCTGGGGCTTTCCCTTTCTTTGGCACATGTTTGATTGGACCTTCTTTCTCTCAAGGCAAAAAACATGACATCCCTTTTTCCAACTCATGCAGCTGGCTGATGATCTGTAACATCAGCTCCATCCCTTTCCCCATTGCTTTGATCAATGAATGCAGCTCTCTTTTATCTAATATCTTGTTGTTTTCTTGCAGAGCAAGTTATCAGCAAATTTGCTGCCTTAGGAGCCCCTTTGCTGGTAGGTTTAAGGGATGGTAAGGGTGTGTGAATCCATCTCCAGCAGAGGTACCCGAGTTAAAGCCTCCAGCTGCCCTCACAGTTGAGCAGTTTACTGAAGGAACCAATTTGCTCCCTGGGAAGATCTCTTCCATCTGTCCACCTGATTCTGCAGAACAGAAGAAGGCAGAGCAGGCAGCTGGTCACCCTCCCCAATGTGATGCTGGCCAGATAAATCACCGAGGGTGCTCCATGAAGGTGATCCATGAGTGAACAGTTTCCCAGAGTTTATTTTGGATCAAAGGAAGGAGGTTGCCTTTGGGAAGATGCTGTGGTAAATGAAGCAAAGACAGAAAAGCCCTCCCCAGCTGAGAGATAGAGACAGCCCACACCTTTTTAAACTATATCATTCCCTAAAGAGCCTTAGGTTCACTTTGATATCTGAGAACAGCCCAGACTTTGCCATCAAAATCAGACTTGTTTAAAAAAAATAAAGAAAGAAAATAAAAAGAAAAAACAACCAAACCTTCTAGCTCACTTGAGAGCAAATAATTTGTGAATATTAAATGGCCCAAGACCTTTTGAACAGACACCCTGTGGATATATGGCCTTATGATGCCACCCTGAAAACCATGGTGCTGCACCCCAGGTCACACCCTGAGTGCTGGGAAACTGAGGCAGGGCTGGAGGGACAGCTGGGGCACTGAGCTGCAGGAGGCACAGGCAGTGCCCTTCCCAGAGCCTGCAGGGGCACAGCCCTCCACAGGACCACAGTCAGAGCCAGCACTGCCAGCCCTTCAGCCACCCTGGGCTGCCTCTGTGGCTCAGAGCTGCTGTAAATACAGCTCAGCGAGATGGAGCTCCCTGGCAGCTCCAGAAACATGGTGAATCGACCCTTCAGCACCCTTGCTGATGCAGGAAATATGAAATACTTTTTTTAAGGAAGAAACCAGAAAAGCAGAAATTCTCGGGAAAAGGAAACTGTCAGCATGAAGTTGAGATGGAGGGAATGTATTGGTAATTTAGGTACAAAAAGAAGTTTTGCAATACTCTCAGCTGATTTTCCCTGTGCAGAATATTGATTTCTTGCAAACAAAAAAGTCACAAACTGAGGCAACTTAAAAAAAAAAAAGAAATTTCTATGCATTGTAATGGCGCCATGAGGAAAAAACCATGGGAGAAAAAAGCCCATCTAATGTCTCATTAAAATAGATTTAATCTCATCTCAGACCAAAGATGCTAAAATGATTTCATCATAATTGTATTGTTATGGAATGACTGTTCTGTGTAATCTTCACTCTAAATTTCTCAGTGTTGTGATGTTTGATTATGAGGAGAAGGAGGCTCAGCATTAATTTTTCCATTCAGCTTTGAAGATGTGTAAGTAGGTAACAGAGAAAGGGATGTCTAATGGCAATACGTGCAACTTTTGTAAAGCTGGAGACATTTAAAAAAGCAATTTGGTAGCAGACTGGATGTTTTACAGCCTGTTAGTTCTTCTATTTTGTTTTCCAAAGTTGAGAGAAAGAAAAAAAATAAATCTTCCTTTTCAGACTTGCTCTCCATTCCCAGCTCAGCTGAGCTCCTGCAGAGCCTGCTGGGGTGTCCCTGAGGGGCTCGGGGGAAAAGCCCAACACAGCTCTCATCTGAACTCAAATTAGGGCTTCACAGCCTATTCACAGTCCAGCTGCAGACCCTGAAAAGACTTATGAGCTCTCACAAATGCAGATTTTTATTTCAAATAGGAAGGCAGCACTCCAGGCCACAGGAGCTCCAGCAGCAGTGGGAGGAGGGGGATCAGTGGGGAGCACAGGGGGCTCACAGCACAGCCAGATATCCTGGGACTCTGCACCTCTGGCTGCTCTGGGGCAGGATCATCCCCAACAGGAGCTGCAGCTTCTCCCCCAGATCCCATATCAGCACATCAGAGTGAAATCTGTCTGAAGCTAAAGGGCATTCAGCTGTGCTCCTCCTTATCTGGACTTGCACAGGAGGCCAAACCAAATGAGACTTCAGTGCATAATTAAGTTGTTCTGTCAGCAGCAAAAACAATTAAACCTGGATTCCTACAGATTTGCCTCTGGAGCCTCCCACAGAAAGCCATCAGATCTCCTCCTACAGCATCCACACAGATTCTCCTTCCCAGGGTCTCTCCTGATCCCCTTCGTGCCCTCTGTGCTTTTTCCCCTTCAGCATTCCAAGGTGATGCTCTGATCAGGTGTTCTGCCTCTGCATTTGGGACAAAGCTCAGGACATGCAGCAGCCAGGAGCTTTGTGGGGGCACTGATTCAGCTCACCATCCTGTTTTTATGAAGCTCTCAGGAATTTCATAGCTCCCTGACAAAGTTTGTTGGCATTGGCCAGCAGGTTGAGCAAGGCAGGGGGCAGGGGCAGATGGGTGGTTCAGTGGCAGAACCTTTGTTGCCTCCAGGCCTTGGGCTTATAACCAAATTATCAAAGAGAAAAATCAACTGTTTGCCCAGGATGTGTGACTTGGACAGGAGTCAGGTGGGAATGAAGGGGAGGGAAGGCATCCAGCCCTGGCACAGAGCAGCTGGGTGGGCTCGTGCATTCCTACAGGGGCTTTGTACTGTCCTTTATCCCTTCTCACTGGTGGGTTCCTGTAACCAGCAGCACTTTGCAATGTTGAACAATAAACACTCAAAATGGTGACAGAAGGAGAACAGCTTGATCAGAGCCTGCTGCAGCCACTAATCTGCCTGCTCCAACTTCTGTTGTTGCTATTTTGGCTGCTGCTTCTTCCATATTGCCTCTTGCAGTGTGTCCAAGAAAGCAGGGCTATTGAACCTAAACTCAGATGTACCAACCTCAAGAGCCAGCAGGAAAACACCAGCACAGGGTTCAAGTGTGAGAAAATTCCATTCCCATTTCTTACTTTGGTTGCTGTCATCCAGGACAGCCCAGATCCACAGTGCCATGATTTAATATAGTTCATGCAGAACTGAACCAAAAAAGTTCAGGTCACTTTCTCATTTTCCAGGCTTTGAGGAACTGTGCAAGGGGAGCAAAGCCCTTGATACTTTCTCCCAGAGGCAATAGAAATTGTTCCTTACTGTCTTCTTTGCAAATCCAGGAGCAATTTTGTACCTTAAAGTCAGGCTCTGCTCTGCCATTCAGAGAGGGTTATTTTCTAGGGAAAACAGATTTCAGACAGCCCTGAACCAGCAAGGTTCCCAAAGCCTGCCACAGGAAGATACCAGAGCTATTTTTTTCTCTACATTGTGTTTTCTTTTAGCAGGCTCCTCGTACTTTCCCACAAAAGATCTGCCTGTCCCCCTCCCTTCCCAGATCTCCATTGCAAAACCCCTGACATGGACAACACGCACATCTGCTCTGAAGCTACAGTCATCTGTTGTTCTCTCTGAGGCCACTGTATGCATGGGGCCATTGTGCAGAGAAATGGGGCATTATTTGTGTGTCAGGAGCAATTTCTGCACAGTTCCAGGGAACCACAGAATCCTTGGGGCTCCTTCAGCAGAGGCACCACCACAGCAGCAGGTCCAGGAGGTGTTTTCCCAGGGGGAGGGGGAATGAGCATCAGCAGTGATGAGCTTTGCTGGAAGATATATTCTGAGGAGGAATGAAAGGAAATGTTGCCCTCTGAGGCAGGAGAATAAAAACAATTGTAATTCAAAGGGGTTTAAACTTACACAGTCCAGCAAGAGCAGCTGTAGGAGCTCACTGGTGCTTGGATGGTAAATTCACCCCTCTACTCTTTCCATTTGCATCTGTCAAGCTTCACATTGTGCCACCACTGTAATCCCCAGCAGAACCCTGTTAGAAACCAGCCTGAGGATGCATCAGGGACAGACTCCAGCCTGGGAGAAAGCCCTGGGAGGTTTTTTGTGATGGGAGGCTGGAGGAGGCACAGCAGCAGTGGGACATCACATCCTGACAAACTGTGATGGAGAGCAGGCAGCCACCAGGCTTTGGAGCAATGCAAAGGACAAACAGCTTGGGCCAGATGAAACAAAAAGGTGCCACCAAGGACTGGTGGAAAAAGAGAGAAGCTGTGGGGTAGGGAACAGAGAAGGCTTTGCAGAATGAATGTCTAAATTTGGAGAAAAGAGGGCAGAGATCCAAAGGTTTATTGACAGTTAAATAGCATTCTCCTCAGTTAATTAGTTTCATAGCTACTCTTAATAATACATCAAGTGAGCTGAAAAGCTCACCAGAAATACTAGGAAGTGCATGGAAAATGTTATAAGCTGGCAGTCTTTTTGAAAAACTGTGTTGTAAGTGTCCATCTGATAAATCCCTGTCATGCATCTGGTGAGCTGCACAGTGTGGTCCAGGAGAGCTGCTTTGCATCATTTGAAAAGCATGGGGACATTTTTATGTCAGGAGAAAATGAGGGTCAGATGGTAGAATTCATGTCTAGGTGCCTGTGAAACTTGTCCCAAGACACATCTCTTCTCTTGAACCCTTCCCCAGGTTCATTCTTTATCTGGGAGGGCAGTTCTTGTGCTTGCCCTGGCTGTGTGACCTTTAAACCAACAAGGCCTCTCCCAAATGTGAGGAGTCTTACAGGACCTGAACAGAAATGCCCTCAACATCTCACTCCCACAAATACTCAACCAGTGCCATCCCAACCATGAGTCACTATGGAAAATCTTGGCTCATGGGGATGGTTTTATCAGAGCATTGCCATTTTTAAAACACAAGGAAAAAGAAGGAAAAAAATCTGTAAAAATGTATTTTGGGAACAGCTTATAGACACCCACCTTGGTCTTAAGTAAGACTCGTGGGGTGCTGCATCTCTGGGACAATCTGTGCTGCTCTGCAGCAAGAACTGCTGAGGTTCAAAAAGCAAAAGGTGAAGGACAAATTCCCAGAGTCAGGTATAACCTTCACTCCTCCAAGTGATTGGTGCTTTTCACTCAGGACCAACACTGGAGAATTACTCTGCAAATGTCATTTTCCTCTAATACCTTCCTGGCTGCCTGTTCCTGGCCACCTGCAGAGGGGAAATGTGTGGTGCTGGCACACCATATGGCCATCACCACTCCTGCAGCTGCACATCAGCCCTGCAGCCCAGCCCAGCCCCAGGGCGTTTTTCAGCAGGACTCTGCCTGATTCTTGTGCCACCCCTGAGCACATCTTGGGTTTCTCTGCTGCCTCTTGCCTCAGGATCTGTAAGGGAACTGCTCACTGCAGCAGATGAGTGACACTTAAGGAGACCCAGCAGATGATATGGTGTGATCACAGCAGTTTCCAGCTGCCTGCATTGCCTGACACTCACAGTCCTTCCACCTGTCTCTTTTTGGTCTGACCACTGCCTTTCCCTGCATTTCATGGCACTTGGTGCTGGCTTGGGACAGGACTGTCACCTCCCTCCCAGCAGATGTGGCTCCAGCAGTGTTGTGGCCATCAAAGAGGGAAATACTCCCTGTTTCACACCTTTATCACTCACAGGATGAGAGCAGCTCAGTGCCATGTACCAGGCAGTTTGTTCTTTTTCTCTCAGTGCTTGGACTTGGGAAATACTTTTTCCCCTTTCTACCAGGCAGCAGCTAGCAGAACAAGAGGACACAGTCTCAAGTTGCATCAAGGGAAAATTAGGTTGGATATTAGGAAAAGGTTTTTCACTGAAAGTGTGATAAAGTACTGGAATGGTCTGCCTGGGGAGGTGGTGAAGTCACCATCTCTGGATGTGTTTAAAAAAAAAAAAATGCATGTGGCACTTGGTGCCATGGTCCAGTTGAGATGTTAGGGCATGGGTTGGACTTGATGATCTTGAAGGCCCTTCCAACCCAGTTATTCTGTGAATTCTGTGAATGCCTTGCCCAGGTGGAGAAGCCCCCACCCATGGGGGTGAACAACTCCATTTCTGTGTTTAAAACAAGATAACAGGCATTGGCAGGCATCAAACCCCAGCAAGAGCCAGGGGAGACAGGCTCAGGGAAGCCCTGGCTCCCCAGGAAGCCTGTCAGTGTGTCCTGGGGCTGTCAGTGCTCCCCTGTCAGATAGCACAGCTGAAGGGTGGCCAAGGGGACGGACAGCAGCCAACCTCCCTGCCCAAATCCCCATTTCTGGGGCTGGCAGAGTGCCCTGGCAGGCCTGCAGCTCGGCAGGACCTGCTCATGGGCTGGGGTAGGGTTTGTGCAGGGTTTGATAGTGCCTGAGATGGCTGGGAGGCAAAGCAGAGCAGGGAGCAGGGAATTTCCCAGCGCTCATTATCGAGCAGCCAGAGCGCTCCCCCTGCCAGGGGATTAGGCAAAGCATTGCTTCTCACTCAATAAATCTTTACAACAAACCCTTAATTCCCCAGGCACCGTCTGTGAAAATTAATCCCAATCCCCCACTTGTTTTTTCTCATCATCAGGGGTGTTTCCCTGCCACCACTCCCCATCCCAAGGTTGCAGTGACAGCTCAGAGCTGGGGAAGGGCCATTCCAGTGAGCTGGGATGGTGGGGACAGCGAGGGGACAGTGGCACTGCCCCAACAGAGAGCCAGGACTTGCTGCCTCTGCCTCTCTGGATTCATCAAGAAGATGGCAAGGCTGTTGTCATCTTTGAGTGATGGCATTGGTGCTTGCTAATTCGCTGCTGAGCATGTTATAATTGCTCAGAAATGCAGAATGGGAGAGGCACGGTGGGAATTTCAGTACAGGAGATTTGGTGGCTCTCTGGAAAGCACTGCAGGAAGAGGAGCTGCAGGTTGCAATGGCAGTGCAGGGGGATCCTGTGGGCCAAAGGGACCCGTCTCTCAAACCATGCTTTTAGCAGGAGCCCTGTGTGAGCCAAGCAGAGTCAAACCCAGCTGTGCTGTGGGAATCTCCTGTTCCTACAGGCTGACAGTCCCTGGGGGAAGAAGAGAAGCTGAGCCTTCCCCCAGCTCCCACTCTGAGGAGAAGGCAGGAGCTCAGGCTTAACCAGGAGAGAGGAGCAGGCCTTTGGGTTTCTCCCATTAATTCACTACATTTTCCATCCAATTGAGCCTGCTGCTGCAGAATTGCTGCTGGCTCTCCAAGGGCCAGTGTATCTCACAGCCACAGACAAGAGCATCCTCCCAGTGCCATTTCCCACACTGCTGCACTGCCTTCACCCCAACATTCCTGCTCTGGGACACAGAGTTCACAGAATGGTTTGGGCTGGAAGGGACCTTATAGATTATCTCATGGCAATCCCCAGCATGGGCAGGGACACCTTCCACCAGACAGGCTGGGCAGAGCCCATCCAGCCTGGCCTGGAACACTCCCAGGGATGGGGCAGCTTTCCTGTGAAACCTGTTCCAACCACTTCTCAGCATCTGGAGGCTCCTGGTCCTTCCCTGCATGCCTGCTGCCCATGCTATTCTGCACAGGTTACTCACAGGGTGTTTGCAGCTCTCCTGCATCCTGTTCCAGCACCCCCATTCCCATTCCTGAAGAAGCTCCAGGAGTTTTTCCCCAGCCACACATGAGCGTTTCCACACAGCGACACCCTCGAGTCAGTGCACACAATCCTCCCTCTGCAGTGCTGGGACTGTCAATCTTCTCACACCTGCTAAGTGATAGAGTGCTTCTCCCAATTTACTTATCCATCATTTTTATTGAGAAATCTGCTCTAGTTCCACACAGTTATATGAGTTAATGGAAGGATGATTAGGGGATTCTGTGGGAATGAGCTGTGATTTCATGCACACTGGTGCAAAGCTGGGACTACACTGCACCATTTCCAGCACAGCTGCTCAGAGCAGGATTTAATCCCTTTTACCATGAGTATCTAGTTATTTGAATCCTACTTTGCTTGTTTTCATAATTTTAAATATCCATGTATATTATTTTAAAAGCCATCTGGGTGTTTATTGCTGCATTTCTGTGCCAGTCTGGTCACATCTGAGAGAGCCTCTCTTCTCAATTAACTCTTCTAGTGCCAAGTCAGTTCCCACCAGGTCATGGGCAGATCACTGCTGCTTGCAGCCCACTAAAGGCAGGGAACAAGCATTCTCCCAGTCAGCAAAAACACTGCAGGACAGAAACAGAATCATTTGAAGGACACATGATGGTAACAAACTGTGAAGGTTCTCCACTGAGTCCTGTTTCAGTAGGAGGTGAAGCTTTGAATGCCCAAAGTCCCAAAGCACTTTTGCAGCACCTTAAGACACGTGTGAAATCTTTCACAAAATATCTCCTATTAAAAGAATCTTCTAGGGCTTAAAGGTGCTCCTGACCTCTGGGGTTTAGAGAGAGCCAGCTTTTCCTCTGCAAAACAGAGATCTGTGTGGTTTTGATCTGAGTACAGGTCAGGGGAAGGGAAGAAGGGTTTGGGGGTTTTGAGCAGCATGGTGGGGGCTGCAGTGAATCTCCAGTGATATCCCTGAGGCAGTGCCAGCTTAGCCTCAGCAAGGGCAGCTGCACAGTGGATGGGAAGTCCAGAGTCTAATTTACAAGACACTTTAACTGTGTGTGTTGAAAGGCACTGAGGGACGTTCCCATCTCATCAGGTTTTGTGTTAGTGGAAGCAGGATAAATGCTCCCTCACTGAGCAGGGAATAGCATATCATCCCTGACATCCCTAATCACCACCAGCCCTGGAAAAAACCTACAGCCAGGCACCTGACAAGTGCATTTAGTGCACAATAAACATCAGCTGCTCCTCTCACACATCCATTTGTTCTGCCTCCCTGTTCCTCTGGTCTTGTTGAAGCAGGGCTGGGATTTGCCTCTGAGCTGATAAAGAAACCAGAGCTTTTGCCAGCTGCTGGCTGGACCTGGGGACCAGGTGAGCAATTAGCAGGTGCCTCTCCAGTCATCCTACATGTGCCACAGCAGGAGGAATTCAAGCTGGTTCAAGAAACTTAGACTACAGAGAGCAGCAGAGGTGAGATCAAGCTTTTCCCATGCACAGCCCTCTACAAACTGTGTCAAACCTGTCTCAACCCAGGAGCTGCTGCTCCATGGCTTTGACATTCAAGTGCCTTGTTTAGCACATATATATCACAAAACCCCAGGAACTGAGCTCTCCATAAATGATAATTGATTAAACATTCAAGCTATATAATGTACTGTAGGATTGTAAATACATTTCAAGGGGGGGAAAATCTTTGAAATTCACTTTAAGCTTTCTTTTCAATTATTTATCATAGAATCTCAGCCCCATTAAAGTCAGGCTTAATGGGCTTGTTTATATATTACAGAAAACCTTCTGCTTTAATTGCCTGCTGAAAGGCTCTTACACCAGCTCTCTCAGTTTGCATCACCAGAAGGCAGGAGCCCAGCGAGGCAGGGGTGGGCAAATCCCCTCCTCACCTCCATCCTGGGATGCTGAGTGGGGATGAAAATCACCCACAGAGATCAGACTGTGCCTGGGGAGGCTCTTTGGCTGGCCCCAGCTCTCCTCCCTGGTCAGGTGCTGCATCAGGAGAGCAGATCAAGGGGATGATATTCCCATTTCCCATAGACCCCTTATCTCCACGGGTCTTACATCCAAGTCTATTCCCATGGGACAGAACTACTTTGCCTGTGGCTTCTGTTTCTGAGATCCCTCTTTTATCTCTTCTTACTGCTGGATCAAAGTAGTTTCCATGAGGGCAGACACAGTGGGAAAACCATGGAACTTCAGAGCTGGGGACACCCCAGCCCCACAGCAGCACTTTTTGGGAGGTTGGATGCTGGCTGTGTCCTCCTCCTGCTTAGCCACTTCTGAAGAAGGTGCATCATTAATTGAGGAAATGAGGTACATCTTCACCTTCAGCAGCAACTAAAGAGAAGGGAAAAGGCTTCTGCTGGCATGCAATGGGGAAGTTCTAGAATAGCAAAAATATCTGAAGGAAAAGGAAAAGGAAAAGAAATCTTCTGGCTCTATTGACAAGAGCACCTTAGAGAGAATTCCTTACTAAAAACATGTAACAAGCACAGAGACAAACAGCCTTGTGCACCACGACCAATATTAGAGTAATGACTCCATATAAAGGCTGTTTGAAGGAAAAAAAACCACCAAATTTGCAGTTCCTCATTTTTAAGCCCATTTCAGCCCCGCTGATTAGTTTAAAGATGGAGGATTAAGTTCTCTGAAATCACTTCAGAGAAATAGCACCAGTTTCTTCAGAAATTGGATCCTAAGGTATCTAAATCTAAAGTTTAGAAGAAAAAGGAGAGTTGATGTTACAATGACTTCTGTATTTTGTGCTGAAATTACATTTTTGGCGCCGCTAAATCCCATTGTGTGCTACAGAGGATATAATGTAATTCTCATCAGAGGCAGGCAGCAGGGAGGTTTACTGGCACTAAAATCAATAGGCACTGAATAAAATGGCTCCAAATGGTTTAGGACCATGCACACATCTTCTTTTGTAAGCTTAAAACCATTTGGAGAGGCATTAATTCATTAAAGGCCTCTTGAAGAATGTCATCATACTGTGTAGTCCGTGCACATCAAGAGCATCATAGATTGTGGCTTTTATTAAGGAGGCTGGAGAATATAATCCTTCCTGGAGTACAACAGACTTTAAAATATGGTGCACTTTGAGATCAAAACAATGTTTATTGCAATGTAGTTACTAAATATTTTAACACATACAATATAAAACATAATGCATCCTGGAATGTGTTTATGCTGCTGAGGTAGCCACTAGATTGTCAGATCCATTACAAACCACCTTGCAGAGTTTCTGAATTGTTTTTGTTTCCTCTTTTTTTTTATTGATTGCATGATATTATAATCTATTTTTATGTAGGGGTATCAACCCAAAGCTCATGTCTTTTCTCTTAAACATCTTGAGGACATGGAATTGCATGCTTGCCCTTATTCTTACCTCTCTTTATGATCATTTATACTTCCATATGGATAAGGCTGGATCCCTTAACTGGGAGGTGCAATATGTTTCCATTAAAAGGTTAGTGCTCTGCAGGTGACTGGGGACTCCTCATTGCTCCACCCTACACAAGCCTGAAGCTGAAAATGTCACTGTGGCACCGAAGAGAAAAGTCAGAGCTTCTCATTCTGAATACACTGATGGAAATCAAGGTGACTCAGGGACTCTAACATGGGCCATGGGCAGGGGAGCCACAACAGCATTTTGTCTGTCCTGGGAGATCTTGTACCTTCCAGTACCTGGAGGGTCTGCAGGGGAGCTGGAGAGGAACTTTTTACAAGGAGTGATAGGACAAGGGGAAATGGCTTAAGCTGCGGACAGTTTAGATTAAGTATTAGGAAGAAATTCTTTGCTGTGAGGCTGGTGAGGCCTGGCACAGGTTGCCCAGAGCAGCTGTGGCTGCCCCATCCCTGGCAGTGTTCAAAGCCAGGTTGGACAGGGCTTGGAGTAACCTGGGCTGGTGGAAAGTGCCCCTGCCCATGGCAGGGGGGTTGGGATGAGATCATCAATGGGGTCCTTTCCAACCCATTCTGTCAGTCTGTGGGTCAATGCACAGCTGCAAATCAGATTCTGATGTGCCATTCCCTCACCTGGTGCAAGGTGGCATCACCCTGGGATAAGAAGTGAGACTACACCAACCCATGGCAGCTGAAGAAGCGTGGGTGCCTGCTGCAGATTTCCCTCTGGATGTCATTTTGGCTGCTGAGCACTCCCTCCCACCTCAGCTGTGGCACACATGCTGTGGGATGTGTGGAGCAGGAACCCCAGAGAGGGCAGGCTGTGCCATGGCTGTGTGTGCAGTGCTGGCAGTGAGGGGGGCACTGCCCTTCCCCAGGGATGTGGACAGTGCCATTCCCCAGGGATGTGCCCTGTGCATCCCAGCAGCTCAGCACATGAGGGCTGCTTTGATGTTCAGCCCTTTTCCTGGGGATATGATGCCACATGCAGGAAGGGATGGCCCTGTTCCTCTCCCCTGCCTGCCAAACCACAACAGAGAAGTTGCCCATAATTTAAAGGCTTAAAATTAGACTCTTCCTTTAAAACAGATGTACCCACCTAATATTTCAGCACTAGCTACAGGCATCTCAGTTCTGTACAGCTTCTGAAGATCCCAGCATCACCAACATTGGTTTCCCTAAGCCAAGGGCTGTGCTGGGACACAGCTGACTTCACACCACCCTGGAAACTTCCTGGTCTGTGCCAGTTAATGAGATATCTATGGGGCAGCAAGGAGGTGTATCCAATTCCATGGCTGTAAATCAGAAACCATGGGCATTGAATTCCACCAGCCACATTCCTCTGCCCAGCTCTGAATTGCAGGATTTATGGGCATGAACAACAGCATGTGGTGTGGCCAGAGAAGCCTGACAGCTTCTCTGTGATCAACCAGAGCTGGTTACCAAGCTGGCTTTTTCCACCTTATTTTACAAATAATTATGTTACCTTTTCAAGAACTAGGAAATTTGGCACAGGGACAACAAAATTTGCTGCATTTGACCAGGAAGTGTGGGTAAAACTGAAATGGGCAGTTTTGTTGTCATCACATATGTTTGACAGAGCCTTCTCATGAAGACTTTGACAGAACCTAGGATAAATTTTCTTGTTGTTGCCAGATGGAGGGACCCCTAAGTATGGACATTTTGGCTTAATTCCATTTTGCAAAAAGCTTATGCAAGGATCAGTTTGTACTCCTCCACAGACCAAAAAATAATTAGAGAAGATCAGTAGCTGTCCCATAAACACATCCTTACACCTGCCCTTTTTAACATTTTTGTTCATATTTTTTAATTTGCAAGAGCAGAAAGCACTCCCTAAGCCTGGAGTTTGTGGAACTTGGCATCCCAGCAGCCTCCCTGCAGCACCCAGGTCCAGCTGCCTTTACAAGGAGGGAAGGGTCCACACAAAATCACAGGGAACATGGGACAGGGATGAGGAATCCCAGTTGAACCATCCTGCAGGTATAGGAGTGGCAGTGAGGAGAGAGGCTTGTTATCTGTGTGAAATTCCTGGGCAACTTCCAGCAAAGGAAGTTCAAAGAAAAGTGCATTATTTGAGAAAGCTTTGAAAATATTCATTGAAAGCTACAAAAAAAAAAATTGCTACTCAAATTCCAGGGCCTTTTCCCTGTTAATTGAAATGCTAAATGAGTTCCTGCCTGTCCTGGTTTTTCCACCATTTTACCTATTAGCAGAAAAACATTATCCTCCATGGAATAAGCTTCAAGACATCCACAACCAAAGAAGAGCTGAAACTTCAGGATTTATTTCATAAATATTAATATTTACATACCTAACATATTCCTTCTTTCCTTTGCAGAGTATATACTCAGGTGTCTCAAAACACAAACACTCTGCAGTAGAAAATCACTGAGGTTTTATTTTAATATAAAATTGGTATTGGATTGCACTGTCTTTGCCATGGGGCAGAAAGCTCCCAGCTCCCACCAAGTCCAGCTGAAACCTTTAAGAAAAAGCTGTTTCTCTAAGAACACCATAAACCAGCCCATGGGGTGGGTGTGTGGTGGGTGAGCTGGCACAGAGGAGTGCAAGACAATGGCTAAAAATGTGCTCCCATTCAAGGTGCTGAAATAAAAATGTCCCCTGTAAAGGTGTGTCTCACTCTCAGCACCCCTCCATCCCAGGCTGAGGCTTGAGCTCTTGGGAGGTGTTGCCTAGAAGACTCTGGTTTACTCATCCAGTGCTTGGGTAGCTGAATATTCACTTGTCTCAGCTGGTTTGGTGGAGTGTCAGAGGATGGGGATGCAGGGGAAGGTTCAGGCACCAGCTGCTGGCTCTCACCTGCCCAGAGGTGGGAGGATTTCCTCCTGATGGCACTGCAGTACACCTGGATGGGAGCAGCAGGATGGGAGATGCAGAGGAGGAGCAGACACTGCAGAGTCACAGGGGTGTCTTACAGCAAGGACACTTCAAGGGGGCTCTCTACTGGCTCTGTAAACCCTTGTCTGGCAGGATCCTGCCCTAAATTGCCCTTGGCCTGTGTCTGCTGCCTCCCAGTTGCTGGTCTTGAGGGTGGCTGTGAGCATAAGCTGAGTTATAAGCCCAGGCTCCAGTTCCAGGGGGTATAAACACAAGTGAGCACAGGCTCAGCCAGGCTGCTCCAGAGAAGTGTCTGCAGTCAGCCTCGTGGAAAAGAGGATAAGAAACTGAGCCATCATGTCTCATCCCATCTCAGGGGAAATGCAGAGCAATCAAGCCATTTAAGAATATATTTCAAGCTCTTCATAGCAGGTGTTAGACACCGTTCTCCGGCTGCTGACAGGAAATGTGTGTGCAATTCTCCGAGGTATCACACTCAGAATGCACTTCTTAAGGGCTTGCTGCTTAGAAAATTCGGCAAAGTGTAAATGGCTCCCATAAAATCAGATAGTAAATTGTCTTATCTGTTTGTCCTGAAAGTGCTCATCCAGCTGAGTCTTTCCTGCACATCAGAGCCAGCCAGCCAACACATCACAAGGCCACTGGGACCAGACAATTCCAGGCTGGGAGCTCACATTAGGGAATCTTTCTAAGGAGAAAACTGAGTTCAAAGTCCCATCAGCTGAGAAAAATAATTAAAATAGGAAATCAGCATTTCTAGTGAGGATGTGTAAAAGCATTTCTCACACCTTCCCTTGCTGTCCTGGCCATGGGAATGAGCAATCAGCACAACATAAACCAGCAGGTTGTGATGTATCCTCATGGGGGGAAGAAACTTCCCTGCACACCAACACTCCAGCACTGCCTGCTGCTACTCATCACAGGGAAAAGAAAAAAACCTGGGAAGAAAACTCAGCTAGCCTTAAAGGGGATTTTAAAGCCTCTGTCCCCTCCCGTTCACAGAATAATGGTCATTGCATGACAAAAAAGCGTCTGCCAGGAATGACAGCAGCGGTGTGTGGTGGAGAAGGGTTTTGGCACCCTGAGCTCCAGCACTGCTCACTCCCTGCAGCTGCCAGGGCTCGGCTCTCAGCCCCAGACTGCCACAGCCAGCCCGGACAGGCATTCCCAAAGGAACTCCTGGCTGCTTCAGGGCAGGAGGACAGCTACAGAGGGCTTCAGTGCAAGCAAGGCTAAGCTTAGGCCATCAGCTCTTTTGTGACCTTGCTTGCAACACTCTCTTAGCCAGCGAGGAAGAGATCTGGGACCGCTGCACAGAGATTCCACAGGCACCTTTATTTCTGTGAAAGGGTCCATCAGCAAATCCAAATACACAGAATACCAAGGGGGTTTTGTAGGGTTGAGGTGACTTGAATAATCACCAGTAAAATTCTAAATTGAAAACTATCCAATTACTTTTAAGGTTGTAGGTAAAGAGGTGACCAATCACCTATAAAAGACAAAGACCAATAGGAACTCTAAAAGATAACAGGGCGTCTACAGGGGGGTGAACATTTCTCTGGCATGAGTAATCCTAATGAAGGATTTCTTATCTTAGGGGAGAAGGTTCCAAGGGGGCCCTAAAGAGGTATCTGAACCATCCACAGCTCCCAACCCCTTCCCAGAGCTGCATGCATGTAGGGAATGTCCCTGTGAATGGGAGCTGCCAGTGCTGGGATGGAGATGCTGCCAGTGCTGGGATGGAGATGTGGAGATGCTGCCAGTGCTGGGATGGAGATGCTGCTAGTGCTGGGATGGAGATGCTCTCAGTGCTGGGATGGAGATGTGGAGATGCTACCAGTGCTGGGATGGAGATGCTCTCAGTGCTGGGATGGAGATGCTCTCAGTGCTGGGATGGAGATGCTGCCAGTGCTGGGATGGAGATGCTCTCAGTGCTGGGATGGAGATGCTGCCAGTGCTGGGATGGAGATGCTCTCAGTGCTGGGATGGAGATGTTCTCAATGCTGGGATGGAGATGCTGCCAGTGCTGGGATGGAGATGCTGCTGCTGGAAGGGAGGGGATGCAGAAGGGGCAGGAGCATCTGTTGTGGCCCAGGACATATGGAGCTTTTATTCCTCCTTGTGGAGGCACGAGCATTTTCCTCACCTTCTGCCCCCTCCTATTGTCTGAGAGGGCTGTGAGAGGCTCTGGGGACAGCTGCTGCCTCCCTGGGGATTCCACAAAGGATTCTGTCACCATCCCCTGCCTGAACCACTTCCCTCATCAATCAGGCAGCCACAGTGAGCCAGGAGGGGTGATGGACATGCTGGGTCTGGTACCAGGGCACATGGAAGCTGAAACCTATTTTTGTTTCTGGGGGAAAAAAATAAATCTGTTGGGCTGCACACCTTTCTGTGAAAGGGAAAACCACCTTCCCACTGAATATCTGTGAATTTGGAATATGGATATTTAAAGACGTGGAGGAAAAAAAGTAGTCATCCAGAGCTAATTATACAGCTGTTGAAAAGCCCAGTAAATATGTTACTCAGGGATATATAATACCTTTGATGTAGTTGTAATCCGACTGAAGTTATTATAGGTTTTCACAGCTGCAAAGCGATCCAGCTTAGGGAAGCTTTTTTTTCTTTTTTTTTTTTTTTTTTTTTTTTTTGGAATTTGCAGAAGCAGAAAAGGAATTCTGCTGCCAAAGCAAAATATAGATCCTCATATAAACACAGTAACACAGCCTAAGAAAAATTATACTGATACTGAGGAGTATTAACCTGTCCCAAAGCCTAAAAGAGTTTGCTGGATAATAAATGACATCAGTGACTCCAAAAGGGCTGGATTTCAGACAGGCTCTTCATAGAGACAATTAAAGCTTTAAATAAAAGTGTGACTTTGTGGTGAGAATTCTCTATTCCCTTCAAACCAACAATAAGTAAAAGCTGTAAATGCTCTGAAAAAATATGTACTGAGGCATGAAATACAGAAAGGCCACTAGTAAACCTCCAACAAGTTCATTTAAATTGATCATGGATGCAATAATATCAGGAGGCTTTGTAAATGGATGGGTTAAGAGCTGGAACTTTATTGCTGTTTTCATTCCCCAGGGCCCTGTGGTAAAACAAGTCTCCACGAGAGATCTCTAGGCACTGAATGAATTATTCACTCAGTTATGGGTCATTAAATGAGGCTGAGCAGGGGTGATGTCCATTATTACACATTATTACGTTGTGGTGTATGAAAAAGGACTTACTTTGTGAAGACTGGCATGGGCACCTTCTCGGGATGCCTGATCCTTTCTGCCACAGCTTCTTCTGACCCCTTTGGCAGAGCAGAGGGGCTGTGAAGCAGAACAGCTGCACAGAATGATGAAAGAGGTTTGAGGTTAAAACCACAGGTAAAGGAGAGGAGACTTTAAGCATATTCAGATGCTAATTGCAGAGATGGCTGTGTTAGTTTTAAGCTGTTATTGCACTGCAACAGCTTTTTGTCACCTTTCTGCATTTCCCCAGGCAATGTGGCTCTCCCAAGAGCATCTCCTGTCCCAGGCACCTGTGACTGCTGACTGCCTTCCCTACACCTGCACAACCCATTTCCAGAGCTGGACACTCTTTATTTCATCTTGAGTAAATCTGTCCACAGTTTTGCTGACTTTCAGTAACCTCTTGGTGATTCCTAAACCAAATTCAAAATAGACTAAAGTAAACTTTTCCAGATTATGAAGTTTTCCCATGCAACACTTCACCCTCTGTTGCTAAAACTGGGGCAGCCTCTCTGCAGTGTCCAGAAGTGCTGAAATACAGTTTTGTCCTTGGTCTCACTTTCTCCTTGAGAAGAAAAAAAAAAAAAATTTTTTTTTTTGTTTGTTTGTTTTTTTTGTTTTTTTCCTGATGTCAGGAAAGGAGTAGAGCTGTTCTTATCTAAGTAGTCCATGTTTCTGGTGAGGGACAGGATTGAGGGGAGGACACACCACTCTCAGGGGCTGGAAAGCCAGCACATCCCTTAATCCAGCTCTATCTTGTATGATCAGAGGCAGATATGTAAACATGTCCTTGTTTGAACACTCTCTATGGGAATGATTTAGCCAAACTTTCAATTTAGAACAGGGCAAAAATTTCAGTTAAAACTTCTGTGGCAGTTATAATCAAAAACAAAGGCTAGATTTTTGTTGACCTAAATGTTTTGGTAGTTACCCTGATATCTTCATGTTGGTTTAGTTGAAAAATGCTCTTATCAGTGTTAATTGACATTTTCTAAATGAGATATGATGGCTTTTCAGTTGAAATTACTTTCTGCTTAGAAATTCAAAAGAAAAACATTTCACAAATCCTCAAAAACAAACCAAAAAGGTGGTGAGTCCTAACGGCTTTCCTTCCACTCTTTCAGAGCTGTCAGAAAAGCAACATGAAGAAATTGGGGAAAAGAAAAAAAAAGAAAAAGGTTATTATCATGGCCACATTTCTTGCTGCTTACTCAAGCAAAATTCCCAGCAGTTCAAATCCCAAGACCCCCTTTCACTTTCCAGTCAGACAAAGAGTCATCCACTGAAGTTAATGAGAAAGAATCTGAGGTATGAGTGAAAACTGGGAAAGGACTTCAGGACTTGTCTTAATGACTTAAAAAGACCCTACCCTGAGTAAGAAGGTATTTGTAATGAAATGTAAGCCCAAGACACAGCAGAGGCAATTCAGCCTGCTATATTGCTTTTCTTAGGATTGCTTTTTATTAATGTTATTGTTGAGCTCGACGTACACAACCAGTCTCGAGGGGTGAGCAGGCAATAGCTGCTCTCTAATGTGGTTTTTCATTTCTGAGCCCTCAGTTCAAGCCCTTCAGGACACTAATTATCCCAAGCTGTTATTGCCTGACAGCTGTCAATGGCCTCTGCAGAATGAGGGGGTGGTGGCAGCCGTGCTCCCAGTGGGCATTTGTCAGCATCCTGAAAACCCTGCTGCACATTGCCTGGGATTTGTGTCAGCAGTCCAGTCACTTATGGAGAGAAACTTGTCTTCTCACTCCTGGCAGGATCTGCTGCTCCTCACATCTGAAAGGAAAGGGTGGGTGGCAGAAGAGGATGTCCTTCCAGTGTTGATGGTGGTGTTAGATCACTGGAAGAACATCTCTCTCCAGCATTGATGCTGCAGGACATCAGCAGTGACCTTCAGGCTCCAGAACTGTCACATGAAGAGTGCTGGCTGATGGAGGAAGATTAATTCAGTAGTTAGCACACTAACAGCAATGGGCAGCTCTTGGCCACCAATCCCTGATGGACACATCCATGCCCTGAGGGCCCTTGTGTAGGATTTGAACCCATTTAGGCTGTTGTGATCCAATTTGTGCATGGTCAGGTCACACAGGCAGGCAATGGACTTACATTTCCTCTCTTCTCCATTCTACCAGAAAAAGAATCATCTTCTTTCCTGCAATGGATTAGGGGACATTCCTACAGACAGGCAGCAGCTTCAGTGGGAATGGGGCTGTAAGCAGTGCTGCCTCTCAGCCTCAGTGCCAAAATTTCCCAATATATCACTTCTCATACTTCACAATTTGCCAGGAATAGATCCACCAGACTTCCCTACAGCAAATCTGGACAGCTCTGCCTGTGGATATGTGAGCATAGATGGCTCCTGCTTTGGCTTAGCAGCAGCACAAGGACACAGAGATCTCCTGGAAAAACTGACACCAGCAGCAGCTATACAGAGACTAAAACCTACAGGCAGCACCCAAAAAGAGAACATTAAATTGGTTTTGGTACAGCAGAACTAACAAGACCCAGTTTTCCCTGGGTTTGTGTCTTCTGCCCTCTAGCCCACACAGTGACAACTTCTTCCTCATAATCTCCATCCCCAGTAATTCCAAGCTGCCATGAGCTGTCTGGCCAGGTGACTGCTGCCCTCCAGGTGCATGCCAGGAACTGGCACCTCCTGTCTTTATGTGGGGCTATAATTCAGAGGTCTCTCCTCCAAAAACTGCTAATTTTCACTCAACTTCTAAAATTTCAGCTGTTTTTGAAACTTCAGGTGAGACCGTGTCGTTTCCTGAGTCACTGTCCCCATGAGAGTGAGAATGAGAGTTTTCACAAAGCAAGAGAGGACAGGAATTCAGGGTAAATCCTGCAGGCTGATGCTTGGGGCATTATCCAGACAGTCTCAGTTCTGTTCCCTGCCTTGGGCATGTTTTCCACAGCTCATCCTGGCTGTGCTATGCAAACACTGGAGCTGCACAAGAGGTGCCCCAGCAGGGTTTGATCCCCTTTCCAGCACTGTGAAACAGCTGGAAATTAGAGCTGGGATTAGGAATTAATGTGGTTAATATCCTTTTCCTAATGGCCCATCATTAGGCCATGAGCCTCCCTCAGAAGGGAAGTGTGAAGATGAATCCCAATGGATCATCCAGGTACTAAAACAGTGGAGAGCACACACAGATAAATGACATAAAATCAAGGTGAAATGAGTAATAATAAGTCAGTTACTGCCTCCTCTTTCTGTAACACCTCTCCCACTTCATTAGATAGAATTTCACTCCTCTGAATATGATAAACTGGGCCAAAAATTCCTGGCATAACTCAGTCATCCCACTGGCTTTGATGAGTAGCTGAAGGAAAACTAACTCCTTTTCTAGAGCTTGAGCTGGAGGACTGAAATTCAAGAAAGGGGGCAAAAAATATTGTGTAATATAGCAAGATTTATGTACATGTCTAAAGCAGATAATTCAGGCTGAATGATGCTTAAAAGGCTATTACAGACTTGCTCCCAGCAATGAAATAGCCTGTACTGCTATAAAATGTCTGCCCAGGGCACTTCAGTGATTTTGGTGTTCTCTTTCTAGACTAGCCAGGGGAAATAGCTGAAGTGTCTGATAATGGAACCTTCTCTTTTTTATGCTGCTGGAACAGCTCCATGCTGTTAGCATGAGGCTGCTGGAGATGACTGAAACATGTATTTTTAAACATGCAATTGTTTTAAAAGTTGCAGCTCTTCTCCATGCTGAGATATGGGGAGATTTCCATTAAGCTAGTTGGTTACTGGGTGTTTCTCAGGCTCACACTGAACTGGATGTGATGGGTGAAATCCCTCTCCCAGGGACCCTCAGTCTGTAAATTTGTAGAGAGCAGAAATAAACGAAATTTCTTCCTCCCAGTCTGAAAATGCTGATTCAAGAAAACAAACTATTTTGGCAGAAACTCATGGCTTGTGAGAGACCTGCTGGGAAATGCCCTGGAGCTGCAAGAAAGGCACTGCTCTTGCACAGAGACACAAAAAAGAGAGAGAGGGACCCATGGGCCAGCACCTGCTGCTGCTGCTGTGTGTGCCTGGCCACAGCACCCAGTGCCACCCTCTGGAGAGGGCATTTTCCATTTCCCTTTGGCCACCTGGTGCTATGTGAAGGAGCAAACATCACCAAAAACCAAAATTATGTTGCAGCACACCAATCTGTCACAAAGTTAGCATGCATTTTACTTCTGCATAGGAAGAAAAAATACTGAAGACACAGAACAGTCCCATGGCATAGGAACATCATTTTCTACTCAGCTCAGATAAAGGGCTTTTAAAAGCCAGTGCTGTTCTTGTCAGACATGGGCACTGAAACAAGCATGAGATGTTCATTATTAACACCCTGAAGTCCAAAAACTCAAGAGACACGGCAGAGAAGTTCTTGTCAGATATAAAAAGCAGGATAGCATTCAGCCATAGCCAAAGGAAACTTCATAAATTGAAACACTGGCATATAAAATGTACAGTGCAGGTGTTATTTAGACACACCATTTTTAAAGGCCCTGTAAAAGCTCTGGCACAATTTTCTCACACGCAAAAAGTGGCATATCCAATTTTCCCACTCCAGCTTTAGCACTTGGATTTTGTATAGATAACTTTTGGATAAGAAAAACTGGAGGAGAAACTTCAAGCTTACCTTATAATACCCAGAGTGTGGAAGGGACATACACAGAACTTCTCCACCATTTTTTCAGTTTTCCTGATTCAGCCCATGCCTTGAAAAGAAAAATAACTGGGGTGGCCCAGCAAGGCTGAAAAACAGCTGTGTTTAACTGTTGGCTTTGGTCTCCCGCTCCATTTCCTTGGGCACTTTTAAAGGCAATACCTGTGTTTAGTCTAATGGAAAGTGTCTGTCTGAAGGTGCTCACTGCTCCATCTGGCTGAGTTATTATGATGTCATTTCTCACAGCAGTGACCAAAACACTGGTTTGGAGCAGATTTTTTTCATATCTCCTCTTTCAGTTTAAGGAAATGCAAAGTAGCAAATAGCAAACCTGCTGCCCCAGCTCTGCCAGAAAAGGATTTCCAGGTTGAAAGATTGTTTGTATGGAAGGGAAAGCTTTTTGCCCTAACCTGGGAAATTGTCACCTGTAGGTAGGTGCAGTGAGGAGTTAAGACCACAGGCCAAGAACATTCAGCTTTTTTAAAGGACTTTGTGGAGAGAGGACATGGAGCAGAAGATTGAATTTTCACAGGCTAGTTTGGGTCAAGAAGAGAAAAGAGCAAGCAGCAGCAGGAAGATAGGACTATAAAACTTCAAGTACACTGTCAAAAAGTGAGTTTTTTTCTTTCTCTGTCACCAATAAATAAAATACTCTGTAGTCTTCCCTTGGTCACTGATTGCTTTGGTTTTGTTTCAACAAATAACTTCTAGTAAAGGTAGTTGACTTCTATGCATCTTTCCTTCAATTCCTCTCCAAAGGCACAGACTGCTGATGCTGTCCAGGGTCAGATGCATGCTGTTGCTTTCACAATGTAGTTTCACACACTTGAGCCTTTATTTTGAGACTTAGGAGCTCCCAGTCTGACTGGAGCTGGCAGGTTCCCTGGCTGGGCTGCTGGGCACCAGGCTGCTGGCACAGCTCGGGGCTGGATGATGCAAAATCCTCTTTTCCCTGTGATGCAGAGAGGAGAATTGGCAGGAGCAAGTGGACAACTGGTTATGGAGGCTAAGAGCACCTTAATAAAATGTTCAAAAAGATGTGCAGAAAGCAGTGAATTGCTGCCTGATCTTTAATTTCTTTCAGTGTTCCTCCACCACGTTGGACACCAGTGCTGAGCCCTGTGGACCCAGGAGCAAGGCTGCGGGCTGGAAACTGGGACATGTCTCTTGAAAATTACCTCCTTCCAGGACATTTCAAAAGAAAGAGACAGCACTCTCAAAGGCTGTCTGCCAGCCCTGAAAAGCACATGGCAAACAAGCCCAGGCAGGGGCATGGAGGGGAGCAGGAGGAACAGTGACAAAGCAGCACCTGCAGCCACAGGCATCACACTGGAACCTACAGAGAATAAGCAAAGTGGTGCAAAAGGTTCTTACTACAGATCAAATTCTGCAAACCTGTCCACAACCAAACAATGCAAACCTCTGAAGAGGATTTTTTCCCTGATTAAATGGCCATTTTTGTCCTGTAATTGACCCAAGGGTATTAGTAAACTCTGCATTGGTGAAAGATTCAACAGTCTTTTAAAAAGGAAAAATAGTAGTTCAGTACTTGACAAGTCCACCTGAGGCTGCAATGTTTGAGATGCCTTTTTCTTCCTATACATGTTTTCCCCATTCTTCTATATTTTAAAACTCTTGAGCAATGCTTGAACACTCAGATTAGCTTCAAGTAAATTGCTTATACTGTCTGTTCCCTATTCTCACCATATGTACTCTGTAGAGGTTTCTCCAATTTCTTTCACTCTTGCTTTCTGTCCTTTCAGCCTTAAAAAAACCAAAATACAACCCCCCACACTGTTGTTCTAGAGAAACCTTCAGCTGTTTTTCTAAAATACGTCCATCTCTCCATCTACCAAGTTACCTTGTTTTTAGTGAAGAAATCATCCTCCATTAATATTGCATTAAAACACTGCTTCTCTGCATCAAGGGCCAAACTCTGCTCTCAGAAGTGCACACACAATGCTGCTGAAAGGAATGCAGCTCCACACAGGAATCCAACAGCAACATCTGGCCCCAGATGTTTTATTTATTTGTAATTTAACATTGCATGATACAATATTCATAATTTTGCTGCTTTCCATTTCAATGACTGTTATTTGTATGACTTTAAGAGGCTGCCTGAATGCATTTTTAGTGCTCAAACAAGGAGAAATGAGTACACCAAAGCCAATCTGCACGTATTTGGGGAGGCTCAGAAATGTTCCTGATGAACTACACTCATCTCAGTGGTGAGAGATGCTGAACCACCACAATTCCAGGGGAAATCAATTGTGAAAACACCTATAGGGTCTATAGGAAAGCTGATTTCCAAAAACCAATGGAGCTTGCAATCAAGGAGATGCACATGAGTTTTAGGAGAGGCAGCTGGTCAGAGAGCACGTGGCAAACTTGTGGCACACGTGGATGAGAGGGCAGGTCCCAGGTCACATCCTTTCCTTTGTGAGTCCATGTCCCTCTTACCCCCATCGTGGGCATCAGGCTGAAGATGAAGACACAAAATTCTGACATTGAAGCTGAGTGCATTATTTAGCCTTTCAGAGCTGGGAGAGTTTGTAGAATCCCTAAAAACCAAGTAAAGCTGCCATCATGACTTGATTTTGCTAATTTATTAGGTTTAAGGCTTTTCTTTCCCCATGTTCAACTAAACTGGAGCCTTGATGCCTGTTGTCCTGGTTTTGGCTGAGAAAGAGCCAATTTTCACCCTGCTAGCTGGTACTGTGTGTTGTTTTGGATTTAGTGTGAGAAAAATATTGATAACACACTGATGTTTTAGCTGTTGCTAAGTGGTGCTTACCCTGAGTCAAGGGTTTTTCAGCTAAAAGTGGAGGGGCAAAAGAAGATGGGAGGGAACACAGCCAGGACAGATGACCCCAGCTGACCAGAGAGATATTCCATTTCATATGAGGCCATGCTCAGTACATAAACTGTGGGAAACCTGGCTGGAGGCCACTGGAACTTGCTGGGCATCAATCAATGAGTAGTGAGCAATTTTGCATATCCAATTCCCTTGTCATTATTATTATCATCATTATTATTATTTTCTTCCTTTTCTGTCCCATTATCTTAACCCAGGAATCACTTTTACTTGTCACTTTTGCTCTCATAATTTTCTCCCCATTCCACTACAGGGCTGGGGGTGAACAAGTGTCAGTGGCTTCACTGCTGACTGGCATTAAACCATGACACCTGTAAAGTTAATCCTGCCCATAAAACAGAAATCATTGTTAATGTTTGCAAATCTCACCGCTGGAATGGAAATGGTGACCTGTGGGACCGTCCCACTTTTCAAGCACTTGAAGCATTAAGACATAATTTATGCACTTGAGAAGAAATTTCCATATCACAGAGGTTGCTTCGTTCCCTGTTATGACTTATGAAGGGTGTAAGTAGCAAATGAAGCCACAGAGATCTGGATTGTGCAAGAACTTGTTTTGACATGTATAGTGCATCTTATTTATGGTGATAGCCCAAATGTACTGATTTAATGCAACTGAACGTTGTGACAGGGTTGTCCAGGCCAAGAAAAAACTCTAAAGAAAGATCATATAATCTTCATTTCACTATGCATCAAAATCCCAGATAGCTGTGACACTTAAGACAAGCTGTCAGTGATGCACTGAGATTAATTGGGGGGTTCTTGTGGTATTGATGTGAAAGGTGGACTTTTGGGGAAGGGAGGGACAGAGGGAGTGAGAGAGGGAGGGAAAGAGGGAAAAGACAGTGGGAAGGAAGGAAGCAAGCAAACAAGGAAGTCAGTCCTGGTGGGAATTAAACCTTTTCCCTCCAGAATCTTTCCTCCCCATTTCTGGCCAGGCCCACAGCACCTCAAGGGGTGCAGTGCTTGTTCCAATGAGTGTTACCAATGACTGCAGTTAGCTGAACACTGCTGGGTGTTTCTGTTGAACAGCACTAAACAAAACCAGAAGAGAATGGATTCATCTTAAATCCCTCCCTTGAACACATTTCAAACCTTATCTGGCATTTACTGTAAGAACTCTGGTTAGAATTATTACCAACATAACTGTCTTTGATACATCCAATTCTATCCACAGGAAAGATGTTCTACCACTGAACCCTAAACTTTATAGACATGAGAGATAGTTTACTTAATTAGAGTCCATAATATATTCCACAAAGATAGTAATCAACATACCAGCTGGTGATCCCCTGCTCAGCCACTTCTCCTATGAATCAAAAAATAAATTATTCTTTTTCTCCCTTGTAGGAGAGTGTTGCTGAAAACAAAATACTAAATTTTGCTTTTAGGACTCTCAAAAGACTAAGCAAGATATATTAGCTGTCTGAGGACAGAAAACTTTCTATTCTTGGTGGAATTCTTGTTGGTTTAATTGGGCTTTGTTGAAAAAATAATGTTATTTTAAAGGAGCAATGATAAGAGTGTGGGTGTATTTTTATACATTCAGTCGCTGGTGTATTAGAAGTCTGTTGTAGAGTTAATGTTACACATATTTATAATTTTCTGTGATGTGTATAAGCAGTATTTGGGTATTTTAAAAATATACATGAGCATTACTGTAACACGGATGTAAGAATTCAGTCAGAATACCCACATTTGTTCTCTTTGACAGAGATTGCAGTCTGGGCAGCTGCAGGGAAGATTTTTACCACATCACAGCAAGCCAGGACTCAACCAAGGAATTAAAATTCTCCCACATTTTCCTTTTCACAGCTCCTTCCAGATTTACCATCCTGGCTCATAGAACCATAGAATCAGCTGAGCTGGGAGGGACCCACATGGATCATGGATCCATCTCCTGGAACTGCACAGGGCACCCCAAGAGTCCCACCCTGTGCCTTAGAACCAAACACCCCTTGAGCTCTGCCACTCTTGGGGCTGTGACCACTGCCCTGGGGAGCTGTTCCAACACCCAATCACCTCTGGATGAAAACCCTTTTCCTGATATCCAGCCTAAACCTCCCCTGCACAGCTCCAGCTGTTTCCTCAGGTCCTGTCACTGGCCATGAGAGTGAAGAGACCAGCACCTGCCCCTCTGCTGAAACCCCAGTGAGGTCTGTCCTCAGTCTCCTCCAGGCTGAGCAGAGAAGCCTTGTCCAAACTCTGTCAGTTTGAGTCATTCCCTCTATCCTATCTCTACCTGCCTTGGACAGTCCCTCTCCAGCTCTCTTGTAGCCACTTGAGGCACTGGAAGGAGCTCCAAGGTGTCCCTGAACCCTTCTCTTCTGCAGGCTGGGCATCCTCACTCTCTCAGCCTGCCTGCATGTGTGCCCTCAAGCTGGGGAGTTTCAGCTGTCCTGCACAGGCAGCTCTCACTGCCTATGGGCCAGCGTGGAGGAAATCCACCTTCTGCTTCTGTGCTTTCCAAAATGCAGGGCTCTGAGGTGCAACTCGAGTTCCAGTCCATATCCCTCACAACCACTGACTGAGTCTGGCTTGGATTTCATCCACAGACACAGGATAAACACCAAGGGCTTTCAAACGACTGATTCCCATTCTTCTGTAATAAGATCAGCAGTGCAGAAGTGGGGAGCAAGCCTGGAACCCATGGTTTTGCTCAGACACACAACACTTCATCTTCCCTCTACTCCACAGAGTCAAGAGGGAGCTCCATCATTGTTAAAACTAAATCTCTTTCAAGCTGGTAACTTACCAAGTGCTCTCTTACGGTCTTCTCCTAAACAGAGTAAATATCTTCCACTTCTCACTGGGTCAATCCCCAGTCATTAGCATGAATTGACCAACATGACATAATCTAAATAAACTGTTTCAAGAAAGTCATTGTAAATCATACCTGTTGTTTTGGCTTAATAAGGTTTTCAACATGCATTGCAGTGAATAATGGTCCCAGGGTCTTTCCCTGGGAACTTAATGTGATCCAAGCCCTCCTAGTCCTGCCTTTCCACAGAGAAAGCTTCCTCAGGTCAGGCAGGCTGGATTTTCTCTCACCATCTTTCTTCTGCATGGTTGTTTCCCTCATCTTAAGGGCAGAGGAAAGGAAAGAACAACCACACAGTGTTATGAAAAGCAACCTGGCAAGGAGCTGTGCTCTTGTGTAATGTCAAACCATCGTCAGCAGGCTACAGTTGAACCTGCCCAAGGAAATCAGAGCTATGAGCCCAGATTCCTCTGTCAGCATAAGCTTTTCATTCACACCTTACTACAGTTCCTGACAGCTGCAGCTTCCTTGTCAGATTAAATGTATCAGGATTCTGTGTTTTCAAACCAAGTAAGTTAAAAAAAAAAATAAAAAGCTTATTAGAAAACATGCCAGTTGCAAAAAAGGCCAGAATAGTTGTACTGATTTAACAGTCCTAATTGCATCTCATTAATACTGGGAGCAGAGGGGAGGAAGGTGGGAATCATGAACACCAAGCAAAGCAAGCAATCCCTTTGCTGTAGGAATACCAAGAAATCCACCACATGTAGCAATAGCTGTTACTTGTTTGTGGTCTTGTCTAACACAGTCCCAGTGCTTCTCAAACACCTCCACACTGCAGGAAAGGCCAACCCAAAGGGGATGCATTACAAACCTGTGGGTGGATGCTGAAATGTGGGCACCCTCCTTCCCAGCTTGTGGCAGTCAGGACAGCCTGGCAGCACAGGCAGGGATGGAATCCCTTCCCAGCTCTCCTTTCTGGCTGTGGGCTGGCTCAGAGCTGTGTTACAGAGCATCCCCTCCCAGCTCCTTGCCCTGCAGGCAAACAAGCTGCCTGTGTCCCCTGGGCAGTGCCCTGGCTCACCTGCAGCCTCTCCTGCTGCCAACAAAATGTCAAGGTTAAACCTAAAGCCATTGTTAAAATGCAGCTTGTGCAGGTGTGCAGAAACAACATCTTAGTTACAGACACTCCTCCTTTGTCTCATCTGCCTAAAAAGCTGATGGGACACTTGCACAACTCCTGTGGGTGGAGATCACTCCTGAAAATCTCACCTTGGAGTGACAATGCCCCCAAATATACATTTCCTCCATATTCAAGCCTTGCTGCACGTCAACCAAGTGATTCACCCACCTTGCTGAAGATAAAATTGTAACACAGCAAGGGCACTGTGTGATCTCCATCTGTCAAAACTGACACGGGTATCACATGGAGCAAATCAAAATTCTTACCTAACTCTCTGCCACTGCAAGGAAAATTATTTTCTCTCACCAGAAGTTTGGCAGAGATCACTTCAAAACTGGAAAGCTATTTAACACAAACACCTACCATTTATAGAAACAATATATACAGTTTATCATTAGCTCTTCAAAAATCCTGGGCATGATAATAGCCAAACATTTCCAGAAGCAGGGGGAGTAAGTACAGCATCATGTACCAGGCTTTGGTGGTCATGGAGTCAAGCAGTGTCTTCTTTTGCTGATTACCTCTATTATTGGCATCCATATTATGCTATACTTGTAAATATGAAAGCTGGGTTATTTGGAATATTTGTGTTTTTAGAAAACTCTAAATTTTTTTCCTTCATGTGCAGAAAACACTGAATTAGCATGAAGTTCTTATATGAACTCACATGTACAATTTGAAAGGAAAATAATAGGAGTCTCAAGAGCTGTTTTCAGATCCATCAGTAGAAATTATTACCTTTTTGAAACTGTATTAACATTGCTGCAGCCAGCTATATGGAGTATATAGGTTTAGTATATAGAGTTATAGCCAGCTATATAGGGTATGAATCATACAACCATTAGGTGGGATTCTGAGAGGTAAAAGGAAAATGAAGAGAAGAAAATCACCTCCTGTAAGAACTGAACCAACTGGTTAAACTGTGATAAAAATCTTCAGAAAATGTAAAACTGAACAATGTAGTGAAGATATGACATGCAGGACTGGCAGGACCTGTCCACAGCAGAAATGACTTTCACTGCCACATTAAAGACACAGAAGAGTTTCCTGCATTACAGAGGATGATGGGTGGAGGGTCTCATCTCTGTGCAGCTCCTGTGCACAGGCAGGTACAGCCAGAGCTGTGCAGAAGAGGAGCCCAGATCCTTTTTGAAGGGTAGCAGCAGACAGCATGAGAGAAACTGAACCTTTAGTGGAGAATGTTACTATAAAAGTAGCTCAGAGCGAGCCTGCTGACAAGAAGAGGATCAAATATTTTCATCCTCCAAAAAAGAGGCTTGGAAATCTTATGAAATATTATCTGCCACTGCATATAGCTTGTTCTCACTAGTGATATTTCTGACAAAGACTGATCTGGGTGATCTCTCACTTGAGAAATACATGCAGCCTGTATTATTCTGTTAATTTCTCTCTGACTCAGAGAAGGATGCAGGTGGAATCTGTAATGATTTTATTGCAGCCATTCTGTCTTGGGCTCTAATCTCACCAGATCTGAGGGATAAGCAAAATCAAGGCAAAAACCTAACTGAAAAGTCTCCAAGGAAAATCCAAATGCTAAGGAGGGAAGCAGAATGACTCAGGACTCTTTCCCAAGGGCCACGCCTGAATCTGTTCTTTTAACAAGGTTGCAGAGGGCACTGAACAGTAGAATATAGTCTCAGATCAAGCAAGTTTCAGATCTAGCCATTTATAACCATTAGCAAGATGGTATTGCAGGATTGGACCTGTGAGTTACTGTCATGGCTAAGGGTATTGAATTAGGCATTGAACAAACTCAGAACTGAAGACAATCTGTGACTAAAAAGGTTACAGAGGATATTCTAAAGAAAATAAAAAGGAGCTTTAGGAAAAGTTCCTCTCCTCCTTCACAGTCCTTTCTCATACATCCAAACAGCTCCATTTTCATACTGATGGGAACTCTTCGATGGCATCACTTTTTCAATTGTGAGGCCACTTGCCTCTGCTTGAAAAGAAATGGTGTTTTGGCAAATGAATGGCAAACCTAGTTTTAGGATCTCTGGCTGAAGAGCTCTTCTCAAAAATATTAACATAATTTGGTGCTGTCATTTCTAAAGCATCTCTTTAATGAGGGGAGCTGTTTACCGGCGACCGAGGCAGGCGTTGCTATCGCAGAGATCATTTATATTTCACAAGGCTGTCAAATCCTGACAAGCAGCAGATTGTAACAGGATGGCTCCTGCTTTTTGATGCAATGTTTGGTACTCTCCTCTCACATGTGAACGGGCTCTCTGTTTGTACCTTGTCAAACAAGGGGAGAGCAGTTCAGGGAAGGGGGTAGGTGCTACCACTCAGCCTGACACATTCAGTTTTCATCAGTTATGCTTGCAGTGGGGTAAACATTTTTCTAAAAGAGGCTGTTAGCAATTGCTGTGGTCATCTCAGCACATTATTGATATTCTTTTGCCACACCACCAGCCTGTAGTCACTCACATCAGCCAGCCAGGGAGGATTTTGCTGCCAGCATGTCCTCAGTGCTTACAGTGGTGCTGGCTAATGGTTGGATTCAATCTTAGAGGTCTTTTCCACCCTTAACAATTCCAGGATTCTCACTGCAGCCAGTGAGAGCAGTTCCCTGTGTCCCTAGCCAAGTCAGTACTTTGTCAGAGCCCCAAGGCAGGGTTTTATGGAGCTGGAACTGCAGCAGCCAGACTGTCTCAGTTTAAGCAACCTGAAGGATTTAGGAGACCACTTGAGCACTCTGAAGCCCAGAAAGCTCTGCAGCCCAGGCTCCTCAGGGGTGGCAGGCAGTGCAAATCTGATGAGGGCAAGGAGAGGCACTGACACAAATTTAGCATCTTGGCTATCCAGCCATGTTCACAGATTCTCTGGACTCACTCAAAAGAGCTTTGCATGAAGGCCAGAGGAAAACTGCTCACCTCTGGGCTATTTCCTGCAGAGTCTGGTATTGCAGGAGCTGGGCAAGAGCTCACAGCAATTGGGCAATCTGCCAAACTAGCAGGTTTCAAATGAACTGAACCAGGCAGAAGCTCACTGCACTTTGCCAGAATGAAATGGCCCAACTGCAGAAGTAGCTGGAGCAACAGTTTTGGAGGTATTAATCATTTCTCTCTCCTGGTTCTCAGCAGGGTGGCTGTGCTGGGCAAGCAGGTTTTGTGCTGTCCCTCTGGCAGGACCCTGTGAAGCTGAGCCTGGCGCCTGCAGCCCCTCTCCAAGGCTCAGCAGCACCCCAGCAATGCGAAGGCAGCTGAGGTAATGGAGGAGCACAGATTTCACAGCATTGTCTGCAGTTCAGCAGCTAGCTGGTACATAAAGGCTCTGCTTTCATTCCTGGCCAGAGCTGGCAGAAGGCCTGTATTATGCCCTTTCATTTAAGACAAAGCCTCTCACACTGCAGTCTCCGGTGTGGAGAAATCTTTTGTACGGCAGAGCCAGTGGGAGAAGGAGCCTTCTGGTCCCTGTGCTCCTTCTGCAGGGAGATTATAAAGAAAACCTCTTCCTTCTGCACATGGGCCAGATGAAGAACTGAAGCAATAATGCCTTTTTATCACAGTAATTACAGTGCCCATTGTTTTAATGACAGTGTTGTTGGGAAACAGGAATAGACCACAGTCCCAAGGAGTTGTTCCAGTGTACACAAATAAACGATTTTATTATATTGATGTCAGATTAGATGGACCACTCAGCTTTAGTTATACTACCATTTCCCCCACAATTCTTTGTGCCTGTGTGTATTCATTTTATTTAACCAGATTATGCAAACTACCTGGTCTGGGAGGAGACAAAAGCCACTTTCTCTGGAGAACTTCCTTTGGGACTGGCAACAGCAGGCTGAGATGGGCAAGGGAGACCTTGTCTGACCACAGTGCTGCCTGCTTGGTGTGTTGTTTACAGGGAAACAACTCTCTGCTCATAGGAAATGTGCTGAGAATAACTATTTTCTGTTATTTCTCTAAATTGGACATCTCCAGCACACTCAAACACACTTTTGTCCAGGCACTTTGTGGGTGTGCTACCAGCCAGAAACCCATAGAGAACCCTCTGCATACTGAAAAACCCTGGGTTTAAGCAAATTTGGTTTATAAAGGAAATAAAGAAAACTGGTGATGAAGCAAAATCTAGCTTTAGGGACTAAAACCAGTGCTGGAAGATGTTAATGCCAATTAGGAGTGCCACAGTTGCTGGAAGACATGGTGAGACGTGTAAGAACATATCTGAGGAGGAGATCTCAGGAAAGGCTCTTGATCTGGACACTGTCCCAGTTACAGGGTGGGAATTCAAATCCTCTGGGTGCAGTCTGTGGGGTGGGGAGCACGACCTACCTCTCACACATTAAAAAATTCAAGAAGCAGCCACTTACTCTGAGTGAAGTGACTTTTTCTTTCATCATTAGGGACAGATAGGGATCTGCAGAGGCTCCTGCTCCCCTGGGATGGCAGGAACCACCTCTGGCCATGTTCCCTGCCCTCCTCTGATTTTGGAGAGAGCCCACCTGACAATCATTTGCTGGGTATTGGCTTTCAGATAGCCAAAGTCCACAGGGAGCCCCCCGTGGAGCAGGTTATACATGAGGATTTTATTACCCAAACTTGTCTGCAGACCCAGATAATGCAGATCACTGCTTTCTAAGAAAATTCATGGAGCAGGTTTCTGAGCCACAGACTTCAATTCATAACAGCTCTTGGAAAATCAGAGGAATCACAAAGCCTGGGAGATAATATAGTAGCAGAGTAGGAAGAGGTCACTGGCAAACCCTTGCAGAACTGTCAGTAGGTTCATCTGGAATTGACTGCACGCAAAACCTGATACGGGAGAAAATCAGGAAATAATTAACAGATAGCAGCATAATTAATGCAATCAAGATGAGTTTGGGAAAATAAGTCCAGTCATAATGCTGACTTCCTTGGGACAAGTATGTCTGAGGAAGTTAACTTTGCTGGCATCAGACACCACCTCTGGATGCTCCAGTGAGAAGCTGAAATCCATTTTGCAAAAGGCCTTTGTAAAATTACTCTGAATTTAGGAAAAGAAACAGTGAGTTTTGCAAGAGGAACCTCAAGAAGGTCTGGTCACAATAAAAGATTAGTTCATCCCATCCTATTGAGAAAGACTGTCTATTCAGGTGCACAGAGAATACCTTGGCCAAATGATGCAGCTAAACTGAAATTAAAGGTAGAGTCAGACACAGGGAATGTGCTTTTAATATGGCAGACACCTATGTAAAAGAACACTTATATGATGATTTATCTGTCCTGTATAAAATACCTCAAATTTTCAAAAGATGTGCTGTCATTTTCACTCTTTCTGCCACCTACTTCTTTAACTACACCCTAAATGCACTGTCTTTGATAAGCCATAGCCACAAGATTCAGCTCCTCAGAGCAGGTGCAATCAAGGGAAAGCTGATTTTCCTCAGACCTCTGAGTTTGGATGGCACTGGGAAGAGTCCATCTGCTGATCAAACCCAGCATTGCTCAAATGATGTGACTCTGATTTACAAAAAAGCCCCACCAATACTCACTTGTGCAGCTTTCACCACAGACCCTCCAGTCCTTAATTGCTTTTGACCTTACCCACAAATGGAAAGGGCACCTTAGGATTTGGCTTATTAACCACTATCACAGCAAGCCCTCGGGTAGTAATGGAGAGTAATTGATACCATTCCAAGCTCACAATAATTTGTGTCACTGGGATCAAATGTTGGGCAATTTCAAGGGAATTTAGCTCACAGATTGTACAGGGTGGGGGTTGTTGGTTTGGTTGTGGTTTGTTGTGCTTTTTGTTGTGTTGTTTTTTGGTTCTTTTTTCAATTGACATCCTGAAATTAACAATCACAAATTTATTTGGGTTTATTTCTATTACAACTTTTATTAGACTGAGCAAAGGGAACCACATTAATTTTGCCATTTTCAGAGGATCATTTTGTTGGTAATCCATAGAAAAACCAGGCACCTTTTTCTGTGTAACATTCATAGATATTAAAAATACAAATTCTTCTGCTTTCCAAAATTTCATTTTTGTTTATTACAGGTCAAACCCTACCTGACCCCAAAAAGTGAGAGTTGAAAAGTCTTTCCATTTGTAAGATTTTCTGAGTTTTAAGACTTTTGTTTATAATTTGAAGCACTTATTTGGACTCACAGCCACCAGATATTTCCACTCAGGAAGATTTCATTGCGTGAAGAAGTAAAAATCTCAAATAACCACTTTTTGCACAGCTAAAAAAACCCCACCAAGACAGCAAACCATCACCTATAACTTTGAAAAAGATGTGCTGTTGCACAATAATAAGTTTTAAGTGTGGAGGGAGCAGCTAACCCAGCCCCCAGCACAGAAAAGTGACACTCAGGAGGAGCTCAGCAGTGTTGCCTGTGCTTCCAGGGACAAGGTGCCTCCCAGGGTTTGAAGGAGCTGGTTTCAGGGTGGACACACTGCCTGGATTCTGGCTTTGCCTCAGGCAAGCCATCCATGAGGGATGTGGGTTTTAGCAGGACAAGGCTGGCTGCCCAGCGAGGAGCATCTCTCTCCACCTCTCTGAGCCTTTGCTCGAGGTGCTGTGAGGAAAACACGTTCAGTCCAGCTGGGAAAGTGTTGTGGCTGCTGCTGCTGCCAAAAAACCCCTTCTCCTGCCCAGGGAGGGCTGGCCAGGGCAGCAGGAATGAGCCCAGCTCACACACACAGCTCCTTCACTCCCTGGACAACAGCTGAGCTGAATCCTGCCTCCAGTGGGATTATAAAACCTGCCCTTATCTGGAATTTTTCTTTGAGGAGAGAGGAAAAATAACATGCATGATTCCCAGTATGTGCAGGGAGAATTAAATGATATGATGAAACAGAAAATTACTTTTTTTCCCCAAGCAATATTTTTGTTTGTTTGTCTAAAAAGCCCACAACCCCCCTCCAGTTGCATCCTTCTGGATTATTTAGGAAAATAATGTGACAAAACAAAAACCATCTTTCAGAGCACTAACTCCATACACTTGCCAAGACAGGGAAGCATTGTTCTTGGTGCATCTAATTTTAATTTCACACTACCCTTCACCTTCACAGCAAATAATTTCACATACATACTATAATTAGTGATGGGGAAACCTCAGCAGATTTTGAGTCTGGCTTCTGTTTAAAAAAGGAAAAATCTGGATGTTTTATCCAAACCTCATGAGAATAAAAACATAGGAAATTGGAAAACCCTTCATATGAACAAGGTCTTTTATAAGGCTTCTTGCTTGTTTCAGTTTCAGTCTGAGATGGAAACCAGAAATGACAGAATTTCCCTCGACATTTCTGAGCCGTTATATGGAGACAGGTCTAGAAGAGAGATCTTAAAATGGAATTGAATACAGACTTTAACTGCTTTTCATTTTTCCTGATTCCTGGCCTGGGCAAAACTCTTCCTAACCATATATGTTTGAAATAATGTTGCAAAAATAATTTCCTCCCCTGCAGTTTTACCACTAAGGCCACAAAGTTTTCATGAGAATGATGCTCTAAGCAAAAAATCTTTTTAGGGAAGAAAACTAAATATTTGTGGAAGAAAATCACTTTTTGTAGATAATTTCCATTTTCTGTTGTAAGAAAAAAAAAAAATCAAACTACCAAAACTATTGTGGAAGGTTCAATGTTATTCTTGAAGGGGAGGGGAAATGGACAACAGCTTTCCAGAAATGGAAAGATTTTCAGCCAAGTTCAGCAGAGGTAGAGCTCTGGGTCCTGGGATGTGAAGATGGGGAGGAAAGAGGAGAGGCACCAATGCCCACTTGCACTGAGTGTCTTTTGCCAGCAGGGTTGGCTGGGAAAGGTGCTGTCAGGGTGTCCTGCAATGTGAAATGGGCACAGCCATCCCAGCTTGGTAACTGCCCAGCCAAAAAGCTTGGCTTTAGCTTTTCCAGAGGTGGGGTTTCTGGGGAAAACAAACAAACAAACAAAAAACCAAAAACAAACAAACAAACAAAAAAAAAACCACTTCCCATTAAAGGAAAAAAAGAAGGGGGGGGGAGAGAAAAAAAGACATAAATAGATAATCTGTAGGTTTTCCCTCCAATTCAGCACATCGCTCCCCTGCCACCTCTGCCCATCCCATTATCCCAAATTGTACTGCTAGCTGGTGAGTCTTTTCTCACCCTGCATCCCCTGGGCATCACCCAGGGCTCTCAGCCCAGCACACCCAGGGCTCTCAGACCAGTTCCCATTCCCTCCTGCTCCTCCCTTGTGCTGCTTCTATCCAAACACTCTGCCAGCTGTTCCTGCTCACACTCAGACCAGACTCAGGGGGATGGAAACCTCTTTTTTACTCCCTTTTACACCTTCTGTGGTGAAGTCCTGATTTCTGGCTGGAGCCAGTAGGTGCTGCTGTGTTCAAACAATAAATAATAACCATTCCTAACCACAGTGAATTAAAAATAATCGTGTTTTGGCTCCTGAAACACCTAGTTGCTTTTACATTTGAGTGCTGTCAGTGTAGCCCATGTAGGTTTTTCAACAGTATTCGTTGTTCTGGCTGGTTAAAAACATTTCTCCTGAGCAGGGGGATGCCAATCAATGCAGCTACACCACTAAGCAAATACAGCTCCCTGCTCTGATCCATAATCTGAAGAGCTATTTCTGTATCCACTTACAGAGGAAAGTTGTTATGAAGAAATATGACTAATAGCAAACACAGGAGCCTTTTCCAATATTACAATTTTCACACATGGATGGGTTTGGGTGATTGCTCTTGGGCCATGGCACTGGAGCAAAGCAGTCAGCAAGTGAACTTATGTAGTATTTTCCTTTTATTACTTTTATATGTGGAAAGTGTGTTCACCCACACAAACTCATCCTCACTGCAGACTCTTGGCTGTCCTTCCCTGCTTCTCCACGCTGCTCACCAAGGGGGAGGCAGTGAAACAAAAAGCAGACAGAGCAGGGTAGAACAGGCAAGAGCAGCTCTATCCCCTGGACCCATGAGGCCATCAGGGGCTGCTGGTTTTAAATCCAGGTCTGCCAGTGAGACTCCATATGTCTGTTTTCCTGCTTTTGGCTGTTTGGATGGCAGAAGAGGCACCTTCAGCCCCTCTGCTTCACAGAGCTCATCAGCACCATGACATTCTCCCTTCTTTCTAGGTAACTCCTACTGCACTTTGATGGCCAGGCAGCCCAAAGTGCTCCAACAGCTGTTTGGTCAGTGTGAAGCAGAAAGGTTCCCCATCCCAGATGTGCACTCTATTCCCCTGGGGAGGAGGAGCATCCCTGGTTTGCACAGCACAGGTCTCCAGGCCCTGCTGGCACCTGCCCAGACAGAGGCAGGACGGGCACTTTTCTGAAACCACCTCAGAAAACACCCAACTGCACAATTGTGCTCTTGCCTCAGGAAGAAAGGAAAGCAGAGGCCTCAGGTTTCACCACAAGAACAATTTGTATTATTAAATGTTTTAACCACACTGCTCTGCTTGCTGGGTGAGGAGTAGGTGGCTGATTTTGTCTCCTAACAAAAGTGGTTGAGATGACAGCATCTTTCCTTTCAAAACAGTGTCATTTCAGCAAGTGGCTGGTCCAAGGTGGAGCTGAGAGAGAGATGCAGAAATTATCTTGTCAGGCAGACGTGGCAGGGCTTGGATCTTCCAGTTCCTCCCATCCCATTAGCAGGCTGAGTCACCCTCTTGTTGAAATGTAGGGTTTATATTATTTACTAAACTATAACAAGAAAAGATGCTGGGGAAATGATCTCCAAGGTGTTTCAATGACTCCCTGAAGAAGCTTTCCTCTCTCTGGTGACTGCCCCAGGAAGCTTTGGGCAACCACACCTGTGGTTCAGATGTTTATATTTCAGTCCAAGGGTGGATTGCCCAAGGAGAACAAGAAAACTCTAGCTCCTGGCTAGGGAAACTGGTCAGGATGGGCATGTCCCAAATCCCATTCCAGCTCAAAACCTCAGAAAAGTGGCCTGGCCACCAGGTTTTGACTTCAATGGGAGTATTCTCTGACCACACACTTTGAAAACTTCCACCTTTTTCACATACCAGAGTAGTTTCCTGATCCAGCACTGTTTCTAACCTACACCATTGCAGAAAAAAAACCAAAACCCTAAGTACTATTGCCAAGTATCATCTCAAACAACAGCAACAGAAGGCAGATGACTCTGTTAATTGACTTTTTCATAACTTCCAAGGCAATCACAGGATTTTCTGGAGCCCATCTGGGTCCTGGGGCAGAGCAGTGAGAAAATATCCTCCTCTGTGACAGACCCATGGGCAGGAGAGGAGATGGTGCCTCCAGACTTTCCTTCAGTATTTGGCAGATGCAGCTTTATTTCTTGTAGAACTGATACCTGAATCATCCCAGGCACTGTATCTGCTCTCAGTACCTCACCAGCCAGTGCATCCTGCACCTAAGTCACTGATATACAACATTTGTAGGCAATAATGGAATGAGTTGGACTAAAGTAAATAAAGAATATCTGGGAAAGAGGAAAAAAAAAAAAAAAAAAAAAAAGAAAAGTCAGGTCCAATGTAAGTGGAAGAATTTCTCTGTCCTTGCCCTTCCTGGAGGGACTGTCTGAAGGGCTGAGAGAGAGGGGCTGCCCTGGGTTCTCTCTGCAGCCTCCACAACAGGCACTGCTTGCTCACATCTGTCTGAGGAGCCCCACTGGGACCAGGCTCTGATTCCACAGAAAAGTATGCTGTCATTTTAATTAAACTGCTTCATGCCAACAGCAACAAGTTATACTAATGAGAGCAGATGTATCCAGTAAACAGTGGCATGTTTCTATTTTAATCTACTTAAACCTAGATATATACTAATTCCTTAGTAAATACCTTCGTGGCCAGCAAAATGAGAAACAGATGATAAAAAAAATAAGTTTTCTTGTGACCCTTGAGACGTGGGTATAATGTTTGGCTCGGCATCATTAATCTTATGGTCAGAAGAGTACAGCTTCAGCATGTATAATGTGAGAGAGGGCTGCTCACAACAAAGTTTCTCTCTACCCTGCCCTCTGAAAACAGTATTTTCCACATTTTTCTCTCTTCCCTGTAATTAGCTTCCCTTTGGCCTGACACACTCTGAAAGCATTGCCAGCTGAAGAGACCTATCCATCTCCTCTCTTGAATAAAAACATGAGCTAATTGAGTGGAAGGTATTTAACAGAGTGAACTGTATGAGGTATCACATGCCTCAAGATAACTGATTCTTAAAGAACAGCACCTTAAATAAATCCTTTTGAAATGGTCTCTCAGGCTGATGGGTAAATAATTAATTGCTCCCCAGTGTGTCAATAAAAATCAATCCTCTGACATGAGGCTAAATGAATGGGAATTTTGTCACCAAAATCAGTGGGGCTGGCATTTCACTGTGTGTAACACAGGGCTGGAGACAAGGCTCTGCCTTTGTATGACAAACTTTTGATGTTGGTATTTAACTGAAAAACAAACAAGTTATGTGAAAAACAGAGGTGACTTTGATTGCCTCCTTCCTCTGTAGCCAATGGGAATCAGCTTTTGATAGTGAAGGGATCAAAACACTCACTTCAAATAATGCATGTTATGAATTTAATTCTTTCAACAGTTAGTGAATCATTGGCAGATAGATCCTGATTCCTGGAAATGTCATTTTTAAGCAAGCTATGATTAGTGATTAGTATCATACAGTATTTTCTTGTCATCTGACTGTTTGTAAGCTGTAACCTTTAGGTATTCAGTATACAGATTTTGTAATTGTTGACTTCAATCACTAGGCTTATCCTCCCTGATTGGATGATGGGCATTTTAAAACAATACCTTATCAAATGCTAAAAGAAAACTTCCATCCCACATATAACTCTTGTGGGAAATTAAGAACACACAAATATGATGAATAATCAGAGTTGTTTGCATGGGAAAGAGTAACCAATTTATCAAGCTGAAAGAAATGCTTTCAATTAAAAAAAAAAAATCATTGTGGTGTTGTTTGTGATTCATTCCATAGAGAAACATCCCATGCAATCATACTCCATCCTGGGATTTCTACCCAGGGTCCAGCAGGACCCCAAATCTCGACAGGGCTTTGCTGTCTTCCTTTATCTCTGCAGAATGACTCACTCAATGGCCCTTCACACCACACAAAAGCTGAAAGGAACTCGACAACACTGCAGGCAGTTAAGGTCACATATTAGAAAAAAAAAGGAGTTGAAGTCTGGCTGGTCTGACTGTACTTCATTTCATTAAGCTGCTTCCCATCTCCTGGGCAGACAAACGAGGTGAGTAAGAACCAGGAAAACTGAGTTGTCTATTTATTGGTAGACTTGCACAACAGCTGCAATACAATGTGTTGAGACTGGCCATTATTGGTTCACCAAAAGTTTGTGACAAGCCAGGGCTTATTCTGTGATGGATCCATTTCCAGCAGTTGTAACTTGCCACATTTCTTAGAAATGATAAAAGGTGAGTTGTGTGAAGCTGCTCACTTAAACAAAAGTTTGGAGTGGTTTTGGTTCTTGTTTTTCTGTGAGTTTTGTTTGTTTGTTTGATTGGTTTGGTTTTTTTTCTTTTCCATGATTGAGGACAACCAGTTTTGTTTTCAGATTTCAAATGGAAAGTTAAAGACCTTAAATCATTCCTTGTGTTATCTTCTCTATACCCACCAGGTTTGGGCTCAGGAAGGAATGAAATGTTACTGTCCTGGTTGGGGCTGGGATACAGTTAATTTTCTTCTTAGAAGAAAACACAAATCCTTGGAGAAAAAGGAGGATAAATATTTAAAACAGCCTTTGAAAGTTAAGCACACAGAGGTGATTAACAAATAACAGGAATTGTGCTTGTTCTCTTTGCAGACCACTAAAAATTCTCCACTCACCAGGCTGACACATTAGCAAATAATATGATTTGTACCACGTTCTGAGCCTGTTCTACAGAACTGAAAAAAAGAACAACAGGGAGGCAAGGAAAACAACTGCAAGTAAAAATAATCATCTTCCCCACAGTACTTTCCATAAAAAGACTTCCTCCCCTCTAATATTATGGTAAACTACCTTGTTAATCCTCTTGCAGCCAGTGAGTACTTATTTTCCACTCTTCTTCATAATGAATCTATTTTTTCTTTTCTTTTTATTTTCTTTTATTTTTTTTTTTTATTTAATGCACATTATTAGGAATAGAAGAGCCACAAAAGCCACTTTCAGATCCAGCCCTGTTCTGCTGGCCAGCTGGGCTGTTCTGCAGCCAAACCCCATCAAGCTGCACCATGAAAGTCTCATCTTTAAGCAGACTCCCTGACAGAACATGATGAAATTACTGCAGCATCAACACAGGTGCATTTACTTTGCCTGCCCTATAAATGTGGCCTGTAGGATGACTTGTATAAATAAAATGAATGATTTTGTACTTGTTGGCACTTGATAGGGGTCAGTGATTTGCTGAGCACAGGCAGAATTTCTCAGCACACAATGGGTAAAGCAGGAGGGCTTAATTCAAAGTGTTAGATTATCCAGGCGTGATGGCTTAGTACAAGTGGGAGGAAGGAATAATACAGGGAATCATTACTCAGACACGTGCATTTATGAAATCATTACTGGGCTAAAGCAGTTCATTTGTCTGCCTTTTTAATAAAGCCTTTGGGTTGGGGAAGGGCAGCAGTGCATCCACTAGTAGGAGCCCTGAATCCTGATCACCTGTAATTGAGGATTTTCTGTTAACCACTCCATGCTCCTTCTGGAGAAGTGCCTGTCTCATTTCTGTCCATCTCCAGGAGGATGAGAGGCATCTTGCCTCTGCCAGGTTCATCAGAGTGGCTCTGGGCTCTCAGGAAGTACATGTTCCTGAGTGATAGACTCCCTGAACCCCTTAATTTCCACAGCTTTGTGCTCTGCAAACTTTTATTTGAGCAGCTCTTGCTGGGATTACTCAAGGCCTTGCCAATACTTCTTTTGTGACCAAAAGATAAGGCCTTCCCTCTCAGTGTGATTGGAAGAGTGCAGAGGCAAATATTAAAAGCTTAGCTTCCTTTCCAGTTCAACAAACCCATAAGCCTCATGTTCAGCTGCCTTCCTGGGGCTGTCTTGATGTAAAAGGCAAATTTTTGTAGGCAGCCAGTTGCATCTGATGTTGGGAGGAGACAGGAGAGGGACACATTGTCTGTGCAGACTGTCATGGTCCTTAGGTTCACACCTCAGTCTTCAGGGACATCCCTCCTCCCAGGCCCTGCACAGCTGGGGCAGCACCAAGGAGCTGTGAGGAGAAAATCCTGCAGCAGGTTCCACACACTGCACCCTCCCTCACCTTCAACTGGAGCTGCCATTGAGGGGACATGAAGAGGAAAAGCCAAGCCCAGCCTGAATGAACACGTCCTTGGCACTGTCACACATTTTGGAACAGCTTTGTCCAGCACTGCCAACAGAAACATGAACTTGCCTAAAGAGCTTCTCTTTATCCACCATTGAGGGCTGCACTGCAGCCTCAGGTTTGAACAATATCTCTGGGAGTATTTAGGAGAGGGGTGTTCTTCCCAGATGACCTAATTTCCAGCTAATCTCCTGCCTGTCAACTGTTTCAGCTGAGGAAAATTTGGGAATTAGTTTTGCTGTGGCAGAGATAAAGGCTCTTCCCAAGTCAGCAGAATAACTGTGTTTGAGCAATATCAGGGTCAGTAATTCTGAACAAGCCACATGAAGCACCCACTCATCACCAGTGTTAACATTTTTTGCTTCTGCCTGACCTCTGATGGGTTTTCTTTTATCTCTGCCTTTTCAATAACACCATTTACCAAAAAACTGTTGGACCCAAGGTGATACACCACCCATTGCCATCACACCAAAAGCACAGAGCAGAAGGTTAGAGCAGCCAAGATGCTCATTTGAATGCTGTAACAAATTTGCCTCAGCCTTGCTGGTTTTGTTTTCCATGTTTCACCCATATTTGCAAAAAGCAAATCTATTTCAAACAGATTTCAAACAAACAATTTCAGTCACCTTTGCAAAGTTTCAGAATTCATATCCATAACTGGAATCCCACAGAACAAAAATTCAAACTTCAGGAGTTACACTGATCTAACTAGGGAATGGATCCTTCCAGGGAAGTGACACACCTCATAAAAATAGCTCAAGTTGCAGACTTTGAATATGAAATGCTCCCAGCAAATTGCTCTCCAAGAAGCTGCTAGTGAAGAATGATTTCCAGAAGCAATTCAGCAAGCAGCTCAAGAAAATGACAATCTCTTCATGGACAATTCACAAATGGAAGATACGGTTTGTTGAATGATATTCATTACAAATTATTCTTTCACCTGTATTTATCACTGCAAAAATAGTCAGGGCTCTCAGGTGGACCCTCTAACATTTACAACACCTGTAATGCTCACTGTCTGGAGACTAAGCAATTTTATTCTGAACTTCTGCACAAATTAATAAGAAATTATGCTAAATGTCTAAAGCAAGAATGGAACAAGATTTTCTTTTTGTCCTTGTTTTTCCTTTTCACATCATGTAGCAATTAAGGCACAAAGAGCAGCAATAGAAACTCAGATAAAATTACCTCAAGGACTGTATTTTTCAAGCAGTGCTTTTTTGGAGGGCAGGGAGTTTTTGCCTCCATATGACAATAGTGACACAAGCTGGACCAAGGGATCATTTCTGTGTGTCTTTGCCCACATGATATGCATTTTAAAGTTTGTACCAGAGGAGCATACTAAGTTTATATGGCATGTCTTGAGCAACAAAGTAGGTTGAAATTGCTTTTCAGAGAAAGCCCCCTCAGTTCCCAGGGGCCGGATTGATTTCCAGAATAATAAGTTGCACCATGAGATCAGAGTGATTTCTTCAGAGCCTGCCCCTCTTGTGTCCTGCAACAGCCTCACAAAATCCTGATGGAACACCAGAGAAAGAAGTGGGAAATACAAGAGGAATCATTTCCTTAGATGGTACAACATCACTTCCTGGTGAACTCTTCTGTCAGGTTAAAGTAACCCCTTTACAAAAGAAAATAAATAATTAGTTGAAAGAGTTGTTGTTATTACTGTTACCATTTACTGGCTGTCCTGTGATAACTTGTTTTGTTTTTTTCCTCTTGTGGGAATGCTTGCACTGGGGGACCCTGTCTGGAAGTATATTTATATCAAAAGGAAGCAAACATTATCTGCCAGTCTCCTTCCTTGTTAGGCTGTTCCCTCACTAAAATCCCCTTGGGAAGCACAGAGGAGTTCCAGGATTACTGCAGCAAGTCCAGTCGAGGCTCCAGTGCTCAGCTGTGTTTGCTCTCTGAGTCACAGCCTGGTCTGGCTTGGGTGGGATGGGGCTGTGGGACCTGTCCCAGCTCCTGCCCCAGCCTGCCTCCTTGGAACAGGCACTGAGTGAGCCCTGAGCTGTAAACAGGTCCTGTTTGCCAAGCTGGTGACAAGGGTGCTGCTCAGCACTTGCTGCTATCCCTTTTTAATGTCCTGGGGCATGGAAACCCCTGTGTGTGTGTGTGTGTGTGTGTGTGTGTGTGTCCATAAATCCTCCCCTCCCAGCTCACAACCTTTCCCAGCTCCCAGTGCTCCTGCTCTCACCAGGGAGAGGCTGGCACCTCCACAGAGTGACTCACCTGAGCAGGGGGACATCAATGAATGAAGGGGAGCTAGAACAGTGCTTGGTGCTGCACAGAGAACCTCAGCTGGTAAAGCAAAATGTTCACTCAGGATTGACAAGGGCTCACATGCTGTCAAACCAGAGACACCATTCCAGGTACCGTAGCAGCTCAGATGTCCCTGACAGAGAGGCTCCTTTGCAAAAAGCCTCCAGAAAACACAAAGTCAACTGTGTTTTTCTTGTTTACGTGGGGCTTCTTTCAGTGTCTCTTTTTTTAGGTTTTTTTTTTTTTTTTTTTTTTTTAAATTTAAAAAGCAGATAGTGTACCTGAAACATTTGTAGGTATTTTATACAAATTTGTAAATAATCCTAGACTCACCTTGCAGGCTGACAAACAAGACAAATAAGAAATCTTTCTTCTCTTTTCTTCAGGTGTACTTGACATGGGAATGAGGAAAAGATAGGGAGGAAGAGACAATGTGACCCAGAATTTGTTGGGGAGTTGCATGAGTCTGTTTGGGTGCCTGTTCTGATACATTGCAATGTTAGAGGCAGAGAGCAGTGGAAAGACAACAGCTGTCTCAGCAGAAAATCACTGAAATCATCATGAGATTGCTCATCTAGAGGGAAACTCTGGAGCTGAGTAGAGTTTGGCACTCCCCCAAAATGACAGCAATGCTGCTTGGAAGGAACTATGGACATCTCTAGCACAACCTTCCATTTGAACCAGCACTATTGCCAACATAAGATGGCTTTAGCCAAGAGACTGTCAGGAAAAGGGCAATCATAAAAAAAAAAAGAAGGAATAGAAGGAGGGAAGCCCTGGGAAATGAAGAATCAGAAAGAGAGAGAATTTGGGAAAAAGAACAGTGTGAGAAACCTGATCAAGATGAAGGTGTGCAATAAGCATGGGGTTTAGAGTAGATGACCTTTAAAGGTGGCTTCTAATCCAAATACCGATTTATACAGATCTGTTCCCATGGCATGTATTGCATATATATTGCATACTTGAAGGCTGTCCTACACAGAAGGGCTCATGTCTGCTTCTGGAACCTACAGACACTGAGATATCACATCCCTCCATGCCCCAGATGGTGTCCTGTTTACATGAGTTTCCTCCACCATGGCATATCTGTCTGCTTCCTTGTACCTTAAATTTGAGCTGTACTTTCCTTGGGCTGTGAATCAGTACAGCTCCTAGAACAATGAGAAACTTATCTTGAGCCTGTGTTATCTGAGGCAACAGCACAAGTGAGGACACTCACTCTGATTTGGACAAAAATGAACTCATGCTTCCTCATTGCTCTCTCTACAGTCATGAGCCTCTCTCTCCCATGAACATTTGAAACTTGGCAGCTCAGTTTTGCTTTGCTTGTTATTGGGAGTGATTGCCTTGGCAGGGATCCTGAACCAGCACACCACATGCAGTGGGACATTCTCTGCATCTCGCTCAGAGCCTTAGGGAGCCAGGTTTCCACAAAAGAATTTGGGTTTGGAAATTCTTTACCCTCCAGTAGAGCGAAGGCATGAATATTTCTGTTCCTGACCTGATTTTCCATCAGTTCCAGGGGGTATTTCAATTCTTTATTTCTCTTGATTAGTGGAGGAGAGACCACTTTGCTTCACTGTTTCTTTTCCAAGTTCACTGGCTAGCTGGTTCTGAATGTCCTGGGTGTTTCCATCTTCCCTCCCAGTAGTCCTTCTGGAAGCTTCCCAGCTACAATCCTGATCCATTTTAAATAGCTAGCTACTCCCAGCTGGTTTCTCTACCACTCCCTTCTGAGGTCAGACCACCAGAAGTGAGAGGGGGTGGAAATCACTCCATTTGTCTCTCAGATCCTATTCCAAGAAAGAAGGAAGCTCACCAGTCACAGACAATGATGCTTTGTGCTCTGTTCCCCTTGGTCACTGCTTTCCCTGACTCACCTAATGACCTCACCTTGGCTTTCCAGGAGGTGTCCCTTGCTCGTAGAAGGTTGTCAAGGATGTGGCTGAGACAAACTTCATGCTCTGGGGCAGTCCCTGTGTGTGTCTCTTGGTGTGATGTCTCCAGCACCATCCTCACAACAGCTCTGCAAGCAGGCTGCAGGACTTGAGGCATCCTCTTCATGCCAGGGAGATCTGCCCTTCTTGGATCCCACGTGGCAGCTATGAGGCATTCCCAGCTATGCCCTTATGGACCAGCTCTGGTTTATTCCCAGCTGTGCTGCAGAGCTCACCTGCAGCTTTCACCCAGGTGAGAGTTCAGGGCCATTGTTTTAGATGCACACAGGTAGAGGAACTTCTACATTTAGTGACAAAGCTCTCCTAGGAGGCTGAATATCTGAGACAGAGTGAGAGAGTGAAACTGCAGACTGAACCCCTCCTAGGGAAACATGCTGCTTAGCTGGAGCCTGGGTTAAAGATGTGAAAAGAAGTTCCCTAACCTGTCACAGCTCTCAGATTATCAATTATTGATTTTTCAGGTAGACAGCAATGAAGTTGCAACAAAACATCCAGAGACAATCCAGATATTTCAGAGCCTTGGGATGACTGGTTAAGGGATCAGGAGCACAAGCAGTGTTCCTCTCTACCCTTCCAGATGCAGGGAATGATGAGGAAAAACAGGAAGAGACAGAATATCATTAACTGGGATGGTGGTGGATGGGGTTAAGTCCAGTTGGTGGCTGGTCACAAGTGATGCTCTCCAGGGCTCAGTTTAACATCTTTATCAATGATTTGGATGAGGGCATCAAGTGTCCCCTCTGTCAGGCTGAAAACACCAAGCTGGGTGGGAATGCTGATCTGCTGGAGGTAGGAAGGCTCAGCAGACAGACTGAGGCCAATTGTATGAGGTTCAGTCAGGACAAGTGCTGAGTGCTGCACTTGGGTCACCACAGCTCCCTGCAGCACTCCTGGCTGGAGACAGAGTGAGAGACAGAAAACTGCCTGGTGGAAAAGGACCTGGAGGTGCTGGTGGCAGTGGCTGAGCCTGAGCCAGAAGGCAATGGCATCCTGGCCTGTAGCAGCAATAGTGTGGCCAGCAGGAGCAGGGCAGGGATTGTCCCTTGTGCTGGCCACACCTCAAACCCTGTGCTCAGCTTTGTGCCCTTCACAACAAGACATTGAAGGGTTGGAGTGAGTCCAGAGAAGGGAACAGAGCTGAAGGGTCTGGAGGATAAGTCTTATGAGGAGAAGCCCATTAAAATATTATGTGATAGTTGGTGTTTTATCAATAGAAACTGATTTAACAGTTACCTATTACTCATACATTATGGGGCATGCACAATGATATTTATACAAAATGTATAAAATGTCTGACCTTTCATTCTTGCCATTACAGCTCTGCTGGGAGCGTGAAATCCCTGGGAAAGGACTCTGGCAGTCATCTGGTCCATCATGCTGCTCCGACACAGGATCAGCTTGACCTGAACCATTCCTGGAGGTCATTCCTAAGGACCCCACACGACAGAGCCCCTGGCCTCCCCAGGCAATCTCAGTTTAATTGAGAACTTCCTCAACCAAAGCTTTAGCTGCCTGTTTGTGCTAAAGAGCTACAGCAGCTGAGGCAGCCTCACTCACACAGGTCCCTGCCAGATGGGCATGTTCCCCTGGGGGTTATGTGGGTGTCTCTTAGCTAAAATCTCAGGAAATCTCACTAAGAATCTGGGAGAAAATCACCTGAATTAAAAACTGTCTGTAAAGAATGATGATTACAGAGCTATTCATCTCCTTTTCAGAAGGTGTTCAGACATGACCCTTGAAATTCTGCTTGCCTGTGCTCTGGATGTTTGATGAATGCTAAAGTACTTTGCTGAACTGAACTCAAGCATCCATGTTTGCCTTCCTTAACTAGCTGAAGCCACATGAGTTAAAGGATTTGGACAGCACAGGAAACATTAAATCACCAGTCAATCAGTAACAGTCGAGTTAATTCCCATGCTTGATTTCCAAAATGTAGGTGAGGGTAAGTGCAAATACAGTATTGCTACAAGAAAGTCCTATTTCCTCTTCACACCAGCCCAAAGAAATGGGATTTAGCACTGGACACATGTTTACCTCTTGGATTTCACATCAATACTTTAGGCCTCACTTTTCTGCCTGGAGTTATTTTACAAGTCATCACTAAACAGAGTATTCAGACTTAGGTTACAAAAATCATGGAAGGCTCAGTCTACAATGCCATGAAGCTGCCTCAGAAAACTTTCCAGAGCAGGAGTGCTCTACTTTTATCCTGATAAAGCTGGGGAATGTGAGATCATGAGAGATGCAGCCACTTTGCAATGGTAATAAAGCATCAGTAGATATCACACAATGATTTTAAGTTCTTGTCAGGCGGGTCACACAGCTTGGGTTAGGGTAAACTTGACTGTCCTGGTTCTATAAGTATCTGCAATACAGCTTCACAAAATAACAATATATGGGAAACAGGTAATTCTAACAGTGGCATCCAGCTGAATTTTACTTGCTGCAGGAGAAATGGATTCTCTTACTGGTGTCTGGCTGAGCAGAGACCCGAGGGCACTCAGGTCTTAGGGCTGCCTGTGTGTTTGCTAGCTCCAAAGCTCTGGTTCTCAGAAACCAGACATCTGCAAAGGCAAATGCAATTAATTCCACATAAGTTTCAGATCATTTGCTGGTTTATGCAGTGTTCCAGCCAGCTAAATTTGTCTCAATAATTTATGCATTTGCACCAGCAAGCAGCCTCCCTTATGAACCATCATCAACAATTGTCACTAGTCTTTCCACATATCCTTCAGTAACTAAATATAAATAAATCTCTGTCTTTAGAGAACATGCTGTTGTGGTCCAGGCCACACTCTAATTAATGAATGGTGTTTTCAATGAATTACTTCTCTCTTTCAATATTGATTTAGGATGATTGCTGACCAGGGGATGCTTTTAAACATTTAGCTTCTAGCAGAGAACAGTATCATTGTTTGGTGGGGTTTTTTTTTAGAATGGAGTTCAGATACTGTATGTCACTATGATGTGAAAAATCCAAGGTCAAGTCACTAGTTGTGCCTGAGACAAAAAAAAAAAAAAAAATTATTTTTTCGTTCTGTGGAAAATGTGCCATATACTATGGCTCATGTAAGTCCCAGAAGCTGCCAGGTAGTACAGAGTTGGTAAATTAGCCTGAACAGACCTGCTCCTAGAGAGCTGAATTAACATGGACAACTCTATTTTACCTCCACAGTGATGGATCAGGCACTGACAGTTCCTTCATCCCAACGAGTACCACAGGAACCAAAGCTATAGTCACACTTTTCACCATTCTCCTGCCTTCTCTATAAAATATACCAGCCAAAATCAGTCCATCAGTGCAAAACAGCTCAGCCTGATGCAGTACAAATCATGGTGGAAAACTCTATTTACCAAAATGCCTTCCAGGCCAGTGCAGCTTGAGGAATGGTTTTGGATTGGTATACTCCCAGCTCTCTGTTGGGAAAAAAACAAATGCACCCAAAATAACTCTGAAAGAGAGTGACAGAAAGTGAGGAGCTGCTTTTCACCAAGATGCAGTGACTGCCTGAAAATTCCTTAGATAAGGCTGGAGTGGTTGCCAGTGGTGACTGCTCTAATTAGTAGCAAAACAATTTTCATTACCAGTGCTTTGCTTCACACAGCAGCCATGTCCTGGAGCAGGCACTGTTTTAGCCTCACTGTCCATCACTGTAAAAGTTGCCTCTACTCTGCAGATGTTCTGCTCAGGCCATGCAGACAAACATCCTCTCCATAATTTTGCAGGGCAGCTGCAATTCCATGTGAGAGCACAGTGAACACTCGTGCTCAGCCTGCACCACATCTCCTTTTCCCTCCTGCAGAGAAATGAGATTGCAGGTACCAGCTCTGAAACTCCAGCCTGGCCCAAAGTCAAGCCACATTCTTTTTGGTCTGTGCCTTGTGACCCCTCTCCTGATCTACATGGAACAGATACTTTCCAGTCAAATACTGTTTGTTCCTTCTCTGTACATTTTGGGGTAAGGTTTCTGGAACCAGAGTTTAATTATTGCACCAAAGCTAGCACAGATTTTTGTTCCCATCTTCCACTGATTTGTCACTTATACAGTCCTAAAGGGTTAAAGAGAGAAAAGGTTTTTTTCTCTGAAGAAGCTGGAAATGGCTGATCCCCCACAGAGAGCAAATCTTGGGGAAAAAATACGAGACAATCACTATTCTCAGCACAGAGGACTGAAAGCAGAAAGCTGGCAGCATGTGTGCACAGAGGAGAGGACATTCAGTGTGTGGCTGCCAGAGAATGCAGCATCTTGCTTCCAGAGCAAAATTAGCTGATGTTTGAAGCATGACATGATCACATCCCTCAGTGAGGGCTGGAGCTCTGTGTGCCATGCAGAAATTGCCATGGCTCCCAGGCTGACAGCATGGCTGGAGCAGCAGTGCTGCTCTGAAGCTGCAGGCACAGCTAGTCAGCATCTGCTGGCTGAACAACAAGCAGAAGCCCTCACCCCACACTGCAGAGCACTGAACCTGAGCTGAGAGGTACCAGTCACTGCCATGAGGCCCCTACTCACACTGTTCATTTGGGATTATTTAATTATTTAATTATTTAATTGTTACTTTGGAATTATTTAATCTGCACAGCGACCACCAAGGCCAGTTCTGCCTTCGTCTTCACCTCCAGCTGCACATTCCTGCCTCCTCTCCTGCACTCAGCAGATGGTGAGCTGGCTCACAGGCCTGAGACATCCAGAAAGCAACCACATTACTGTGCCAGTGGGGTCAATTAGGTGCTGTGAGCACATGGCTGCAGGGGAATGAGTCTGAAGGGATGAAGTAGGATCCCATTTGCATCCCTGGATGTGTTCAAGGCCAACATGGATGAGGTCCTGAGGAGCTGAATCTAGTGGGCAGCACCCCTGCCCGTGGAGGTGGGGGGTTGGAACTAGATTATGTTCCCTTCCAACCCAAACCATTCTCTAATTCTATGGTAATTCTTTGATTGCCCTTTCAGTGGCTGTGAAGACTTAGATCAAATCCGAGCTGCTAGGAGGGGTCTGACCCATGACTGATCTCTGAGCCCCTTGCAGTCTGCAGGGAGCATTCACAGGGCCCTGGGAGCACTAACACACCTAATTTCAGATGACAAAGGGTTGTGCTCTGCAAGTCTGCTCCACCACTCAGGCTGGGGAAGTTTCCTGCTCAAAGATCCCAATTCAACCCTGTTCATCAAATGCAGGATGAGATGCAAGGAACTCGAGACAATAAAATGAAAAGGATTGGTGCTTACATCCCAGCAGCCACAAAGATTTCAGCTGTAAAGTTATCTTAGCTCTTCTGCCATTAGAAAATATTTTCCACACTTGCTGTTTCCACTGATGTTTGCAGCAGCACTGCACTGATTGCTCCATCAAATACAGTCCAGAAAAGCAGCCAGGTCAGCACAGTAGCAGAGGTGATGTTTTCCATCACCCCTTCCCTTTCTCATTCTGAGTGAACTCAAGCACACAGGCTCACACTGCAGTCACAAGAGCCTGTGTTTCTCATTCTGTCAGGGGAAGTCTATTCCTGTAATCAGTTTGGAGAAAGCCTGCTGTTGCTGCTCTCAGACAGAGATCACAAGCTCACAGTCTCTGGTCAGGTTCAGGCCAGGTGTCTGCAATGGCATGTTCACCAACTAGATCCCAAAAATTCCTTTGGAGGTCTGAGATAAATAGGGGTGATGGTTTGATCCCTCATCAGATAAAGGGTTAAATGTATCCCTGTTAAAGAGCTCTCCTCCCTTGAGGATGCAGTCTACAGTGCCTGGTACAGATCTTCCAGATCTGCCAAGTGATTACACTCTCCTTTTACAGGGAGTAAAGTCATCTACTGTGATACAAAACACCAAAGATGCATTTCACATCTCTGCTCCTATTTGTTATTTGAGATGCTGGACTCCTCACGCTACCTCAACCCTACACCATAATTCATTTTAAAGGATTTTTTAATATCTGCTCCACAAATCTGCATAGACATCCTCTCTGACACTTTATTAAAGCCAATAAGCACATGCCAGTAATGAAGAACTGCTGTAACAGCACTTGGCTTTTTGACCAGGGTATCAATTCTCCCTTTGTGCACAGGAATAGGGGGTATTTATTTAATTGTGCTTCCCTCTCCCAGGCTCTGCAGTTCGTGCTGTTCCCAGCCATGCTTCACAGAGCCCGGAGGATGTCAGCTTTGTCACTAATATCCCAGGAGCTGAACCTTGTCGGGATCAGCCAAGGATTTCATCAGCACAAGGTCAGTGCAGACACCTCCCTTCCTGTGGGAAACTGCTGTGACGCAGCTCCCTGGCCTGGGGCTCTGCAGCACTTTCTGGAAACTGTCTCCTCTTCAATCTGAGCAGGGTTATCAGTGATCAAATCACAGCCATTGGAGCATAAGGCAGTGAGCATCACACACTCTGAAGCAGCAGAAGAACAAAGCTCTGCCCACGCCTGCACTCACTGAGGTTGGCTATGAGGCTTGGCAGTGTGAGAGGATCTGAGCACAGGAGGCAAAGGGACTGAAGGAGGAGAGTTCCTGCTGGCAGCCCCCTTCAGGAGGCAAACATGCACAGGAATTGGTGTAGCATGCAGACATGTGCCCATGCTGAACAGGCAGACAAGCACATAAAGACACAGACAGTGTCCTGTGCAATTACTGGCGTCTGTCCATGCTGTGCTGTGGCTCCTTTGGAAGTTATTAGTTTTTTCAGCCCTGTAAGAAGACAGAAAGTCCTTTCACCAGCAAGCCCTGACCAGTGTGGTTTCTAGCATGTTGTTTACATCCTGGGGCTCCTGCTTATCCCAAAATCCTGCCTTGTCATAAGGTAGCAAGTCAGAACTCCAAAAGGAACACTTTTTTGGATTGCCAAAGTGTAATGTCAAGCAAAGAAACTAACAAGAAAACCCCTCCCCTGTGAAAAATAACACTTTCTGACTCAACACTCCTGTTTCCCAAGTTTAAGTTTTGTTTTATGTATGCTGAATTCCCTCACATGGGAACACATGATGGGATCCTCCCCCGAGTTTAATTGCAGCACAAAAGGTTGTAGATGCCTCAACCCCAAAACATTCAGGGTCAGGATGATGCTCTGAGCAACCTGATCTAGTTGAAGGTGTCTCTGTCCATGGCAGGGGGGCTGGACTAGATGGCTTTTAAAGGTCCCTTCCAACCCCAACCATTCTGTGACTGTATAAACCCAGAATTGTGACCCATGTGCACACTCTCTACACAGCATCCGTTCAATTTACAGCCTCCAGTGCATGTTTACTCCCCCCAGCTCTGCAGTGAGATAGCAAAAGCCATTCTGCTCAACTCAAACCTCTTCAATAGCATTGTCATGACAGCAGATTTCTTAATTGGTGGCAAAAGGAAGAGAGATCACAGCCCAGTCTTCCAAGCCCTGATTGATTTTGTGAGGCTGCAATCTCAGGTATTAATTAAAAACAAAGTGCTTCATTTGGTGGCCAGTATAATTTGTTTCCAACATTATTCAACAGCAAACAGGACATACAAGAACACAATTTTCATGGAATGGCTTAAGATGACAGAACTAGGTCTTTAAATGAATGGTCATTTTATATCAAGGGGTACAAAGTATTTGAATGAGAATGTGGGCCTTCCTAAGAAAAATAATAGGAGTAAAACTGGAAGATAATGAAGCAGAAAACAGGAAAATAAAACAACACAAAAGGCTCTAAAAGCAATGTTGCAGATGGCTGTACTGGGGGACCCTCTCCTGAGCCAAAAAGTCCTTATTCCAGAAGAGCACATTCAACAGAACAAACCCTAGCAAAGATGAATAGGGCAAGGAATTCACAAAGGAGGGATTTATGGGAGATGGAGTTATCCTGGCTTCTATCTCTCCCCTTCAAGCTCTGCAGTCAATATACAGGCAATTGCTTAGCTTTAACAGCCTGAGTCTGCTGAACTAGTTGCCACTGAATGGTTTTGAAGGTCACATCTTAATCTCTGACGTGTCTGAAAGAGAAGCTTTCATTTATGTATTTGCTCAAATCACTTGGCCATACGGCTTTGATCTAAGCTGACATTTCTAGCAATTTGCCAGGGTTTTTAATATATGATATTAAAAAGCCACCACCAAAATGTTTAAAAATAGGCTGAAACAAATCTTTTTATTAATGCTTGGAGAAAAGGAACGTTTCTGTATTTTCTATGCTGTGCTCATTCACTGCACTAAAATTGATAAATGGTTTAGAAATGTCAACTTGTATATCCAAGAGGATGATAAAATGAGGATAATATTTAGCTAACAATGACCTCATAATTGTTCCCTGCTAATGAGAGGGTAAGATCTTTGTCACATGCACATTAACAATAATAGCTGCCTTACACATGAGCCACTGGTAATAGACTTGCTTTTCTGGATGTTTCTTTTAAAAGCCCCTTGGAAGAAGATCCAAGATGTCCTGGCGTTCACAGGTCACACAGGAAAAACCCACATCTCTCAAACACATCCCCACCCTCTCCCTTTTGACTTTGTGTTATCCTGGACTAGAGAGCAGTGCTGGATTTTCTGTTTCCCCAGGTCTGACAGGTCGGCTCCTCCCTGAGCTGCTCCTGGAGCTGTCAGAGCTGTCAGCTCAGACAAGGGCTCTGTCAGGGGCTCTGCCACTCCACAATGAGTGACTTTGAAGCATTCTGATGACAGCCTATCTGACTTATCCTCAGGTCTCTCCACCCACACCTAACAACAAGTTTGCAGTGGAGGCCACCCACACATGCTCTGACATGCAGGTGAGGTGGCTGAAACCAGCCCAGGAGGGAAGGGAGCAATCAGGAAAACTCCAGCGTGACCAAAGGAAGTCATGCCACCTGCAATCCACCCAGGAAGACCATGATTTTTACATGAATCACTGTGATGCATTTTGAACTGCACTTAGATGTCTCTGAGCTTGTGTCTGCTTGGATTCTCTTTTTCCAACCTTAAATGTTTATTGATATGAGGCAGTATCCAAGGCACACTGAGTTCCTCTCACTGCAGATTGAAATTACTGCAGCTCTGATTTATCCTAAACTCTACTCGAGTTTCTGTGCTTAAAATTTTCCATTGCTGATTTTGAGCCTTTGAAACACATTTGAAGCAGCCATTATGAAGCACAAGGCATAGGGACAAATACTGAAGGATATGAATCTGGCTGCAGTTTGCACCTGGAAGGCCACATCACAATCAAGGCACCCCTAAAGAGAGCTAAAGATGTAGGATAAATACATTTCAACCACATCAGACCAATGCAGTAATACAAGCTTAAGCTGTAATTTTCCTCTGTGAAAAGATTGACTCTTGGATAGAGAATGAGAATAGGAATCTCCAGCCCAAACAGTCTATGCAAAATGTATGATCAATTTAAAATAGAGAGAAGGAATAGGGGATTATATGGAGTGATGGAAGGCTCACTTCAGAAATTGCAGTTATTTCCTCTGTGATACTTGGGAAGGTGGCTATAAACCCCACTTACTTCTCTTAAAGAAAGATGCAATTTGTGCCTCACATGGTTGTCGTGTCAGGGTGAAGTATCTGCAAAATATTGACCAGAGAACTCTGCAACTCTTACAGAGATGCAGAGACAGAGCATTTCCCATCCTTTGTCTCAGGCATCTATATTTGTCCTTTAAAACAGCTGTTTGAGCTTTTAAATCAAAAGGGCTGAAGTCTGCACAAACTTAGAGACTGACTTTTGTTCTAATAGATTTGTGCTAGGTAAGCCACATGGTAGATAGGTAGGATGGATGGATGGATGGATGGATGGATGGATGGATGGATGGATAGATAGATGATGGATAGATAGATAGATAGATAGATAGATAGATAGATAGATAGATAGGCAGGCAGACAGATAGAGGTCAAAAGACAATTAACAAATGCTTAATTAAGCAAGCAGTGAACCTGTGTACCTTACCCTGCATACACCCTATATGTGCATACTAAATGTGTGATGCATTTAATTGTGTGTATATGCACAAAAACACACCCATACTAAAATCAGATGCTGCTTAGTATTGATTTACACAAAAGCTCTCTCCTATTTCCTCCCCAAACTGTGTTAACTGCAGCAGGTTGGGCTGCAAAGATAGCAAAACACTATTTTCAGCTCTCTTTGCAACTTCTTATGTTACTGAAATGTCTAACTTAAGTGGAAAATCAGATGGGTTTGGAAATTTGCCAAAACCAGTTGCCAGCTCAGTATATCTCTAATACTTGGCATCCTCTAAATATAGGCCTTTTATTCTGGAAGAAGCAAGAGCTGAGGATGCTATTCTGCTTCTCAGAGCAGTGGTTTCATTTTCCCTTCTGAGACCCACAGTTCAAACTGAGGGGGGAACAAAGGAACTGCTGTTCTCCCTATTCAAATTAATTTATTTAATAAACAACTCAATAATTTCTTCTTTGTTACAGGGAATTTTTTTAGGGTCTTTATTTTGGAAGGAGCTTCTCCAGAGGAATTGCCAGGGGCCCATCTAGTCCAGTATCCTGTCTCTGACAGTAGCTAATGCCATGAACAGTTATGGAATAACCTATTTATATGGGAAGTTTCTTTGCCCTGAGGAGTTTGAGGTTGCCTGTGCCTGGAAGCATGCAAGTTTATAATGCTTATTTTTATCTGTTCACATATAACCACAGACGGTGTCTCCAGCTCTGCTCCTTCCTGCTGGGCTCTCTGATGCCTAATGGCAGCCATTCCCCACAGGTTCCTTGTGCTCTGCCCCTCGTGGGGCTCAGTGGATAAATTTGCCATGTATCCCCTTTCAGAGTTACTGGAAGCTCCAGTCTGACGAGCAGGGGGAGCAGCAAAGCCTGATTTACATTCTCTGCACCGTTTGATAGAGGGTGTGGATGCTTTTCAGAGGAGGTTTTTTTTTCTTTTTTTTTCTCTTAGCATGTTATCTTTCATTTCTCCATCCCACACTTCTAATTTTTCACAGCCTCTTTTCAAAGACGGCTTGCATTTCTCTTATCCCCTCTGAGCTTCTTCTTTTTCTCTGGTACATTTTTTAGAAATGTAGGATTGGAAGGACTCAGGAGACTATTAAAAAATCCATCAACCTCTGTCTTAAAACTAGTCTGCAGCTTTCACTCTCTCCCTGCTGCAGACACTCACAGCTCTGACTGGAAACCCCCAGCTGAACGTGGTGATCATTCACCATGGGGCAGCTCACACCTTTGTGTCCTTGTGATCATCCAAGAGGTTTTCCAGCCCCCAGCTCTGCATCAGGCTGATGCAGAGGGCACTCAGCATCCTTCTCACAGTCTGCAAATCCAAGAATGAGATGTCTGTGAAATGCTGAAATACTCACAAGGTGGTATCCTAAGGACCTTTTGTCCCAGTGTTTGTACATCCTTGAGTTTTATTTGCTCTCCTAACCAACCTTGCCCAGTGTGCAGGAAATGCCACACAGACCCACAAGTGTCTTCCCAGCTGACTGTGCATTGAGCAGAGTGAGCAAAGGTTCTGAACCCAAACTTATCCATGCCTTCACAAACAGACCCAGTCCAGACTGGGATTGGTGTCTCAACTTGTGGCATGAACACAGCTCAGATGGCACCTTCACCTCCTGGGGCTTCAAGCAACCTGGTGCTGCCAGCACCTGCCTGGGGAGCTGTTTGCTGCCCAAGGGCACCATGGATAAGTGTTTTCCAGCACCTGAGTGAGGCTTCAGCTGAGGTGAGGTTGGTTCTTTCCCCACAGCTTCAACTCACCGACACTGGTTTCTAATGCTCCAGGGTTCCTGCTGCTGAGCCAGCCAGCAGGAAGGACAGGGATGGACAAACCTCATGCTCCCCACAAGGAGAGACCTTTGCAAGGGACAAGACTGACTGGAGATATCACACCACAGCCAGAGGCAGGGATGGGAAAGCCAAAATCCTCAGAGGGCACTCATCACTCACTACTAACACTGCTCCCTGTGTGTGCAGCCCCAACCCATGGGCTGAAGGAGAGGGAAGGGATGGGTCTGCCATGGACAGAGCAGGACAGGGAGCCTCAGGTGTGGCAGGAGGGGGCTGCAGGAGGGCAGAATGCCTGAGCAGAGCAAAACTCAGACTGCAGCCACACAGAGGAGAGGTGAGAGAAGGGGAACTGCCTGCGTGAATGTTCTGCTGCATAAATGGGCTGGAAATGAGCAGGGACAGCTCTGCCAGAGGGGACACAGAAGGGACACTTGCTCCAGCTCACATCATGAGAATAGTGAAAGAATGCCAGCCACAGAAGAGGGCTTTCATCTCAGTGCTGTGTTCTTTGCTCTCCATTAGCAAGAAGCTCCCATTTCTGAGATTAAATCTTCAGGAAGACTTTAGGGTCCCAGCCCTGCCAATGCCTCTCCCAAACACCAGGCAGCAGTGTGCAGAAAGCCTGAGCACTCTAAAGGCCAATCTTTATCAAATACCTTAATTAGAAAACGTGTGCAGCTGAAAACAGCTGCATGGTGCCTGTAGGGTGGAGGCAGTTCTACAGCTGGAGGTGGACTGGGAGGCAGCAGGGAGCCACATCACAATCAGGGGAGGGTTTGATGGATGGAGAGCAAATTTTACACAGACAGGAAAGAACTGAGCTTTGTTAGCTGTGCCAGGAGTGGAAGGAAAGATATCAAAGAACAGCAGGACAGAAAGGAACAAAGCAAATAATTAGGCAAATTAAATATTTGTCTTCTTTGCATTATGATATGCTGAGGCAGTCAGCAGTAGAGGATCTCACTAAAGGTCAGCCTGCTCAGGGAAAGCAGTCAGCTCTTCTGCACAGAGCCAGAAAAAAGCAGCCTGAAGCAGCTCCACCTGAACCATCCCAAACAGATGTGCATCTAACCAGGGTTAAAATCCCAGGGCTGGAGAGTCCACCCTCTCCCCAGACAATCCATTTCAGCATTCCACACATCACTTCGAGGAGGATTTTTATAACATTTAAGCTCTGTTTTTCCTTGCCATAATTCCACGACTCTTCTCCAATCCCCTGTAAACACAGGGAACATCTGACTGGCTGTCTCTGCAGTCACCTTTTACACTTATAGAGTCAGTTATTGCATCTCCACTTTTATCACTCTCCCTATCCAAGGCTTGTGAAAGGACCCTGTTACCACAGAAGCTGCCAGTCTCACATCTCTAACAGTGTCACTCTATAAAAAACACCCTTCTGAGAAAGCCAAAGCCAGGCCACCATTCTGTTTATGGTATAAATCCTCAATCCTACGTGACTTTCCCAAGGTCAGATGACAAGGCTGGAAGAGAAGGAAGCTGCATCTCCCACTGCCTCTCTCTTCCAAGCCTGCCCACTGGGTCTCCTCCTCCTGTTCCAGGCTGCAGGGTGAGAACTGAGAGCTGCAGGCTGTGTTCCCCAAAATGACTCACTTTCACAGTGTTTTCGTACTGTGGAGGAGAAGGTGACTCAGAAACTGCTCCTCAATAAATAAATCATGGGCTGCTCACAAGGGGTGAGCTACAAAAGGCCAGTGAGTCTTTTCAATGCTGTGCAAGCAGCTTGTGCTGTACCTCCCAACCACTTCATAGCTGGAGCCTCTCCAGCATCTGCCAGACTATTTAAGATAATCTGCCTGCTTTATCTCAGGATTGGTGTTATGAGATTGTCTGGGGGCCTTGTCCAAAAGGAAAGCCCCCAAATTATAAACACACAACAATAAATGGCCTCTCCCCAGCTCTGTCTCAAGGCAGCAGGTCCGAGAGGTGTGATTTTGCAGACAGGGAGTGAGGCCCAGGGAGATTTGGTGATCTGCCAAGAATCACACAGGAAAGCCATGTCAGCTCAAGGAATTAAAGCACACTCTGCTGAGCCCCAACCTGACTGTGTGCCTGAGCCCAGCTCCTGACTGTTCCTGCAGCAATGGCTCCTGCTGGGAGTGCATGGCTCAGAAGCTGCCCATGGATCTTAACCAGAAAGGAGATCAAGTTAAAATATTTGGAACTGCTTCTCCAGCTCACTAACCTGAGCTCAAGCACTTGGGTTTTAACCTTTCCCTATAAAAAGAGAGAGGTCCTTTCAAAAAAAGGTTATTTTTGGAAAACAGAGCTCACCCACAGAAGCTGGAGGTACTTTCTAAGTCTCTTTGATTCACTGGGCTTACAGGACAGGGGGAGCCTGAAAGTCCCTAAAGTCCCTCTGAAGCTCTGGGGCAGCCCAAGGAATTTAGGCTGTTTGTGGAGTGAGATGGGGACACTTCTCTATTCAAACACCCAACTTCTGAACCTGTCCCAAAAAGCAGCTTGGACATGCACAGACATCCTTACCAGACTCTTGTTTCCATGGAAGGAAAATCCAGGCCTGAGGCCAAGATACACACCTGATCTAGAAGATTAGAAAACCAGAGTCAAGGGATGTTCTTAGGTACAGAATATAAATGGACCAAAAAAAAAAAGAAAAAACCAAAAAACACTTGAAAAGATTATTTTCACACTGGCCAGTCTCTCTTTCATTTCCTTTCTCCTTCCACTCTATGGGAAACCTCAAAATCTAACTTGGCCCCATTTTTACATGATTTTTCCTGTAAAGCTTCAATTTCTAGTAAGCTCTGCTTATCAGCCATTTTTACCATCCTGATAAGCAAAGCTCATTTAAACTGTATTAGTGCCACACTATGTGATCATATACTAGTGGCTCTAAAAGAGAAGTTGAAAGGAAGAGCTTTGCAGGCATAAAGCTCCATTTGCAGTGACCAGGAAAGCAGATCTCAATTCACCTGAGAAGGTGCATTTTATGTTTTCCCAAATTGTAGGCTGTTTTATACCTTTTCATCAGCTCAGGGATCTGTAAACAACCACTATACATTTGGAAGACAATATTGATGCCATTTTGCAGGTGACATGTTTAATAGTTAATATATTTGATTCAGGAACTGACAGCTGCAGTTTAGAGCAGTAAGAGATTTGATTTAATAGGAGATTTATCCAGTGCAATAGGCAATTTGGTTAATGCAGGAAAGAATTTGGTTTGCAAGTGATCCCTTCCTGAGCAAAAGGCAGCAATGCCTGTGTTTCTGTGCCCTGAGTCAATTACTCTCCACACTCCTTTTCAGCATATGAGATCTGCATTTCCTAATTAATAAACATCTCATACTGCTCACTTGACTTCTTTGGTGTCAAGTGTCTGCAGCATTTCTGAGTTGAGAGCAGAGTCCTCACAAGTGAGTGGCAGTGACCAACTCACTCAGTGCCTTGAAATCCACGCAGCAAAAATGCCAGGGCTGGAAAGGCAGGAGAGAGCTCTTGAATCCTACACATCTGAAAATAAAAAAGCAAAAGGGGAGGCAGGACTGTTTTTCTTTCCTCCTGAAGGAAAAAAAAACCCAAAATTTATGAAAGGGAGGGGACTATTTTACGTTTGATGTCAAGTAATCTTAGGCCCTACGTGCAATATATATTGTGGGGCTGTCTGGATTTATCCAGGGAGGAGGAATTTTGGTAGCCTTGGTTAAGTAGATGCATTTGTTGTAGCTGTCTTTTGCTAAAGCCAAGTTAGAGATTTCTGCTGCAAAATGCTTCCTCCCAAAACACCTGATTTATACCCCTTAGACCACAATGACTGGGACACCGGTGTAAACTTGACACCTTTCTTTTTAAAACTATTACCAACTTGTCAAATGCTGTCTTCTTTCCTTACCCCATGTGAGATATCTATCAGACCCCTCTGAAGTCCACTTTTCCAAGTGAAGTTATAAGCCTAACAGACTTGGTGTTTCTTCACAGTCTGGAATAGTTCTACCCATTTTGGTGTTTGTGGGCATCCCCTGCCCTGGACCAAATCAGGGTGGACATTTTCATTTTTCTGACAAAATAAACACTTAATTCTATATTTATGTTACATTAATTCTATTAAAATCAAAAGTAATTTTTTCCTAGTTGCGTTTCTTCTCAACCCTCTTCCCCCCTGCTTCTCCTTCAGGAAATGGCACCACATCTTCTAAAAAGGTTTAAAAGGGAATGGAGTTTTTTTGAGTGCATATATAGAAAATAGGAATATATATTTATCTCTTTTTCTTCTCTCCCTCTAGTAAGGAAATGCAACATGACCTTAAAACACCCAGATACAGCCAGTGGTGACAAGCCCTGCAGAGAGCCCAGCAGTGGGAAATGTCTGAAAACAAGAGGACTGGGGGGTCTCACATGAGCTCCCTGTCCAGAGGAAAGGTGGGAGAGAGTGTCCACCTGACATGAAGGGAGCAGGTCAGAACCAAGCCCTGCTGGGAGCAAAGGTGCCAAATGTGCAGCATGAGCAAAGGCTGCCTTTGGTTGATGTGATGAGCTCTGTTACTGCATAACTGTGGATGGACTCAGTCCTTTGCATGTGCCCCAGCTCTGCCTCCACATTTAATTTATTCAGGATGCAAATTCACCCTCTTGCCTTCAGCACTGCCCTGGCTCATGCATGCATGGTCTGATTAACCTCAATAAATCTGTGGAGGGGAAGGGGTTAACTTCTTTATTTGGAATTTGGTTCCACTGCTGATGCACCAGCAAGAATCGAGTCCACTGACACTTGCTCTCTCTCCAAATCATATTAGTCTTTCAGGCTCCACAGGGAGAAAAGAAAAAAAATAGAAAAAAATAAAAAATCCCCAGAGCCTGGTCAGACAGCACTCACAATCTGGCTGGAATGGTTTAAAGTCTTACCCCCACCTCAGCTGCAAGGCAATACTTGGATTTACTGAGCCTTGCAGAGGCTCATCTGCTGTGTCCTCACCACAGACCCCAGCCCTGCAATTAACTGTGCACTGCTCTCCCTCCTGGAAACCTGTGACCCACCAGAACACACCAGGGGCTCAGCAGCTCCTCTGTGACCCACGGGATGGAGGATCAGAGCTCTCAGTGGGGAGCTGAATGGCCTCAGCCCAGACACACACAGGTCACCAAGCTATTCAGCAAGAAGGGCTTCATTACTATGCTTTAAACACAGTGCCCTTTAAAAACACAGGCATACTTTTTAATTAAGCCTTTGGTGTTTCTTTTCAACATCAGATATCTCAGTGAGCTGTCCTTTCTTTTTCTTAATATAATTTGATTGGAAGTGCATTTGGCTATATCATATATATTACAAAAGGAATTTTTTTTTCTCATTGCTTCAAATTATTTTTCCAATCATGTTCTATATACTGTGCTCAGGAGTGAATTATAAGGAGTTAGGCAACATACATGGTGTTAATTAGATAGGGGACGTAGAAGGCAATTTTTCCATGACTCCAGGGAAACCTTTATGTTATGCTTATAAAGCAAACGCAAACGGCCATGCGATACAAAGTGCTCCTTAAAAATCAAGTTACATACTGAAATAAAATACTAAGAGCAAAATTAGTTTCTCCAATTTAATTCAGTAAAACTTTAATAGCATCTGACTGCTCTCTGCAGAAGTCATTAAAAAAATTATAAGGAATTCACAAATGACTGATAATGTGAAAACACGGAGGCTCGGATTCTGCTTCCAACAAAGGTCCTGGTGCAGTGAAATGCTGGAGCCCTCAGCTAATTCTGCACTCTGGGAATGTGCTCGTGGGCCAAAGTTAACAACCAAAGTCACACTGACTGCAGCAGGAGGCTGATCTGGCACAGGAGGACGTGGGAGCTTTGATCTGGGGGGAAAGGTTCAGGGAACATTCAAAACCCGAACTGAGCCTTGTGCACACATCAGTAACTGTATGTGCTAATCAGGTAAACACTTGTGAAAAACAGGACAAGCTTGAGCAGGAGAAAGGCAAATTAAGTGAGCCAGTGGGTCTCTTTAATCTCTCACTCCACCATAACCAGTGGAGGATGTTGGAAGACTCAGTGCACGCACAGGAAAACAGAAATGGAAATTTTCCTAAATGTCATTCAATAACTACAGACAATAGATGGTTCTTACACAAACGGAGCTGTTAGGAGCAGGAAGATCAGAGCTGCCACTCATGCCTTCGCTGTGGTGGCTCAGAAGAGCACCGTGGTATGAAAAAAATACTTTTCTGGAAAAGTGACTTTTCCTGTAGGGATTTGCAGTGTTATAACTCACCTCACATGTCTTTTTGTGTAAAGTGGAGGGCATAAAGCACAACCAATCATAGAGGGAACTTTTCAACTAAAGATTTTTCTATCATCTGTGTGATAATTAACACTCTTTCATTAAAATGCTGTGTCCCCCCTGGCCAGAACAGAACTGTGCATGCCTTACACCCTGCTCTTAATAATGTTTTTAAGGTCGTGAATCTTATCAATTAATATTTTGGAGTGATTCATACCATTTCTAATACGCAGCTACTGAGCAGAATCATGCAGATGAAAATATTTTCTGAAGAGATTCAAAATAATTGCTTTTTAAAATTGCTGATGGGGGTTCTGCCACTCAAGCAGTTAAGCCTGAAAATGTGCTTAAGAGATTAAACAAGGAAAACTGAGCTGGTCTGGTAGCTGGCCCCTTTCCATGTGTTGGAGAGTTGTCACTACTCCAAGTGCAATGAGATGTCTTAGGATTTGCTGTGGTTCATCCTGCACATGAGACAGACAAGGTGCAGAAGTTTCTGTGCTCAGCCAGGCTTTGCACAGCTTTTTCAAACAGTCACCAAGGCACTGGCTGGCTCATCTGAGGGAAATAAGTGTGCCAGGGAGTGATATGGTGCTTGGAATCAGAAAACTGCTGCTGGCAGCTCCAAACAGGCAGCTGCAGGTTGTGCAGGACTCCCAGAGAGGTTTGCAGGGTGATGGCTGCAGCCCCTGTGGGGCCAGAGCTGTTTTCCACCTCTGTGCACTCACCAGGAGGGGACCTGTCCCATCCTTCCAACATGGGAAGTTTCCCACATTATTCAAAAATTTAATTTCTTAACACAATGGTGCTTTCTGATGGACTGTGCCCTTTGTCAAGGCTGAAACATGGGGCTTGTTTGCTGCACAAAAACACAGTTTTGGATCCACCACCAAACTGTATATGTGCATACACTCCTCCTCTGTTCAAGATTGTGTATTTGCACAGTTGTATATATGTTTTTACATGTTCATTCATAAAAATAAACAGTGAGGAAGCCTTTGAAGTTTCTCTGTATGCAAAACTAAAAGCAGATGGAAAATTTCTCTTGATTTTATATATATAAATACAGTTGAGTCACAGTATATATACAACTTTCCTTCTAAAAGGAAAGCGTGACACTCAGTTTCCCTATGTTCTTGTGGAGCCAAAATTTTGGGTCATTAGAGGGTTGGCTGCTCCCATGTCAGGTGCCTGAAGACATGTCAAAGCTGTCTAATTTCCATATATTACTTCTAATCTCTTATTCCCTGTATGGCATTTTTAGGCACTGCAGTATTGAGACACCTGGAGTCACCAGTCACTGGTTGGATGCCCTGATTTCACACACCTGAAACTCTTAAGCAGCCAGGGAATCTGCACAGCACTGGAGAGGAGCTGATCACTTAAACATCTTAAACTCTTATTCTAAAAATCCTGTCTGCTCTTGAGGCTGATGTTTCCAAGGATGTCTTCCAGAGCTCTCTCTCATCTCCAGGGGATGTCTGCACTGCCTTCTAATGGGAGAGCCAGGGGAGCAGGGAGCAAGTGAGTTAATTTAGTGTAAGCCATACCACAAGCCTGCTCATCCCTGCAAAGCTGAGGGCAGGCAGGTGAAAATCTGGAGGTGAAAAGCTGCAGTGAAAAGCTGAGGGACCTGCAGGACAAAGAATTCCATGTGGGCAGGCCCTGGCAGGTCAAGGAGGAAAGCAAGGAAGACACGGTCAAGAGGCCCCAGAGACTGAAAACCTAACAATAATTAACTCACAGGTTCTCCTTGGAGGCTCACAACTTCATATTCAAAAGATTGCCCTACTTTCTGCTCTCAGATGATTTTTGCTTCGCAGAGCAACTTCATTACTTGCTTTTCACCAGGGGACTCCCTCCTTCCCAGGTGCCACTTCAGGAGGCAGGCATTCTCCTTGCTGTTACACAAGCAAGAGAGCTGACACTAAGCCCTTTTTTAGGTAATTTTGTCCATTTAAAAACCAAAAATTCAAATATTTATGAAGAAAATGCTGGCCTAGAATAAATGATTTACCATGCAAAGGGGAAAGGTGAACAAGACAATTAGAGGGACAATCTAATGGCTGTGCTAAGAGCAGAGGGTTTGTTCTTCTGAAATTAAGCTTGAATTTTATTCTCTATTAATAATGGAAAATTTTACTGATAAATCAAACATGATTAGTGGTGTGGAACAGAGATAACACAAGAATAAGCAGTAATAACTATGCCTTTCTCTTGCAAAGCTGGCCTTTTCAGCATTTTGCAAAAGGAGGAATGCTACCTGTGACTATGGTACTGTGCTAACCCTTTTGAATTGTTGAATTTTACTTCTCATCCTGCTGTACCAAGAGCATCTGCAAATTGCACATGGTGCATGTTGCTCCCCTGAGCACCAGACCAAAATAAAGATGAAAATTGATCATAAAAAGGAGACTGTAATCAAACAATTCACATGCTTCAGTCCTTAAGACCACTCAACCTAGGCTGGTGTGTTATTGCTGGATAAATCTGAGTTTTTAGGAAAATACATATCATAACAAGAATATCAACTTTTACCTTATAAATGTTAGATAATACTTGAAGCAGATCATCTCTGCCTGGATAGCAAATTTATTCTAATAATACCATTCATCTGAAAAAGATTGAACAACTGTTTGTCCCAAAGACTTGTATAGTGCACTGAATAAAATCCATCACCTACTAATTCTAGCATGGTTATCAATTATTTTAAACTAGGACACAGAGATTCAAAAAGCTTTATGACACTCCATTTTAAAATTTCAATCTCTTTTTCAATCAGAAGTTAATATTAGGGAAGACCCCATGCTGTTGTCCTCAGTTCACATTGTTTTCCTGTCATATGGCATCCAAAATAAAGTGAGATTCAGGAGTACCCTGGAGAGATTTAAATCACAGGACATTCTGGTTGGAAAATGAGTGCAAATTATTTGCTTGTACAGGCATTGCACACCCTGCTGCATGTCTCCAGTCCTCTCTTGGATGGACTATGTTGTAGCCTTGTGTCCAGCTCTGGACCTGGCTCCATTTCCTACTGACTGTGCCCTCTGTGTGGATCTGGTGCACCTCTTGCCCTCTCTGGGAATGCTGATGGACCCACTGTCCACACCCTGTAGGAGTGTGGGTCACCCTCACCCCCAGCCTGTGCTCCCTCAGGGAGAGGCTGTCCCTTACTGCCCTACAATGAGCTGTTCTGTCACTTCTGTGTGTTCAGTTCCCTCCTTCCAGCATCCCTAGGAATGCATTGCCAGAATTATCCTTACCCTTTCCACCACTCCCATCCTTCAGCCTGCACTGGCTTCCATGGCAGGTACATGCTTGAAGATCCTTTTGGTGTGCTGGGACGTGCATCCCATGTTCCTGACAAGAACAAGGATCTACAGTAAAGGAGGAAAAATCAGTGATCTCCCTTCAGACAACCCTGATACCTGTTCCAAATCCAAGTGTAGCATTCTGCTGTCCTCACAGAGAAATAGCTTCAGAAAATTTAGGTTTGTGCCTTCTTCGCATCCTCTAAAAAAGGAGACTCCAGATTTGGAAGATGGTTAATTAAAAAAACAGAGGGAAATTCCTCTTGATTGGATGGGGCTGAGGATATCCAAGGTAAAGCATTCTCCAGCAGAACTAAGGCATTTCCTACACAGCAACCCCATCTCTTAAGTAGAGCTATTCACAAATTACTTCTGAGACCTCACAGTCCCTTTGCACTGAGAGGGGGCTGAAGCCTTCAGTACCCCAGGGTGACCAGCAAAGGCAGGTATTGAGTGCTCAGTGTGCCAGGATTTCCAGATCTTCCTGTGGAAATAGCAGCTTTCTCAAGTAGAGGTAAAAAGCACAGGCAAAAGGCAGAACACAGCAGAAAGCAGGTTCCCCAACACCCACACAAGCAAAGCTCACAGAAGGAAGCTAGAGAGGTTAAGTACAATATTAAACTGCAGAAATAAAGCCAGAAAATGCTGCAGCTTTTTCAGTTGCCCTGTTTGAGTGTTGGACAGAAGTTTTGCAGTCAACATAGAAACTTAAGGCATGGTGAGCTGGCTCAACAGCAAGGAAAATGAGTGGGTTTCCCAAGGACACACTTTCCCCAGAGTCACAGCCTTGTGCCAGCTGCAATGTTCCTCATGGTCTGATTTATCCCACTGAAATGTAAGAACAGAGTCAGAAAGGCTCAAATCACAGAAGAGCAGCAGGAACTCTCACACTGTCCTTGGCAGTGTTTCCTGCCTGGGAGAAGCTGGGAAGAAGAGAAAGGAGAGAAATGCAGAGTCACTCCTGTCACCACACCTTTGTCATCAGCTGGATGGTCCAGAGCCATGCACATCTGCTGTGCAATTACTGCTGTGCAGTGAGGCCAGCATATACTACTGGAAAAGCTCTGTGTCATAAATTGTTCATTAAGTCCCAGCAAAAGGTGGGTACATAAATCAGGCTATCAGTGCACTTTCCTTGGGAAGTGGAAAGAAGTGGTCTGAGCCAAAATCCATAGAAATCCAAGATCTCTCCCAGCTATTACCACTGGCTTGTGTTGGAAAGGCTTAAATCCTCCCTGAGTGCAGGAGAGGGGAGAAGGGGCTGGAATGGGTCCAGCTGAGGACACTTGGCTCCCAGCACAAGACCTCCATTTCCCCAGTGGAAAGCCTCCCTGAACCTCCTCTGCTCAGCCCTGTTTACCTTGCTCCCCTCCCCACAGGGCTTCCACCCACACAGGGCAGGAGGAGAAAGAAAATGGGATGGATTGTGCCAAGAACTGCAAAGTCACAAAGCCCAGAGCAGCTCTGAATTTGCAGAACACTCAGAAGCAAATTGCAGCCTTGCAGTGCTGACACAGGCAGCTTAGAAAGGTGTAAAGGGAGACAAATCAGCAGAAGACATTAGATCTATCTGAACAAGATTCCAGATGGAATGTTTTTAATTATAGACTCCGTGTTTTAGCTTCTGCTTTATCCCTCTTTCAGAGAGGCTGGCAGTGTTTTGATCACCATTCTTCCATGAGCCTGCTGAGCCACCTAAGTGACACAGCAAGGCAAGACCAAAGGTCTGAGATTTGGATGTTCTCTGTGCTGAGTCCTGTGGCCTGCCTGGCTTTCCCATCCCTCCCCTCTGCTCTACTCTCCTGTGCTCCATTCACTTGCTCTGCTCTGTTTCTCTCCTATGAGGGTCCCAGCTTTGAGATCTCTTCCCTCCTGTTCAAACATTTACATGTGGGTTCCACAGCACTAAGACCTGCCAAGGCAATTTCTGCTTTCACAGCCATCTTCTGTCTTGATAGTCTCTGCCTTTCTCCTCCAGAAGTCTTTACCTCTGAGTTGAAAAGAAGAATGTGTCCATAAAAAGGCAAACATGTCAGCTCAACTCCCATCTCTGCTGGAGTCAAAGGGAAACTCACCAATGACTTGAACAACACCAGGAGATAACACAATTCCTTAATCTGTGCACTAATGGTCTTCTGCTGCCATTCTGCTCAGCAAGAGAGTCCTGTCAGCTCCCACACAGCACACAAAGTCACTATGACTTATTCTCTAACAAGACAGTCACACCAGAGATTTTCCCATTGCCTTGGATGGACTTACTGTGTGCTAATATGCATGTAATGTGAACATCTGTTTCAGTTTCAAACAAAGACAGTATTATTTTTGGGAGTAAAAAAAAGAAAAGAAACTGTAGGAACAACACCATTGCACTAGATGAGCAAGGTGTGCAGCCTGGCACATGGGCTGCATTGCAGAAGGTAAATGTTCTGTCTCAGACCACAGGCAGGCACAGGGCTGAGAACCCAGCCCCAGCCTCCCACACAGCCCTCACTGCACTGGGAAAGGACAGACTCCCAGGGTGGCAGCTTGGGAACAAGAAACAGGGAGCAGCCAGGACAGAATGGCATACAGAGCACTTTGCCAGCCCCCTGTTTCAGTCATCCTCACTCATGCTGTACAAGGAGCTGGTTACATGAAGCATGAGATGATGAACATGTTACTGTCTGCAGGGCCAAACTTGAAATCACAGTCCAAGCAGATTCCAGGCAGCACTCACTGACTGAGAAGCTCCTTTCAAGCTTTTATTCATTGTTAAGGCAAAGAACCCACCAGTGATCCAATCTAAAAATATATATACATGAAAAAAGGAAAAAAGTGGCTTACAGACCTTTCTTGCCTGTTATTTCAGGCTTAAAAGACAAGCAAAGCCTTCAGAAAATATACATGGTTATTTCAGAAATAACATTAACATTCAGTAACACAGTAATTATTTATTGTTTTTATTCCTGGCTGCTTATAACATTTTCAAAGCCATGGAAACAGCAATACCCTACCTTTCCACTTTGATGATTTCAATACATAGTGGTGTTAAATTTTGGCTATAAGTATGCACACATATATACAGGCACCAGGTGTGTAACACGCCTGGATGTGGATGTGCTAATTATCTCAAGCAATTTCAGTGTATAAAAACATGAGGAATGACTATTAGAGTTTGGTTACAGAGGATTTCCACATGGCTTTTACCCCTGGGTCAGAGCAAAATCCCAGGCTTGCAGCTAGTGGAGCAACACTATCTCTGCCTGGGCACAATTTCACACTAACCCTGCTCAGAGCATTATCCCCAAACTTGCCCCGAGAGTTTAGGACCTTCCTTTTGATTTGGCATGTGTTTGTTTGGTCTCAGGTAAATGAGATTTGTCAGAGGGGTCATGCCAGCACAACCCTCCCAGCCTGTGTGCCTACCCACACTCACCTGAGGCAGATAAAGTTGTTATCACTCACTACAAAAATGCTTTACACACAATAAGCCAATACAGATTTTGCTAGATGTTAACTAAACAAGTTTAAATTTCCTATGTGGGTGTCCCCTTTAGCTGAATTTTACTATTCTCACCTCGAGGGGGAGCAGAAAAAACTGGTTTTTATACTCATATTTTAAAAAAAACCCAAGGAAATCCTTACTTGGATGATTATATCTGGGGGCAGGAACTTGGCTGTGGTGGCTGGAGGACTGAAGTTTAACCAAGGACATGCTTCCCACACCCCCATTAGATTAAAAAGCCCTGCCCACGTTTAGCCAAGTTTATGCTTCCAGAGGCTCTTGTTCAATCTTCAGGGACCACTGTCCTCACAGGGGCCAAACCACCCATGTACTGAGAGAGGATACCTGAGCTGACAGCAAGGACACTGCCTCTCCCACTCTCTCAGCTGCATTTTTACAAGTAAATTAAACAGCACCAAGGCCTCCAGCACAGTCTATAATGTTTAATTATTAGCATGCTCCCTGGCACAGTTTTGGCTTGTCCTAGGGAGTACTCTGAGAGACTGTCTGGGCAGGGTTCAGAGAGCAGCACTTGCCAAGGGCTGTTCCCAATAGGCAGAAAGGATAAAGCCATCCTGTTATGGGAGGAAGAGGGTTTTTAGCTGTATGGATGTGAGCCAGGCTGTGCCACTTGCTCCTAGTGCCAGCAAATGGGCTCTGGCCCAGTTTAATTACAATGAAGACATATAATCAGGGACTCCTCTGTCAGGCATTGGCACTGGGGAAGGAGGAAAAATCAAATAGTGGAAAGGGAAGAGCTGAATCCTCTGGAGGGGAAGGGATGGCAGCAGGAGAGGGTAATTTTAGAGTTCCAGTTTGGGGTAGGGAAAAATGAGAGTGGGAGCTGCTGCAAGGGAGAAGGTAGGAATGGATGGGAAGAGATTAAAGGGGTCAGGAAGAAGGATTTGGATGTGGATGGGAAATGCTTTACTTTGAGAAGGAGTTTTGTAAGTGGAACAAAATGAGGTTGTTCAAAAATAAGAATGAGATGAGAGGAAAAAGTATGATGAATAGATGAGATTGTGGAAACTGGAAAAGGTTAACTCAGGAGAATGGGACAAAAAAAATCAATCAGGCCCTTGGGCAAGCAGAGGCTACAAAGCCCTTTGAGAGAACAAGGAGAACTTCTGTCCTCCAGCATTCATGGCCCACCTGGTCCTGAAAAGGAGCTCAGGCTTTATCAGGGGTTTTCATGTGTTGCTTACACATTTCAGTATCTTTATCTTTGGCTTTCACCTGTGTCACATCTCATTCTTTCAGGAGCAATTTAATCTTCCAATCTCAGCAACCTCATGGTCAGACAGATGAAATGTCAGAAACTGTTAAGGTAACCCACCCTGTGTGTATCCCTGAGCAAAAAAGTGGAGCAGCAATTTCCATCAATAACTCCCTGCAGAGATTTGGAAAGGCTCCATGTTCCCTTAAAGGCATCCTTGAAGAATCATTTTAATTAACCATTTACCTGCTGCACACTGCCTGAGGCTTTCAGCAGCTGACATTGCAGTCACTTTAGCATCAGCCTGTCACTTGTCACACAAGCAGTCTAGCTAGGATGCACTTGCAGCCTTTGATTTCTGTCAAGAGAAGCACAAGCCACTCTTGGGTAAAAATCCATACTGGGAACCATCTGACCCACCTGAAAACTGAGACACAAGAGGAGACCTCAAAGTTCCTTCTCACTGCTTCTGCAACATAAATATTTCTTTTCACTTTTTTTGCCCCTTTATAACTGAATACTTTACTGACCCTGCAAAAAAGAGAAATCCTCTTGCCATGATCAGAAATGAACAAAAAAAAGCAGAAAGCTCCCACTGCTATTGTGCTTGGAATATAACAGTCAAGGTTAGCACATAATAGCTAAACAATATGCATTTGAAAGCCGTCAAGAGAATAGTGCTTTGTTCTAATGAAAAGGATTGAAATGTTTTCTACTGTCTGCCTTGACACTTCATGTTACAGTACTTGGAATTACTTCAGTCAGGGAAGCTGTCACATCACTCATAAAGTGCCTGTAGAGCAGCAACACGGCAGCACTGAGCTGGTGCAGTGCACCCACAAAGAGGATCATTTTTATCCTCCTTTCCTTGCCAGAGCCACGTTTGCTCAGGAACCTCCAGAGGAAAGCAGATTCCTGGTAGGTTGGGTTTCTTTTCTTCTTTGACTGCTTCTCTGGCACTGAACCAGTGTATCCTGTGGGCCAAGGCACAGTGTTCAGCAGTTTCAGCAGAAGGAGCTGCAGGGTGAGAGTTTGCTCAGACACTGCACTGACCATTTTGAGTCTCTCCACATGTTTTTTGCCAGTCCCATTTATTTCAGTATATAAACGACAGGATGGAAATTCTGGTCCTGGCCATATCAGGCACGCAGAGGACAAACAATTCAAACAGCTACAGGCTGTGTCTGGGTTATTATCAGGCAGGTGTCTTAAGATGGGGCTAAATAAGGAAATTTCCTAACAGGGGTAAGCCCAGTGCTGTAGAGGGAGGAGGTGTGTGATGAAGCTGGATGAGATGCTGGTGGGTTTTGGAAATATTTAAGCATGGAGTCAGGAAGCAATTACCCTTTCAGGTGTAAACCAGTTCCAGAAGGACATTCTGGCTTGTGGAAACAGCCCTGAGCAAAACCCCACTTGGTTTGGAGGGTAATTAATGAGATCAGTAATTAAAGAAGCAGTGAAGTCATTCCTGCTGCCCTCCTCCACGATCAGTAAAGGACAGCCACAGCCATCCTTAGAAAATTAATTCATCCACAGTAGTGGCATAAAATTGTGTAATGGAAAAGCATAAAAGCACAGCTCTGTGAACCAAAGAGGAAAAAAAGAGAGCAATAACATAACAAAACAAAAAACAAACAGAAACCCCCACAAAAAAACAGTTAACCAGGTCCTCTGCAGTGAGACTCAGTTCAGTTTTAACTTCACTAGTGTTTCATTAACTCACAGGTAGAGCTGCAGCCTAGCACTTAGCATCACCAAGGAACCCAGTGTGCATCCCTCTTATCACTAAAAATTTCCCAATTCTTTGTAACAGGAATTTCTTTGGTAACTGTGGTCCTTGGTCCCTCTTCAATCACCTGCCACCATCACAGACAGTTGCTCCTCACTCCTGGGCTGAAGATCAGACCCAGATCAGCCTCAGGCACAAAAGCAGGAGAGAGCAGAACTTGGTTAACTCAGCTCAGAGCCACAGTCCTCAAAAAACCTTTGTGGATGTGACTTCTCCTCGGATATGACCAACATGGCCTTTGCCTCTCTTCAGGTAACTGGAACAGTCACTTGCACACCTCAGGAGAGTTTTTGAGTGGTGCTCAATGTACTTGTAAATGAAGTCCCTGGATCCCAAGAAGGCAGGGCAGTAATGGGCACACAGAAGTGCTGCTGCAGAAGCTTAAACAGATATTGAACCCAAACACTCTCAGGGTTAGGCAGCAGCAGATTCACATTACAGTTTTGGCCACAAGATCTAACTTTGCTCTTCTTTGGGTACCCAAACTTTCCTCTGGAATGAGCCTCAACCTAAACACACACTTGCCAGGAGCAAAGCTTCTGTCCTATTTCCATTTCTACCTGGGAACCATCCACACCCTCTTGCTATCTAGCCTGGAACTAATCAGCCCCACATGTCTGTGATTACCCTCAACCCCAAGGCAGGGCTTTCACACTTGAGCCTGGGATAAGTCAACAGAAAAATCTCTAGCAACAACAGATGTGTTCCCTGCTGGCCAGTGGGTAAGTGCTCCAGGGAGATGCTGGTAGCCAAAGAGAAACACGGTTACACAGTCATTAAATGGCTCCATTAAACGGATCCTTGCTGTGCTCAGGTCTCTCATGTGCATCCACCCGACCCACTGCATGTCTCCTGACCATCTGAATGCTATTTCCAGTGCCTCCCTGTGTTGACTTTTGGTGTTTTCCCACCAAACAAACCAGCATCAATATCCTGAAGAGTTGACAGAAAGGTCTGTCAGGGGGCAGTAACTTAACTTCCTTCCCCAGAACAGAACAGCCCTTGGGGCCAACAGGGAGAAAAATTAATCTGGTGTGTGCTCTTTCTTGATCAGAAATACAGAATTAAGAGTTAGGAACCAAGCTTTCCTTTGCTCATCCAGGAAAATAAAACCTTACACCCCAGCTCAAGGAAAGAATAAAATATTTTTCTCATTTTTGATGCAGAGAATAAAGCTGGTGTTAATGACCCAAATGTCTTCATGATAATATTCTAAATTATCTTTCTTTAATTTAGAGGAATTAAATGGTTAATTAAGGGGTTATATTTATAGTGCCTGAGTGTATCAGGGAACATTTTTTTGTAGGTAATTAAGAGCTCAGTCTTTCTGAAAACAACACAAGTGTATTGCAAGCATATTTCCCACTGCAATGAACATTATTCCTATTTTCAACTAGGTAAAATCTGACAACCAAGGGGCAATCGTTAAAAAATAGTACAAAGCACATTGTTCTTCATCCTTCACCAGAATGCAACTTGTGACAAATGCCAACATGTTCCAATACCTTTTAGTTCAAAGCCAGAGGAAGGAATTATCTTGCAAATATTTCTGAAAGCAGGAATTCTGGAACACTTAGAATAAGGAATTTTGATGTATTTTGCTATCAGAAATAATTAATGATTATTTATTTAACATAGAAATAACAGCAAATAACAGTTAAAACAGTGGAGGAAAATCCAGTTTTTATACGAGAAAAGTTCTGTCAGAAAAATAAACAGATTAGTTTTTTGTTTTAATTATGTCATTTGTTTTAAGGTGTCAGGGTTCACAGGACACTGCTGGATTTTGATGAAATTGCCATTTTCTTGACCACATGGTATTTCAGAGGACACTGTTTGCTGAGTGAGAGCTCTGGGTTCATTTCCCACCTCGGCTCTTGTACAGACTGCTTATACCAACTCAAGCAAATCATTTGGCACCTCCAAGCCTTGCTTTTGATCTCAGTAGTCAGGGTAATATTTATTTTCTCCCACCCTTGCCTAGTTTGGTTTGCTTGTATGCTCTTTGAAGAAAGACCTGCCTTTTCCTCCTTTAAATAGCACCTCCCAAGAGGGCAAAGAGGAATAGCTTCATCTTGTTTGTACGTGGGAATAACGAACGACACTCTCCAGGATGTGCCTGCAGTCAGCTTCAGCTCTTTGCTGATGGGATCTGCTGCTGTGGCAGGAACTTCACCCATTGTGAAGCTCTGCACATCTCAGCCCCAGCCCAATCTCTCCCCTGCTTCAGTAAAGCAGTTGTGACAAATGGCACCTCGCTAGGAAAACCAGCAGTGGCAAAATGAAAAATAATGGGAGGGAGCAGCAGGGAGCACAAGAGCCATGGTCAGAATGGAGGCACAGTGCTGGACACCAAGGGCAGAGGGAATTCATGGTCTTTTTGGGTGTTACTGGCTGTTATGGTTGAGTAGCCACTAAGCACCATGAGCAAGGACCTACAGCAGTTGCAGGGATGGACAGATGCACAGACAGTTCTGCTTTTAAACATCCAGGGCAGCAAATGTGCAAATGGGAGACAATTTCATCACATCTTCTTCCAGACTGAATAAACCCAACTGAAATCCATAATAACCCTCTTGTTGTGCTTGCATCAAGCACATGGGAGGGAGATGTGGCTCTCACAAGGCAGCCAACAGCTGTAACCTCCACAGGCTTCAAAGGACTTGCACTTCTGTGGCTCATTTTTCAGCATTAGCTCCTTCTTTTAATAGAAAGATGAGTTAAACTTGGCTTCCTGGGAGCAGGGAAGCAGCAAGAGAAAACCTCAGCTGTGCCTCAGAGTCACAGCAGGGCAAGACAAAAAGTCATGTCCTTCACCAGATCTTCTTCCAAAAAGTGTGACATTTTTGGAGGGAAAATGCTGTGGCTCAGGCAGAACAATTCATCATCACTTACCTCCACAAAACTTGAAAATCAGCTTCAGCAGATGGAAGATTTTCAGGGGCAGGGTTGGATGGGCAAATACATATTACACAGTCAAGGACAGTGGGATGCAGGATGCTCCTTCCCATCAACCACAGATTTCTCTGAAGGTTCTGGGCCTTCCTTACATCTGCCTTCAGACACCAAACTGGTCATGTCCCAGAACACCCTCTGGAGCCAGAGCAGACTGAGATGGCATCTGAATCCACAGCATGCTGAAATGCTTACAGGTATCCCCAGGGGACTTGTTTGGTCAAGGTCAAAAATAGCCATTGTGGCAGGAGCTTAATTCACTGTGACTGTTCAAGGAGGGCTTTTCCATCTCAAGTGACAACTAAGCGATGCCAGTGAGAGATTTTCTGGTCACAGCTTAAAGGAAGCAGAGATGCTAAGTACAGGTGAGTCTCTGGCATCCAGACCAGAACTATACTAAAAAGTGAGCCAAATGCTGTTCAAAATTGAGCTAAAACATTTGGAAACTTTGTGACCTGTCCAGTTCCAGGAAAAAAAATATCCTGAAGTATTGCAGATATGAGACGTAGGCAATGGCTAAACATTTATCCAGACCTTTCCAAGACTCAAAGATTTTTACATCTGCTATTGGCCAACCACTTGGCACCTGGCCTCAAGTTTTAATGATCTGGATGTCATTATAAACCATTCCACTAGATGTATGAAGCAGCACAGTATATATTTGGGAATGTGAAGTTTAAAGAACTAGAGCCCACCCCACCCAACAAGACTGAGTACACAAACAAAACTCTCATAGCAAGCAGCTGTTTCCCCCAGTTGTCAGAGAACCAACATTTTCAGCAGACACTTATTGAGGGACCACTCAAGAAGATGCTTTCTTGCCAGTGGAAATTGGCCTCATTGGAAAAAAATAATCTTAGCACCTCATGCAGCCCTGCCAGCAGAAATCATGGCCCTGGAGAAGAGAAAAGGAGCTGCCATATGGGGTCAGTCAAAGCCCCTTCCTGGCTGGTGCCCTGGCTGGGCAGTGAGTAGGGCAGGAGGAAAGGAGCCATGCAGAGGGTGAGCACCCCCAGGCACGTGCTGGGTTCATTCCCAGGTGGGAATGTGCATCCAGGCCACCGGGTTTAATAATTGACAATGGGGCAATCAAAAATTGTTTTAGCTTTCAAGCATAATAAATTGACCAACATTTACAGAGTCCAACCTTTCCTCCTTTCAACAGTCAACCAGTGTAAATTCATACACTTCAACAGAGGTGCATTTGTGTTGGATGTTGTTTAAGCAGGCGTGGTGTAATTAACCAGCCCCTCAATCAACAGGTCTGTCCCTCCCTCCTGACCTCCCTCACCCCTTCACAGACCACAACAGAGATTTTCTAACATGCCCTTCCTGAAAGCTGTCCATCAAACTTGTCCTGTTCCTTTTCCCCACTCAGCTGAACTTTGCTTTTCTGTGGATATTTGCACACTAATTTCAAGACCCTAGACCAGGGCTCAAAAGAGCAATGAGGCAAAGAAAGAAAGAAAAAAAAAAAAGTGTTGAATTGTGAGGTTTTTTTGATCATTCAAATGCTCATGAGTTGTCAGAAAGCTGGACAGGTAATACCTTTTCTAAACAGTCTTTAATTTGGAAAAAATACTAAAAGCTCAGCATTTCACGCCTCCACTGAGATATGCCTCTAGCTACCCTTTTATTTTTCATGCCGTGTTTTCTGAAATGTTACATTCAAGAGAATACATTGCCTTCAAATCATGTACACATGCATGTTTATTAAGTCATTACCATAGCCTTAAGTCCATAAAATCACTATGGACTGCAATACCACATGTGCATCCAGCAATTAGATGAATAAATTAACCCTGAAAATTTTCTGCTTGAGGTGGAAGGGAACAAGTTGTACTCTGAAACCTGAAATAACACCCCAGAATAGAGGAATCAAATAATTTTGTATTTAAAATACTGCTACCTGGCTAGTGCTCAGGGAAAAGAAAAAAAAAACAACAAAAAAACCCCACCACCTAATCATGCTGATGAATACCAATAGCTTTAAATTTCTGAAGAAAAAAGGAAGGAAAAAAGAGTAGAAAACAAGGATTTGGCAGAGCACGCAGTTCCAAAGTGCATTACTCTGTCACTGTCATTTTCTATGCAGCAGTGTTCTTTCAATTATTTCTTCCCCTCTCTTCTTCTGTGCAAAGAAAATTGGCAGAAAAAGTTGCCTGCAGGATGAGAGAGGGGTATTTTTATCAACCTACAACTAGATTAAAAATCCTTTATCTGAAATGCAGCAGAGGACTGGCCTAAATTAAATTCCATCTCCCTCTGCTTCTGGGCTGTGAAGGAGTATCACACAAATGGCATCTTGCTTAATTTGTATTATTTTTTAATTTCTGTTGGGTTCAGTTTACACTTGCACCAGTTACTTATGCAAAAAGACAAGTGAGGTGCAGACAGCTACATAGCAAATGTCCCAAAAAGGGGATGCCAGATGAGGGATGTTTGCAGAAACATCTGGTCACTCCATCACCTGAGGACACTGGAGTAGGTCAAGCCCAAAGCTCCTAAGAGCAACTTCTAACCAGTGCATCAGTAGCCAGGACATCAGCTTTTTACTCTTGCTGCAGTGCCCTCTTTATCTCCACAGAGACTGTTCACATGGCAGAGCCTTTGCAGAATTTTTGATGGCATTAATAACCCTCTGTGGTGTTGTACTGCAGTGGGACTACCAGGGAGCCTTCCAGTGTCTGGGTCACAGAACTGCCTCTGTCACCATCCCAGCACTGCTGGCACGACCACCAGGTGCCAACTGCACCCACACATGTGGAGCAGCTTCATCCTGCCCATTTCATGGAGCCTCTTTCAACTGCACAGCCCCAGGGCTCTGATGTTGCAGCACAGGAGGACAGTAAACAAAGTTGTGAAAGAGAGGCAGGAAAAAACAGGACCTGAGAAAGTTGGCATCATGTTCTGATTTGTTTCTTACCTGTGAGCAAACCACCTGGTCTGTACAGGAAGGGTTATAAACATTTGGGTCTCTTCCCTTTCCATCCTGTTAAAGGACACTACCACTCAAAATGAGGCTGAGTGAAGAATCAGCAGACGTCCTGCCCAGGATATTTTTGGGTAGTTGTTCCAATTTCTGCACTGCTAGCTTCTCTGGCCCCATCTCATGTCAGAGTGTAAGGAGCAAAGAGCTATTAATTTGCCTCAGTAGTGATTGCTGTGCACAGCGTCCTGGGCAGAGACTTTTCATTTAATTTTCATACATCATTTACAGCTTGCTGCACCCATTCCAGAAAGTCAGCACCAATCTCCTTAAGTTAACATGGAACAAACAGGAAAGGAGATAGAATTCTTCTGTTGTTATTTAAAAGTCTTGTCATGTCTGGGCACATTTGGTGTTGCCACTGATTTCATTTTCAATATACTTCACTGATATAACGAAGTCATTTCCTTGAGAATACACAGGGGAATGCTGGACAGCATTATTGTAGAAAAAACCAAACATAACCAATTTGCTTGCAACAAGCCTATATTCAGCACTGCCCTTTGTTTGTTGTTGGGTATTTTTCCCTCACATTTTCTATTAATATGATAGGTCAGATTCTGATTTTCAGCATTGCTGTAAACCCCTCCAAGGAGCAAACAGAATTTCTGTGGATTTGTAGGTGTAACACAGATAAGGATAAGGCCCTGAAGCTTGTTTTGAAATAGCTTATACAGCTCCACCTGTTTATTACTCAATTGGGACTGCTAAAAAATTGCATGAAAAGTGCTGAAGAGAGGTTCAAGAGTTCTTCTGTGCCCAAGTTCAGCAATCATTATGTCTGTGTCCTTTAATCTTTTATCCAGACTGCTGCAGTTACACAGTCTATGAAGAGAAGTATAATAATAACTCCTTTGCAGCCTCTGAAGGCTGTAAGGAGGATTAATTAGTTAATGTTTACACAGTACAGAGGCCAGACTCTGTGCTGATTTATGCTTGATGCATGTCAGCAGGGGTGGATTAAAGTGGGAGCCAGCACAGATCTGAGTGTCCTGCAAAGAACTCATCAGGTTCAATGTTACCAATTTGCCCATTGATTTTTTGTTTTGTTTTGTTTTTTTGGTTTTTTGGATTTTTTGTTTGCTCTGCACCTCTTCAGATGGCTGTGAGAACCCAGCCTGGCAGTGGTCTTTGGGGAACATCTCAGATCACAGAGATGAAGTCATGACAAGCAGCTCTCCAGAGCAAGGAGTGGTGGCACAAAGCCCTGAGTCCATGAATACGGGGACAAGTAGACTTTCCTCTAAAACAAATTCAGGCTGCAGAAAAATATTTATTTAAGAAAAAAACTGATTTGCTGGTTTTTCTACATCTCTGCTTTGCACAGATACTTCAGTGACACTGGTGAAGTGATGGTGTATATACTCTTAGAGTACAGCAAAAATAAGCATAAATGAGTCTAATCTGGTTTTTGGGTTTAAAATTCTTCTAGACAGTGATTGCATGTCATTGCATAGGAGCATATGGCACTATTACTTGATCCTCTTACCAAGGGCAACATTGATGACTTTTGCTTAACCCAGCAGTGTACACTGCTGAATGGTTAAAAGGATGTTGCAGTAAACAAAATGCACAAAACCAGGCCCATACTGTTATCCTTCTCCCCTCTGCCCTTTGAATCCAGGCCAGGAACATCTCATGTATCATATGAAAGGATTGCTCTAGTGAGAGCACAGTGACAGTCACACTGATACCAGCTGCAGCAGTGAGCACTGCTGTGCAGAGCTTGATTTAGTGCCTGCCTATTCTGGGCATCATGAGAAAGGAAAAAATACTGAACAATTTGCCCCATGCAAACTAGGTCCCTATGTAATTTTCCAGGAGGTGCATCCCATAATTTTCCAAAATAGTTCAAGAATGATATTTGGATGAGCTTTCCTGTGAAACAGGCCAGATTAAATCCTGTGACTAGACAGTGGGTCTTGATGCCTTATTCAGCAATCTATATTAGATGGCCCAAACCAGAGAGAGTAAATAGCCCTTGTCAAATAATGGGTCTGATGAAACCAGCCTGTCTTACAGTGCCCCACAATATTCCTGAAGGGCAAACCAAAAGCATCAGGTCCAGAAATCCTGATGGCTCCTAAACTTCAGAATGTATAAAGCAGTAACACATCAAAGAAAAGGAGAGCAGAAGAAAACAAAAAACAAACAAAACAAACAAACAAACAAACAAAAAAAAAAAAAAAAAAAACAAAACAAAAAAACAAAAAAAAAAAACTGTATTTAAGATTACCACAGCTTACACAGCACCTTTTGTCAGGACAACTCTCAGGATCTCTGTTTATGTGAGAGCTGTGCAAGGGAGAAAGGGAGGGAGGATTCTTTGCCTCGCTGAAGTTAATAGCTAGCTGAATTCAGTGGAGCTCAGTTCCTCTCTCCCTGTGTGCTTCTTGGAATACCAGGTTCGTGTACTTGGTCCTACTGCCCTCTGCTACACAAAGTATTACTGCATTCCCAGGCAGAATTTTCTCCTTTTTTTGCTTCAGCTGTGGCCCATAAAAACCATTTCAATTGATAGAATTTTTAATTGCAGGAATAGGGAAATAGATCTGCCATCAATGTTAATATTCCTTGGTAAGTGGCTGTCTAGAAATCACTTCAAAGTAACGAAGAGACATTGAAGTAATTTCCATGGAGAACAGTGCTTGATAGACAGACACATGAGCAGGTAAATAGAACCCTAAGTTAGCAGGGTGGCACATACATATTTATATATAAATTCATACTGATGCAAAAGGGCTCTTTCAACTGATACAGTGAGATGCAAAATATTTCAGTGAGTCACCCTATTAACCAGGCTCAGAAGCCACTAAATGAGACATGAACTGGGAGGCTACATGAAGAGAGCAAGCTCCTGGTGGCCCTCTCACAGAAAAAAAAAAGCTGCAAGTACAAATGAAAGGACAAAATACCTATGACAAAGAGTCAGAAAAAAGGTAGGACAGCACCAGGAAGGTAGTTGGAAGTGTTGAAGGAAACAGGAAGGATTCCAGTCCTAGCTTTGAGGACAGGTTGAATCAATGAGCCATAGACTGACCTACAGTGAAGGTGAAGAAGATTAAAAGGTTTTTAAAAAGAATGTGTTAATGAAAAATAGGAACTCTGGGAGGTGAAGGAATAGGAAAGTATTCAAAAGAATTTTTAAATGCATCTGTGAATTTTAAAAAATTAGCAACTTTTGATGAGCTTTAATTTGAGATGCTCCAAAAGCAGACTAATGTAGGCACAATGATCAAAGATTTTTAGGGACAAAAACTCTAAAAAAACATCCTCTGGAAGAAGAAAGCTTGGAAAGGATCCAAAGGGGATTATCTCATGAGAGACATGGTAAGAACACTGCTTCTTTATTTTTCTGTTCGTATTGAGCCCATAGTAAACTGTTGATTTTCAAAGCAACCACAAAAAATCAATCATCAGAATGATGTGCATATGACCAGTCTGGAAACATCCAAGTGGGAGTTCCCGGGTATGATCTGTGCAGTTTGAAAAAGGATCATTCACAGCAGCCTTACGGTGGTGTCTGGGGGCCTGCCTATGATCTCTTTGTTCTAAGCTCTGAACAAACAGTGCAGAGAGTTTGCCCGAGGAACTAATGACCTTAACAGACAAGACAAAAGTTGGAGAAGGAAACAATCCAGGAAAGACAGACTATTCTCCCCACATGTGCCAAGACAGATCTATGTCTTTGTGCAAGCAAGAGCCAGTTACCAAATGCAGGGTGGAGGATCCCAGTCCTTTGAACACAATCCCATTTTCTGAGCAGCTCCAAAGTTCATACAGCAACTGCACACTCCTGGTTACCTTTGGTTTGCAGGTCATAAGTCAAAACTTAGACCTCCTATAGGAGGCTGCAGCATTTAAAAAACATGTGCTTTTTACTGGAAGGAGGCTGAATGCAGCATATGTGAAAGATTAAAGGAACATCAGGCAGCTGTTAAAGGTTTGCATGATATGAACTCAGCTTTGGCAGCATTTTCTGCAGAGAGGTGAGACAGAGCAGGATAAGTGTTGGTAGCTGAGTCCAGTGGTCTCAGAGGACACACAGAACTTCTGACACCTAAGAACCCATGGCACAGGTATGCAATACACAAGGTCATAACTTGGTCATAATTATTAGTCTATCACATTTTCTTAATTGTTTGGCCTCACCTATCTTTATTTCTTAGAAAACCTGGAGCAGAATTCCATTCTTCCCCTAGCATTTTGCTCTGTGACATACTGCCTACCAGGGAATGGAGGTAATTTCCAACTGAAAAGGTGACTGGAAATTAAGCAGAAATGACAAGAACATACCACACAGAACTGAGCACAACCCAGGCCTATACCAATATCCAGAGAGAGGAAAATAAATAAAAAAATACCAATAGTCATAGAATCATAGAATGATTTTGGTTGAAAGGGACCTTAAAAACTGTACAGTTCCACCTCCCTGCTAGACCAGATTGCTCAGAGCCCTATCCAAACTGCTTTTGAACACTTCCAGGGATGGGGCATCCACATCTCTGGGCAACCTGTTCAAGTGCCTCACCACCCTATAATTTTCCTACGTTATCTCTAGTCACAAAGTGGGAATCATTTTGGAGTCATTAAAATATCAATATGCCAAAGTCCTTTGCTCATCACTGTATGTAGGGTTATAGAAGCATTTCTACCACATGAGAAATCCATCTCATTCCAAAAAATGGCCAAAGGCAGATGTGCAGGACAGAATATAAGACAGAAAGTCTATGGTGATACTCCCCAGGATAAACACCTTGCCTACATAAGCTTTCTGAGTCAGAGGTACTGGCAAAAGTTTTCACTAGATTTTTTTTTTCTTCCAATAATCTGCCTAGGGCTGGTTTGCTTTTTTGTTTGTTTGTTTTGAACCCTATAAAACAGATACAGCAATCTGTGGCAAGAAGTTTCACAGAACTGCACACCACAAGAAGAAACATTTTTTTCTGCCTTCTTTGAACCAACCATCTGCTAGGTTTTCCTCATACCTCTTATATTCCCTTATCTAGGGGTATACAGTGACCAATCCCTGCTTATTTACCATTTTTATGGCATCCCAGCTGTCAGTATAGATACCTCCAATTATCTCCAGCTTGAAGCCTGTTATCTCAGTCAGTTGTTCCTCACACAGAAGCTCTTCCATATTATATTCTTGCTGCCCATCTCTGAACATTTTCCATGTATTCTATATCCTTTATAAGGTGGGATGTACCAGAAATGCATACAGCACTAAAGAATTACAGACTGACATAGAAATGCTCCCTGCTGTGTTCTCTGTTTCTCCCTAGTTTTTTTAGCATTTTATTTACTTCTTTATCAATATCACAGCTGATGCACCATGTCATTAAGGAATGAGATTTGAGGAAAATAAACATGTTTTCACGGACAGAGAAGCTCCTACTGGCAGCATGGCCCAGACAGTCTTAGATGTAATTGCCAACAAATTAATTCACCAAAGACTGATGAACCACTGATGCTATTTTAGGCTTCATTTTGGTAAATAGAAAGTGCATTACAGAAGAAATGATCAAAGAAAATAACCTTTGACTGAGAGATCACAAGTTGATTCAGTTTAAATTAAATGAAGGGTAAACAAAAGTAGGCCTGTAATTAAGGTTCTACATTTCGAATGGGCAAAATTTGAGAAATTAAGGGGACTAATTAGCGAACTCAGCTGGACTAAAAGCTGAAAAGCATGAATGTGGGAAAAGCCTGTGATTCCTTTCAGCCAAAAGTACAGAAACTACCTCCAGTACATGTCCCAAGCCAGGGAAAAATAAAGCCTGTAAAAATTACTGTTAATGTGAGTGAATGGGTAAAGTACCTCAACAAAGTGCAATAGCAATCAACAAAGGGCCAACAAAGAATGGAAAAAAGACAATCAGCACAGAGAACAGTACTTTAGAGGCCAAGGAGCTTGAGACTAAAATGCCAAAACTCAAACTGAGCGAGACGTTGCAAAGGATACAGAAGTAAATAGAAATGGGCTGTCCAGCCCTATGAATAAAATAAACAGTGGGAAAAGGAGTGGAGCAGCAGACAGGCAACAGCTGAAAGATTTGACAGTTCCAGCTGCAAACTTAGATGTTTACTTCACACACACTGATTTTTCAGCAAAGATAATAATGCTAAAGAATGGTAGGATGGCTGACAGTTGCAAAAGAATGGCAACCACCACATCTGAGAGAGAAGCTAAGTTCAAAAAGCATAATGCCTGCAGAGGAATCTTCTTTGTCTTGCAGAGCACAGTGAGCCAGCACATCCAGAGAGTTGGTAGATGGGAGGGTTTGGAGAAAGGGAAGAGAAAAGGAAAGTGAATGGGAAGGGAGAGTAATGAGGTGATCCAAGAAAAGAGGTTAAAATGAACTTCTTGTGATGTGATGTTGAATTACCCCCAGGATCCAGAAAGTCCAGAGACAGTGAAGACCACAGTGGGATGATGGGAATTTTCATTCCCAAAACTTGTGTTTTGCTCCTCTGAGAACATTCTGTCTGTCCCAAAAGCTACCTTCTCTCCCTTCCTTAATATGGGAGAGATGCAAATTTGAAAAATCTACAAAATACTCTTGAGAGGCAGCAGTACTGGGATAATGAGAGTGTTCTCCTGTATAAATATTGGCTATAGGAAAGTCTCAAGTAAGGCTTGGGATAAATGGGATGACCTTTTCATTTGGGAGAGTTTAAAATACGAGTCGTTACAACTGGGAAAACTCAACAGAAAAGCTTTGGGGAAATTTCTCACTGCTGAATGTTTAGTTTAATACCATCCTAAATTAGTGCAAAATAAAGTAAATTTGGTTCTGCTTCAAGTGGGCAGTATTTTTTACCACAGGTACTGAGACAATAACTCATTTAGAGAATTATTTAGCTATCAGCTGGGAAACACATCACTGTCATTTTCCAGGGCATATATGGCTTACAAGACATTAATCAGGTATCCATTGGAGAAGAAAATAGTGATACTTTTACAATAAAGTGCAATTTCAAGGGTGATTAATAAGTGAATAAATAAAACAGCTTACAATATGCATAGGTACATTTTTGTATCTGTAGAACTCCATTAAAAGAGCCACACAGCCCTTTCATCATACTGAATTAATGTTAAAATATCTTCCTGACCTCAGCTGCACTCTGCAGCCTTCCACAGTTTTCAAACAGCCTCCCAGTGAAGCATTTCCTTGCCTTTCCTTGCTGCACTCACATATCCAGCATGTGCAACATCTGTCCTACCAAATGACCCACTCGTGGAGTCCAAGCCCTGCTCAGCATCTGCTCTGAAAGATTTGCTGAAATCAGCAGCAGAAAGGATGAAGCCCTTTGAAAAATCCTGGTCTCGGTCACACTGCAGAGCATCAGCCATAGGGCTGCCATATTTCTGTCCCAGGTTTTCAGGAAGCATCAGTCATGCTCTGCCCATGTTTTGCAGATGGTCTGTGCTTAGAAACACATGGCATTTATTGTGCATATACAGACCATCTGTCCAGTGTGCAGACCAAAGGCCTGTGGCTCCTGGAAATGCTGGACACACCACACGTGCTCCAGAGCAAATCTGGGCACATGCAGAAAATGCATCTGAATTTTTACTCTGCTTGAACAGCTTCTGAAATCCTGGACAGAGGTAATGAAAAGCTTAACTTAAAATACTGTGGGGGAAGAAAGTTTATGTTCTCAGTGTACAATAGCTCAAAACACTCATTTTCACTGGGTATGAAAGATCCTACACTGCTGTCTGCTCTGTTGTGTGCAGAACACTGGTTAACATATTCCACTGGAAGGGAACTAGGACCTTTCCACCCTCCAGAATGGGTCTGAACCCTCTAGTCAATCAGCACAATGAATCTCAGGCTTAAGAGCCAGAAATGCTGGATGGGAGTTGTGACAAACTGACTTTGTGAGAAAACTTGGCTCCTCCAGAGAAGTATCTTGAGATTTCAGGAATACAACCTTGTTTTTTCCCAGGCATACTCACTCTCATCACAGACAATCAGGGTGCCTCACATTTCCCTGCATTTATCTCATATAAGGAGGTGTAAAAGATCTGACAGTTTTCCCTATGGTCAAACTCCATAAAAACTCCACTCTCAAAAACTTGTTGCAGAACAGATACTGGGTGAGGGATGTATGATCAGAGGATGGTACCTGCTGACCAGTCAGGCTTTAAAAAGCTAGTAAAGCTCAGAAGAAGGCTCAGCTTCTCTGGTGCCACTCCAAGTCAGTGTGACCAAACCTTCTGGGACAGTGAAAGATTCCTAAGACAATTTCTAGCAGTGATGCTATCACTTATACAGGAATATAAGTATTTTCTTCCTTTTTGTCTAGGCAAACTCAAATGCTTTTGTCATATTGAGATAAGACATTGCTGGACCTATTTTGAAAGAAAAAAAGTTGCACAGAACATGCACCAATCTTGGGAAGATGCACAAACCTCTCAAGGGTTACATATACACATGAAAATTGCTGCTCTGGGCAGCAGGGCACTCACATGGTATTATATGCTCCCTAATAGAAAGGAAGCTATAAAGAGATGATAGTATACTTGACACCTGGATATTTCAGGCAGTCCTGCCCTGGGCTTCTTCTCTGAATCATCTGATCACATATCACCTCAGCTGCAGCTCGCTGGGTGGAGAGGAAGAGTGATGATAGCATATGTCTTCTCCAAAGGTTACACCTGCCAGCCTGAAAGGCCTCCTGAAGATGCAGTAGCAGCTAGAGGTTACTCAGCTGCTCACCACCTCTCACTTTCTCTTCTCCACATAAAGGGCAGCAGAGCAATTACTGAAGGAAAGGAAGGAGCAGCCTATGCCTGCACACGTGAGGATCCTATTACAGGAACATAAATCCTGAGCCAATGTCATTAAAATGCAGCCTGAAAAACACCAACTTTGACAAAGCTAGCTTTATTAGCACTATTTAATCACAGAAAGGTGCCTGGGTGCAGATCAGACTGGGAAAACCTGTGTGGTGCCACCAGTAGCTAAATCACACCCTGGACCTGCAGTTAGAGACACCCCACGACCCTGCTGTGCCCAGCAGGACACAGCCACGTGTGCCTTCAGGGGACAGCCTGAAGAAGACACCTTTGGGGCAGAGAAGAGGGGGAAATGAGCTGGATGGAGGGTGCTGGAGCAGGGAGTCTGTTGTGCAGTGTCTGGCTGGGCAGCGTGGCAGCTGTGTTGGAGGAAGACATCGAGGGAAGAGCATCATGTCCCAATGGCTGTGCGTACACACACCAGCCAGATGAGGGGTCTCTGGACACTTGGTGCAAGAAATAAAAGCCACCAGGTCTTGTGAAGTCATAAAGAGAAAGAAGAGTCAGGTCAACCCAACCAGAGCTGAGCAGTGAGGCATCACAGTGCAGCCCTGAGGAGGTGGAAAGGGAGGTGGCAGCAACGCCTGCTCGCCATCTGGGAGGGTGAGAGAAGCTGCAAAGGTGAGCCTGAGAGGGAGAATGACTCACAGGTTTGATGCATCAGACAAATGGCAAGCATAAATAACCACAAACACCCAGATGCTCAGAGCTGGGCAGCCACAGGAGATAGCCAGATTAGAAAATCCAAATAAATGTGTGTGGGAGTGGATATGAGATCAGAGGAGCAGGGTCAGGCAAGCTCAAAAACAAGCTCTGGAAGTCTTTAGCATTCTATTGAGCTTGATCAGGAGGAAAGGAAGCCTTTGAAAGTGGTAAAGGGACAGGGGCATATAATACCATAGCCTGCATGCAAAGAATAGCATGGCTTTGGCATAATGAAAATCGCTGTGCACCATTCTTCTCTCATTTAGCCTTGTTTAAACCATGAATAATGACATGGCAAACTACAACAGGTTAAAGCCAGTGGAGTGAGAGAAGAATCACATCCTTTTTGTTTAGAGAGAGAGGCCTGCAGGGAAAAAAATGCAATAGGAGGAGATTTACAGTAGTCAAGAGGGAAAGTTATCAGGGACGGCATGAACAGGAGTTGCACAGGCAGTGCTGTGACAAGGCACAGTCTGGAAGAGGAAGTAGGTGTGGAAAAAAGGTTAATCAAAATTTAAGGGCAAGCAAAATTTGATGTAGTTTTAACTAGAGGGACAGCTTTGTCACATGCCCCAAATCACAAAACATCCTTTTCTATCTAGAAATGTGAACCCAGGACTAGCTGTGCCTGCACACATGGGTTCATGGCAGCTTCTTCAGAGGGTTTGGGAAGAGTGGCCAGTGCTTCCACCACCTCCTTTTCTGGTGGCTGGATTACATGAAAAGGACAACTAAAAACAAACCCAAAACCACCCATCACTTAGCCATGAAATCGGCTGTTCTGGTCACCTCATGACTACAATGCAGATGGAGCAGGGCAGGCTGAGTGGGAGAGGTGTGGGGACCCTATCGATGGCCTTGGAATGTTGTCCCCACATGAGAAAAGATTTATAAATTGACAGCCCATTATCAAGCACAGAAAGGTCTCTAGAGATGTTGTTATCATTTTAGATGGAGCTTGCAGGGCCAGAGGTTACATGAGATGTCTTTTAATACAGCTAACAATTGCTTCATTTGTCACAAGGAAAAGAAAAAAAATAGTTTGGGGCCCTATAATAGAATAGTTTGGGGGTGATAATTTTGTCCTGACAATCTTCTGATGCAAAAGCATAATTTCTAATGAAGAATGAATATAAATATTTATTGGGGATTGTAAGTGAATCTCAGAGCTTTAAACTGGGTACATAGTCTTCCTGTATGTCATTTTATACACATAAACTATCCTGCTACCACCATCCTATCAAACTGAAAACACAGACTAGCTGTGCTGCTTCTGCATGAGAGGCAGCTTCTGTTTATCTCTCATTTAAGGAAAAAATTACATTGATAGTAAGCAAGAGATTAGTGTGTGTTCCTGGATAGGAAGAATAGCAGTGGTGGAAAATATCCCCAATTCCCAAATGATAGGGATGAGTATATCTAATTAAAAAATAATCTTTTATTGTCTGCCAACTCAATCTAAGTTTCAATATACAAACCAGCAATTACAGGAAGTAGATAATCAGTTATGCATTTTAAAGACTTTCTGCTGAATTACATGTCCTTTAATTACAAGTACATTTTTTAAAACAAGAATTGGATTTCTTGGAAGTGAAGGAGGAGAAGTTACCAGACTAGGAATGGATTTACTCTATTCCTGTATATCTATGGCCAACAGAAATGATTTGGAATAATAAAAGCTAGGCATCCTATTTTAAATCATGTGTCACAAATACCTCTAAGAAGCAACTTTCATTGCCCTGAGGCACCTCATGTCTTCGTGTTATCCTTCCAGTTTTTGAAGCATGAGCATCGTTGAATTTTAAGCACCAAAACCAAATGCTGAAAACTTTAAAGGTGTTGCTGGCACGTGTGTGTATGTAACAGAGGCTTTACTTGGATACACATTTTTCTGTCACATATACATGGTTAATACACAACACTTGTTGCAGAGGTTTCTTGTTTGCAGTGGTGTGCTTTTCAAAGTACATTAGGTATGCTAAACCTGCAAGTAGTAAAACACAGGCTATGAATGTCAGGTTTAAAATATTCAAGAATGTTAGCTGAAGCAGGCATCCCTCTCACCATAAGCAATGCTCAGGAGTGAATGTCACTCTGGCAGCACATCCTACTGCCACCACCAGCACTCCAGTTATTAAAACTCACTCCAGTGCTGTTAAGAAGGGAAACTGGGCTGGCTCTATGCTGGCTTTCAGACAAACCAGGACTCCAAAGTATAAAGGGGCAAAAGGAAAAATGTGATGGGGCCTTACAATTTGAGCAATTTGCTGATTACCTGCTGCTGATACATGTTGTTATTTCTGTCTCTTAAGAAGAGCTGCTGAGTATTGTTAGATCCCCCTCATCTTCTCCATGCTGTCTGCCCTGTCTCACAATTCCCTCCCATAAAGCTTGTGACTCTCTCCCATAAATCAGATTCTTTAGCAGTGACAGGCATCACTACAGCTTCCTCCAAACAGATTTTTGCTGCAGGCACTGGCTCTTCCTCCAAGGGTGCCACTCCCTGGCAGTGATTAGCTATAAATCTAGCAGTAACTTACACAGGCTTAAACATCAAATTTGGTCTTCTGCTTTTTTGGAATTCTGGGTGGCTTTTTTGTATATGACTGGTTTTTCTAAGGCAAAATATGTGCAAATACTACTGGGGCTGCTTGCATGAGCTCACCACAAGCTCAAAAAATGTGTTGCCCTTCTGCAGTGCTCAGCGCTGAACACGTTTCTGCTTTCCAGGACAGGCTGTGAACTGCAGAGAATAGGTCTCTTTCAGTGGCCACCTTCTGGCAGCATGCTTGGATGAGAAAGTCAAAGGGATGACAAGGTTTTGGGGAATTGCTCTGGTACAGGACCTGTGGAGGTGACATTCCCAGCTGCTCTGGTGCAGAAGGTGGGGCAGGACACACGCTTCAGGCCAGGTACATGCTAATGCTGATTTATAGCTCCAGCAGGAAGAGAGGAATCTGTTTACTTCATGCCCAAGTCTCCCACCTTTGAGCAATCATACCAACTCAGGTGTGAGTAAATGCCAAAAAAACATTCAAAACCACTTCTTTTGAATTGAAGGTAAGGGACTATCAACTTCCATGGAAATGTCGCATTTATAAGAATTATGTTCAACACATATTGATGGAGGAAAAATTGTCAGCAGCATCCCACTGCACTTGAGTCTACCCTGCTCAAGTGTGAGAGATCAGATTGGCACCAGCTCATTTATCCTGCCTAATTGGATACAATTATTGACTTCCTGCAATTTAGTGTTTTATTGGGATTTTGTTTTGCAGAGGGATTTGGATTTGGCAGGCTGCAGCTAGTAATGCTGCTATGTTTTGGTTCTCCTGGACAGCTGCTAAGTGGCAATGCATTCACAAATCTTTGTACAGCCTTTGCTTCAAAGGTGCAGAAATTCAAAAGGTCTGTATGCAAAGGGCTCTATTTTCAGCTGTTGCTGGTGCATCTTGTTTAATAGGAAGGGCCATTAGTGTTTGGCTTTTATTTATCCTTCATTAAGACATTGTACATTCAAGTTATTACCCAGATGTATTTTAATATACATAATTCTCATTCTCTGAGGCCAGCATCTGTCCTTTGATGGACACTCCTCTTCTTAGCATCTCAGAAGATATTAACTATAGCACCATTATCCATTTGAAGTCAGCCTATGCACCACATTCCAAGTATAGCTACAACAATCATTTTAATGTGCCAAACAGCACTTTAAACCTTACCCTGTCAGATTTTACTCCTCCAGCTTCTAAAATCAGTCACTTTTACCTTCTTTCAATTTCTTTTCTGTGGGAGAGATTTTCCCCAAAAGAGACAGGGACTCACTAAGGAAAATCTGCCAAGTCCCCTTTCCCAAGCACTCACCTTTTCTCCAAGGGTTCCCCCATTGCCCCCAGTCATGCACTATCATTGCATTTAATTAACCAGGCACATCACAGCTGTAAAAAGGACATTCCAGTTCAAAGAGGAGTTTGTGGTGATGAACACAGCAGTGTCCAAGCAGACTCCAGCTGTTATTGCAGTTCAGCAATGCTCATCCCAGCCTAGATGATATCCTGCAGAGACTCTAACAGAGTTCCACTATCTCACCTTGGATTAGGAATAGGACTCTACATTGCTTCCAAAAAAAAAATAATTTTTTTCCCCTGGGTAACTACCACACATTTCATCCACTAGCAGGAAGAAATAATTTCAAAATGGGCAACATACACTTTTTTCAGTATTCAGCTCAGGAAAGGACATTTAATTCTTGTCCATGCAATTTCTCTTTCTGTCCCCTTCATGAGGAGAGGTTGGGTACACTCCAAACATATGCCTGAGAATAGGCCATTGCCTCAGCACTGCAGAAATCTGCTGGGGTCTCTGGCATTATCAGGAACCAGCACAGCCAGCTCCATGGATCTGGAGGAAATGCAGACATTGAAATTTTAAATGAGAATGGGAAGAAACTATATTTTCAGCACAACATAAAAGTAATCTAACATACACACACTCCTTGAGCAATAGCTAGTTAAAATGCAGTTTAAAAATAACATGCTTCCTCTAATGCCATATAAATAAGTTATTTAGTCATATTCTCTGGCCTCAGCTTTACAAGAGGTCAAGGTAAAGAACATAATAGTCCCCAGTGGCTGTGAAAATCTGTGAGTTTATGGTCATTTGCAGTTTTCAACATTCTCTGAAAAATTTATTCCAGCCTCTACTTTATATCTAGATAACTTGACTGATTATGAGTGAAAAACAGTCTTCAATGAACAAAGTAATCAATATAGTAGTTGATACAAAGAGGCTTTCTGTGAGTAACAAGATGCATTTTTCACAAAGGAAACAAGAGCAAGAATGCTTTTCCCCAGAGTTCCTGGATTAATTAAGGTGTTCTTATTACAGCAATGATGACAGTGGTGTATGGTAAAGTTGTATAAGAAAATGCATTTTATCAGACATGAGGAAATGCCTTTTAGGATAGAACAGTGGTTCCTGGCCCTCAGCAGTGGTGTGCTGAAGTGAGGCACAAATTGCTGGTGTCTCTCTCCCAAAATAAAAGAAAACCTACAGGAGCCACAGCAGGCTGCAGTGCTGGGCTCCCTCTCCAGCAATTCTCATGTCCTGACAACCAGCCAGGATGTCACCTTCTGCTTGTTCCCAGTCTCCACAGGGCCAAACACTGATGACAAAGAGCATTTCCTCCCCTTCTGTGCCCCATGGTGGCCTCAGACTAACCAGAATTCTCTGTGTAATGATGCAGAATCACCTACAAAAGTCACACTGATTGCTTACAGCAGCTTGAAGTTTCCAGGCCATGCAAGTACTCTGATACCAATATGTAGGGAGAGGATTGTCTTAACATAACTGTAGCTGGAATTATGTATCTTTTCACTGCTCACCTGAGTTCTTCAAATCTTAAAAGCTTGCAAGTCTTAATTACAGTCCCCACCTGTTTCTATAATGGTTGTTGTTTTTCCTCTCAGTCCAATGGGCCCAGGTCTCTACCCCTCATCTCTGGCCAGTACAGAAGTGATCATAAGGTTGTTCAAACCAGATGGGAAGTTTGCCTTTCCAAGGTTGTTAATTCACTCCCTTTTTGCCAGTACTAGCCCACCAAATCTGCTGCAACTGTGTGTTCAACCCACACTTAGCATTCTTTTGGTTTAAACTGCAATGTCTTTGGGGTAGAAGCCATATGGCCTCATCCAGGAAGGATTTGAATTCTTCTGCCTATATTAGCCAAGAAACTCACATGAAGTCAAGGGAAATTACTTATCCCACATACATCTACACCAAGGCTCTATCACTGTCACCCAAAGTATTGTTTTTAGAGATAGGCCACTGGCCTAATATGACTGTGGTGACAAATCAGACTTGCAACTGTGAGGTGAGGTTACTTAAAGCACACTCTCCAGTTATGGTGGCTGCCAAATCATGAATAATTTACCACCTTATGTCAGAGTGCTTGAATCTGTGCACCATAATTGCAGATGATGTCAGCTCTGGGATTTGTCCTGAGAGGCTAAAAGCCACTGTAGAGCCATTGTCTCTTGTGGCATTTTCTCAGCTCCTAAAGCAACAAATAATGCAGAAGTATAGGCCTGAAAAAGACAACCTGTAATTAATACCCCACATGCAGTTAAAATGCTGTGAGAAGGATGGAGAGCAGCTGATTTCCAGTCATGATAGTTTGAACTCAGCAGCAGTTAAGATCAGCTGTAGCAAGCAAATGATTCCACTTCTAGTGAAAAAGGTGCCTGGTTTAAGTGACAAGAATCACAGGAATGGCAGGACCACGTCCCTTTGACCAGTCACTGGGAAACTCCTCACCCAAGCAGCTCCCCACTTCTGATCTGGAAACCTGCCTGTGTTGTACAGGAACAGCAGGCACAGGGTCACCCCAGGGTAAGGGGCACTGCAGGGCCCTGATTCCCTTTTCTGAAAAGGAGCCATTCCTAGAAATGCTGACAGCCAGAACATGAATACAGTGCTTTTCAGTGCACCAGAAGGAAGGAGACAAATTTCCTGTATTCTTTCTCCCTTTTCTTTCAGAGCTCTGGTGTCAGAGTACAATGCTACTATACCAGAGCTAGGAGTAGAGAGAAGACAAGGGACTGGAGAGACAGGAGGAGGACACTTATGCACAACTGGACTCAGCACAGGGATATCTACAGGCTCCCTGGCTGATCAAGGCACACAGCTGGGAAAATGTTCCTCCTTGTATCTAAGATGCAACTGTCTTTATTTTGTAGTTTATTTGGTTTAATTCAATCTTCACTTGATTGCTTAAGATGTATATATATATATATATAGAGCACAGAGTTCAAACATTTGACTTGAGTTTCTTTGTATTTTTCCCAAGGAATTACAAGGATGTTGCCACCCTGCATGTTCTGACATGACAGATCTTCCCCAGAACTACAACACAGAACAACAGACTGAGTCATGCTTGAGAGGGCTCCCCACTGAAATTCCCAGCAGGCTGGGCTGCCTGGCCTCACCTCCCAAGCCCATGGCATTGCTAAAGAGCAACTTGGTGTGTGCTAATTTTTCAAGCTGCCCTCATGGAGCCAGGCATAATCTATATGTGCCATAAAACAAAGTGCTGGTTCAACCCAAACCCAGGACATGAGGCTCAAGCCTGGAGCTTGCATTGTCACTAACCTGCAGATTGTTTGGATGGGTGAAGTTTTGGCTCATCACACTTAACCCAGGATATGCCTGTTGCCTCAAGCAGCTTTCAGAGGAGTGACAGAAAAATGCAGCAGAGAAGAAAGCTTTGACAGATCCCCAGAATGCCCCACATCATGTCTCTGGAAGAAACAGAGACGGGTCACTCCAGAGCTCTGGAACAGAGTGTCAGTTCAGTGGGGATTTTATTCTAACACCACTTTTCCTCCTAGTGGAACTACTCTGGGCAGAGACAGCTGGTTTCCATACAGCTTTAAATTTACGAGTAATCAAATAGCAGACCCTGTTAATTACCTGTCCCTGTTCAAAGGAAAGTGCAGTTTAAAGGCTTCAGTTATGTTCCAGCAGCTGCATTAATGTCACAAGGCTTTATTGCAATGAAAATCCAGGGGCTGGTACTCCAGCCCTGCACAGAGTTCCTACGTGACACCTGTAAAGGGCTGGGAAACAGCCAAAAGAAATACTAGGATGGGAAAAGGGGGATGTCCTGATTTCAGCTAGGGCAGAGTTAATTTCTTGTCAGTAGTGGTTACAGTGCTGTGTTTTGGAGTCAGAATGAGAATGGTGCTGATAACACACTGATATTTTGGTTTTTTGCTAAGTTGAGTTTATCTCAAGTCAAGGACTCTCATTTTTTTCCTTTCCCATGCTCTGCCAGTGAGGAGGTTCCCAAAAGAAACTGAGAGGAAGCATAGCTGAGACAGGTGACCTGAAGTGACCAGAGGGATATTCCACACCACAGAACATCGTGCCCAGTATATAAACTGGGGGGAGTTACCCTGACAGAGCCACTCTGGGTTCAGGAAGGGGGGTCTGACAGGAAGGGGTCCAGTGGGTGGTCAGCAACTGTATTGTATGTCACTTATTTTTTTCCCTTATAATTTACTATTGTTACTTTATTTTACTTTATTTTCAATTGTTAAACTGTTCTTATCTCAACATACATGTTTTACTTCGATTCTCCTCACCATTTCAGCAGGGTGGGGGAGAGGAAAGGGAGGAGGTTAAGCAAGCAGCTGTGTGATGTTTCATCTCCAGCTGGGCTTAAAACCTCAACGAGAGAAGACTTTTCTTGTACAGCTCTGAGCCATTTTGTTTTTCTTGACATGGAAAAAAATGGGGGGGGGGGGGCGGTGCCAGGGTGTCCTGTGGTGCAGAGATTCTGGACTACCAGCAGTTCAGAGAAGGAACCTCCCCAAAGCTGTGCTAAGGCACATGGACAACTGGGAGGTGATCCAGGACAGCTTCACCAAGGGCAAGTCCCACCAACCCAGTGGCCTTCTATGATGGATCAGTGTGCAAGGGAAGAGTCACAGATGTCATTTATTTGGACCTCTGTAAAGCCTCTGCCATGGTCCCACACAATATCCTTATCTAGAAATTGGAGAGAGATGGATTTGATGGATGGAAGGTTTGGCGGACAAGGAATTGGTCAGATGGTCACATTCAGAGAGTCATGGTCAACAGCTCAATGTCCACATGCAGACCAGTGACAAGTGGTGTCCCTCAGGGGTCCATACTGGGACCAGTACTGCTTAACATCTTCAACAGACATAGACAGTGAGATCAAGCACACCTTCAGCAAGCTTACAGATGACACCAAGCTGAGGGGTGCTGTTGACACACCTGGATGGGACCTGGACAGGCTTAAGAATTCCATGGGAATCTCACCAGGTTGAACGAGATCAAGTGCAAGGTGCTGCATGGGGACAGGGAAACTCCTGTATCAATACAGGAGTTGGAGATGGAGGGATTGAAAAGAGCAGAGAGCACTTTGGGGTAGTGGTGGATGAAAAGCTGACATAGTCAGGAGTGTGTACATAGCCCAGAAAGCTGACTGTATCCTGGGCATCATCAAGAGCAGCATGGGCAGGTGTAGGGAGGTGATTCTGCCCTTCTACTCTTGTGAGACCCCACACAGAGCACTGCATCCTCAGCACAGTGAAGACTTGCACCTGCTGGAGCTGGTCCAGAGGACTCCCAAAAAATGATCGAGGGATGGCTCACCTCTTCTGTAAGGAAAGGCTGAGAGGGATGAGGTTGTTCAGCCTGGAGAAGAAAAGGCTCAGGGAGACCTTAACACAGTCCTTCAATACTTAAAGCCACATCAAGAGCCATTCATGCCAGCAAGAACAGCAACTTAAACAATTTTGAGCAGATATTGCTTTAGCTTGCCATGGAAAACCTTCAATGTGCCTCCACAGTTAGCCCAGGCAATCTAACCCAGTCCACAATTACCTTTACATCAGGAAGTTTTTCCCTAATGCCTTAATGAAATTTCCCTGGCTAAACTTTAAGCCCATCACTTCCTTTTCCATCTGCTATGGAGAACAGACTGCCTGTTCTGCTCTGCAGCTGCTTGTTGCACATCTGAAGATCACTGAACCACACACCAGTCTGCTCTTCTCTGGACTAAGCACACCCAAATTTTTTTCAGAGTCACATTTTCAGTTTTTTGACCTACCTTGCTTCTGTTGATCTACATTTTTCATGGAGTGTAGTGTCCAAAATCAGATATTATATCCCAAATGAGGCTTAAACTGGGCTTCGTTATGAAGAAGAATATCTCACCTCTGTTAGTTTTCAAGTAAATTCTTGTTTCAGTTCCTAACACAAGCCAAGATTATGATATTATTGTAAATTCTTCATCTTTATAAGATAAATCCTAAAGAAATTCCAGAAGCTCAGATGGAGTGACCTTAATCAATGAAAATGTACTTTGTCTTTCTAAAAGAGTAGCACAAAATGGTTAAAACCTCTTAATATTCAAGACTTGACAGTCTGTTTATGTTCTGTGATTGGGATATTTGTCTTTGTCAATAAGATGAGCAAATTTACAGCTCTTGATACTGTGAGGAGCCTGGAAACCCTTCGGCACTTTTAATCGTCAAGATTTGCTCTTAGAAGTAGAGTGGGTTTTTTAAACCATCTAAATATATCCTCTTAATTATTAGTCTGACTGTTACATGCCTCAGAATGTAAAGGCTTAAATCCCCACGTCTAATTAAAGCTGTGCATGGAGAGGAAGCCAGCGGACTAAGAGGGAGCAGTCCATCTTTGCAACAACTAACAACTTGCTGTTTTCCCTATTTTTGAAACAAACAAAGTAGTCTTTTAAAGATGAAGTAGAGGAAAACAAGTGTGGTTTGTAGCAGTCCTACCACTCAGTGGTGAAACTAATTACAGAAGAAAGCAGAACCAGACAAGTAATACAGCACATTTGCAACCATGAGAAATAAGTGACAAACATCAGCTGTGATCAAACCAATAACTTAAAGTGCACTTTACAAATATTTCTTATTCATCTCTAATTCCGGAAGTCCTTCTTTTTCCCTGTTGTGCTAATTGTCTTATATCCAAGGCCTCTGGCCCCCTGCCAGATATTTGCTGTTCTCTGAAAGGCTTCTCTATTCTAGAAGATAAATGCCAGCCCAGCATGGAAATCATTTAGCAGCCAAAGAACTGATGGATTTCCAGTTTTGATTCACTGTACTTCTAGACCATTGTAGCTCTAAATACTGTCTGTCTTTTTAGTAATAGGTGTTGGTTTTTTTTAACACCACTGATGGCAGTTTCAATAGAAGGGAATATCAAAAGAATTTTAAATAGAATATTCAAGCATGGAAGGGTTTTTTTTGTGACTTTGAAAAGAAACACCGCTTTCAGATCAAAGTTCCCAAACAAGGGTTTGGCTGGAAGATTAAAATAAATGAACCCTGACTAAATAAATTAGGTGCTGGGATTTTTAAATGTCATCTGCAAAACTCAGTACAGCACAGCATTGACTTCAAGCCTTTTAAGTTCAAGCAGGTTATATATTCATGAAGCAATTCAGGAGGCAACCTGCCCCTGTCCCTTTTCTCTGGCCATATAAATGGAAATTGTCCTCCTGGATTTTTGCCTAGCCCAGGACATCAGCACAAACATGATCAGAAAATGTTCTTCAAAAACTGGTAGAGGAAGAACAAAGATTGACCTTAGTTATCCACTCTCTTGAGCTCTCAGCTATGTGCTATTTCCATTTCAGGATCTTTTGCCCATAGTCCATCTCTTTTGGTTCATCAACCACCTCCCTCAAGGGAAGAAGCACAAATCATTTAGGTCTCATCAAATCACCCAGAGAAGGTGTCCTTTCCAAGAAAGTGCCAGTAGTCCCATGAAGATAACAAGTTCCATGTTGATAATGACTGATACAAAGAACTTGGAGAAAGTTACTCTCTGCTTGGGAACTGGAGCATTTGGGAATTGAAACTCCATTTTTCCTTCAGTGTAGTGTTAGCTGAACCTTATCCTGATAAAGTGATTTTAAAAAATCAATACCGAATGTCCTTTCCCTCGCTGGTCTCTACCACAGCTTCCCTCCCCCATAACTCAGGGAAGAAGCTGAGCTCTAGTTGCAAGCATCTGCCTGTGTATGTACTTTTGGGCCTTTTCCTTTATTACTTGAGCCTCTCTCCTGTACTGAGTGATAATGAACTCGCATTCACTGACTGTGTGCCGATGAGGACATCTTCACATCTCTCTGCAACAGGCAATTGTGCACCATCAGCATTACATGTCATTATGATGCAGCCACAGTACTTCAGCCCTTTCCTGTACTTTGATCAGAAAAGATTAATTACCCTCGACTGAATTATTAGTGGTGATTAAACCTAACAGAAAATAAATGGGACTGCAATATTACTGGGTTATAATTTCACCAGTGTGGTCATTTGCAAGCAATTTCTTTATGCACCATTTTTTTCTTAATCATTATTCTCTAAGAGTTTTTCTATCATGTATTAATTAGTAGGAGACAGCCAGTACACAATACCACATTGTACATTACATGTCATATGCAAATCATATGCAAAGCCCACGTACAGCTCTATGTACAAAGCTCAAGCTGACTTGGGCAAAACTTTAATTGAAGTCAGTGGAGGTTTGCTCTTGGTGGAGTGTGATCTTTGTACATGCAGCTGTACATGAGCTTTGCATATGATTTGCATATGTCATGTCTTCTTGACCCAAGATTTGATCAGTTGGTTTACAGGGTCAACTTCTATTAAAACTACAACTCACAGTGACTTCCTGTGAATTCTGAATGTGATAAATATTAAATGAGGAACTTACTGCAACTACAATAGAGTGAGGCAGGAGCATCACTTTGGTCTTCCTCAGAGACTTCATATGTCCTACACATTCTCCACATCACTCTGCTCACATCCTGCCCAGGCAGAGACTGCAGAGGCAGGCTCAGGGGTGAACAGGGATATATGGCACCTGGGCACTGCCAGCATTAACTTTTCTCCAAGGATAGCTCAGTACTCAAAACATTATGAAATAGAAGCCCCTGGCTTTCTCTTTGGCTCTTCTGTAGGACCAGGTATTCCCAGAGGTTTTGTTACAAGCAGAGCTCTGTACCACCTGTTACCTCTAAGGCATCTAGGATTTACCTTCCATTTTCAGGACAGCATTTTATTGTTACCCTTTTTCCCTCCAATTCATTAATACTCCTGTAGCAAAAAAAAAAATAAAATTTGAAAAATTTTATTTTGTAATACCCTCCCTCACTCCCCGTATCAACTCAAGAGGCAAATAAAGTTCTCACCCCAGGCTTCTCATTCTCCAGCCAATAGTCCCTGGAAAGAGAAGGAATTGCTGGAACAAGTCTTCTTCTACATAATGACAGTCCATAATTTTGCAGTCTGAGCAAGTCTTGGTCTTGGCTTGAACCATAAGGTCACACATTAATTAGCCCAATCCCCTTCTTCAGTCAGACTTTTTCTTGTTCACAACAACTGTTTGCTCAAATGTTTTTGCTACTTTATTCTGAAGCAATTCTGATAGCAGGCTGTGAGTGCTGTGGTGAACACCATGGTTTTAAACTCTTCTGTCTTAACTCCAGCCTGGAAGTGCCCACTTTGCCTCTCAGAGCACCACTTAATGGTCTCCCACAGGCTGCACCATTACCTGTGAGGACAGAGTTCCTGCAGAGCGTTGACTCCAGAGCCAGAAATAACCAGCAAAGATTTTTTTTTCTCTGAGCAGAAAATCTCTACTCTAAACCAGAAAACAACTTGCTTTTTATAAGAACATAATAAGGTCAATAAGAGGCCTTCCAAGCCAATACTCCATCTCCCACAGTGACCAGTAGTAAACACAGAGGGAAGAGAGGGGCTTGGGGGTTTTGATTTTTAACTCTTCTTTGGCAGGAAAAGTAATTTGTAATACCTGAATTAATACAAATATTTTCTTCATATTTCTGGCAAGGGCTGTACAACGTGCAGTCAGTAGAAATGACTTGGTTTTTCTGACTTCCAGAGCTGCAGAAAGAGCTGCTGCTCTATGACTTTGCTTAGTTTTTTGCTTTTCATCACTGAGATCCTCAGTTTCTGAGCCATTTCTCCATTCTAGATAGACAACCTGCACAACATGCATGCAGTCACAGCAGGTCTTTTTGTGGGATTCTAAAATCCAGAGTCCAACTATAAAATTTTGCCATGTAAGTTTCAATTATTTGAGAAACCAGCTACAGGAGCAGCTTTTATTCTGTGAAATCCACACAACAGCCTTATAATTTTAGTGTCACAGGAAAGAATGTGTTTTGTAAAACTGCAGGGGAAGACAAGTGCCAGAAGGGAACCTTTTCATTTGATGGTCTAGTGTGTAAATCAGCCCTATATTTGTTAAAATGCTCAGATAAGTAATTTGTGACTCTGTCAGAGTAATAGATCCGAGGTTATATATCAATATACACGTACACACACATGCACACTGCAGATCAAAAAGGCATCTGGCTGTCAAACATGAAAAGAAAACAAAAGGTGTAATTGTCAGCTGTCTGCCTTGGACACCTGGAGCCATAGCTAATGCAATCATCTGAAAGGCACCTCTGAGCTCCTGCCATGGCTGTGGCTTTCATGCCAGGCAGAAACTTCTTCCAAAGGCAGCTAAAAGCCCACTGAGCTCAATTTAATTTCTTTAACCTCTCCTGAGACCTGTGACAAAGAGATCTGGGCAGTATGGCTTGGTTTCTCTCTTATGGGGCTGTTTCTTTTTCAGGAACAGCTCAGAAGATTTTTCAAGTTAGTTTAGTCACTGTTCCCCATTAGCTTTACACATCAGATGTGCATATCTGTAGCTGGCAAAGATGTGATTTTATACTACAGCCTATTTTTTTGCCGTTGACAATCCAGCTGAATTAGGAAAAATAAATAAGCAGAGATGTCTGCATCTCTGAGAAGCCAGTCTTGTCCTTGCTTCCTCCTCCGCAGCAGTCCCCTTTCAGAGATGGTGCTTTGCCTGTGAGGACTGACTGTGTGCCACCTCGGGCCAGCCCTTCCCGGGGCCAGCCTGATGCCTTAAGCCTTAAGTTTCTCTGTTCTGCTTTGGTGTGCAGCTTTTAGTTTTATATTGAGGGTTGCTAGGATCTTTTCACAGGGTGGTGAAGGCAAACTGTCCTATTCCAGCTGGGGACTTAAGGACAATCTCTTCAAACTTCAGGCCCTAAGCATAAACAGCGTGAAAAGAGAAGGGTGGGCAAGCAAGCAAAGAGGATGAAACTTCATGATTTGAGGCTATTAATTGGACAGTTGACTCCTGCATACAAATGGACTAAAACCTATTAAAATGTGACCAAGCTCCCTTTTGCTTCCATCTTGGAGCCATCCGGGTAGGGCCACGACTGTGGCACTGGCACTGCCAGGGTGTGGCCTTCCCAGAGCGAGTTCCTCGGGCAGCGGCCGCGCTGGCTCGGAGCTGCCGGGGCTGCCCTCACCTCGCTGGGGCTGAGAGCTGCCCTCACCTCGCTGGGAGCCTGGGCTGCCCTCACCTCGCTGGGGCTGAGAGCTGCCCTCACCTCGCTGGGGCTGAGAGCTGCCCTCACCTCGCTGGGGCTGAGAGCTGCCCTCACCTCGCTGGGTGCCCGGGACTGCCCTCACCTCGCTGGGTTCCAGGGCTGCCCTCACCTCGCTGGGTGCCCGGGACTGCCCTCACCTCGCTGGGTTCCAGGGCTGCCCTCACCTCGCTGGGTTCCCGGGGCTGCCCTCACCTCGCTGGGGCTCAGAGATGCCCTCGCTTCTCTGGGTTCCCGGGGCTGCCCTCACCTCGCTGGGAGCCTGGGCTGCCCTCACCTCGCTGGGGCTGAGAGCTGCCCTCACCTCGCTGGGAGCCTGGGCTGCCCTCACCTCGCTGGGGCTCAGAGCTGCCCTCACCTCGCTGGGTTCCATGCCTGCCCTCACCTCGCTGGGTTCCAGGGCTGCCCTCACCTCGCTGGGTTCCATGACTGCCCTCACCTCGCTGGGTTCCCGGGCTGCCCTCACCTCGCTGGGTTCCATGCCTGCCCTCACCTCGCTGGGTTCCATGACTGCCCTCACCTCGCTGGGTTCCCGGGCTGCCCTCACCTCGCTGGGTTCCATGGCTGCCCTCACCTCGCTGGGTTCCATGACTACCCTCACCTCGCTGGGTTCCCGGGGCTGCCCTCACCTCGCTGGGGCTCAGAGCTCGGCCGTGCCCCGGCCAGCCTGTCCTGCGCTCCCCTCCAGCCAGCCCTAGGTTCAGGAGCGCTCTGAGCCCGCTGATCCCTCTGGATTGTGCAGCAAATCCCCCTGCTGTTCTGCAGGGACGGCCAGGGAAGAGCTGTAGTATGCCTCGCCGAGTTTTTCTCCCCATTGAGTTGGTGGCATCTCCCCGTCTGGAGCTGGCAGGGCAGGTGCAGGCTGTGGAGTGCAGATCAGTGACAGCGTGTGACAGCGTGTGACAGTGTGTGACAGCAGTCCCAGCCCTCGCTGGGGTGGCAGGGCTTTGGTCTCACAGTGCACGCTGCTCTCACACTGCCCCAGGGCTTGGTCACCTCTCTCCGTCAGGGAGGGCTCCCCAGCCGGAACAGACACTGAAACACACACTCCCCTCTCTGGTATGCATTAGGGTTTTCATCCCAGGGACTTTCCTTGCCCTGTGAGACAGCCTTAGAACCCTGCATCCTTCAGATGTGTTGCTATAATGTCCTTTTGCTGTTAAAAAAAACAAACACCTTTCTCCTTTTGCCTCAGGTATAAAATCTGGTGCTAGTAAAGAGGGTTTGTGAAGACAGTGCAAATCAGTTACATCAGAAATGCACTGTATTCTAACAAGAAAAAACAGGTTATTTATTTTCAGCATCATTGTCCTGAATTCAGAGTTCAGTATCCCAAACCATCTGTATGGTGTATTGCTTGCTCAGCTGGATTACACTGGCATAGCTCCTTCGAACTGATGAAGCAGTGCAAAAACTCAGCAAATGGGAGTCTGAGTCTTAAAGATAATGCAATAGAGCAAAACTCTACCTGGCCCTTAATTCGTTGGAAGAAGAAAGGAAGAGCAGGTGCCAAGGGAAATGCTATTGCCTTGCAGGCACAGGAAGCAGAGTGATTTCAAGCAGCTCTGGAAGCCCCAGTTGTTTTATTTTGCAGGGAGATTCCCATCCCAGCTGTGCCAACACACATGCTGGGAACATTATAACTAGAATTGGCACATATGTCTTAAAGAAATGGCTAATTCCCACTACATGTAAGAATCTATAACCTCTCTGTGACAGGGCTGTAAGGGAGAAAGGCAACCTCATTCCTTAGAGGATGTTATTATCCCCCCAATATTATTATTCCTCAAATTCCATAATATTCACGATATTATTATTCCTCCAAAGCCTTGTCAGCATGAAGCTGCTTGTAATCCAATCCCCGCCGTACGGCAGCCAGAGATAGAGCCACCCCTGAGAGGTGTTTGCTCTTCCCTGGAGAGCAGAGAGCCTCGGCTGCCGGAGGCTTCATCCCACCTCAGCTCAGGGGTGTAGAGGCATAGACCCCTGCACTCTGGACTGATTCGAGCCTTAATGTATCCAAAAGAGCCGAGGATTTAAACCCACTCTGCTTCTCCCCCCCAAAGGCAGTGTCTGGAACAAAGAGTCACAGCGGTGAGTCGCACATGACTCCCCGCATCAAAGCCCGGCGTTAAGCGGGCAGGGTTAAGCCTGCCTGAGCCATGTGAATGGGAAAGACCAGGACTCTGCCTATTCTGGTCACTTCTAGCCTTTGATCACGAAACTGATGCAGATCGTATAAAAAGGCAGCAATCCTTGCAGACACTCTCCCCCCTCCCTGACTCCTGAGCCAGGCTGCCCTCCCCAGGGAAAGAAGACAGAGGGCTTGAGGGCAGATTGGCCTCTCTTGCACATCTAGAGTGATTGCACTGACGTCTGTGGAGTTATTTCAGGTTCGGACTTGTGTAAAATAGATCAGCTTTTCATCGGAAGATTCTTGCTTGGGGCAGCAATTAGTTTTGCTCTCGTTGTGCTTGCTCTGGAAAGCCCAGATCATTTGCACCATCTCTTAGCAAAGTGAGCCAGCACAACACTGTCTGACAAGGTATCTTAAGCAGCTATTCAGCAGCAGAAAGTGAGACTGGGATGTGATGGGCAAAATCAGGACTGTTTCTGAATTCAAAGCAAAGGAGATTTTTAACAAAATATAATCAAGGGCAGAGAGGCAAGGAAGAATTTGGATGTTCATATCCCACCTAAACACGGTGTCTGTCCTTCAGTGATTCATGGCAAGAAGAGAAATTGCTTTAATACTAAACCTACAAAGCCTCATATTTCAAAAAACACCCTGTCTTAGAAATATTGCTTCTTGCTTATTCAAGTTCAACCTATATTCTTCCTCTAGTATCCGGCTAGAGAAGAAAAAAACAGCATTCTCCTTCTCCTTTATTTTCTTCAGATTCAGTCCAGTGGAAATTTAGCAGCCCAGATTTACTGAGGCGTTTTGAAGTCAGGCTGTGGTTCCTGCTACCTGATCCCACTCGTCTGGCATCTGGCACAGTCCTGCTTTTGTTTCCTATGACTTAAGCATCAGGCTTTACTGATGTGTGGCCATATTTTGCTCAGCCCTGCGGGTCAAGTGAATTCCATGTCTGTATTGGTTCCCAAGGGGCCAAGAAGGCGGTCGGGTATAAGCTCTCACATAACCTCTTCTTCTCCAGCCAACTTTCCAAACGGCTCTTATTGCTCTTCATGTTCACTGAGGGGCTTTTATTTAACTTGGCAATCGCTGTCACTTTTCATGTCCATTTCCTCCCTCTCCTTTTGATGTGTAAATTATCCCTGGATATTGGCAAACAGGACAATTTGGGTATTGCTGAGCACCCCTAGCCTGACTTCCCCCCACCTTCTACAATCATACAGGCTTCATTGACTATCCTTCCTCCAACCCCCACTTTTCATTTGTTGAAGTAGCCTGAACATACACAGTCCGTAACTTGACCACGTTTAATCGGACACTGCAGCTTTCTGTATCATGAGCCTTTGCCTGGTTCCTTTCTGATTTACTGTATGTACAAATTGGTCATGGTGCCAGAGAGGTCCTGATCTGGCAAAATGTTTTGGCACGTGGCTTTAAGAAAGGGGCAGAGCTCTGTGCTGAGGAGGGACCAGACTCCCCAGCAAAGCCAGGGGAGGGTTTAGGCACAACAGTCTTCATGGCACATGGGCTCTGCAGCAGCACTCCAGGTCCAAACAGTTCATCCAGTGTTTGTAAGGGGCTAAGTTTAAAACGTGGTCTTGAAGGGAGCTCAGATCTAAGCCTACCTGAGAGATTGCAGCTGAGCATCTGCTGTCCTTGCTAGGGTTGTTTCCCCTTCACTTCAAGTGCCATCACGCTGCAGCTCTTGGGACACACACATTGTGTGTTACAGCACCTCAGCAAGAATAACCCATGAGAATGTGTCACAGATGTCCTAATGAACCTTTGTTAAAGTACCCTCTGCACTCCAGTTCATTAACCTTTAAGTGGGATAGCACAGAAGAACATACTACCTGTGAGCCCAGACCAGGACATATGTAAGTACTAGAGTGGCTCAATAAATTGTGTACCAGATGAAAGCCTAAATGAGGGACCTCTGAAGGGTTTCTCACAGAGAGTCAAATTATCCTGCCTGGGGTAGCTGGTCAGCAGCTGGAAGCAAGGAGAGAATGATGAGTGTGGTTAGCCATGGGAGAGAGGGACTGATTTCCTCCTTTCTGTGCCTGACTGGTTTCCAGGGAAGGGGAACGGCTGTCATCTGGTTATAGTGGCACATGTTTTTTCTGTATTTGCATTTCAACTCAAGGGCATCGAGAGCAGCTGGAAAGCAGCTATTTTGTCCTGTTTAAATAAACAATGTGTGTGTGGCAGGTTGGCATTCTCACCATATCCAGCCTTCACTGTACCATCAGCTGTGAGAGATGCTTATGGCTTGAGACTCAAAAAAATAAAAAGTTTCTGACTGATTCTCTCAAGGTTGACCAACAGGTCCAAAAGCAATCACTTTCTGCACAGGTTGGTGTGGTTAGAAATAACTTTTTTGCTTTTCAGGGAAGGGGTAAACTCAGCTACAGCTTATTTGTCTTGTTGGGAGAGGGTCCCCACCTCCTTTAACCCAGAGATATGAACCACCCTAATGAGTTGGCTCAGAGTGTGCCTTCCAACCCAGCAAAACACCTCTGGGTGTGGGAGATGGCAGGGCAGCTCCTATAAAGACAACATCCAAAAAAAAATAAGGGAACAAAGTGAGTGCAAGGAACTATCCTCTTAATAGATTCATGTAAAACACACGCTCAAGCCCTTTAGTTTTTAGGCTAAAGTAAGGACATCAATCTTGTTTTCTTAGGTCTGTTAACACCTGAAAAGCCAGGAGTTCATCTCAGTGACTTTGAAGCAGTAAAACCTTGAAGATATAATGTGGCTTAAACACATGAAAATTCCTCCAGGCCTTAATTAATTTAGTATTCTTCCACAGAAAGACTGTTGGCGTAGTAAATTATTCATTAGATATTATAGACTCACTGATCTCAAATTTCATACAAAATTACAGCAAAGCTTTCAAAACGTGGGGGAAGAAAAAAAAACCCAGCTCACAAATTAACCCTTGCATAATGCATTTCTAAAATTACATCCATAGGGGATTTTTTTTAGTTGACTTTTTTTTTTGTATGATTCTATCATTATTGCTAAGACATATAATTGCCTTTCATTTAATGAGACACTACTAATTTCATATGAAAACCAACAACCACTACCAGCCAAACCCAGGAGTTCATTTTATGGGAAACTGAGACATATTTATCCCAAGTGCTTTAGTTGTTTCACTCCAGGTGTAATAAACTAGGCCAGTGGACAGAGCGTGTCAAATAGAAGTTGCTGGTTGATCTGTCTCACACTCTCAATTTTATTGTGCCCGCAGAGTCCTCTTAATGAAAACACACCACACCATAAAACAGATTGATAAACAGAGCATAATGATAACATTTTCCAAACCAAAATAACACCCAGTTTGGTGCTCTCTTTCAGTGAATCCTTGCAAATATTTATCTCCCAAAACACTAAGAACATGAGCAAAATATCAAATAATTTCTTTGAATTGCTGCCGAGGGTTTGAAAATCTGGCAAGTCAGGTCCATAACACACTATGAAATATTCCAAGAGCTGCATTTATTTACTGAAAAACCTGCTGAAGTTTAGAAATTTTCTCAGGTAGAGGAGTATGTTGGGTAATGGGAGTGTCTGTTTGATTCTCTTCGTGAAAAAAATTTATCTCTTTTTCTGCTAGAGATGGTTCATATGCATGCACTGACAGTAAAAAGAATTTGAATTTATATTAATGCAGCCAAACAAACCACTCATTGTTAAATGTACTCTGTGATTTTGTTTAGTTAATAAGATGTTAGAAAGCATTGTATGCAACCAATGCCACAACATATTCAATAGAAAAATCAAGACATTAAATATATTCACTTGGACTAAGATTAAACAGATCATCATCAAACACTCAATAATCAGTTGTCTGACTATTCATTGTCACCCACCAACTAAGCTAGGATACAAAACACACAAACAGAATTGTAAATGCATCTCACCTTCCCCTTTGTGCACTGGTAGAAGCTGGATCCTTATTAATATTGAGCAATATATCCTTATTGATTTGGTTTTACCATCCTCATTTCAGGCGCACTCCTACAATAAAGTCACCTTCCTTGGTGTCCCTTCATCCAGTCTCCCCTGGGATGTTGAACAACCTGAACTAGTGGGAAGTGTCCCTGCCCATAGCAGGGGGATGGAACAAGATGAGATTTTAGATCCCTGCCAAAACAAACCATTCTATGGTTCTGTGTTTTCCAACCCACGTGCTTCTAACCATCTCCCCTTCCCACAGTTCCAGACTTTGCCACATCCACCCAGGATTCACATTTCCAGGTCCCCCATGTCACAGCCAGGTGTGACAGCCAGCCTGGAACTCGGCCCACACCAACTTGCTGACCTCCTTTGGGAGGGATAAATTTATAATAAAAGTCTTTCTCCTTGGCAAGGTCTTGATTTGCACAAAATGTGTAGGAATGTAATATCTGAGAGGTGGCTACCCTGTGTCAAAGGTGCCTGAGACCAGCCAATGCACTCAAAAGTTATTAAGAGAATGACTGACAGGCAAGCAGAATAGGATCATAAGTCTCATTCCCTTGGGAAACCAAAATAGAAGGAATTGGAGGTTTTTTTCTTTAATCCAGCAGGGTTGAAAACAAAAAATGCCTGCAATTCAGGTGTGGGGTCCTGGGGGGGGATGGGGGAACAGTACTAAGTGAGGTTATCTTTTTGATTTTTTTACAATATTTTACAACATTTTTTAATATGCAGAGGTTTATTTTTTTAAAACTAGATCTAAATTTTGGCCTGATTAGGTATGGTCAGGAGCTGTACACTACATAAATAGTTGTAGAAATAAAAACTAAACACCATGAGGTAGCCAGAAAGTCATTAGAGACTGAAACACCCAACTAGCTAATTTTGATATAACTGAGTCTTTAGCCTAAGTCTTAATATAGTCAGAGAAAGTTATTTGACTGCCTGAATACAAATATGTATTTTGTTCTTCCATAAGAATTTTGCACAGATCTCTTCTGTCTTTGAGAAAGTGAGGTATAGTGATTGGAGACCAGCCTACAACCTGTCAGGGGCCTTCATAAATCTTACCTATGGATTTCAAAAATGAGATAAATGGAATCTTTGTGTAATTTTTCTTGCTGTAAAAAGTCCTAAGGAAAAAAACAGTCATGGCAAATGTCTCCTGCGTGTGGTTCAGACGCTGCAAGCAGAGATTCTTGGAAATTTTTGGCTGAAACAAGGTCATCAAAAATGGCTTGCTGAGTAGAAAAAAATAATTGATTTAAAAAATGTCTTGACAAATGTTGACCTAATTCACAAAAGACTCTTGAGTGAACCCTGGACTCCTCACAGTTCTGCTGCCTTGGCTAGCCAGGTGTGCTGGTCCCAAGGCAGATGTACTTGGCAGATATCCTCCAAGATTTGAAGTAAGGGTCTTTTCATCCCTTGGCTGCTCATGAAATTAGCAATCCTGCCAGCTTTGAAGCCAAACCAAATAAAAAGTATTCAGAAAACTAGAAATCCTTCTTTTTTTAGCCAACTTGTCTGCAGGTATTTGTCTTTTAAACAAGAACTCCACAGAATACCTCTGACTTTAAGTTTCCTGGCCACATGCAGGCCTGTCATTTTCTATACAGACTTCCCTTAGAGAAAGGGACAGCAAATTCTATTTCAGCATGGCCCCTCAGAGGGCAGGCCATGTCTCCCAGGCAGACGTATGAAAAGTGGGCATTTGTTGCAGGTCTGCTCCTCAGTCCTCTGGACAGCCAAGCCATGTGTTTCACGTGGGTGTTCAGCCCTTCTGAGATGCCCCAGGAATCCTGCTTGGGTCAGATGTAGGTCCTGTGTTAATGCTGCCAGACCCTTACTGGCTGTCTTGGACACCTTCACACATCTCAGAAGGCCTCAAATTGTATAATGCTTGAGGAACTGGATCCCACCCAGCAGGCTGATGTGGTTTTGTGCAGGCAGATACTCACCTCATCCACACACCAAAATAACTGGACGTGATCTAGACTAATCCAAAAGCCACATCACCATACTAGCTCAACACTGAGGTTAAAGTCAGCAGACCAGACTCACACATCACATCTGTTTGCAAAAGACCGTGTAAATTTAACTTTTCCCAGAGAAGAGATCCAACAAAGTCCTTGAAATTCTGGTTTCCAGACACAAAATCATTTCATCATCACTTCAGCCACTTGCTGGCTCAACTCAAGAAAATATGCTTCATTTTACTAGCCTAAGGCATTCTTAGAGCTGGTCACCAATGAAGGCATCCTTCATAGCATCAGTCCTGTGGGCAATTATTTTATTTGCTTTTCCTGGCACTTAAATTCTCTAAGAGGGACTACAGCACTGGCAGCAGAAAGAATGACAGCTTGGTCCCACCATTGGGCCTGATCATTCTGGTGACTCCTTGCCATAGAAGGCAAACTTCAGTGAGAGATACGTGCAGGGCAATTCCTTTCACCTGACTCATTTGAGAGAGGTCAGGATTCCTGACCCAGTAGCTGTTCCCTAGGCTGCCAAGGACCACTCCCTTGAAGGACCACATGCTGTTGCAGAAAGCAGGGAAGGGGAGAAGCAGGAATGTGTTGCCACAGTTAGTTCTTGTCCTGCAGACATTGCACCCAAGCCTCTCACTGTCCTTCATCAGTGTCCAGAACACCACTGCTCTGTTATTCACCTGCTGTAGCTCACCACAAGATGCACAGGTGGAACACTTATCTACTTATAAGACCTTCAGATATGGAACATTACCCCAAATATCTCACCAAGCAACTCCCAGATTCCTGCACCACTCTCCTCTTTGTGCACCAGTTGCACAATGTTCCCAGTGTGAGCTATGATCAGCTTGAGAGTTTCACAGAAGCTGAAAGACACAGGCTGGGAAAGCAGAGGTTTTAGGGAGCTGTAGGGAGGGGGGAGAATGACAACAGAAATATCCATCCACCTGAGACACATACACACAGATCTGTGAAACATCTGTGTATTGCATGCCGCAGGTTACATTTCTTTTAAATATTTTTTCTTTATAAATGTTCGTTTCAAGCTCTTCCACAAAAGAAATCAATTACTAATGACATACAGCCCTACTTTTCTTCCTGAACCCATAATTGCTTCCAATTTTAAGCTAAAATTAGTCATTCATGCTATCCAAATGAGCATAGTTTAGTGCTGATGTACGTAAGCGATGCTTTAGATTGTTGAACATAGCTGATCTTTGACAGCTTCTTCTTATAAATAACAGTTTCCTCTTTACACTGAGAACTTTTCAGAGGCGACAGATGTTTGAAAGATGGGACTGAATTAGCTGAATAGCCTGTAAAACCCACCAACCTGAGATTTGCAAATATGAAAGCTCGGAATTCTTACAAAGACAGCTTGCAGAAAGCAGAAGTCACATCTGCATAAATGCCTCTCTTTCAGCCTACATCCTCTGCACGTCACATTGTCAGCATTTAACACATAATAAATAATAAACAACTTAATAGTTAACAGTGCTGACACAGACAGGCTGCGCTGCAGAGAGGAGGACACTGGGAATCCATTAAATGAAGTAAAAAGCAATGGTAATGGCAATGGTACTGATGATGGCAATATAACAAAACCTTTTGTTTGTTCAACAAGATAGAAAACACTGCAGGAAGGCAGAGCCCTGTCAGACACAGACCTGTCCTCCATCAGTAGTTCATGGGCATGTGCTGAACAAAGGATGCTGGGGAGGCAAGGTGTTTTGATTATTTCCAACTTTAAAAAATTTTAAAGCTGTGCCTGTGGCAAAGCATGAAGCTGACACTTCATTCTAAGTTTAACATCTTTTGTACCTTGCTCCTTGTTGAAGGAAAATGAGCATGTTCCAGCAGCACTTCAAATGACATGACTTGTACTTGTCACACAGATAAACTGTTCTCTCAGCAGGCACGGCAGAGAGTCTCCTAGTGATAAGCAATTTGGTTTTATTTACATATAAACATATGCAAGTACATGTGCATGCATGAGGATGCAAAACCAAAGAAACATGTTTGACACTTGGGGAGGGAAAGATGAGTTTCACAGTGATGCCTTTGTTTTGGTGGGAAGGAGAGGGATTCAAACCACAACTTCATATCAGCTCCCACATCTTCTCCATTCCCTCCTCCTGGGATCACAACTTTCTTCATCCACTGGGCCCTACAATTGTGTTTCACCTGTTAAGCCCATTCAGAGTCCTTACAATGGGCAATATACAAGTTATACTTCAAAAGTGTGGAAGCAGAATTTCACACACAGACAATTAGCTTCTCAAAATCCCATTTTCATCATTACTTCTATCAGTAAATAAATCAGACAGTTCCAATCACATTATTATTCCATAAACATCACTCTTTGATTAGCTCTTCTCTTTGGAAAATTCATACACCAGTCCCAAACTAAATGTACTCTGTCTGTTCAAGTGACGTTCTGCATTCTATGCTTCTTAAAGAAAATTGCTTCAGATTAGTAAAAATTGCAATGACTGTTTTCTTATGTGCTCAGTCAACAGCCCAGCAAACATTTTACAAAAGTCTCCCACAAGAAATAAGATAAATAGCACCATCCCACTGCTTCCTAAGGTGGAAGGCAGAAACAAATTACCCAGCTAACGCACAAAGTATACAGAATATATTACCAAGAAAAATATGCATTATTAGAGCTAAATTTATATACCAATTAAGTTGTCCATCTCTTTGAAATCAGACATATTACCTTACTACTTTTAGGCTTATGAGTAGCATTTGTGAGCATTGAAAGGCACAGGTACCAGGAAAGTTTTCATTTTTCACACTGTCAGTACAAGAGCAAGGCTTCAGAGGCAGAAACAATCCAAGAGCTTCACATGGCTCGTGCAAGTCCAGCCACACACCTGCATCAATCACCACCTCTTTGCAAGCATTCATCTTCTCCCCGTTCATGGTCCCTCAAGTTACAAAGCAAAGTAGTGAAGGAGTGCCCTGGATAGGTGACTGGAGAGAGGCTGCTGTAACCAAACCCATGGAGAAGACCTTACAAATCCCCCTAATTCACTCCATCCCCCTTGTGTGACCCCAGCTGTGAGCTGTGAGCCAAAACACCTTCTTGTTCTGATGATCTTTATGAATTTTGTTCATTTGGACAGAAAAAGCCTTCTATTTTCTCCTTTTTTCCTGCTTAACCTACAGTCTATGTGTTTATTCAAGGTGGGTCTGTCCCCTCTTCTATAACTGTGAAGCACAAAACACTTCTGAGAGCTTCCACTAAGAAACCATAATTCAATGCAAAAAAGGCAAAAGCAGCAATCACAGAAAGTGTCTGATGCCTCTCTTGACCAACTCCTTCTGTATTATTACAGTGTGATTATAGCAATGAAGAAGCTTTAGAAGCAGGAGAGCAGCCTTTCAGATCCAGCAGTCTGAGCTGGGTATGGAAAATAAAATATAATATACAAGTATCCACTCAGAAAAATAAGTCAATAGACATTAAAAACATCTATAGAAAAAGTCCTCCCACGTATCCTAGGTCTTATCACATTGCAGAAGATTTAACTGGCTATTTTCAGTAGGTCAGAGAATGACATGTTTGGGGATTCCTGGTGCAGTAATGACTAAAGGCAGATTTCAAGGACACGGAAAAGGAATTAAAAGGTAGCCTATTACATAGCTTGGAGGTGCCCCACTACCCTACCCTATATCAAAGCATTCATTTCACAAAATGGAAATAATCACAACCATCTTTTTCAGGTCACTCTATAATTTGCTCTCTTTCAGAGATTTTATAGTTGCTAATCTACCTAGGGACTCAGGTGGAAAGGCAGTACATAATAACGTGATTAAAGATCATGTCAGCATGCGGATGCCCCCAAGTCAAAGTCTGAACTCTTTCTGTCACTGAACTTACAAGTTTTAATATGATGTCTAGAGTTTCACCTCCTGATAGACTGAAAACACCACCAAATCCTTGGGACAGAACACTAGAATTCCAGTCCAAAGGAACAGATCCCATATAATAATTAACAATAATTGTCAATAAAATAATAATTGTCAAGCTCTCACCACATGTGCAACCAACAGCTGGGCATCAATTTGCAGGACCTGGATTTGCCTCTAGAGCAGGATGTGTCAGAAAACAAAGCAGAAACAGAAATCATAATATTCATCATAGAACCCCAGAATGGTTTTAGTTGGAAGGAACATTAAAGATCATCTTGTTCCACCCCTTCCCTCTCATGGACAGGGACACATTCCACTAGACCAGGCTGCTCCAAGACCTGTCCTGTCTTGCCTTGAGTGCTCCCAAGAATGGGGCATCCACAGCTTCTCTGGGAAACCTATGTCAGTGTCTCACCACCCACCTAATGATGATTTTCTTCCTTATATCTAGTCTAAATACTTGGCACCCTACAATGTGCACCCTACTGTGCTGATACACAGTCTCACCAAGTTCACATGGCAGGAAAGGAACAGAGAAACACAGAAAATGCAATTTATAGAACAGATCCTCCTCCTCATTTACAGATTAGCAAATTTTCTCCACTTAGCCACTATGTTCACACTTTGGATAATTAACCTATTTCATTAAAAGAAGGAGTATTTTTCTTATGCAAAATAGGAACCCAGGTGCTGTAAGTTATGAAGATTTGCTTAGAAAATCCTATTTTCAAATCCTGCTCAAGCGCATTTCCTAAACTAAACCCAGTAATATTACTGATTGAAACAAAGTGACAAGGTGGGAAGAGGAGTGAAAAATACTGAGAACCAAGGACATCACCAAATGAATAATGTTTAATCCGTCTTAATGCTACCAGGAAAATTAAGTTTAAGCTGCACATTTAATTAGTCTGCTAATGCTGTTTGATGGGCCTCCTTGTAATGCCAAGACCACTGGGATCTCCTGTGTGTCCCCAAGAAACCTGAGATTTTTCATTATGTCTGCATCTATGGCAGAGATACGACTGGCTCACCCCTCCTCTTGGGCTTCAAGCCTATCAGTGTTTACACATAATTCATGTGCCTTTTGCTTATGCATGTGCAGGAAGATGGCATGTGCTGTTCACAGAGAGTTTTGGTGGTGTTGCACCTGTGCTTGTGAAAACCTCCCCTGCTGCCAGGCCACTCAAGCACTTCTAGGCTCCACAAGGCTGGATGTGTTTGCCAGGTCTAGCAGTGCTACCAGCAGAACTTCATATCCCTGGAGTGTTAAAAATAATATCTGGGGGCAGGGGTTCCTGGTGACATGGTCAAAACACAGCTCAGAGGGTTATCAGCCTCTGTGTTAATAATATAAGGAAATCCCTCCTGTTAGGGCTTTGGATTAGAACCACTAAGGAGTGGGTGGATGTAAAGACCACAAAGTTATTCTGTTTCATTGATTAGCTTAGAGGATTTGTTTGTTAGAGATTGGATAAGGTCAGGAAGTCCAAAGGCTCCTTAAGACTCTGTTTGGTTAATAGATTTTGAGCAGCATCACAGCACTTTAACCTCTCCTCACAGAGCTGGAGGCCAAAAGAAGCCCTCTAGCACTAATTATTGAGGGTCAGGTTTAGCCCTAGCAACAGGATCCATCAACCAGCAGGTCCAGTGACACCCTCCTGATTTAGGAAAAAAACATAACACAAAAAAAAAAGCACCAAAAAAAGCCACAAACAGCAACAATTCCACCCCAATACACACACATAAAAACAAACAAATGAATACAAAACAAACAACAAAAAGAAAGAAAAATAACTGCACAAAAAAAAAAAAAAAAAAAAAAAAAAAAAAAAAAAAAACACAAAACAACAAAAAAACTCACCAAATGCATATTATCAGTCTGATCCTACTGGGTGCATGGATTGGTCCTCTAAGGAAACACAAAGAATTGTTTGCAGAACTGTCTTTTTTTCAGGTTCGAGACAGCAACAGAAAATTACAAGTTTATGTCTCATCCCCATGGCACTGCTTCTAGTCCGATCTCCAATAAAATGTTTTAATACAGCATAACAAAACTTGACAGCCTATATTTTGATCTGAATCAAGGAAGGCAACTGGGGATTACATACACATTGAGACACTTTAGTCTGACTACTCCTTCCCTGTTCTTTGACTGAGAATGGTGACTGAATTTCAGCTCAATTTTTTTCCCAATAGAGGGACACCTAATAATTGAGAAGAGATACCAGATACAAAGAGTTCTCTCCTTACATTAGGCAAAGACACACACACTCATGCACTCTAAGTGTGCAAAGTAAAATTAAATGCATGTCTGTGACCAGGCTTATCAATATGGACAAGATTATTTTTACCAACTGCCTTGTATGCCTTCAGTATTTCAATATGCAGTTTGCAACAACTACTTGCATCTTATACAGCACCTTTTGCTCTTTGGCAAATCACATAAATACTCTTTGCATCCAGCAGTGGGAAATATTTTCAGTGCATGTGTTCTTGATTTATAAGTTTAATTAGAAACTTTTATGCTTTATACTGAAATACCCAGAGAACAGTTTGACTTGTCTGAGCATAAACAACAGCATTAGAATTCCACACACATCTTCCTTGTATCTGAATGTTAATGCCCAGAATTTCTTGTGCAACCCTCAAAGAGAATATTGCAAGGCACACAACAAAATATTGGAGTCACATCCTCTGTTCTTACCTTCCAATTCATGTAGGCATTTCAGTGCATGCCAAACACTGCAAAAGAAGAACTTCTCTGAAGGCAAGAGAAGAAATATGTAAAAACTGTTCTAGGGCAGGATCTAACCACAGCTCTTACAGACCTTCACAGATGGCACTGGCTTGTCCCCACAAAGGTAATGCATTAACTTGCAAATTATCCTTTGATTCTAACAGTGTCAAGTGACAGCCACAGGTCTTGGTCCCAAGTGCTCAGCAAGAAAAATAACATGTACAACTTCCGGAATTATGCAAAAGTGAGGTGGCATCATTAACTTTATCTTATAATTAAATAAACCAAGGCACAAGGCTTGAGTGATATTCATCAGCAACAGGAAAGCCAGGCATACAATTAACATTTTTGTGGCTGCTCACCCATTACAGAGTACATGGAAATAGTAGGCTCAGGCTATGTTTAAAGGCATAAAGAGGAACAAGATGATTCTGGAATTAGGGCTTAGAGCAGCAAAATTGAGATCCTAGCTCTGTCACAGACTTACTAAGAGATACTGAGTGTTTCATTTAGCCCTGTCGTGTTTGAGTCCACTTATTGTAAAACAAGATTAAATACATTTTCTTTCTTGCAAATGCAGAGCATCTCTCTGCCTCTTCAGTAGGTTTTTCCCCCATATATACTCAGTTTGGCAAAACCAGTTTTTGAAAAAAGACCATTTTTGCTGATCAAAAATGTTCAGCCAGCCATAAACAGGGAAGGAACTTCCTCATTATCTGGGTTTATCAAAGTCTGAAAGGGTCTTGGTCTTTTCTGGGGCTCTGCACAGTACTGTAGCAGAAACAAACTGCAATCCCAGTAGAGTACAGATTAATCCCATTCAGAGCAGCAGTGGAATGGAATGAACTCATTACCTTAAGAAACAAAATATTATTTCTAAATACAGTCCTTTGTTTAGACACAGTAATGAGTCAGAAATGGCAGTGGCAGAAATTATAAAAAAAGGACATCCCACAAATTATTTTGCACTCTCAGCTGAATGGTAAAGTGTCTGCAGGGAAGGTTAATCACAGGAATAAAGACAGCACTCCAGAACCCTCAAACTCTGGCAATAGGATTTCCACCTGCTTCATCTCACCAATTGCCTCAGCCACAATTGCACCACTGCATATTTGTGCCTTGAGAAGGGCTACCATTAACAACAAGGACCCTTTAAATATTTCTGAAGGACTGTAGACTGGAGGATCTTGCAATTCCCCTGCTCTCTTTTAATGTAGAGAAACTCATCGTAAAAGAGACTCAACAAAAGCATTTCCTGGGCAGCTCTGACTCTGTCTCCCACCCCACACTGACGTGGCAGCTCTTCCCAGATCCTCTGTGCCAATGCTGTATCAGAAGTGAATCCCTTTGCCTGTGAAGAAGAACCAAGGGCACTGACTGTGGCAGCAGGTCTGCAGCAAAGAGCATTGGGGAAGAGGAAAATCCAGGTCTGAACTCTCCTCAGAGAGCCAGGACTCTGAGTTCAACATAATCCATGGTTTTACCAGAAAACTTTGATAAGGTGGTTAATTATTGGCTGAGTAACCCCTTGCTATCCCTAAAATCAATTACCTCTCCTTCTGTATTGATTAAAGCAACCCTTTGCTATTTTCTCACGATCCTGGTTGTCAACAGCCCTGTTAGATGCTCTCTCTGTAAGCAGACTATTCTCCTTTGGCTTTTTCAAGTGCAGCTCCTAAGCAGAGGATCAGTCAGTGGGAAGTTTTCTTTCAGTTCTGTTTCTCCTCTCCACAGCCTCTGCTCATTGAAGTTATTGACTGACAGACCAAAGTGAAAATACCTTAACTTTGTACACTTAGCACGAAATAATCTGAAAGCGATAATGCAGCATTTTCTCACACAGAAAAAATGCACCCTGATGCTTTTCACCCTTTATTTGTAAATCAATGAATTAATTATTGAGCCAATAAGCTCAGCTTCATAACAATAACTGGAGGGTGTCCACAGAAACAAAAGCTTAGAGCAACTTTTTTACTCCTCCAGAGCACTCCCCTGATACAACCTCTGAGGTCTTGTGTTTTGTTATTCTGTTTGTAAATCTTTCACTGATCATCAGAATTGGGGCATGTAGTGCTGGCACTACCAACATTGTGTCTGAATGGTAATGTCCAGCTGCATCTCTACTGCCTGGATCAAATTGTAGTCTATGGGCTCTGACTTTAACAAACAATCTCCCTACTATCACTATTCAATATTTTATTGTCATTGTGTCTGGGCCATCCAGCAATTTTTGTGTTCCCATGATGCCAATCCTGTACAGGAATAACAGGAGTCCCAAAGATCCTGCAATCCAAACAGGTAGGACAGACCAGACAGAAAGAAAGGGAGTGCTATGCTGCCTATTTCCCTAAACTGGGAGTTTAAAGCAGGAAAAGGTGGTTTAGGTCAGCTCTGACTTGCAGTGTTTCACTTCTGTTTCTTTCTCAAGACTCAAGATACTCCAGCCTTCATTGACAGCAGATGAGACAGGGCAGATTTGAGCTCTGGAGATCAAATGTCCTCCTTGAGCCACAGCTCAGGTGTATCACATGCAACAGGAGAACACTGTGCTGCTTCAACACACATCACAACTTATATATAAGGAGGGAGTGCACCAGCTCCAAGAATATGAATCAGGGATATGAAGAGGTTTCCTTGTACTGGCTCAAAGAAGAAGAGAGAGCTGGTTAAACATCTTCTTCACTAAGTTTTTGAGGTGAAAAACATTTTGAGTTGAACAAATTCATAAGGAACTTCTTTGTGAACACAGAAATTCAGGAGATTTCAATGAAAAGCTAGCAACAGCATAGATATTGAAATTCTCTTTTGGATCAGCTCTCAGAAAACAAAACAACCCTAACTCAACTTATTCTACCTTTTGGCAGGATGAGAAAAAAAAATAAAAACCTTTCCAAAGATAAGGTCCAGGAATATGTAAGGAAGCAGCAATATTTGTGACACAAACATACCAGCTGTTGCATGGGCTACCAAATGGCAGGCAGTATTTTGAGAGCACCCCACTCCCACACACCCCTACCAGGTCTAAAAGCACAGGAAAAAAAGAAAGTGTGAAGGAACTTAAGGCTAGTGAAGAAAAAACACTGTTAGAACCAAGAATAAGCTCCCTCCTAGTCTATACTGTGTTAAACCTGAACCCAGCAGATACATGGATCTCTTGTAATCAGGCTCTGTGAATAAAGCCAGTCCTACACATGGCTCTGATGCTATGAGGGATTTTGAAAGAAAAAAAAAAAAAAAGAAAATAGAAGAAACAGGTTCAAAGCATAAGACTGTCACCACAGTTCATTCTTATATCACTTTTAAATTACTCTTAGCCATCACAAACTCACAGAACTGCCCCTTCAAAGTGGTAGGTGTCCCAGAGCTGAAGCTGAGGGCATGTTGATGCAAAGAAGCAGAGAAGCAGGCATGTGTCTGGATTGCTTTAATTTTGTGGTTTATGTCAAATGCTGAAGTGTACTCTAATGCTCTTGCATATTTAATTTCCCTTGTTCTTTTCTAACACTAACAAATGTGACTGCTTGCACTGCCAAGATGTTGCAAATTAAAACAATACACACAGTGAAAATGTGACCTTGAACTATTGCTAGATCCTAGCCCTGCTCACATGGGGCACACCAGCAAGCATGTTCCTCTCCCAGGGCAGTCCCTTCCCATGGCACCTCATGTTATTCCAACATGACAGTCTTGCAACATAAAGTCCACTGAAACCACTGTACAGTCCAAACTTCCCATTCATTGCAATGGGGGTTTTTCTAGTAAAAATAATTAGACCTGCAGGGAACTGTTCCAGAGTCTTGCCAACACCAGTGAGCAAAACCCTCAAAGCTTACCAGTTTTAGCTCAGAAGTTCACTGATGTTCTCCCAGTAGGATTGCTCTTCATCATGAAAACTGAATGTACTGCTGATATTTTGTGTGATGAAGACCAAGGCCTAATGAAAGGCATTTAAATCTGTGCCAGTGAAGAGGAAATTCAGACTTCTGGAAAGCAAAGAGATGTCTGAGCAGCTGGAAATACTCAGTATGATCCTCCAGCTGAACACAACTGTGCTCACAGACAGGAAGAAAACTCAGGAAGAAAGCAGGGCTTGCTCTTCCACACCACCCCATGGACTACCCTCTTATGGGTTTCCCCCTGCCAGAAAAAATAGGAGAGGAGACAGGAGGGAGAGATCAAGAACACCACATGAGAAAAAACAGCCTAGAGTAAAGTCTCAGCATTATCCTTAGTCCAACATAAGTGAAATACTGCAGTTTTACTACTGCAGGACATACAGCTGGTGTCCTTCACAAATTTTTCTAATGATGGAACCAGATTATTCAGCTATCTTCTGCACAGAGAAATATGAAGAACTGGATACATAAGGAGAATGGTAATGCTTGGCCAATTAATCCATAGAGCAAATGCACTTACAAGATATAACCACTAAGGATAGAAAAGATTTTTGGTTTTCTGCCTGTGTGAAAACAGCTGACTTCAAATTGGAGAAGGAAGATCACTCAGGGTGAACAATCAGTTTTACAAGAGGAGACTGAAGGGGCTTAGCTTGTTTAGACTAGCAAAATAGCTGGTGAAAGGGGGGAGATTGCTCTCTACAAATCTGTCTTGAGGATAAACACTAGAAGAAAAAGAACTATTTGACTTAATGGCCAATATTGGCACCAGAACAAATGAATAGAAATTGGCCATGAATACATTTCGGTTGGAAATTAAAAGAGGTTTCCTAATCACTACAGCAATTAGGGTCTGAAACAGTGTGCCAGTGGGAACAGCAAAGCAGAATGAGTTCAGCTGCTTTTAAGATAAAACTGAACACCTTCTGAAGAGCTTAGAGAGAGGTGCCTGGACTTGGGAACAGAGCTCTCAAGGCAGAGCACATTGGTCTGTGGCTATTCATGGTCGTAGCAGTAGGTACTTTATATCCAACCTGCCCACAGACACAAAACCTGTTTTATTCTGCACAAGATTGTTAGCAGTGGCCTTGGTCCATACAGATATTTATGGTACCAGAATCCCCCCAGCTGCAGTAAGAACCTGGCACTTGTACAAGGAAGGGGGATTTCACCCAAAGTCCTTATCTACACATTTCACTTCATTCAGTAGCATTAAAAGTCCAGTCATTTTCATCCTTAAAGGCTTCTGAGAGAGTCCAGGCTGACTTTCCTTGTGGCAGAGTATGCTGCCTATCCAGCCCCTTTCAGACAGGGATCTCCATAACTCTGTAGCACCTCATGGAATACTGAGGGAATATCTCATCTCCCCGAGGCTGTGGTAGCTTTGCCATCAGCTGCAGCAGGACTGGGATTGAACCTGGCTGTCTCCTGCTGGCTTGTGCAGCCAGAAACAGAGAATTGGCAGGTGGTAATTTGATTAAGTGCACTGGTATGAGCTGAGCAGGAGCCAGGATAGCCAGAACCAACAGGAGGGAGCAGCTGGTGCCTACTGATCCTGCTTGGAGAGCACTCTGTCAAGGACCACCATGGGACCACAACAGACAAATTTTTATCCTCAGGCAAATGGACACAGGATTAGGCAACGGGCTGTGACTCCCTGAGTATCCAGCCACATGACAAGAGACTTGTGTGCAGGAATTAGTGGGAGAAGCTCATCATGCAATGGGTTAGAATACAAAATCAGGTGACTAATTGGCCCGTCTGTTCCATAAAACAAAACATGATATTTTTTAAAGTTTGTTTTTATTTTAAATGTCTTTAAAACTATATAGATAATATATTCCTTAATGGAAAGGCATTGAAATGCCTCTCCTATACATAGAACAATTACCAGAGCAAATGCATCTGTAGGTTTTGTTTTCTTATTACTGGTGGTTGAATTTAGATATGTATTGTTTACTTGAAATTTAAAATGTTGTTTTTCAGTATACTATGGGAGACCACAGATTGCAGGTTAACCTGCCTCATTTGAAATAAACTGAAAGTCTGAATCACACCCAACCAATCCCTAATTATTTAAGTGAGACAGATGGGTCAACCCAGCCATTGTTGCCAAGAGAGTGGAGAGGTATCATTAACTGTGGGAGGATGGGAAGATGAAACCACATAAAGCATGGAGTGTACTTAAACAAACATCATGGAGAGGAAAACTTCTCCATTGGAGGATTTGAAGACCAGGAGGCCCAGCAAGTTCATTCTTAGTCTTTCTACCTAGAGACATCAAAGGTCAAAAACTACCAGCAAGGCTTGAGCAGAATGCTCCTGTTATCAGATATCCTCAGAGTAACTTTTCACAAGCTTACTCTTGACAGTGAACCAGATTCAAGTGTCATTACTGCATACCTACATTTGAGGTGAGGTTGAGAAAACCAAGATTGCTTAGTTTATGAGAAAACAAACAAAAAACCTAAACAAATTAAAAAAAAAAATCAGGAGAAAGGAGACTTGTCAACGTACATAAATACTTGTCAGGGAAGAATAGAGATGACTGATAAACCTCAGTGGTGTCCAGTAGAGGCAACAGACACAAAATGAAACACAAGAAATTCCCCCAAATCCAAGAATTAATTGCAAAGGGAGTTGAATGTGAGAACTGGTTGCACAGCATAGTTATGGAGCTCCATTCTTTGAGTATTCAAACCTGACTGGATATGGCACTGAGGAAACTCCTCTAGCTGAAACTGCTTTGTGCAAGGGGCTTGAATGAGATCATTTCCAGAACTGCCTTCCAGCCTAAATGATTCCAAGATCCTCTTCCACAAACCACTGCAGTCTAGCTGTACAGCAGAGTTCTTTTGGGTGGATTTTGAGTCTTGCTGGTTCATCTGTCCATTTTCCACTGCTGTCAAAATAGACCATTATGACATGAATGAGTCTGTGAAAACTGTGTGATAAAAGCAGGAGGCAGGAACACACAGCACTGAGGGTAAACAAGGAGCACCTCTGAGCACAGCTTTGTCAGTCAGGAGAGAGCCTCTTGGCAAGAAGGGCCCCAGTGCTACATCTTCCAGGATGAGCTGCTGTAATCATCTCACTGCAATGTCAAAAGCACACAGGAAGGTCTGATGCCCCACTTCTGCTTGATTTCAGCACGGAAACAACAGCAATTTGATGCCTCCCATCAGAAGGGCCCTTCTGAGACTCTCATTAGCCTCAAGAGCAGTTAGAAACCTTGGACAAATCTGGTCCTTCATCTCTCTCTACTTCAGCTGTTTCCCTGTAAAATGTGTGCCACCGCTTTGCCTGCCTCAGCAGCTTTAAAAGAAGAGCCTATCCTTTGCACTGGCCAGAATGGATGCAGCATCCAGGAAATGCAGTAAAAAGCCTTTTTTCTTATTCCTTCTTCCTGAGCAAAAGAGTAACTGACTGACTCCATTGGCTGATGACTCAGGAGAAGTTTGTTCATGAGTGCAGAAAGAACTTGCCAATGTTTCCTATTAAAAAAACCCCATGAGACCTGAATAATTAATAACCTACCAGTGAAAAATTGGTCTAATTACCAAAGCAATCCCCCCCAAAAAATGTTAATTGCTTGGCCTATGTTCCTCCCTCAATGGAATGACTATATTGACAAACCTCATATAGGAAGAAAAATCTGGTGGCCACAAGATACAGTTGTTACAAATGGATCAATAGCAATTATGAAGTTTTCTTGCATTGCTGAAACTGCTTCAGGCTTCAATCTATCTTAAGACGATATCATACATTTTTATCAAGGTACATGTTCTCCCTTTTTGCTTCAGCCGAAGATGATTCATATTTTGCTGGGGACAAAATAAACATGCTGAAAATTTTTAAACTGTTTTAAACAGAGGAAGTCATTATCAAGCATTGGCAAAAGCATTCATTTAAATTGTACTCGTGGTTGAAATTAATTTTCTGAAGCAAATTCTGAAAGAGGTAGAAGCCAACAATCAATAATCTCTTAATGAGGTGCAGGAAAAACATGTGTAGACATGACAGGTTTTGATGGCTAATGAGCTTCAGAGGAAGAACATCGTTCAGAGGAAAACTCTGAAAGGCACAGAAAATTGATTAATTGCCAGACCAAGATATTGCAAGAAGGCATTTGGAAATTCGGCAGCCCTCAGACCTCGTATCATTTACACCTCCTATGCAAGGTGCTAACTTTAGAAAACATTATAGCTGAAGGGTGTTGTTTTTCTCCCCCCCTCTCTCCCTAGTTGCTAACTCACGATCAATCTGCTTGCTGTGATTTGTTGCCTCAGAAACAAGATTTACCTGGTAAAACTTTCCCATACTGTTTGTGGGGATGAATAACTGAATGCAAAAGACAGGCCATGGGGGGTCCTGTGTTTCTCTTGTGTTAATAGCTGCTCTTCTGGATGTAAGACATAACTAGGCTCACAGACATTTTGGTCTTCTGTCACTTGTGCTCACAGCACAACATAAAAGATTTCACATTTACCAAAAAAAAAAAAAAAAAGATCAAAAGAGCATGGCCTATTTTCCTGCAGTTAAACACTTTCTTTTGAGGTACAGAACTAAGCTCCACTCTCTTTCCTGTCAGCAGCAAAGACACAGCTCACCTAGGTGGGAACACAGGATCCCAGCAGCAGGAACAAGAAATTCCAGCCTGGGATGACTGATGCCTTCTTCACTTGGGTCTTACTGCAAAGTGTGGTCTTGAGGAATTCCCTGGGCCCAGTGGGAAAGTCTGCAGCAAGATTTATCCACTGTAGAGGATGGTCAGTTATGGGAATATTCAAACAAACTGGACAACAGCGCCCTTGGGATTTAAGGGATGCATCCATGAATGCTGGGGGCCAGTGTCACTCTCAATAACCAGGGGCAGATGTTCCTGTAGAATGGGTGGAAGCAAGGAGGGCAAGGAAAAGGTTCCAGGGAGCAACAGACTCATCAGTCTTCCCTGATCCTGGGAGCAAGTCCTCCTGGAAACCATTTCCAAGTACATGAAGGACAAGAGGGTGATTTGGAGTGGTCAGAATGGATTTTAGAAGGATAAATCATGCCTGACCAAGCTGACAGCCTTTTGCAATGAAATGATAAGCTTGATGGATGAGGGAAGAGCAGTGAATGTTGTTTATTTTGACTTCACTAAGGCTTTTGCCTTAACTTGTCTGCCATAACATCTTCCTGGACAAATTGATGAAGTACAGACTTGATAAAAGGGCTGTGAGGTGAACAGAAAACTCGCTGAGCTGCTGGTCTCAAAGTGCCCTGAACTGCCCTCTACTACCACCATCTCAAAAGGTTTAACTCTCACAAATTGCAGAGATTATGTCCCACATGCCCCCTTCCATTCCAGCAAAGCCATTAATACAGCCAACATGCATTTTGTTTTCCTAACCTGAGGTGAGACCACCTTAGCCAGAATCAGGAGATAAGTAAGCAGCCTACGTTTTTTTTTTTCTTATCTGAAGTAAAATGTATTTCCACAGAATGTACAAGTATTTTTCTACAATTAATAAGCATACTCCATTAAGGATCAAAACACACTCAAGGATCAAAACACACTGAGGCTTCACTAATTATATGGGCAAAATAAGGAAATACAAATATAGGTGAAAGAAGGAAAAAATTAAGATAATTTATAAGTTCAAATGTTTTTCAAATGAATTCAGAGTCAGCTGTAATCACCTGTAAACTGTTTGTCTGAATGCTGACTGGATTGGGAGGTCATAAGTGATGCCACTATCTTAGAGGATGACCTTGTCTTATTTGCAGTGCCTCTTCTTGTGAGCAATCTGTGCCTCAAGGTCTTTATTAAGGGGACAGATGGTTATTTCTACAGACTTGTCCTCTTATACATAAGACAGAGACTAGAAGACAAATATCTGCTCACCAACAACCTAAGAAATAACAAAGAGATGAGGAGAAAAATTATCCTGTTTACATGGCCTCTCATATACTGACCACAGCTGTAGAGTTGCTGTATGATTAACAGCAAGTTATAAATGGGGTAAACTCATCTGAGAACCTCATTTGATCCCAGAGACAAACAGCAGTTATCAGCACACCTAGACATTGATCCAGAAGTAAAATGGCCATTAAGGAGTACAGGCAGAGCACAAGGCAGTGGCTTCAAGAGTCCCTTCTCTGCTGATAAATGGGATACACCAATTGCTTCACCTCACTCCCTGTAATCGTTCTTTTTTCATTTGCTGCCTGCAAGACAGTCATCACTTCAAGATAGTGATTCTCTCACTGCCAACATGATTAGGAGTTTGTTCATGTTTAAAGCTTCTAGCTGTCATTTTTATTAAAAAAAAAAAAAAAAAAAAAAAAAAAAACTTCAGGTTAAACACTCCCAGAGCACTGCAACTTAACCCTTGGGCACCTCAAGACACAAAGTTCCTATGTGTGGTGATGATAAAGTTAGCTTAACTTTAGGGATGTAAAGTTGGCAGTTTAGGGCATTACTGGAGCTGTCCAAGTCTTTATGCTGTGGAGCAGATGGACACCATCTCATCTGCCCCTCTGTGATTCACAAACCAGATGTTTCCCAGCCTCACACCTGCAGAGCCCAGTGCCCCTCCAGCTGTTTCTCAGACAGACAGACAGAGATTGATAGCAGCACATAACACATCAGAAGAGGGCTTGAAAAGTCACTGAACAAAACCAGATAGCCACACATGTAGGAACAGGGACACAGCAAAATAAAATAAATAAAACCCAATTAGGCAACGGTGTAAAAAAACAACCTGTGAATTTATTTATAGGGTTTTTAATTGTTTGGAAGAATTCTTCAATTAAGAAAGAAATTGAGAAATAAAGCAAATAACAGATCTCCAGCAAGCCCTGACCAAAACATGAAGGTTCAAGCTCTCCAGGTTTAACTCCCAGCCTGGTGATAAATATGTTTGGCTGGAATGCAGGAAGACAGGAGTTGAATTCCTCTTCTATGCCAGAGGCTGAACTTCTTCTGTCTCATATCAAAGAATCTCTTATCAAAGCTCAGTTACAAAAATACAGCAACACAGCTTGCAACTCATATCTCCTCCATCTAAATGTGCAGGCATGCAGCAGGGCCATCTGTCCATGGACAAGGTCAAACAACAAGAAAGAATAAACTCTCTTGGACCCAGCTGGGAGCACAGAAACCTCACATACCCTTGCTTGGTCCCTCAAGTAGGAACATGACAGAAGAGAGGGAACAAGGCTGGAATTCAGCCAAAGCCAGGAGCTCCTGCCTCATATAAAGGTATTGCAAACCAGTTTGTCAAGGAGTCTAAAAGATGTTCAGTCCTACAAGTACCCTGACCACAAGTCTCAAGAGTTACTGTCTGTAGCAATGTAATTATTCTCCCATGCAAAACAAAGACCTCCAAGAAAAGGAGCCCAGTACCTCCTGTCGTAGAAGAATCTCCAAACCTAGTGGGGTTCAAGTGGCAAATGAGGGTTCTCCACCCCCCAGGTAAAGAGATTTGAATATCTCAGCCCCAGGTCCTAAGATTGTTACGAAATGGAAGATGGGGGAAAGGGAAAACAGAAGTGACTAAAACATCTGATCACTACTTGGGAGAACAGCAGCTGACCCTGCTCAGACTCCAGGAGAGAGTGATGACAGTGAGCCCCCACTGGAGAGACATCACTGAAATTTAGGCTCCACAGCACTGAGTCCTTCTGCTCATCAAGCTTTCAGAGTCTGATTCAAGACTCACCCAGTCAATGCAGAGTCACACTGATTTCAGTCAGCTAATTAAGTCTTGAGTACTCATAAGCTTTACTGTGACCTAATCCCCATTAGAGCTGTAATTGTACTGATTGATTTATCATTTGATACTGAAATTGGTTAGACTCCAAGCAATAAACTCTTTCTGACAAGGTTCTATTTTTTTTTTTTTATTTAACAAAAAAAAAGTATGTTGTTTCACAAAGTTAACTTTTTGCAGGATGATACAATTCTACCAAAAAAAATTCTAAGGATAATGATTTCAATGGCATTTTGACTGTCAAAATGTTTGTCAGAATAAAAGTATACCATTTTCCCATACACTTACACTACACTTACAGTGTAAAGTTAAATTTAAAAGGCTACAACATCTTCTCAGAAATAGAAATTGCAGCCCCTGGCAGCTGTGCTCCCAAGAGTTGCTGTAACCCCCTGCTGTGCCTGTGCTTCACGCTCTCTTCCCTGTCTGGTCCTCAGAAGTTGCTGAAGTTGCCAAAAGGAAGCTTTTGCCAGAAGTCCCACCTCCTCAAAAGTTGTTCCATAAGCAGTGGAACTGCTGAAATCAGTTTTCCTGTGATTTGGTGCCCTGCACCGATTCTCCTGTGCCTAACAAGGTGCTAGACCCTCCCTCTCACTTTTTCTGCACCTGGGGTGTTTTTCCAGTCTTTACCCAGGTGAATTCCTTCCTGCCTAACAAGAGATGGAGTCGACCTTCCCTCCCCATCCTAAACCATCTAAACCAAACTAAACCATCGGGATGCACATCACCATCTCTGCCAAACTCAGCTCAAGACCAGCAGTTTAGAAGTCATGACAGTGCACAGGCAGGTGCATGAATGTGCACACACAAACATCCCTCTGCCTTCCCAAGGAAACCAGCCTAAAAATAACCAGCTGTGGCTGCAGTGTGAGCTGTGCCTCTGCTCCCTGTCAGTATGCATTACAGCACTTCCTAATTTCACATTTCCGTGGCTCGTCTCAAAAGAAAACCTGGTATTTCTCCTGTGATCCTTTCCTAGCTTCTTTATATTTTTACCACTGTGTATTCATATTTTTTTCTGTATCACAGCAGTCCCAAGACTGCAGTATAGGCTTAGACATTCTGCATTCAACTTCTTTGCTTAAAGTACTTTATAGGATGTGAATTTTAATAATTGTTAGAACAGTACATTTTATTTTTAACCTGCAATGTAGCTCACTTTATATGCAACTCAGGCAGAAATCTACAAAAGGTAATTTAGCTGTTAACTGGCACAGTCTATGTATGCCATCAAAAATGCACTGTCACTAGAAAACACTATATTTAGTAACTATGTAGCAGGAGTTAAAAGAGGTCTTTTCTCCTCTTCATGAAAGTTATTTCTGTATATTGGATCTGGTAAATGCAAAGCAGCACATGCTGAAGACTCCTGTGCAAGTACTTATGGTCTTTTTTTTGGGAAAAAAAAAAAAAAAGTTTATATAGTAATATTTGAGGTCTTCTGTATGGTCTTGCATTGAAAGCCACAATGAAAAGCTTGCATGTGTTCTTTCTCCACTGTCTGCTTTTAGCTGGCCACCATTCCCTCCTCTCCAGCATTGTTATTTGTGTTTCTCTGACAGCATGAGCCTCACAAAAAGTGCCCTTTTATTTTGTCTTTGCATACAGTAATATTCTTCATCATCACAGAAATCCAATATAAGCTACTTATTTTCAACACATTCTGTAACACAGAACCTTTGCTCACAAGACAGACTTCTGGAAAAATAATAATCCTGTATAATACATCTAAATCCCTTCTGATCAGTAGCATATTCCCAAATAATTTCCTTGATTCAGCCAAGTTTCCACTCAGAGGCACAAAATCTGGAGGGGAGAAAGTTGAGCCGTCCAGGTGGCACAGACAGCATTTCACATCATTCCAGCAGCTCAGAAACTCCTGCTTCTCCTCACTGTCTCGAGTTCAGGGGAGGGACACGGACAGAAGCAGAGCTGCAGTGTTTGCTGAGCATCAGATCCCCTTACAGCAGACAAGAGGCCCAAATATTTAACACATCACAAGGGAAGGTTCAAACACAGAGCACCAAGAAAGAGAATGCTGCAGCTACAGCACCAAAGCACACTGTTTTTGTTTATGTTTGCCAGAGTTTTCAACTGTTTATCGGAATGGCAACAGATGGCACAAGGCAAACGCAGGCACTTTTTCACAGTTTCCTACAAAACGAACAGATGTCTTCATTACATGCTACATGACCGCGTTTAACAAAATGTGACAAGAAGCAGAGGTAGAGAAAAATGGCATATCCCTTTTCCTAACCTGAACTGCCTCTTGGCACAGATTTGAGTTGTGCCTGAGCATGGGGCTGAACGCACGAGAGGGAACTCGAGCGGTTTCCACTCGTCCCTGCTCTGTCGGATCCAGCGTGGCAGAAACAGAAGCAGGGGCTTTGTCCCATCCCTGGGACACATGGCAGCTCTCTGGAGCAGTCGAGGTGCACAAGGAGATGCTTTCATCATCTCTCTTTTGTCTCTGACAAAAATGACTCACTAGCCACAGCCCAGTGCTGCTGGGGCCACAGACAGCCCTGGCACTGCCCAAGCACCTCCACAGCCTCAGCAAGAAGATACAGCAGATATGCTCAGAATGCTGAAGGTTTCTCTAGTGATGTGAGTGAGTAGAGCACCATCCACAAAATAAATCTGTTCTGAAAGCAAGGCCCACGTTGGGTTAAATGCTGCCTGTCTGCTCACAGAGTGGCTCAGCAATTCCAGGAAATGCATGTCTTGCCACACAAGGAGGGTTAAGAGCATGAAGGTTTGCTCTGTAATGGAGATTGATGTTTTCAACATTCATTTTTGCTAACTGCTGCTCCAGAAATCAGACAGACTTTCTGTTATTTTCAAATCAGCTAAAGAAGAAATGGAGAGAAGTGTTCAGGTCTGGTGGGTAATGGGCACTTAACATCCACTCACTCAGGTGTTCTGTAACTAGCCATGGTCCTTAGCACAGAGTGAATCAGAGTAAAATCACAGCTAATGTGAAAATTTTACAATAGGGCAGCAGACATTTATATATTTTATTTAGTTTCTGCTGAAGGGAACAAGGCCAACCATTTCAGACAGCTCTCTGAGTTAGACCACAGAAATAACTTGCAAACCCATGTGCATTTGTGACTGTAAAGGCAGGGACAGAAACAGAAAGGTCTGCAGCAAAGCACAGCCTTGGACATATTTCTTTCAGCTGGAAGCTTTGAATTGCTTAAATGCAGAACTATATTCCAGCCTCTTAAAGAAAATTTTAGACTCCTCATAATAAAGCCAAAGTCTGTCTCCAAGCCAGGCTGTCACAACACAGTGGGAGGACAAACCCATAGTGAACAGAAGAGACTTTGCAGGCATTTCTCTGCCCACAATATACACAGTTACAAAGGAAGAGACCCAATCCTGTCCCTCTTCCCAGAGCTTCTCCAAATAGGCCAACAGAGTGGAAACTTTTGTATTGTAAAATGCTAAATCAGCTACTCATGGTTTTGTCAGGCACCAGATGTGCCAGTGAGGCAAATTTCATTTTTCTCCTAGTGTTGCTGGGTAAATCTCAGAAACATCCTTTTCCTTGCATCTTTAAGGGCTGTACAGTCCTGTGAGGGGCTTTATGCAGTCAAGATAACAGTGTACAAATAAACACACAAATAAACATTGGCAAACTTCCTTTTGGGAGGTGTTACCTGCCAGCCCAAGAGCAGAGGCACAGGATCTCCTTCATCTGGTACCAGCTCACCTCAAAGGTCCTGAGATATCTGAAATTTGCCCCTCTAGGCACACACTGTTGGCCTGCAGCATTGTGCAGTGGGCTTCAGAGAGTCATAATCCAACATGAAACAGAGAAAGCTCCAGAGTTCAGAACACTAAAGTAGCAATCAGATAAAACTAGTGATGGCCTGCATACTATTTATACTATTTCTCAGCACCTATTTGCATCAATGAGCTGCTGGCCAGGCTCAATGGCATCCCTGAGCTGCACTGTGCTGTCCCCCTCATGCACAGACAGGGCTGGGCTCTGCACACTGCTGTGACCACACTGGATGCTGCACAGTGCTCATCTTACCCTGCCAGAGGCAGAGCTAACTACAGTCTTCCTGGGAAAACAGTTTCCCCTCTCACAGAGGGTTTTATGCAGTGCAGTCCTCTTTACTCACCCATGGCTGGCTCTCTTGGGACAACAGAGACAGCCTTTGCTGCTGGGTAAAATTCTCCCACCTAAAATATCTAAAACCCTTCTCCATTCCCATTACCAACATCAGGGATGGCAGCCCAGGTAAATCCTTTGGCTTTCAGATAGCTTGTGCTCAGCCTAGCAAAACTCCATTCCTAGCTAGTAAGGAAGACACCAACCAGGCTTCTGGCTCAGAATAACATTTTCAGGAGTTGATCCTGTGCTCATGAGAGGCTGTATGAGCTTTCCCAAGGATTTCAGCAGATAAAATAAGTCCCTCTGGTACCACAAAAAAACAGAATGTAATTGCAGGATGACTGCCATCCCCTGAGGAGAGAAAAAAATATCAGGATGCAGCAGAGCAGGAATTCTCCCAAGGAGCCAAGGGAGAAAACATTTGTCATGATTTTAGGCAGGAGCACTCTCACCATTCTTTCAACCATTTTATGACTCTAATGACTGGCTCCGCATTGTCTTAGCAGCTTGCAGAATTTTCTCCTCCCTTCCCCTCATCTCCACCCTGTAGATTTCACCTGCAGCTGCTCACAGAGGTACTGTCCATCTGGAAGGCAGTGACTGCTAAACCCAAAGTTTCTCGTGGAGTACTGTTCTTAGCAAACTGCTTCTCACAAGCCTCATGTTCATCACCAGTTCTCTGGGACTCTTCCTAGTGGCATCTGGCAGCCCCTCCAGCAATAAGAGATCACACAGGGTCTCATTAGCAGCACAAGGCACTTCACAGCAGGGGCTCTGTGCATCAGTTGCAGTGATGTCCTTAGTATTTATGTCCTGAAAGAAAGTGTAAAAACACAGGCAGTGGTGACACAGAACACTTCCTGCATGTGACTCTAGAATCTACAGCAAGTCTCACCTACTGCACAAAAAGACAAAAATCCAAATCTCTCTGTGCTTGAGTGCAAGTCTCTTTTTGTGAGCACATTTAATGCAGCCCTCAAAACTGTTCTTAATGCACTTACCTCTGAACAGAATGTTCAAAGTTTGACTGATTCTACAACACTAAAAAATAAAAATCTTCTTTCTAGTGAAAAGGGACAGGGGGTTTGAAACTAGTTCCCTTAAAGTCCCTTTCCATCCAAATCATTCTATGATTCTGTGAAAAGCCAAACAGAGACTTCAAATGTCTACATTAAGTAGCTAATTTCTGCATGTGTCTAAAACTGTGATTTGGGTGTCCTTCCCACCCAGCCCAGAAGTCATTTGTCACTTCCTTATCTTAGCCAAAGGCTCATTGGAGTCTCAGTCTTCATTTTGTCTCCTTTGAAAAGAGACAAAGGTGGATACATCGCAAATCATGTTTTTCAAACAAAAAATTACTCATCAAAATATTCACTTCAGAATAGGACTTCTAGGTTTGAGGTTCTCTACAGCCTGAGACCACAAGCTCAGTTTCTCTCTTTACTCTGAGTCTCTTCTCCTTTAAGCCAGTATTTACTCCTGGCTATTTACATATTACCTATCTTGCAGAACCCACAAGAATAACAAATAGGACCAACCTACAAGCCAGGAAGCACAAAGACCTGTGACAGAGAAGCCCTACCATCCCTGACATCATTCATACCATTAGCAAAGAGATGCTCAAATTACACCTATTCAGGACTGGAAGCTGTCTTTGCTGCTGTTTTAAACCAATTCACCTGCACAACTGCACACACACTAAAGGATCCGTTGAAGAAAATGTGGGTAATCTGACTTTTGCTTCAGGATTTTCCCCAATACACAGGAGGGGAAGGGTTTCTGGCATTGGCATCTCACTAGTAGAAAAGTCAAAAAGCTGAATAGCTTGAGTTATCTGGATATAGCAGACATTCCTCTTGAAAGGAAGCACAAGCACCCTGAACAAAGTTCCTCCTTCAGAAACTCAGAAACTCAACCCTCCAGCTCTGCTTCCTCCAAAAATTCTCTGCCCTATAAATTATCATCAGCTATAGAGAGTGAGAAAAGACCATCCACAATTTGTTACATATTTTGTTCAAAGATCACTGCATAATGAAGAGAGAGACCAAATCAGACAGCAGGTCTTCCACAAACTGAGCATTTGCTTACACACCAGAAAAGGAGCTCATAAGACTATGTTTAACACCATCTGGGGATCCATCCATACAATATTATCATCAATAATAACAGAAGCCTAGCTACAGATTGTTGTACTCTGTGACAGCTAAATATATCAGGCCTAATTAGATAACACAGGCCAAAAAGCAGAAATCTTCAAACACAAGGGAGTGCAACCACAAGGGCCAGGAAGATGAAAGAAACCCTGCAAATTAAGTGTAGGGATGAACCTGGATTGAAACCACCAGTCTCAACACTACCACTGAAATTTAGGGAAGGTCAGTTCTAAATAAGGAGCCTGGTTTGAACTGCACAGCTGGGGTCTCTCTGTGACTCAAACCAGAGAGCAGGCTCCAAACACCCCCCAGAGAATGCCCTGGGGAATTTACCTCAGCTGGTGTATATCAGCCTGGCTCCATTGACTTCAATTAGCCTGATGTTAAATCTGCAGTGTTGACTTCAGTGGGATTACAGTGATTTACATCAGCTGAGGAGACAGCATTTCACTTCTAGGCAGGCTCTTCTGTAGCATCTTCATTAGTGGAAATTCTCTATAAAGAGAAGAAAAGGAGACATATGCTGCTCTTACATCTCCAGCTACTCCTGTAATGGTATATCACAAATCCAAGACATGGACTGGGACCCAGCTATAATTAGCTCTGTTTTGTTCCAGTTCAAGCTGTGGTTACAATTACCCTTTCTTTGCTATAAAGATCCAGCTAAGAATTGCTGGAGCCACTCCTTCCCATTCCTGCCTCTCCCCTTTATTTAACAGCTCTAAAGGCAGGTTTTTGTAAAGGCACAAGGTTCTTGCCCTTTCCTGTGCAAGCACAGCTGGCAGTTATTGCTAGCAGCCAGCCTTCCATCTTCCTGCCTCTTTTCTCTAAACCTGTAAACACAGGAATAACTATAATTTTGCTGGATATCACACGTGTATCCCAGGTTTGAATTCTACAAGATACTTAAACACAGTAAACTGTGAAACATGAGACAAGACACCGTGGTCCTCTCACAGGTTGCACTGCCAGATGTTGTTGGAAAACAACATGCTGGTTCCTCCCAGATTCTAGATGAGCCACTGTTTGTTAAACATTGAAAATATTATTTGAAGCACACAAATGTGGCCTTTTGAGCAGTCCAGGGAAGGCATCCATAATTCCTGCTTCTAGGTTCCCAATGTCACTGATGTGCTTAGGCTGCTTTACAGCCAGTGGAGGCTTCAGAGACAATTTAAGAAATAAACTAGGAGTTTACCTCTCCCCAGGGAATATATAACATGCCTAAGCTCATAAATTATGTACCTTTATTAGATAGCCTTAAGATGGCATGAATATTCTCAAAATACCTGTAAGATCCATTTCCCCCCTGAACTCTTTTTATCACCTGACAACATGAATCAGACAAAGTGAGAAACTTTGCTTAGTCCAGGGTTGTCTTAAAATATGAATGCCTTGAGATTTGCACAGCTGTTCAGCATCAGGTCCTGCTGCCCAGTACCAAAACTGTGTTTTGGGTGGAATTACGTAAATCATGGACTTCACATTTCCCAGTCAAATTGCAGTGGTTTCACACTGATCTAAAATGGAAGTTTGAAGGTCTCTGTGAAATTGGCTATTTTAAATACTTTTTCAGCCTGAAACAAAGGACTTCTCTCCAATGTTGTTTTAAACTTACATTTTTCTACAATTTGCCACAAAATTCTGAGGTTTTACTCAAAAATGTCGCATTTTAACTTAGAGTTTTCTTATGACTCATTTTTATCTGAAAGTATAAGAGATCAAACCCAGCTCTAACATGTCTAGTTTCCTCAAAAATTCATTTTCAGTAAATAAACAGGATGTTTCAATGAAAAACATGCCACTCTAATTTGTGTATCACTGAAAAATACACACATAAAGGTCCCAAAATCTTATCCTTAATGTGTGCACAAACAGGAATGATTTCCTACCAAATACTAATCCTCTAAGGGCTACTTTGAGGAACAGAGTTTCTCTTTGACCCAGCCAAATGTCCCTCAGAAGAAGAGTTGATTTAACAGAGAATGGCAAAATTCATATTCTGTCACCTTTTCATAGCTTTTTTTATATTCTCGACTGTCTAAGTATGGAACAAAGTCACTTCTAGGCTCTAGTATAAAAATACCTCCTTTACTGGGACAGGCTGTGACTTGGCTGCAGGAAAGGTGCAATAATTTCTCCTTGCACACACTCTTTACAAGCTCTGATACCTCAGATTCTCCTGTTTCCTTGTTTCCTCTTCTATCTTCCTACTCTCAGGAGCCTAATGCCCAGCCGCTCTTTCCTGGAAAATAACAAGAGTCATACTCTCCATGGATACAAAGCTCTCCTTTCTGGTAATTAAACAATATTTTCAATTTAATGGAATGTGAAAGATGGATTAAAACTGACTGTAGAAGGATATAAAAGTGCACACACTACTCAGAAATTTTGAAAAGCATAGTTCTATATAAGAAAGGTTTATATTCCCTTAGATGAAGTTTATTCTTTCCTTCTGTATTTGTACAGCAGCTGTCATCTCACAATATTGGGGTTTAAGACTCACTATTGGTCATCATCTCCTACAGAGCTGTTAAGCCCAAGAAAATGCCTTTTTGTGTCAAGAATAACTTTTGTCTGGAGTGTTTCCTGGGTAGTTGATGGGAGGATTTTTTCTAGGAAAATGTCAGTGAAATATCAAACATGCTGCTCACTTTGGTTGTTATCATTTCATTGTTACTGGTTTTTTATTTCCCCAGGAAGTTTCCCATTTTCAGGACTTTTTCTCCTTCCCTCCTCCTCCCACAAATTTTCATCTGGTTTTGCATCATGCCACTTTCCAGTCATGGTTTACATAACACATTCCTACTCTGCTGTGCTTCTAAGCCTCAAACTAAAGTAATTTTTAATTTTAACCATGCAACTGAATTTAGTTCTGCTGAAGGTCCTTAGTTTAAGTCAAATGGAAGTGGGTTATTTTGACTTTCTTGCAAGACAGCTGCAAATGACATCAAGAACTGCCATTCAGCAGCTGCATCTGAAAAAGGAAAGAAAAATATGGAATTATGAATTAAATTGCCAGAGACCAGGGAGAGAGGAGGCATGGATGATAGAGAGTTCCCAATTTGTTAAAATCACAAGAGAGGATAGGAAATGTTCTGGGCAGCTGCTTTAAAGTGAGACACTAACCTACAGGAGCAGCTTAAAAATTGTGCAGATTTTTTAATTCTAGTTCCTCTTGTCCTTAGCATTCTAGTTCCTCTTACTTGCCTTTTGAGTAGCTAAATATAGATTCTAGTTCCAGGTTTTGGAGAGAGAAAGAAATCAGACTCTTGGCTGGTCACACTACTACAGAGGCTGGGATTCAAGAAAAAATATTAAATCTTGTGTCAAATCATGTGGGTATTGACTCAAGTACAGGTTAAACGGTGCCCTGAGCAACCTGATCTGGTGGGTGATAGAGTTGTTCCTGACCATGGTTGGGGAAGTTTGGATCTACATGACTGATGTCCCAGTCTGTGTTTCTGTGATTCCATGACTCACTGGAAGTGCAGCCAGGCAGAGCTCTGAAAGAGCTACACTATAACAGCAATTAAGCAAAGAAAATTATTCTATTATTCATGTTTTCTAACCTGAAAAGGAGTAGAGGAAGCCCCAGAGCTTCACCCCTTAAAAATTACTTGCTCTTTAAGGTGTCCTCTCTTTCTCAATCTTGCATCTCCCCTCTTTTGACTCCTCCTTTCTTAATTTCCTTATTTCTTCCTCTTTCTCAAGTTCAAACGTGATGCTTTCCCTGCACTCCTGGTACCCAAGGTCCCATCCCAGAGAGCCAAGGACAACTCCTGCTGCCATCACCAGACATTCCCAACTGCTCTGGTAGAGTTGTGGCTGTGCCCTTAACCTCCCTCTCCACGTAATAAAATTTAATGACCTTTTGAGTTTACTTTGACAAACAAAGGATCCTCATCATTAGGTAGATATTTTCCAAATATTGGCTTTGCCCTATTGACAGCTTTATCTGTGTTTGGCAGGCCTGTAATTACACAAGAAATTAATATAGGCTCTGTTTTTAAGGTTATACATTGAACATTTACCTAGGAGCTGGAGAGTGGTACTCCAATGAATTGCATGGAACCAATAACCAATAACCAATAACCAAATATGTCTCCTTGCCATGTCAAATATTTTAAAATTCTTGATCATTAATTTTTTTAAAGAGTGCCCATTCAAAAAATCTTTTTCTTTAATCCTTGCCTCTGTGTTTCCTATTCAACATTTTTAATGGCCTTTTTCTAATACCACATTCACCTCAAGTGACATTAAGCTGATGTAATAGAACCATTTTAATCAGCAACAATCAATTTTATTACTATGAAAACCTTAGGGACAGAACATTAAATACATACCATGTAATTAGTTTTGATAAAACAAGCCTTCATTTTAGCAAATCAAATATAATGAAAAGGAAATTTAACAACTATAAAAATCTATGGCATAAAGTAGGAGTGCACATGCATTCTATATGCACAGCAGTATAGCAGCATATTTCCTTTCATCCACACACATAATCCATGTGAGGGCAAAGATGAATTCTGGAAGTCTTTGGAAATTAAGAAATGCCCCAAATGTTCTTTTATTGATAATATCTACTTTAATTGCTTTCTTTTAAGCTACATCTGTGGTTGAATCTTAGAAGAGAGTTCAGCCTGCCAGGAGGCTGCAAAAGCACTTATTGAATGCACTTATTGATGCAATGAAACCAAGAGGAGAAGCAGCACTGAGGCAAGCAGAGCAAATATCCACTACTTAGCTAGTGATAAAACCAGAGTTTCTACCTCTTTATTTATTCACAGGGTAATTAATATCTGACATGGTTCTGCATCCTCTGTGCCACTAAGGCTGGAAGTGTTTACAAACAGCTGTGTCAGGAGAGCAGGCTGGCACATAGCAGCCTCCCCTGTAGGCACAGACCAATATTTCTCCAGCAACCAGGAATTCCAGCTGAGGTCACTAGCAGCATGAAGGCACTTTATTCTGTTTCTTACAAGGACCTTGTTCTTGTGCAGCTCATGCTATTCCTCCAGCAGGAACACCTAATGGGACTGAGGGGATTTGGTGACGAATTTTTCTTTTTCATTAGCCAGGGGTTGTTTTGTTTGAAATTATTTGGAAAATATAAATAATGTTTCCACACTTAGTAATGGTCCACTGGGGGCACATTTAAGTTGCAATTCATCAGCCTGGAGTTTTACCACACAGAGTGTAACAAGAGCTACACTGAGACACCATCTTTCCAGCCAGGATTCAGCAGTCTCCTACTCCAGCCCTCTCTCCTTCATTTCTTGGCCAAATGACCTCCTGGTCCTTGGGAAAGACTCCATTCATTTTTCAGATAGCCATTAAGATTGCTTTATACTATTCCACCCCAGGGGAACTGAAGGGCTGCACCAAAATCCAGAACAACTGACAATATTTTCTTCTCAACAGAAAATTGGATTTTCTACTAAGCTTAAAATCTCTTCAAGGAAACTAGATTGCTTCAGAAAGTCTTGTGATTCTAAATCAGTTTTCCCAGAGCAGATTTCGATTCAATATTTTCAAGAGGTTCTCATCAAAAAACCCAAATCTTCAAAACAAAAAAAAAAATCCTTTCAGCTTCCCAGGAAAAGTTCTTCACTAAATTCTGTCTATAAAAATTACAAGTATTTACTACTTTCCTCAACTCTTGCAGCATGAAAACAAGGCATTTCTTAACTAGTTCTGCTGAAGCATTTTCAGGTCCTGGTTTGTCTCACTCTTCCCCATATAAATCAGGAACCACACCATAGCCAAGAGGCTGTAACTACATCTCAGGGAGCCCTTCACACTTCATCAAAAATATCCTCTGCAGAAACCAAGGAATCTGATGGAAACCCCATGGCCCAAGAACTGAGGAGATACCCCTGAGTTTGGGGAGCTGCAACCAGTGTGGAGTGGAATGAATGTGCCAGGACCAGCTCCTTTTTCAAGGCCTTTATTGAAGGTCAGCTTTGGGTGGGGAACCCAAGGGGTCATGCAGACTACTACTGTTCCTACTGGGTGATGTGAAAGAGGAGGAATTTAGCTGTGCCAGGTGACAGATCTGGGGCTTCCATCCCCACAAGAGTCCCTAGGAAAACATTTGCTGCCTCTTGGTCTAAGGCTGTCATGCTGGCCAGGTGTTGTTTAAGTCATGGCAGCAAAGCAAAGAAGCTCTGCTTGGTGATTTCATCTTCTTCACTGTTTTCTCAGCCTGGGACTACCATTTTTTAGTCTTAGATGTTATACTGGCTCGTTGTTTTTAGGGGTTTTTGCCACTGAATGCTATCCCATGAGCACTTACTCATTTTGGAGGGGGCAGTGGAGGTGGGCATGGATACAAGAGCAGGGACTGGGATGGGGAAAGGGACAAACAGCTAGGAGCATTAACAATTTACAAAGGCATAAAGCATCAACAACAAATAGTCAACACAACAACAATCATAGTCAACTGGGTAGACACCCATAACACAAACATCAACAACAACTGGGTAGACACCCTGTAGGGAAAACTTGCATCTGGGAATTTATTCCCCACAATATGGAGTTGCAGGTTTGGGAAGGACTCATGGGATGAGTGGTGTCAAGATGAGGATGGGATTTCCTGAGGCTCTGGGGCATGGCACCCAGCACATCCCCCCAGGGCAGAAGAGCTTGGTCTCCAAGTCATGGCCATGGGATGGGACTTGGGACCTTCAGAGCCAGAGGTTCCAAACAGCCTCACAGGCTGCTGGCCCAGATCCCCTCTGCTGGTGGGACAGCAATCCAAGTGGATTGGTCTCTGATGGAGAGCTGGGACTGTGAGAGCCTGACTGGCACTGGCACCAGTCCAGCCACAACTCCTGAGACACAGAGCAGCTGCTACCAGCAGCAAAACTGACAAGATCATCGATTTCTCTGAGGAGCTGCAGCATCTGGGGAGCAGATTTCATTTCGGAAACGCTGTGTGTTGATGTGTCGAAAACAGTCTTTTCTTAGCTTTTCTGGTTCATGTGAAGTAAAGAGGAAGGCTTGTTTTAAACTGAGAGGAGGAAAAAAACCCACCACAGTTTTCTGCCACCTGGGAACCCTGGGGGTTTAGCTGTCTATATTTGGCGCAGTCTATGTCTGATGAAGGAAAAGAATTGGGCTGAGATTCCTGCAGGATGAGCCTGACCCATCCCTTTGCTGTGCCTTATTATCCTTTAAACACATTTTTTGCTCACAGCCTCGTGTAGGCCGGGTCAGCTACACCAAGTGGGATGTGCAGTCATCCCCAGCCTTGTATTCTCTGAACTAATGGTGACTCATGCACAGGGACAAAATTTTCCCAAGTCATTGCAAGTCCCACAAGCCAAAAATAAATGTTTGAAAGAAACGTTTGACACTCAAAACTGAATCCTTGTTTCAAGGTGACCTTGCAGTTTTTATTAATGCTTTGATCACCTCCATGTCTATGAAATGACATGATTTGATTACCATGTGTTACATCCTCACATTTACTCATACCTCAGAGGGCCTAATTTGTGCCTCTGATGTATTTCTGAAGCAATTTCTATGGAAATATATTTTTAAATTCCTTTAAGTGTATAAATTGTATTATTAATTCAACATACTACTTTTGCTTCATTGTTCTTTTTTTTTCCCCTTTCCTAGCTGTTAGAATACGTGAGAGGAAATTTAAGCTGATGAGCCAGTAGGAATGTATCACCTCTTCATATGACTGAAAGAAACATTCTGGTTCCAATCTGGACCATGTGAAAATAGGTGCCTAAATTCCTGCAGTTTGATACTTTAAGATGAAAATCCTGGTCTTGCCAAAGTCAGTAGCAAAATTCTTACTGATTTGAATGGGGTAGAATCAAACCTAGAGAGTGACGACAAGGCACCTCTGTTCAGCACATTGGTCTCTCCTGTTATCTGTGCAACACATGGAGTTTGTTGATAACTTAATAGGAATAAAATATTCAATGACATTTTTTATGTGTGTCTACATATGCACTGCAGCTGGATGAAGAAGTCTTCATTCCAGGATCCTAACTTTTTGTCTGATCACAAATTACCAGCCAAGGCAGTGGTTTTCATCACTTCTAGTCTGTTTTTCCTAAACGTGCAATGGATCAATTTAGGAATGCAAGCTGCATTTTGTAACTAGCTCACAAATAGCCTGTTCATGTCTGCCTTGATCCAAGAAAGAACTTAAACCTCTCCCCAGAAGGGGTTACATAAGATTTAAAATATTTCCTTGCATAGTGACCTGTGTGTGCTGGCTGGACACAACTCACACATCCCAGCTTCACTAACAGACCTCACAGGACCCAAGAATGGAAAGGTTGTGCAGGGAAGAGTGGTAACCTGTCTCTATCAATGGACTGCAGCAGATATATAGGGCAGGGTTCTAAAACAGAGCATTGAAACACTTCAAGAACACTCCCCTGATCACCAGCAGCCTGAGGCTCAGACTTCCAGCAGCAGAGGGGTTGAGGTGCTTTGCTGGTGTTTATTAAATCTGCTGCATTTCTTCTCCATTAACTTGCCCAGTCTCCCCATAATCTCATATGAACTCCCAGCAACCAGAACATCCTGCATTGAGTTCCTCAGCTTCATGACACATTACAGAAGACACTGATTTTTGCTACACCCACCACCCAAACAAGATGTGAACAGACAAGGCCTTAAAAAATCTTAGGAAATATTTCAGACTCTTGAATAGAAAAGGTTATTGTTTCTTTGCCAGAGCAGTAGAAATAACATGCTGTCAAAGGTGAGGGATGCTGCATGATCCCAACTTTGTCACTGCCAATGGGTAGATCTGTGCTCTTGCATTTTCCTTATGCATTCTCCATGTTACAAGTAAATTTCAGAAAGGACATAGCACCATTTGTTGTACAAACACTCATGGATAATTATTTACTGTATATTTCTGCTTTCTGCAGAAATTATGGAGGGATAAAATCTCACTTTCTCATCTGTTCACAAACAAACCAATAAGCAAGGCTGCAATTTCAGCCACTAGAAAATCAATCACTGACATTTCAGTTGGTTTAGCTCATTTGGAAGGACATACATGGATATATTTGTGTATTTGCCTAATTCTAATATACATTCATGTGCCTGTATGCATTCCCATGTCAAGATGCAGTAATTAGATCTATGAAATACAAACAGCCAGGGTTTTATGGTGTTCTTCCTCCCTTCCTCCCCAACACTCCTACACTAGTAACTAGAAATAAATACACAGCAACATGAGAAAATGGGGGAAGGGAAGGCTTTAAAAATGATCTACTGGTTTCTGCATGGAGGGGCTGGTTAGGGTAGTACCAAACCCTCTCAGGGAAAACTTGCTAAGTGGATTTACTGTACCAAGGTCACCCAACAGGCTACACTTAATTACCAGTACATGATGTGACATGTCACAGCACAGCTCTGGTGGCACTCTAACATACATCTGTCTCCAGCCAGCACCACCCTAAAAGAGCAGTTTTCACAGTAGAGGTTACCTCCCTCTGGGAACAGGATTCAAAGGAACAATGGTTTTGGCTTCATCCTGGGTGAAATAGCAAAGGGAAAGCCTAATACCTACATGGCACCTTTATTATGTGGGATTTAGCTAGGACTTAAGAATTATGATGAGCTAAACACTTTTGATAGCTGAAGCGCTTAGGCTTTCAAATTAGCCATGTTTGTTTTAGAAAGATCTTCAAATAAAACTGGGATGAATTACCTTCTCCTGATCAGAATCCAGTGTCATTCATTTTCCCTTAAAACAAAGAGAATCAGCAGGATTGGAGGGAACTGCTGTAAGCATGTCCAAAACCCAGGTGTTCCTGCTTGTGTGTGTGTATTTTTATTAGTAGACAAAGGAATTATTATTGGAAAACAGCTCTTGCTTTTTAAAGGCAATCTGGCATGTGAACCCTTCCACCAGGAGTCAATATTCAAATGCTGATACAGATTTTATTTAAGGTACAAGCCAGATCAAAGCAATGCTTGCAAAACTCGACTCCACTTTTTGGCAAAGGTGCTGATGGTGGAGAGGGATTAAAAATAAGTAGGGCATAATAATTCCAGCATGAAACTCCACTTCTTAAGGGTAATGCACCAACCCACACAGATGATTGCTGAAATGCTGAAACCACCTAGACTGGCAGGGCTGACAGGGGAAAGGGAGTCCATCACACTGAGACTGCAAACAGGGTCAGGTAGCACAGGGATCTGCAGGCTGGGGCAGGAAAGGTAAGAGGATAGCAGAAGATCAGATATCAGGGACTTGATAGCTGGCCTGCTGCCAGCAGACAGGTCAGAAACAGAAAAGGACACAGCAAAGGAGAAGAGGAAAGGCATTGTCCAGAAGGAAAATGCATTACTTGGGTCCTTTCTGTTCTCTGGAGGCTGTCATTCAAACTGCTTCAATACCTGCAGAATGCAAAAGAGAAAGTGCCACCAGTGTTTCGGTTGTTGGTTGGTCTAGCCACAGTTATGGCTCCCTTTCTTGATAATTAATAAGTCTGGTCTGAATCCCCAGTGCTTTTAACACCACAGACCTGATATGGTTGGACTGGTTCTCTCTTGAAGGTTCTCTTCCAGCCTTGACGATTCTGTGATTCTGTGATAACTGCACACAAATTGTATCAAAGAAAAAATACAGCATCCACTTTCATTAGAACATTTTGAATCCAAACAGATTCCAAATTCTCAGTCAAAAGATGGAATCTGAAGATGCTCCCCCCGGTAAAAGTATCCTGTACAGATCTTCTCCTGTTGCAGCCTCAGAGGTGCAAGAATGAGTCAGATTTTCAGGAAGAGATGTCTTTTAAAAATAAAATTAAATAAATAAGTCTCACACACAAAGGCGCAGCTGGAAAAGGCCCTGAGGCTCATCTTCAGGTCTGAGGCAGAAGCAAAAAACTTCAGGCTAAGAAGATTCTGAGACAAATGTCCCAATATTCACTTAATTGTAGGTATTGCCTTGCCACCCACTTTTTGATAAATGCACAACAGTACTCAAAGCTGCCTGAATTACAAGTTGTATTAAAAGGTGGAAGGTGAGAGAAATTTAGAGTACTAAAAAAAATACATCTCAGTCATATTAAGCAATCCTCCTTTTGAGTTGGAGGTTCTTACACCAAAGTGTCCCCAGCAGCTCTTACAGGGAGTAAGAATTGGGCCCATTGCCTTTTAAACAAGGTGTCAGGAAATAAATGTGCATTGCACCTTTTATGTTTCTCCTCTCATTGTTCATATAATAATGAGCAGATGCTGTCACAGGACCCAGAAGATTACATTTCCCATCTGTTATAGAGAGCACAGAGCAATGGTTCTACATTACCACGTAGGGTTCAGGACCTGTGTTCACAAAAGTCTATTCCAAATGCACACTGACAGGAGATTCCAATTAAGCAGCAGAGGAAAGGGGGGGAAAAGCTGGAAAAAAGACTGCAAAAGTTTGGCTTTGAGTCTTAATTTCCTGGAAAACTGCAATGCTTTAGGCTGGTTCTTCTCCAGGTGAAAATACAGAGCTCTCTGCACAGTAAGAAAAGCATGAAGAGTAAAGTGGACACGTGGCCATGCACTATTGTCCAAGAAGAATTGAAATCAGCCTCTCGTGTGACTTTGCACAGAAAAGTCAATGAAACTTACTGACTGATTTAGTTCACCCAAACAGGAAGGTCAGGGACTCTGCTCAGGGATGGCTGAGTTTGGATCACACCTGGTAAACAGGAAGGGCAGGGACCAGTGTGACAAACCCAGACTGGGCATGCTGGAAACCAGAGAGCAGAATAGCAACAGGATGGGTCTGTCCTGCTGTGCAGGATCCCTCACCCACGAGTCCCAGGAGGACAGGTGACCTGAGCAGCAGGAACTCTAACACACAGCCCATGATATCCATCTCCTCCTTTAGCCTCTGGGCCACCTTGACAAGGCTGACCCTTTGTCCTGCTCTTGAAAAGAAACTGTCTCAGGAAGAGCCTCTGACATTAGCTCTGTGCCAACTTTACTCACAAACACCAGCCAAAGATCAAAACCTCCCTTTTTATTCCCTTTTTTCATGCATCTTCTCCTTTTCACTTTTAATGTGTTTTCTAGCTTTTCTTTTATGTTCTGTTTAGCAAATAAAATAAAAAGTATCTAATTTAGATGGCCACTACTGATCATTCTCCAAAGCTACTGTGAGTTTGTGAGATGCAGGTAACATCTGGACACAGAACATGAAGACATGGTTTAATGGTGGACATGGTTGTGGTGCTGGGTTGATACTTGGACTTGGTTATCTTAAAGGTCTTTTCTAGCCTTAATAATTTTAGGATTCTGTGATCTTTTGTATTCTATATTGCAAATACATTTGATTTTATCCTTTCCTCTGCCTTTAAGAAAAAGTCTGAAGGTGACTTTTTTTTGAGCCAGAACCCAGCAAGGTGAAGTTTTTGCTCTCAAATCCACACCTGATGTAGGTGTTTGATATGGCACAAGTGGCAGAATTTACATTCTGAGACTCTGAGTCCTTTCCATACCTTCAAACCAAGCATGTGCAAGTGCACCTCTGAGTGAACTGAGGCTGAGACTGAAAGCCCTGTTTGTCAAATAACCAGCTGCTACTGCCACCACTTTGTGTCTAAGCAGGAGCAGCTACAGCTCTAGGTGCCTGTCTGTGCAAGGGCATCATTTGTCAGAGACCACGAAAACTCCAGGGCAGCAAAAGCCTTGTCCCCAGGGCAGTGCAGGACTCAGAAGCTCCAGATCCCAATCCTGCTCAGCAAACACAAACTCTGCAGCTGGTTGACTGTGGCCCAGCAGAGCAGTGCTGTAAGTACTGCAGAAATGGCTGTGAATTTCAGAGATTCATGGCAGAAATGAGCACCATGACCAGCATCAGTCTGGGCACTCACCAGCCTCCCAGCCCATTTTACAGACTGGGAAGGGCACAGGGGGCTTGGAGGTTTGCTTGCAACCCTCTGCAAAACATGCCTCAAGCATCCCAGGGCTGCTGAGAGGAGCAGTGTAATAATAGTGTTGGTATTTACTCCCCTGCCATTGTGTGATGCACAGAGTCTGAACATCAAAAAGAGAAGAGGTCATAGCCTTTAAATCATCCTCCCTAAAGCCTCACTTGATGGGCAATCAACAGCAGTGCTTCTGAAGAGAGTTACACCACCAGAGAATTATGAAGCCAGGCAGCTGCTGTTCCAGACACAAACACTGCAGATGAGCAGGCTCTGTGCTTCACCCTGTGCCAGTCAGGGGAGGGACCTTGCAAGGGAGGCTTGCAGGATTTAAAACTTTAAACTGCTACTTGATCGTGCACCCCATCTGCATACAAATCTGCTCTGGGCTTCAAAGCAAGGGCTACACACAGCCTGACTACACAATCAGGCTTTGTACACAAAGGGTGAGTTAAAAATTAACTATGCTGGAAGGAAGGAAAGAAAGGGGCTCACCTGGCCAAGCTGTGAGCACAGGAGTGAAACACTCACAAGTAAACTTATGACACATAATGTGGTCACATATGTTCACTAGCCAGAGCAGCCCCCTGCCCTCCTAGAGCAGGAGAACAGATGTCTCTGAAATGAAATCACCTAAGTGACCTGTATTTTTTGGGCATCACCTTTTTTCTCTTGCTGCCAGATTTGAATCCAATTTGCCAGGATAATATCCCCTGCATGGATTGTGACTTTCAAAGTTGAAGCACTTGTCTCTTAGCAACTGGAGAGGGTTGAAGGATCTTTTTTTTTTTTTCCTTCCCCTTGATACCCACTGAGATATGTCAATTATTTAAATCTCCCCAAGTAAAGATAAAGGACCAGATGTCCCCATCCCAACCACATAGTGCAAAGAAGAGAACTCCACGGAGGGGTTGACAAAACACCATCAACTAGAAAAGAGGAACAATCCAGTCTGTATCCTCCTGCCTGGTGACAGAGTCCAGGGCAAGTGATAGCCACAGGTTCTTGGTGTTTTGTGAGAATGACAGTGCCAGGAGAGAAGGGACAAGCCATGAGGCTCACACTCCCTCTAAATCTGATGGAGATGGTCTGGGCACTTAAGCACAGAGGTCCTGGTTTTTGGAGATGTCCCTCAGGAGACAGCTCAAGGCTGGCAGGAGCAGCACTTTGGTGAGGACATGGGCACTGGGAAGTGAGAGGAGAGTGTCCTATATGGAGTGCCACACTGTACTCCCTGGGGAGTATTATGTATCAATAGTTATATATTCATTGATATCAACCAGCAGCTTCATGAAGTGTGAAAAAACTGACCTCCTCCTATGAGGCTGAAAAGTCATGAGGTTCAGAAAAGACCCCCTTGTGTCCTAAGCAGCTTTTCAAAGGACAGTTCAGGTGCAGCTGGACCCAGACTTAGTCCTAGACTTGGTCAATAGTTAAGGACTAAGGGATGATATGTGCACAATCAATCCTTTATATCATTTAGCTAAGATTTCAAAGTTTATCATGCCAGCAATCACTTACCAAGCATCTGCTGTGGCAAGAAACCTCTCATCAAGGAGTAACTTCGAGAGGTGTCCCCTTGAGATCTGGTGTGCAGCCTACTGCTGTGCAGGACAGCTCAAGAGGCCCTGGGCTGTCATCCAGCTATGGAGGAAGATGATTGACTTACAGAGAAATTGGCAAACAGCAAGACATGTGGTTCACCATTCCAGCCATCCTTGGTTACCACATTGCCATCTGTAAATAAGTTTGTTGCATCACTTAATTAGTGGCTTGGTTGTTTTTTTGTTTTTTTGGTTTTTTGGTTTTTTTGCTTTTACTCAGAGTCAGGATTAAAAACACAAAGGAGATTAATTTCTTGTGTTCGGACTTGGTTGTTTATTAAATCTTATCTAAAGTACAGAGAGTTTTGCAACACTTCTAGCTACCAGCTAAAAGCAAGCAAAATGGAGAAGAATTTATTTAGTTACAAGGTTTTTAAAAGCTCAATAGTTCAATAAAGAGATAACACCTATATTATTTACACTTATATATACTTACATATATTTATATTTATTTTGACCTAATAACTAAACACTTGTGACTCACAGTGCAGCATTAACTATCCAACCAAAAACTACTACCTGAAAGCATGAAGAAGAAGGAAGAAGAAGACAGAGACAATGCTCAAGAACCTCCAAATTGTCTCATACCTAATACTAAGTCTAAAAATCTTAAATTCAAAACTTTTCACTCTGTGAAATGACACACTTCTAGTCAAACTACACACCAGTGATTTTAACTCTATCACTCAAATTTGGAAATTTTCTCCAAGACCTCAAGTCAAAAGCAGTGTTCTCCTGGGGGTCAGTGTCAGAAAGTACAGAAAGTTCAAAACTTTTTTCAGTCTTCTGGGTTCCAACAGCCATCCATCCCCCCCTGAGGCCCAGAGTAAGCAGCAGTCACAGCCCCACTGCTGGTTTGGCACATGGAGAGGCAGCTGGGAAGGTCAGAGGAGCTGAGAGCTCTGCAGAGCCAGCAAGGCAGGAGCACCCAGCAGCAGGGGGATCCAGCCCTGGCAGTGCTCTCAGCAGCAGGCACAGCCCAGAGACTGGACATGGTGAGCAGAGATGGATCCTGGTGTCCAGCCACAGTCCAAGTCCAGGCAGCTGGAAAATCCAGGGGAAAACCAGGGAGTCTAATCAGGAATAAATGAACCCAGAGCCACAGGCAGGGCTGGAAGCAGGGCTCCAACATGGTCCAAAGCCCATCCACAAACAGAGGCCAAAAAGACACCTAGAAACAATCTGCAAGGCACATACAGGATGTCCAACCCTGAGAGCAGATCCCCACAGCACCAAGGAGGTAGTTGTACCTACAGCAAAGTTCTTGCTGAAGGGACAAGCTGGAGTTTAAATAGAGTCTCTGGCAGGGGCTGAGTTCCAGGTGAGGCTGAAGAGACCCATTAAGACTCATTAATGCCCTCAGAGCCCTGATAATGTGTTTGGAAGCATTGGGGCATGGACAGCAGAAATAAGTTATGGACAATATTTGAAATTTCTTCCCCCATGAACACCTCTCTGCTGAATAACACCCTGCAGCAACACTCAGGTCATATTGTTCCCTTCAGGAGAGTATCCAGCTCACACAAATCACTGAGACTGGTGTCACAGAGCATCTTCTGCCCTGAGTCATGGGACTGGAATCCATAATTGACCCCCAAAAATGACCCCAGTTTGGCCAAACCATTGGCATCCTCACCAGCCCTCACTTCAGAGGCACAGGTACCCCAAGGGAAGCTCCTTCCCTACTGAAGGTACAGTGCTAGCAGAGGTCCTCACCATCTCCCTACTCCCTTAAAGCTAAAAATCAGTGTCAACTCACAGGCTAGCATATGGTGTGTCTGACACTACAAAAACAGTTAAACTTGTCAGCATAATTTCAAGAGCTTTGCAGGGATCTCTAGTGTAAATAGGAGGGATCTCCAATGCAAGCAGGGGGAAGGTGGAACCTGTGGTGGCTGAGTCAAGCCTGGCATGAGGCAGGATTCTACTCTGAATAACAGAAAATGGAGACATTTCCTCCTGTGCCTCACCCTCAATTGTGCTTTTAAGGGATCAAGAGGGTCACATTCCTGGCTGGATTCCCAGATCTGACTCAAGTGTAGCACTGTCCCCTACACAGATTTTTAACAGAGCAAAATACACTAGAAATAATTTGTACTCTAATTAGAAACCTTGCCTGCAATTTTAATTGAAAAAAAAATCATCTCTAATAAATAGAATCTATTATATCCTCACTGCTGTGCCAAGGTGTTTATTATGCTGTATTTGAAATCTCTGTTCAACCTGTGGAAGCTTTTAACAAGAATGAAAATGCATGATACAAAAATAAATCCATGTCTAGTTGTGTCCTTCTTTACACACACACACAAGCACAGTAAAATGCAACTAACCTCAGCAACCAAACCTGACTTAATATCTTCTTGTAATAAAGAGGGTGAAAAACTAAGAAACCTTTGTTTGCATGGAAAAAAAAATATATTTTTGGATATTTCTCCCTGAAAGAAATAGACAGGCCAGAATTTTCTATTTAAGTTAGGAGATAGATATAATTCCATGGCACTGGTGGAAACTAGTCTCCTTTGCAGCATTTATGTCTGACAGTAACTCAACATGTGAGCACACATATCTGATGATGTAGTATAGCCCCAGAAGCTGCATGTGGAAAGGGGCAAGGCCAGTGTTCAAAAGTGCTTTAAAAACCCATAATGTCAAGTGACCTGCTCAGCCACATCAGACTGGAAGCACAGCAGGATGTCAACATCTCTGACCAGTGAGAAATTACTCTGCTGAATTCTCAACAAGCAGCAAATGGACAGGGCAGTCCCAGCTAAGACTTTATGGGGAGTGACAGGTTTGGCCTAATGCACCTCTGGTTATTCCTCCAGGGTCACCTCAGCCTCCAGTTAACAGCAGAGCTCTGTCAAACAGCTTGTCTCACATCTCCCAGCCCCTCTCTTCTGGCTGGGACATTTGGGATGGTCCCTCCACAGGACACAGAGCTCCCTTCCAGAGTGAGCAGAGCTGGGATGTTCTGCATGCCCTGCCCTCTGCCTGAGCACCAGCTGGGGCTGAGGAATCCCAGGAGAAGCTCTTGAGCTGCTCTTGCACGAGATGCTCATGTTCTTTATCCTTTGTTGGAGTCCTGTAGCTGTACCTGTGGGAACAACACTGCCTGGACCTGAAGAAGGGCAGGATGAAGGGTTGCTCACACCTAAAAGGTCATTCTGAACTTAAATAGATCTATTTGAGCACAAAATGTAAGTCTGGTCTACTGGAATATGTACAAATTTAGAACACAAACCAACTGTTCTCCTCTCGTGTGCACCCCATCAGAAGTAAAAAGTCAAAAGTCCCAATCATCACTTGCCCTTTTTAAAATTATTTTTTGCTCCTGTTTAAAACTGTGTAAGTTTATTATTGTGTGTGCTAGCTGCTGGAAAGGTATAGGTTTAGGATTGTAATTATTTGTGAAACTCAGAGAGTATCAGCAATCAAAAGGGTGGCATTGTTTTGAGGTTATTTTTATTATTTCCTCAAAGGAACACAGCCCACCAAATCTGCACAGTTTGCATAAATCTTGTAATCTTTTCTTACAAATGTGTTCAGAAATATTTCCCAGTGTCTGCTGAACATGGTGATAGCAAATACATGTAGGCACAGCATGTAATTTAGAGAATATTTTTGTTTTATTTATAACATGGAAGTGAACAGGACAGTCTGTTTGCAGTTGCCATGGAAATTGCTGGCATTAGCTCACTTCTTACCAAAGAGGAAGCAAAGAGCTTTTGACTTTTTTGCTATTTAACCTCTTTTAATATTAAAATCCTATATACTGCAGTAGTACAAATTTCTCCTCTTTGGAAGGTCAAGGGCATTCTAGAGCTATCATTGCTAAGCAGAAATTAGCTAATTTGAGTACTGTGCATATAGTTGGTGAAAACAATATTTCTTGAAACAGACTGAGCTCATCTGCTTAGAAGCATTTCTCTCTTTTTTTTGTTTTTTTGGTTTTTTTTGGGTTTTTTTTTGTTTGTTTGTTTGTTTTTTTTGGTTTTTTTTTTGCTTTTCTAATATTTAAGAGAAGTCTTTGGATTGCAAAAGCTACAAAAACTGGCAAAAGATGCAGAGGAAGTTAAAGCAATGCACCTCCACATAATTTTTACTAACTTCTCCCTACCTTGTTGCTTGCTAATATAATCCCAAGGGATTCTCACCATTTGTATTTCACTGATCACCCTCTCCACTCTTCAAGTTCAAATAACAAAAGTAACAAAAAATCCTTCCTCCCTTGCAGAATTACAACCTTGAAGAGGGAGAAGTAACTCTATCAAGTCTGTGGTATTTCACTTTTGCCTGTGCAGCTAATGGTAGGTAAAAAGTTCCCAGTTAATATAAAATTAGTTAACAATATAAAACCCCACTTGGATATGACAACAAAATTCATTTTCAGATTGAATAGTGAAGACCCATTCTACCTGTATCTGTACAACCATGGGGCAGCAATAATGAATCTGACAAAGCCCCAAGCTCAGTGTTGTGAAGGCTGAGTGTCCTCAGGATCCAGTGAGGGACAGAAGAGAAACATCCACCTTGTCTCAATCACTGGTATCTTATTGTTATCAAAGATTAAAAAGCCTGGAGCATCCTCTTTATCCTGTAAGTCTGACCACTGGGGGAAAATCACACACAGAAAACAAACAAACATTTATTTAATCCATAACTTGTCTTTTAAGAAAAGATTTGGTAGTTTCTGGTGGTGGAAAATCCATCAGCCCCTTGGAGACTGGAAGAGGGTTAATCCCTGTTTGGGGGAGAGAGGCCCATTTAGCCTATTTGGAGCAGGAAGGAAAGAGGTCAGCCCAGGGGAAGTAGGGAGGATAATTATTTGTGAAAACCTGCAGTTCCTCCTCTCTCTCAGTATGTCCCAGATATCAAGGATGTAAAACTTTAGAGTTCTAAGAAAAAGAAACAAGAAAGAGCAGCAACAGCTTTAATGCCAAAACCTAGTTTCCTTTTTCCAACCAATCACAAAAACTGAAAATAGTTTTAAACACAGGGGGAAAAAAGGAATATATCCATGCTAAGAAACTAAGAAGTCCTTCGCCCACGTTGGCTTTTATTAGTTAATGCACAATAACCATTCCCTGCACCTCTGTGTCCTCTAAAGCCCTGTGCCACTCATTTTTCACCAGGCAGCATGCAGTTTCCTGCAGGCTCAGGGTGTTTGCAGTAACACTGGGTGCTTCTTGGCATGTGATGCTCCCTGAGTGTGGGGGTCCAGGGAGTCCCTCTGAACCCTCTGTGGGTGAGAGAACCCCCCTGTCAGACCCCTGAAAGACCCCCGAATAGAGCCAGGGGGGTCAGAGAGCTGGGTCCTGCACCATGGGAACATCTGCCTTCTCTCAGAGAAGAAATGCAACCGTTAAGTGAATCTAGAGTGTGAATTAGATAGTTAGCATGTAGAAAAGGTAGTTTTTAGGACTGTTTATATTAGCAGCCACGAGGCCAAGATGGAGAATTTGGGGTGTGGTGTCTTCTTTCTTCTTCTTCTTCTTGTTCTCCATGTTGGTGAGGGATTCTGGGAATCACAGATTGGTTGGGGACAAAACTAGACATAGTAATAAGATATTATAGTATTGGAAAGATAGTGTAAACATAGAATACGTAGTTTAAGGTATAAAAGATAAGTCCTGCCTTTCGTGGGCAGACTTTCATCCTGGACACGGTGCTGACCAGACTGCTGCTCGCGAGCGTGAACACTGTATCGATAAGAAATAAAAAACAGACCTTGAGACCGGACAATTGTCTCCTGCAGCCTTTCTTCGGCAGCTTCAAGAATATCCTGAGCCTTGAACCACCATCCTATGTCCATCTGAGTGGTCTTGGGCACAAGAGACCCTCAGACAGTGACACCTGAGCTCTGGGGGCTCAGAGCTGCTGCCTCTGGCCACAGAGCACCTCCTGCTCCCAGCCCCAGCAGCAGCAGCTCCTGCATCCCCTTCTGGAAAACACAGGGGAGACCACTGGGCAGGGCAGGGCAGCCAGGACACCACAGACATCACTGGTACCAATCTTAGGTGAGGAAATTAAAAAGACATAGGAGAAAACAGGCTGGACTCATGCCATCCTGTTTAAGGTGAGCCACAAATAAGCTGTCATTAATGCAGGTGATGTGAGGCCAGGTGCCAAGAGCCCTTCCTAGCACCTTTCCAGGGGGCAGGCAGCACCTGCCTGTGCTTTCATCTCACTTCTCCAAGCACTCATGGGCATAAGTGTGGGTAAAAAGTGCAATTTGTCTTGAACAGGGAACTCTTCAAGTCGATATATTGCTTAACTGGCAAATAATACAGCGCCTTGGACAGAGGTGAAATGTGGAGCTCATCTCTATTACAGGAGCCTGGCAGCAGCATCCAGCACCAGCTGGAAATTGTACAGGGTCTTATCAGGCCAGGCTGTCAGGAGGCAGCCACAATAATCTAATCTTGATGTGAGAAATGCATGGCTAACTGACTCAAGGTCAGGACAGCCACGGACCACAGATATTTGTTAAAAGATAAGGGAGCCTCTGGAGTAACTTTTAAGATCTTGGTTTGCTGAGAAAGGCAAAGTATTAACAAAAAAAAAAAAAATTAAAATCTGCTCTCCAGCAAGGAAAAGTGCAGGTAGCAGTGATGGACAAAGAGCATTTCACCTCAGACAGAGCTGCCTTTCAGCACTGTTTCAGTCAGTGATCCATCTGCATCATTTGTAAGGAGCTGCCAATATTTTAATAAGAAGCTGCCACAGAATTCCCTCTCAGCTGTGATAAATCTGCAGGCTCAAGGGAAGAGTTGTTTGTGGAAGGAACAGGCAAGAAATTAGAAATCTATCCATTTGTCTTCTCTTTCCCACTGAAACGTGCAGTTCAGCAAGCCCAGCCCAGCAAAGGGGACACGACACTGTGAGATACAGCACTCCACCCACCCTGAGTGCTGGACAGCCATGAGCTCCCTCCAGATTTTCAGGCTCATTAGCACACGCTGTGCTGTGATAATGAGTGCTGTCTTGCAGCAGGGATCCCTCAGTTACAGGGTGTTTCAACAGGAGACTGGCTGAGAGAGGGGCAGAGCTGACCTGCATCCCTGAGCCCAGCTGCACTGCCAATCCCCAAGAGAACAAAGCAGAAAATCATAGGGACTGGCCCTAAGGAGACCAAGATTGTACAGGCAAGTAGGAGGAAAGGTAAGCAGGTGGCAATCAGAAATGCAGGATTCCATTTCCTGAGCAGCCTGGACTGGTGCAAGGTGTCCCTCCCCACAGAAGTGAGGCTGGAACTAAATCTTTAAGGTCCCTTCCAACCCACTCCAGGATTCTGTGGTTTGCACTAATTGTTTGCTGGCACACCCTGCACTATCCCTGCTCATCTGGGGTTTTTCCTACATAGAAATCCCACATCTCACAAGAATGAACATGCAACCTTAAAACCATCTCTGTTCTGAGTTCACAGTACAGATGTGCATCAGACATTTAAGGCTTTGGGTCATCCCACTAGCACCACCCTAAAGCAAGACCCTTGGCTTACCAACTGCTTTTGAATAAGTAGTTTGCAGAGTGGGCAAGACTTCCTTGGGTTGGAATTAAAAGTCACAATTATTTATGCTAAGGAAGACATGGGCAGAGTGGAGGAAGTCAGAGCATCTATCCAAACCCAAATATCTGGAACAGAACATAAAAGCACTTCTTGGCAGCTGGCTAAATTAAGAGGAACAAGATGGTCTCAAACAGGCCATTAGTCAGTCCTTTGCTGCTGCTGCTGACTGTCCCTGGTTGCAATGTATTACCACTATCTGCTATTATTATTGAACTTCTGCAGTCAGATGCATGCTAATATTTTATTTCTGAGGGACAATCAACTACCATAATGACAGTGCAAGACCCTGTAAAATGCACTGCTGATCAAGCTCACCAGCTGACACACAGCAGTTAGCTAATGGCTTCTTTATTTCTTCTTTCTTTTCCCTTTTTTTAAAGGAATATTGTTGGCATTTCAACCTTTTCTTCCCAAATATTCAGTAAAAATGTAGGTACATGGAACGAGTTAGTGTTTGTTGAGAAGTTTGTTACTGAACATGATTCAAGATCTTTTTTTAACTAAGTCATCCTATTTTCCCCCCTTTGAGTTTTTAATCTAACATGAGAAGTCAGGTCATTCCAATTCTTTGAATTCTTTTACTTTGGTAAAAAAAAAAAAATGTCTTTAGAGGATGTTTTTCTTTCTAGCCATACTAATGAAACACATTTGCTGGCTTCATGCCAGGGTCTGTAAACAGGTATCTGTCCTTGTTTAATTTCACAGTAAATAAGGTCTTCTATGCATTCTTACAGCTGAAGTAGTTTAAAGTAGATTTATTTCTATCTCTACTTTTTATGGTTTGGTTAATACCCATTGAAAACTATGTTGGACTGCTACAAGGTAATCAATTCCCTGGTGGAAAAGCAAGAAGGGTCACTGAATACATATTCTTAAGGAAAAATGGAATAAAAAACTATCTAGAGAGAAGTGAAAATGCATTAACTTTGTCCCCTGTCCTCAACTCTCTGACAACCCTGGGGATTCTGAGTTTGTAGGCACTGCCCTTCTCCAGCAAATGGTAGAAAAATTGAATTAGATGTATTTGCATGATGATGCTATTGAGTGGAAGAAGGAGAACCAGCAGAATATGGGAACAGCAATGAGTTCCCCTTCTCTTTCTTGGTGGAAGAACAGAGAAAAGGCTGATAGAAAAGGCCAGCATGATCTGGACCAAGGTCTGCATGGGGCAGGCATCACTTTTTATGATTCACATTCTACCACTGCAGTGCTCCATGTACTTCTCACTAAGGTAATGATGCTTTATTACTTTCCACAAAGTCCCTTTCCACTCTGTGGTCAGTTCTGTTCGGTAACTTCCATTTTTCCATTATTTCCTCCTTTCCATTTAGTTTGTAATTGCCGTTTTCTCCCTCCAAAGCCCCTGCCAGCCAACCATCATATTGGTGATTTGGGCTGAAGTGGCTCTGAGTAAGCTCTAATGACAGACCAGGGCCCTGCTGTGCTCAGCAGCCTGCAGGCAGGGGAAGAAAGAGTCCTTTGCTGCACTCTTGCAGTCCCAGCCCCTCCAGTCTGTAATGCTTTGTCTTCTGATTCTCAAAACCTCATTTAGCAGCATCCAGCCAAGGTATTGCCAAGGGCTGTATAGCCCCCATGGGCTCACACTGCTTGGTGCAGGGGCACTTCCAGAGCAATAACCACGTACCTCACTTCATTCACACTCCCTCCATCCCTTCTCTGATGGTGCATTCAGCCTCCCAGGGCTCCCTGCCACAGGCTGCCTTCTCCTGTGAAACAGCCTCCCCTCTGAAGTCTCCCAGCACTACCTTTGCTGTTTTATAACAGGCTCCTTGTTCTCCTGGCACTGTCCTGCACCTCAGGATTTCCTCCTGCCACTGGCCAAACCCCCTGCCCTAAACAAACCCACAGCTCCCCTGCAAGCCTGGCTGCTCCTCTGAGCACACAGAGACAATCCAGGGCTTTATCCTCCCCCAGCCACAGCTGGGTGCAGGGATTTTGGATTTTGTGTGTGGAGCTGAGTTCACTCGCTCCAGTCCCACAGAGTAAACGTGGCTGTGCATGGAAGAGAGGAGAACACCCCACAGACATGGGTTATGAGGACCCCTGTGTTTCATCACATCTTAGGAACACAGAATCCTAGAATGGTTTGGGTTGGGATTTACCTTAAAAAGCACCTATTTCTAGATCAAGTTGCTCCATCCAACTTGGCCTTGAACACTTTATTCCTATTATCTATCCCAAACCTCATTGAATTTAAAGCCATTCCCACTTTGCCTATCATTCTGTGCCCATGGGCATAACAATTTAAACAGTCAGATAAGAAATGATGGAAAGTCTCTTCCCAACAGCATAATGATATTCTGTTGGATATCATCTCATCAGCAGGAAGCTTATCAGTCCTGAGATAGGACAGAAGGGATGGTGACCAAAGGTGACAGGGTCTAATGGCTTCTGAGGCTGCCAGCAGTGCTGGGGACTCCAGCTCTGTGTATCAGTTTCCAGTCACTAGCATTAAACCACAGTGACCACAGAGATAAGTGCCCACACAGGATCTAAATTAAATAGGGTCAGGAAGGGCAATAGGAATACAGGGAGATAATCAATAAGCTTTGCTATCAACACAGATGGGACAGACTGGTGAATTTTTTATGAAATGGTTACTTCAATATGAAAAGGACTTTGGTTTTCCCCAGTTTTCAGCTCCCCATTTCATATCTTTATCTCCTTCTGAATAAAATGTTTTTTCCCCTATTGTCCTTATATTGCCCCTAATCATATCAAGGCAAGCAGACAGTAAAAACTTCCAACACTATTTTTAAAGGATAATTTTCAGTATTCTCCATTTCACCACTCTCTATCCAGTTGTTGTTGTAGAGTACAACACAAAGAAGTCTGTAAATACCAGTACCAGTCATATATACCAACAGCACACTTTTGAGAACATGTAGATCACCCAGCATTATTAATCTGGGGAAGAAAGCACAGAGAAATGCTTTCCAAAGGAAAAGATTGCTAAGCCTTATATTGGAATCTATATTATGAGAATTTATATAAAATATTCCTGATGGTAAAACTAACAGCCTGGAACAAATTTTTGCTGATGTTTGTATTGAAAACTGTATATTCAAATTGATGGAGAGCAGAAAAAAAAATTAAGGTTGTTCCCTAGTTTGAAAACAAGTAACTTGCTTCTAATTACATGAACAATAAAACCAAGAGAAGCCTTCCAAATGCTACAATATGCCTATGGGCAAAATTCTGGTATCTAACTAACAATGGCAGAGCTTCAGGCTGACCAAGATCAAGAACTCACTGAGAACATTGAGCCCAAAAGAGCACCCCAACCTCTTATCAAAGGAACATACTGACAGAAAAACAGAAGATCTTTCAAAAGTCATGAGATTAATGGACCTCCAGAAGGCTGCAGGTATCTAGTAAAGCAGGCAAAATCACCTGGTCAGGTTCAGCTAATTCTGACCTAAAAAAATTAGGATGAAAATGAGAATTAACTAGGAAGACAAGGCCAAAGTGGAAAAGAAAAGCATAGTTCCAGTCAGAACTGGTGATAACTTAGAATTTCCCTACTACTGGAAAATCTAATATTTCACAGTTTTTATTCAGGGTATAAATGAAAACTTGACATCTCTGTTTCCTGTAGGAAGAAAAATATTTTAGCAATTTTTTTTTCTGAAACATACTTTTCCATCTTTTTTTTTCCCTCCAAACCAGATGTAAAAGTTTGTAGCCCTGAGACCCAGGAATCTTCAAACAGCCAGAAAATTGAGAGAGAACTAAATTGTCCACTGCTATCAAGACATCTCCCACCATGAAATTAGAGAGTTTTTCTTCCAGCCCAGCCTTCAGGTCTGCAGCCTCTGGCCCCAGTGCTGCTCTGCACACTGGAATTGTTGATACTGAGTGCTCTGGAGAAATGTCCCTCTGGGTCTATGAGAAGTCCCTGCCCAAGACAACTTCACCTCTGTTTCAGTCAAGTCCACTGAAACATGAAAAGGGCAGGAAGATCACAAACAAAGTTTTTATCACAAACTTTGGTGCTGAGGAGCAAAGTGGGAGCAGTCCTGGCCAAAGTGGGAGCAGTGCCTGGGCTTGGAGCCAGCACACACGACAAGGGACAGACACACAGCCACAGCTTCTATTGCTGGCCAAGAGAGGAGCAGCTGCAGATGCTGCACTAAAGAAAGCTCGTGCTCCCCACAGCTGTCACTGCCAGCACAACCACAGCCCACATGAAAGAACTTAAATTAAATGAGCCTCAGCTGCAGAGGCCAAGAGCCCAAAGCGAATCGCCCTTGTTTCGTCACAGCCCTAAACTGGTGGGTCTTGACTTTGACTGGAGAGAAGGGACTGGTGAGAAGGTGGGAAACATTGTCCCTCCAGTGTTCTGCCCTCCAAACTCCAGCCCAAAACACTCAGTCCATGCCTCTCTCATGAGATGAGGGCCACTTGCCCCCAGGTTTCTTGCCTCACTGCTGCCTGAAAGGGGACACGTGCATCATCAGCTGCCATAGCATTGGGCTGCTCTTCTCCTTGTTGTCCCAGAAGGTGTCCCACACCAGAACCTCCAAACTACCTTCAGCTTATTTCTGAAGAGGAACATTCATCAGGACAAACACTGTATTTTCAGGAAAACCTGGCCTCTCAGTGTAAAAACAGGGGCCCTGTAGCAGATGAAGTGAAAGCCTTTCCAGAACCATTAACTACCAATCTAATAGGTTGGATTCTTTTAAAGACAGTAATAGCAAATTCCCTCCCACCTTTCTAACTAAAATTAATGTTTGAGACAAATGGTGCATTTGAAGAAAAATCTCTTTTGATTTTAGAATCCCACACATCTTTACACACAGTGTTGGGATACCCTAAAGTGTTAAATACTTCCCCACCACCCTCTTCCTTGCAGAAATATCTTTCCTCTATTCTTCCCTCCTCCTTTGACATTAATGACTATAATTGACATTATTGTGCTGGCCTAGAACTCAAGCTGTCTTGTGCTAGGTCTTAGCTTTGCCACAGATTTTTTTGTATGACCTTGGAAAAGTAATTTCATATCCATGCATCAGCTTCCACGTGGACGGATGTAAGAAGTTTTATTTTGTATAATCCTTCCCCTCTTTGGCACAGAAGATGCACAGTGCTTAAGAGAATGGGGCCCCACTCTAGGTTATCACCAATAACCATTCCTGCTAAATAAACCCTGCTGTGCACCTTTCCCACAGGCACTGCCAAAAAGCCAACACAAAACCTAGTGAGCCATAACTTGAGCCTTCTGGAGGGAGAGACAAGCATGATTTTAGGAATCAGCTTCAAAGGGTAAGTGTTGCTCTTATAAAAGAGCTCCACACTGAGTATTAGAAGCCCTAATCATAATATGCTCCAACAGATCACTGCTACAATCAGTTAAAAAACAGCACCTAAAGCAGTAAAATAGCCCAATGCTGCTGAGTGCCAGTTGGAACTCAGTGCCCAATTCCCTTCCTGCTGCTCTGGGGTGGAAGAACAGCTGATAACTTTTGGAGTTTCCATTATGCCTACTCTCCACTGCCCCTTTTTTGTGTATACTGGGCCCTTGTCAGTGATATCCATTAAACAGCACTCTCCTCAGCAAAGGCCAATAGCTGCACCTAAAATAAATTGCTCTACTAATCAGCACAAGCTGAAGTTAAAGGGCTGAGTGGCTCTGTGAATATCAAGAGTGGCATTCCATCTGTGGGATGCCATCTGTGGCTTAGGCTCAACCAGAGTGCCTATGTTTAATTAATGTGGCTGTAATTTGCTCAGATCTTAATAGATCATGGACAATTCCACTTAATCACGACACAAAATTTGGCATATTTGAGCCATCCCACATGATATTCTCTGGGCTAAGAGCTGATCTGATGCAGAGTTTGAACTAAGTCTTACCCTCCATAGAAGTTCAGGTCATTGCAGAGGTCAGGGATGTGTAAAGCAGCTCAGGAAATCTCAGATTGCTGTTGCCTGTCCTGTACCTGACCTGTAAATAAACAGAGGATTGATGTGTCTGACTTTTCCAGTGCCTTCACACTTAAAAAAGCAGAGGTCTCTCACTTGAAACATGGGAGAAAATCCTGAAAGTGAGGAAGAGCTGCCAAAGGCCAGGAGCAAAGAGAGCTCAGGGATAAACTTATTCCTTCTGGAGTAGCAAGTACAAGGTGAGAGTGGTGCTTGCAGCAGGGAAGAGGGGACCCCAGACTGAGGGAGATGGATGTGACAGAACAGAGGATACAGAGAGGATCAAAAGCAGCATGAGAATGTATGGGATACAGTGGGAAGGAAGGAAGGAAGGAAGGAAGGAAGGAAGGAAGGAAGGAAGGAAGGAAGGAAGGAAGGAAGGAAGGAAGGAAGGAAGGAAGGAAGGAAGGAAGGAAGGAAGGAAGGAAGGAAGGAAGGAAGGAAGGAAGGAAGGAAGGAAGGAAGGAAGGAAGGAAGGAAGGATATTCTTTCTCAATACTTCTTTTTTCATCAGGCATCTTCCTATACCTAATTCTTGATTATGTGTGTGGTGAGACAGTGGAACAGGTTGCTCAGGAGTTGTGTATGCCACATCCCCAGAAGTGTGAATTGCAGCAAATGGTTGCATTTCACCCTCTTAATCAATAGTGAGAAGGTTATTTATAGAGACACTGAAAGTTTGATTTCCTTAAAGAAGTTTAATGAAAGCTGAGGAAGTGCAGCAGAAAGGTGTAGGGGATGGTCAGTTCAGAACAATCTGTGGGGGCTTTTATTTTGTAGCATGAAACCCATGATGAGAAAATCAGAAATTACTGGTCAGCATTTAATCAATTTCTGACACAGAGAAAGGTGTCATGGAGGAGTTTTGATTTCAGGGTCACCCAGCCCTGATTTTCCCAGGGAAAACCCCAAAGCACTCTGGTTTGGGCACATCCTTCTCAAGCAGGAGGGTCTGCTGAAATGCACAACACCTCCAAACCCACAGGTATTACCTCCTCTCTGCTGACGTATCAGAAACCCTAAACAGCCAAAGTCAAGTAGAAAGAAGAAATAAAAAGCTGCCATTTCCCTCCAGAGGCTGCATCCAAAGCAGAGATGGTGACTGAATGCATCTGGCCAGAGGTCCTGAGCTATTGGGATATCTTCCCTCATTTTTTCCTTTAAAGCAAATTCAGGGGAAAGTCCACCCCATCTCAAATTGCCAGGACACCACTGCAGAAAGAATGCTTGACAGAGGAATGCAACATCCAGCTGAAGGCTGCCTTCAAAGACCTGGATATCTTCATGTGATATACAGATTTCTTTTCATCCAGCTGGGAAGACTACAGCATGAGGAGAGCTAGTGAGACCTAAGCCCTGCCAGAAAATAAGCACTGAACAGTCCTTTGCTGCTGCTGTTTTACAAAAATAACACCTGCCAGCAGCACGGGAGGTGTGCCATCACTTGAAGTCCAAATTCTTTCCCAAAGTGCTATTTCTGAGGTGTTTTCTCAAGTGGTGGTGTCTGTACCATGGGTGGGAGGTGATGCAGCACAGAAGAGGGATAGAGTCTCTGAAAGCTGTGCCATCTGCTGACCATGGCATCTTCAATATCACAGATCCACCAGCTCTATGTCACCAAAGGCAGAGCACAGCACAGGCTTGTAAGCAGCTCTGGAGGACAGGGAGGCACTCAGAAACACACCTCTAACTCTGCCTTCCCCAAACAACACTGAATTCATTTCTCTGGCCCCTCTACCACGTGCCCACAGACCCCCCTGCAGTACCAGCACAAGTGTTTCCCAGCAGCAGTGAATCCATCAGTCATGCCCATGCCATGTCCAGCCACTCCAGCTTGCTACAGCTGTTGGATTTGACACTTCTCAGAGCTCCTTTTCACCACTCTTTCTGGAATTTGAAGTTATTTCCCATTACTCTGAATGTGTGCCTTTCTAAATGGCAATAACACCCAGGTACAGGGGCGGTTTCATGGCACTGCTGCTGTTTGCAGTTGTTTCCAATTCAGAGCCTCATCCTCACAAGTACTCCATGTGCATGGTTCTGCACTGCACTGGGTGTAATGTGGAGTTAATCTCCCTTGCTATACCTGGCCCTTTACACAGATGCCACTGACTTTCAGTGCCTAACATTCCTGTTTTCAGCAGGTGACAGCTTGTGCTGCACTAGTGGTGCTTCACCAAACCAGGCCAGAAACTCATTCTGTAACCCTCCTTAGCAGATCATTTACAGGGCTGGCATTGGTCCTCTCCACTCCACTGAATTACAGATAATTAAAATTAGTGGCAATATGCACTCACTGCAAACTGCTTAAATTTATGCCACAAAATTCTGGATCACTGTCAGAGCTAATATGACCATTGGAAATAAATGTGACAGGACTCATCTCAGACTCTGCTGATCTTCTAGTAGGACAGTGTTATGAATCTGCAACATGTTCAGCTTAGTGTGCCACCTTTTATGGTGTATCACTTTTCTTTCTCAGTCTCCTTTCCTATGGAGTTCTGGATTTCTGTGTGCTTTATGTATTTTATTTTAGGCTTGGTAACTCTCTTTGCTTGTCAAATGCCAATTTTCACTGTTTAATGTCTTTCAGGTTATTTTGGCCCCATGGCTCAGTCATAAATACAGTGAGGATCTGAAAGACCTAATCATTATGCTAAAACAGTGAAGTAAGTCCAAGATCAGCACCAGATCTCCCATAAACTCCAATTTCTGTGATTCATTTTTGCCCTCCTGAGTTACAGGGAAAAGATAAAAACAAACCAACCAACAAAACCCAAAACCAAACAAACAAACAAACAAAAAAATCCAACACAGCTAGTGAAAACATCAAATGCTTGAGAAAAAGCTGTTATCAAAATCAGGTCACCTTCTGCCACATTCCTGTTTGCTGGCACTTGTACCTTGAAGATACAGGGTGAAATGTGGAGGGCTTTTATCCCCCAAATAACCTGCACAATAATGTTTAGCTCTACCAGGACTTTTGGTTGTTTTGGGTTTTTTTGCTTAGTGTGATTTCTTGTTCCCTGGGTGGTTTCTTTTCCCCTCCTGAATCTACACATTGTTCAGAACCACTCAGAGGTGTTTGAGGACGACTCTATTTGACCTGTTTCATCTCAAAGATCAGATCCCTGTGGCTCTGACCCTTTTGTGCATCAACATATGCTATAGAGGGCAGCAGTTTAGACAAAAATAGATGGAAAAACTACAACAGTAAACATGCATGAATATTAGCGGGGGGGGATGGAAAAATACAAGTATTTAACAACAGAATTTTAATCTCCTAATGAAACAATCAGCAGAGCAAATAGCTTCTCTCCCAGCACAGGGAGAGGCAAATGGAGAGGGAGAGCCTTGGGGTGCCACAGATAAGAAAATCACATCTGTTGGACCCTCCTGATGGTGCTGGCCACCAGCCCTTAATGATCCCTAGCAAAGCTGTGTACATGTCACTAAACCAGTGTCCACTTTACCAGCTGGAACAGTGGGCTCCAAAGTTCAAAATGAGCCAATTTAATCTGGGAGCATCAACACTAAATTGTTCATATCCAGTCATTAAAAGGATTTCAGCCTAAACAGATGGAGTGTAAAGATTTAATAAATGGTCAATATAGCACAATAGGGCTGCTGGAGTTTCTGCTGGTGGACACAAAGCCCTGGTGGTAGCTGTGCCCAAGCATGAATTTGCCATGAAGGGAGGGAGTTTTTCACTTGCTGAGAACCAGAGGTGGAGGGTGGGAAAGGGGAGCTGCGGGGTACAAGCCAAAGGGGGAGCAGTGAATGACATGTCTGTCACACTGCCTGAAAGGAGCATCCCCAAGGCAGAGGGCTCAGGGGCACACAACAAAGCTGACAAACCTGCCAGCCTGGCAGTGCTCCCGGGAATGGAAGGGACACCAGGGTAGAGGAAAGGTTAAAAAAACATCAGAGCGAGGGATGAGTTGGAAAGGATGCAGAGGGGGAAAGCAGAGACGTAAAGGCAAACCAGGACCCCAGATGATGTCTAATTTACAGCAGCCAGACAGCACCACTCCCACCCCTTTAGCAGCTGGAGCATCGGTCAGCTGAACTCTAATGGAGTCAATTTGCTGCTGGAAATAATGACTAAATTACTCCCATTTGACCAGTGAAGAGGCTGAAGTCTAAGTAGATGAACATCAGGAGGTAATTGTTAGTGCCACCGAAACTGGGGGAAAAACAAAAAACCCCCAACAACATTTTTTAAAGTTAGAGAGTCGAGGCATTACTTTACTATCTGGCCAGGATATACCACAAGAATCATCTCATCCACACATAGCCCAGGTGTGCAGACAGACTAATTCCATGACACATGACTTTTCAGATATTTTATACAGTCAAAACCCATAGAAACAGATTGGGTCAGTGTTCACTGGTCTCAAGTTTGGTAGTTCTTAGTATTTGGTCTCCTATTGGATCCAGATTTCTTCACTTCTGATGTTAATTAGATCTTCATTCATTGACTATCTCATCAGTCTTTTCTGGAGGAGATATCTCCAGCTCTGCCAGAGGCAGAGTCTGGGGCAGATGTTCATAGATAGCCACTGATGCTCCTTTATCTTTTGGGCTATTCCAGTCTGTTGGTACCTTGAGTTCATCAGACCTCCCCTGATGGAACAACACCCTGGAAAGAAATTTAAAATTATTTTTCCTGGGCCAAAGATAAACAAACCCCCTTGACAAAAGTTCCACAAAATTTTTTAAACTGTATATGGGAGCAGGCTGATGTATTGTGAGGATTCCTTTGCCTGCTAAGGGAGCACCAAGATTCAGCAGCACCAAACTTCTCTTACTGCAGAGCCCTTCTATGCAGCTAAAGTTTCTATCTCAGTTCCTGCCAAGCCCCAAGGAAAGACAGCTGGGCCAAAATGCCAGCTGATAAATGAAAGAGTTTATCTGAGGAATAAACAAGGGACAAGCCTTGCAGAGGCAGCACTTCCAACCCTGCCCTGGCCCACCCCCTGTTGACGATGGGGGGAGAGGATCAGTCACTAAAGAGAAGTAGAAATGAGCTGTTTATTTACCATTTCTGCAATGGCAATGGCAGTCACAATCTTTGCTCTCACCCCTGGCAGCTGAAACTCCTGGGGAGTTTCTAGACCAGTGGCACAACACCCCTGTAAGAACTCAGAAGAAGTGTCAGAAGATGTGTCTTATACAGCACTGCTGGAAGGTCTGAACAGCATGGGAGAACCACTTTGTTTCATGAGACACTCCTACAGAATCCTGGTCCAGATGGATTCAGTTCAGCCATTTCACCTGGCTGCCCCTGCCCACTGCAGAGTGAAGGCAAGAGCCCAGAATGGAAACTAATGAAAAGTGCAGATGAATTCTCAAGTGCTCTAAAATAAGCAGAAGTTTTGCCAAGAGGCAGATCCAGAAAACCACTTAGGCACCAAAGCCCTCAGTATTTCTCTTGCAGGCTCTGGCAGCAGGTGGGAGCATCTCCTGGCTGAGCCCCTGGGTGCTCCCCAGGGGCTGACCTGCCTCAGGCTCACAGCCTGCTCTCACCAAATGCTGAATGGCAACAGAGGCCAGCCTCCTCTTGTTTAGATGCTGCAATGCCTGGCTCTTATAAGCTCTTTCTTTTATATTTTTTAGGGGTCTTCTTTGAATCTTTTCCCAAGAGCCATCAAGATGTTTATTTCCTCATCCTATATAGGCAATTACTCTGTTACTGTTCCCAGGATAAAACCAAGAGTGAGGCCCTGGCTATACCAGCCTTGTGTGACAAGCCCTGGGGAGACCTGTCAAAGGGGAAATGAGACTGAAAGAGATGGTTGCCCACCTCACACAGCCCTCCCCACCTCACTTCAGTCCCAGTTGATGATTCATATGCTGCCTGTCACTCAGTGGGAAAGATATTGCAACACTCCATCAGCATCACCCAGCCCTGATCCACACAGACATCCCTCAGAGAGGCAAGCTGCAGAGTTAAAAGCAGCAGCAGTCGAAAGGGAGGAAGCCAAGATATTCCACAGTGAGCCTGCACCACCTGAGGATGTCTGAATATATTCCTGTGGTTATACAGCAGTTCAATAAAAGGTCCCAGTCTGTGAACCCACTTGTCTCCCTTGTTCCTGACACTTTTTCCACTCCATCTTCCCCATGCAGCTGAGTGGAGGATCCTTGCAGCCCCCCTGTCAGTGACAAACTTTGGTACTTTACCATTTCAAGAGCAAGTGCTCATTTTATTTCTTACAGGAGCTCAGTAGCCCTAGGCCTCCCTAGTGATTTGGCAGGTTTGAACTATTTTTAAAGGAGTCAGAGTTCCAGCAATTCCCCACTCCTGAAGATGATGAGGAGCAAATCCTTGCACCTTGCAGGGCTGTACACACAGAAATGTCATGCTACAGACCCCGTTCACTGAGTGCCTATCAGTGCTTGGACTGGCTCCTTCAGATTAACAAAGCTTGGCCTTGAGAAGGAAGGACCTCTCTCAGCCTATTACACACTCTTAGTGCAGTTGCATTTTCAAAGCACAGTTCAGCTGGCAGCTGAAATGATCCCTCCAGCTCCACCACGAGCCAGGACCAGAGCAGCAGCAGGAGACAGTGACAGTGACCCCAACAGTGACAGTGACCCCAGACAGTGACAGTGACCCCAACAGTGACAGTGACCACAGTGACAGTGACCCCAGACAGTGACAGTGACCCCAACAGTGACAGTGACCACAGTGACCTCATCCCCAGTGCTGCCCTGCCATTCCAGCCCCAAGCCCCTTGGCTGCAGAGCCATCACTGGCTCACAGGCTCAGCCCCAGGACCCAGGGACACTATGGCTCAGAGAGGGATTCTCATTCAGCATTCAGATCTGTCTTCGTCATCTTTTGGCACCGGGGTGATGTGTGAGTCATGCTTTAAACAGATGAGGGATCCAGATAAGGTGCTCTGCACATTATTCATGGCAGAGCTGCAGGTAGGGGATGAGCAGAGCTGTTTTTGGTCATCTCCCTAACTGGGATGATCTTTCCCTGCTCATGGACCAGCCTCCTGCCCTGCAGCATTAGTATGCATGTCCCAATGACTCCCAGGGTGAGTCACCAAGTGTAACACATCACACTGCAACCAAAGCTTTAATAAACAGGGCTCTGGCTTTTTCAGCTTTATCTCTATTTCCATAATAAAAGCTTTCTGTTATTATCTGTGCACGTACTTGTCAAATCAGAATATTCACAGGGATATTTTGAATTCCCAGTCACTCAATAACTTATAAGGAATGCAGAGCAGACACGAAAGCCAGGACACCTGGGGTCCTGAGTCTTGGAGCACAAGCACAGCAACGTAACTCCGAGTGAATGTACTGCATATCTGCCCAGAAAGATTTTCCAGCCTGCTTCAGACTTATCCCTGCTGAGATTAAACCCTCCCAGCACTGGGCAGCTCTGCACTTGCACTGCACAAGGGTCAGTGGTACTTGGCACCTAATTTGCCAGCCAGGGTAACTGGTATTCCCCAAGATCATCTGTCAGGTCAGACCCAAAGAAGGAGGAACAGCACCTTCTCAAAGAGAAAAAAAATCCAGCTGAGCTTTGTAGGAAAGGTGTCTTGAGGACATCTGTTTGTATTCCCCAAGGGCTGTGCCACCTTTCTCACTGAGCAAGAACCACAACATCCCAACTTCCCACCCTGCTGCTGATCTAGGTGCTGTGACACTGCTTCCAGTGCCAGTCCAGGGTGACAGCCCCCAAAGCTGTGACTTTCTGCAGTCTCCTCACGTCTCCAAATGTTCATTCAGAGTGGCCTGGCTGACCTTGGCATGGAGACAGACAAAAATCAATACTTGACCTATCTTGTGGTGGCATGCCTGACATATTTCTCTTCAAGACTTCTATCATATTTTGTTTACCTCCAACGAACTAATGTTTTCCAGATTTTCTAATCAATATTAGCCAGGACTTGAAAAAGGTGCTGAGCAAGATTATTCAAAAATGATCCAAATGAATCAATGAAGACAGCTAGACTACAAAGTTATTACTGTCATTGTCTTGGAGAGACAGTGGGGGATGCTGGCCCAGGCTGAGGTTTTGGGAGTTTGTTGCGTGACTGTTCAACAAAAGTCCTCAGGGCTGGGCTTTAGTGATATCTCCATAAATTCCTAGTGCTCACAGTCATGGAATAGATAAGGTAGGCAGTGGAGATCCAGGAGATTCACATTTAGATCTGATCTGAAAATTGATTTCAGGAAGTGCTGGAAGAATGAAGGGGTGAAGGGTCTGGAAGGGCTGATGCTGGGATCTGTTCCAGAAACCCAGAGAGCAGAAATGAGGATGAGAAGAAATTAGGACAGGAGGACATGGACAATTCAGGGTGAAGTCCAGTCTAGAGAGGGTCAGAGGATCCAGAATGGAGGCACATCCCAAGGGGCTTCTTCACTGGTCCCTCAAATTAAACAATTGCATTAATTGCCTCCTGGCAACAAGCTGTCACTGGAGGCTGCAGCTGTGCCCTTAGAGCCTTGGCAGCCTGGTCCTGCCCCTGCTGTAGCCTTAGGAGAGCTGCAGGGTGCCCTGCAGGGAACAGTGGGGTGGCATGAGGGCAGTGGGGTCCTGAAAATTCCAGGGTTCTGCAGGTCCCACAGCTGCTGCAGGGCAGAGGGTTTCTGCACTGACAGGTGTGGACACTGCTGAAGGCTCAAGGAAAAATCCAACCCGGATTTTTCCCAGGCTGTTGGCTTTCTCAGCTCCAGCTCAGATCTTTCCCAGGCTGGGGACTTTTCTCAGAGATAAACAAGAAAAGGAAGAATGAATAACATAGATTAACACCTGTTGTTGATCACAGAGCCATGCATGTGCTACATGATGCTTTGCACAAAGCATGTTTTCAAAGAGGTGTTGCCTTCTTGGACCAATGAGCCTTTTCTATTCTGTATTGCACGATCTACCCTATGTAAGTGTGGTGGCCTTTCAATGAACCACTGCTTCTACTGCTTTGGAAGAGGTTGTTTGTGCCTGTGTGTGTGTATTGCTGTATTATTTGCTGTTCCTAATCAGATAGTGACAGGGAGTGTAACTACATGAGCTCACTCAGAGGGAGCAGGGTACAGGGCTACATCCAAACCATTTCACTGATCACAAATCATTTCTGTGCCAGCTCCTCTGCCCCCAGCCCTGCTCTTTCTGCCATAATCCCACATATCAGCCCAACTGTGAAACTCTGCCTTTAAACTGGGTAGTTTTTCCCCTCCACAGTCAAAACTGCTGCAGCTAAACCTCAAGAGGGTAAATCTCCCCAAGAAGCACAGAGCCTAAGCTCAGCCAGCCTAAGCCCAGCCTAGCCCTGTTAAAGCCCAGCCTGACCCACCCCACAGCATCCTGTCACTGCACAGGAGCACACAGCCATCAGATTCTCACTCTAGGTGTCACAGCCATTTCCTTCTGTCTCCTGCCATCAAGCAGAGTTCTGTCCCTGTGAGTCACTAAAGATTTTGTTGAATTATGTTTTCTGCCCAAGGGGATTTGTTTTCTGCCTGGACTTTAAAATTGCCCTGGGTAAGGCCCCTGGTGATGTGACCCAAAGCTCCCTGTGACTGCACTGGATGTGCTCTTCCTTCTCCCTTGCACAAGGTGAGCAACAAGGATATCTCACTCTGTTTGGATGATGAAGGCTCTGGCAACAGCAAATTATCCTTTCAGGCATCCTAAATCTGGGGAGCTAAAACTACATGAGGTAGTGAGCATTTCAGGCTCAGGCCTCACTCTCCATCAAATCCTGGTACAAGTTCTGCTAAGTCCAGGCTTTGGGAAGAGATTTAGGAATGAGCTGCCCCTCATGGGCACATGCAGGGAGAGGCTGGGTAGATCAGGACATGAATTCAGAGACAAGGTAACTACAGGGACTGCCTGTAGGGAACAGCCCCTGAAACAATACTGGGATTTACATTCGAACAGAAATAGCTGATTGCCTCTGAGGGCCTTTCTGACACTCGTGGAGTGCTGGCAATCAAGAGATCAGGATGTGAGAGCAAACAATGGCACTGGTTTGTTGGACAATGCAGATAAAACCTCTGGGAGTAGGCTTAGCTGTGGAAAATGCTTCTCAGGAAAGAAAGGGAGTGGAGGACTTGGCTTCTCCTTTGGCAAGATATCTATAAAAGGATGAAAATAGACCATGGCTGTCCCCCCTGCCTTGGTCAAAATCGTGCCCTGACCAGGCTGATCCACAAGAAATAGCAATATCTATATTTCCTTCTGCTGTACCAATGGGAAAGTCCTTCACCTTTTTTGGATTCAGCTTGGGAATCTGCACAAGGCACTGTGACACACTGACAAGACACTCCCAAAGAGTCTTTTTATGTCCCTACTAATTACCTATATTTTTAATTGCAGAAGGGAAATTTTGAAAGCCACACAAAGAGCAAAATCTAAAAGCAGATTTGTTAGGTGAAATAAAAATGCCCTGAAAGTATACATTCAGGTAGGAGTAAAAATACTTCTTTGTCATTGCTTAGAGGCATACAATAAAAGTATATTTTCAGTGCCTGGCTGCCACAAATAACTGTACTACAATTAGATGTGTGTATTATAAAATTGTGTGGGTGTGGTAATTATCACCCTTTGCAGCAGGATATATTTATACAGATCTTAAATTACAGCAGAAAGAAACATCATTTGTGAAGGTTTAAAAAAAACATGTTGGGGGGGAGGATTAAACTTTCCATTTTATTTTTGGGAGGTATTCTATGAAAAAGTAGGATGCATCACATGTGTTGGGCTAGGAATGGGTAACTATGAAGTCAGAGGGAGAGGCAGCCTGTGCAGTCTGTGTTCATCACAGGAGTGTGTGTGTGTGTTTGTGTGTGCACACACCACAAGGACCATTACAGAGTCACTCTAGTGCTGCTCTCTCTAAAATTCTCCTTGCAGCAACCTGTGAGTGATGTGGCAACCCAGACCTGTTTGGGTGCACAGCCATGCAGTGCAGCTCATGCCTGCATACCTGGGATGAGAACCAGGTCTGTGCAGCAGCATCTCACCTTTTGGTAGGACTGCACCTGCAAGTGCTTCTGCAGCACATGGAAAAGTCACAGGTACAGCTGTGGAGAGCAGCTGGATCCCATTCCCACAGGATATTTTCTGCAATCTTCCTTTGTCAGTTTTAACTTTTTGGTTCTAACCTTGCATTTGGTTTCCAAATGCAGAACATCCTTGATGCTCTAATCTACTCACTATATAGCCTGAGATAAATTGTTTTCTTATGCTGTAGTTCATACAGCAGACACAGATTAATCCATCACAGCACCACCTTTGCCTCTACTGTGATTTTTGGGACATTCTTTTTATCCCAAAAGTGTTTCTATTACACGTGGATCCATCACATTTAGCTCTTATGTAAGACTGCTTAAGCACTTTCTCACAGCCTCTTAGCTTCTGCCTAAAGCCACTACAGCTCATTGCAATGAGATGGAGCTTGACTGGGAGCTTTTTATTATTTGGAATCCAATATTCCCAGCTTGCATATTGTATTTGCAGAAGCCTTGTGAAGCTTTATAAAAATTCTGTCACATATATTCTATTTTGATAGGGCTATTTTCATTGTGTTTCCAACTCTATTATTTAAAAATTGTCTAGCTTGGTCTCCCAAATACCATTTTCAGGCAATTTCTTCTCCTAATTTGATGAGCATCTCCTCTGTCCCTCTCTCACTTTCTACATAGCTCTGTTCAAATTTTCTAAGAGGTCAACTTAGAGGGCAGAACATGTTCTTTATAACTGGTGTATTCTGGGTTTTCTTGGCTGTTTAAACTAAATCAATATATTATCCTTCAGTGATGTTGTATTGACTCTCCATCTGTTGAAGGCTGTAGTTTTATTTGGTCACAGCACTGTTTGTGTGAGCTGGGGGCCAGAGGTCAGCAAGGTCATGACTTCACCACAATAGCAGGGTCTTGGTGTGCCTCATTTCCTCCCTGGCCCATCAGCTTTTCAAAGACCTGGCTGATGAAACAGGGTTGGGCTGATGAAACAGAGTTGTCTGCAAATTCAGGATGGAGCAAGACAGATCATTGACTGCTCATTGTGCTGATACCACACAGCAGGATGATGGAAGTTTTTTAGGGCGTCCTTGAACTAATTCCCAAAGTTTCTACCCTCTGCTGCAACAAGTGTCCCCTCAAGGAAAGCTTTTATGTGATACCCACAGCAATGCACTGTAACAGGATCAAGACCAGTGCACATCTGTGACAGCCCCACCATCAGCAGGAGCCAGTGCTGCACCAGTGCCTCTCTCCAAGGCTGGGAGGAGATTTACACAGCAGGCAGGGATGTTTGTGCTTTCAGCCTTGCTCAGGCCACAGGTCCTGTGTGACCTGGGACAGACCTGCTGAGGAGGTTTCAGATGATGGGGCGGGCTGCAGGTACCATCTAGAGCAGTAAATCAGTGTTTCCAGACACGTTTCTGACCAGAAATTTGTCAAGGCAGCTTTTTCAGCTTGCACAGAAAAGATTTTCCTACCTACCCTCAGTGAACACCTGGTTTCTTACAGAGGCACTGACCAGGCTGGCAGGAGCCAGGTCAGCACTGTCCACACAGCTCTGCTCAGATCCAGCGAGCCTACAGACTCTTTTTTGTGAAATATATATTGGAAGAAGCAGTAGTGCTGTGAAAAGAGTGTGAATGCTGAAGACATAAGGAAGGAAAAGAAACCAAACAATATCATCAGCCCATTCAGTTTGCACAATAACAGCTACAGCAATAAAGTCTGGCCTACAAACTGGTGCTGCAGTGAAGCATCACTTCCAAATCTATCAGAAAAGTTGCACTGTTGATCAGACTTGAAGGTTTTAGAATGAACAGACAGAAGAATATCCCAACATGAAAACACCAGGGACTCCTGAGACCTGTGGAAAGGGCCAGAACTAGAGTTTCTGAGTTTGCTCACCAGCCATAGCATATCCTCATATATCAGTGTACAGATAACCTGCAGACTGGCAGAAACAGATAAACAGAACTTCAAGTGAAAACTGTTAATGGCACTACCACTCATTAAAATTTTACAGCCAATGTAATTTTCTTCCCTAAAAACTTTTTTTAAAAAGTATTTTGGTAAAAAAATAGAAGCAGCAGATTCTGATAGGAACTCTACTTCCCTTTATTTCTCTTCATTTGTCTACAGTGCCAGATCCTCAAATGTGTTGTATTTCCCATAGAGCATCACTGCTCTGGGAGAGGATATGTGAGAAGATTCAAGTGTTGAAAAGGAGGGGGCACATCTGAGAAGCACAGACAGAGACTGAAGAAACACCTAAAACTCAAGCAAAGAACCACTGCCCTACTTTGGTTCCTCGACTGAACAGTTTAATAAAATACACAATTTTCTACAAAAGTGTCTACCAAAAACTGCATCCCACAGGCTGCTCCCTCACAGACACCTTCAGCCTTGCCATTTTTCTGCCTTCTCCATACAGTCCCAAAAGGATCAGCATTGATCTTTTAAGGATATAAGACCAGAAGTTCATCCAGTCTGCCTGACTGACTACTCCAAAACAAAGAGCCATGCCTGGCCAGGGTTAGCCTAAGCTATTTTTGGAGCTGCTTCTTCCTGATATGGACCATAAGCATCAGAGCATCCATTCCAGCCACAGAAAGGGGCCACAGATGGAGCAGTACAGCACACAGCACCCTGCTTGTAGAGGCATTTGGGAATCATGGAATCACTGAGGCTGGAAAACACCTCTAATATCACCAAGCCCAACTGCTATGAAGCTGGTTACCTCCCTACAGAGCAAAGGAGCTCAACACACCTCCTGGGGAATGAGCCCCCATCCCCTGCTCCACATCCAGCCTGGGTCCCTGCCTCTAGGTTTCCTGAGTTATTTCAGGGCCAAGGATGATATTTTCCTTTGTGATATGATACCAATTTGTAAGATATTTTTCTGGAATATAGTTACTTTTTCCAGTGAAGATGTTTTCCTTGTGATGTAACACAGATTTATATGATATTTTTCTGGGATATATTTACCCTTTTCACCCAGTCCAAAAAAAAAAATAAAAAAAATCTTACAGTATTAGTAATATGGTCTACAAACAACTATGGGGAAAATACAATGAACAAAATACAAATAAAACTTGAAAATGTATAGAAGTTTCATGTCAGAAGTTCTTTCTTTTTTGCTTGAACTTGAGGTTTTGATGAAAGGCAGAAATTTTCCATTTTTAACTGAAAAAAGAGCAACCACTTCAGAAAAGAACATGAGCATTCATCCAAAACCCTTGAGATTTATCATTGAAGATTTCAGCACTCTTGTTTTGGGGGTTCATTGTTTCTATGTTGATGAAAAATCTGTGCAAGAATGCTTTCCCCAGTGGGTTTTGAAATTTAAAATTAGAAGTTCCTGCTTCTTTTATTGCCTTTTTTTCCTCCTATGAGCCCTTCTCACCCAGGTTTACTATTTTTATATTGAGTCCCAGCTGCTAACTAAGCCTTGGCTTAGTGCTCTTACTGCAATGATGAGGCATTTCCATTTCTGATTTCTAGCATATGTTGCACTTAATATAACACTGCCCTTGTGCACCAGTTACCCTGGAATAATGGCTGTGCCAGCAATAGAACAGTGGTATAGTCCCCTGAGAACAACCAGGGCATGAAACCTGTGCCAATATGCAGATGTCACACAGTTAATAGAACAATGATAGATCCTTGAACTATACAGAGAGGTATTTCTGTAACGTATACAGAAATATGTTTGATACTGCAATGAAAGCTTCTTTTTATAGATTTCTCTTAAATGAACTTGGAAAAAAATATCTGCAAAAGAGCCAAGAGATAATGAGGAAAACCTGAACAATTAATTCTGGGGATGAAGCATCCACAGCCTGAGCTGATTATTTTTTGTTTCTTAGGTCTGTAGCCTGGACTAGATAATTGCAAAGACCAAGATCTTGTGCAGGATTTATAAGACTTTATCCTTTTCATGGAGGAAGAGACACTCTACTGCAAGATCTGCCTCTTGCAAGGTTTTTATAACTCCTGCTTTGAGAAACCAGGGCAAAACATCTGAAAAGAGAAAAGGAGCAATGGATTTGAAACCACTATTGGACACAATTAGCAATGATTACTTGCTGATGGCTGTGATTACTTTGCAGGATGCTGTGAGCAGTGTCACAGGAGGTTTTCTAATGGCTGTGTTGTGCAAGGTGCTGAGCTTCCTTCACTCCTGGAGATAAGAGGTGATAGCACCAGCCTCACCAGTGACCTCACTGGGCTCTGCACCAGCCAGGCCTCGTGACTCAGATAATTTCTGCTTTATTCTAGGAAAGATTTAGCTGAGCAAACATTTCCAGGGCCACAAGGTGAAGTTTGCAGCTGCAGCTGAAGCAGCTCCTTGCCCTGGGACCCAGCTCAGGCAGCCTTTGGGAAGGTGCAAACTGGAATATTTCCAGTCTTCTGGGTGGTTTGGCTAAATCTGCACACCAGACTAGCAAGCAAAACCCACCTTAAACTCCAGCTTTTGGCTGGTGCAGAAGCTTTTGAGAACCAGTGCTATCTCCCATCCACACAGAGCAGCAGAGGCAAACTCAGGGCTGGGAGCACTTGCAGAAGGAGCAGCTTTCCCTGCTGCAGGAGTAATTGTTTCTGCTTCCAACTAAGCCAGAAGTCAAAAAGAAATTCTATCCAGGAGATAAACAGTGCATTACATAAGACTTTATAAAAAGTAAATTGTCATCAGATTTATTGCAGTTAGAAAAAGGCTCTTCTGTCTGTTGGCATAAAATAAGTAGTAGGTTTTAAGAGGCTAGTGAGAATGAATGAAACAGTGTATTTGGAGTTCCATGTCCTAAGGCTTTTGGTGCAGGGACCTGTCAAGCTTTTGGAGCAGAAATGTTTCAAAATAGTTTTTTAAAAGTCATAAAATTATATAAGATACAGCTCAGAAGCATCAGGTCTTGATCAAGTTTGCTTGTATGTGTAGTATTAAAACAAAACAATCAAATCAGATTTAATATTCCACAGTGAATTCTGATCACTGGATGTTTGTTTTCCTCTCTAGGCTGGAGAAAAAGCTAAAATATCAAAGTTCTTTTCAGAATTTAAGTTCAAAGATTATTTAAACTATGAAAGATCTTATTTTAGCATCATTAGAAACAGCTTGCTGCAAGGCTGCTTGGCACCACTGCATCAGCTTATGCTCCTTGGTGCTACTACAAGAGGATGTTTGTGAGCTCATTGCTCTTATCCTTTTTGTGGGCTCATACCAAGCAAATATCTCCTATGATGCCTCTATAGGAACAAAACCCAGTCAAAGCAGAAAGACCAGTAAAGGAGCCAAATCTGGGCAGTGATTGTAGGACAGACAGACCCAATCTAATAATGTTCGAAACAAGAAGCTTCAGTTCAGCAAACCAATTATTTTTATTTGGATTTTTAAAAATGCCATTTTAGGGTTTTTTTCCCTTTTTTTTTTTTTTTTTTTTTTTTTGAGACACTGTGTGTTCAACCAAAACCAAAATGCACAAGATTTTACCTTTTGTTATGGATGGGAATATTGCATTTTATCTAAGGGTCATTTAAAAACCCACCACTGTACAAACTGATAATCTCAATTCTTTGTCCTTTAAGCTGATACTTTCCAGTAAATCACACAAAAGTCTCAATAGGCAGGAAAGACAATGACTCTTGATTGGAAAGAGAAGGAAGCCAGTCAGTAAACTCAGATCCCAATTAGTCCCAGCTGTAAGCCAAGCAAACTCCCCAGTTTAATGGTTCACAGGGGAGCACATCCATACAGTAAAACCAACAACCAAATAAATTCCACTGCCTTCCCCCAGACTCTCCTAGTCCCACAGGTCCTTCAGACAAAAGTCTATTTCCCTCCTTAGCTGTTAAAAATATTTTTAGTGCTCTTCAAATATGGAAGGCAGAAAAGGAAATAAAAAAACAATAGAATTTGACACAAAAGCAGCCTTCTCATTAGGACTTTTTAAACAGAATTAGAGCTCATTGAATTTCATACACTATTAATATTCCTACTCAATCCAAGTCTAGCTAGTCAAATCTAAATCTATCAGATTTTACAAGCAAAGGAATATTGCCAAGTTCTAATATTTCTCTTGCATTCAATGTCAGAATAGGGTATGGAGTCTCTTCCAAACTCCAGATTTCCTTTTTTAAAAATCCATTTTAAATCTTTTTAAATCTACTACTCCATGGTGTTAAAAAAAAGGAAATAAAAAAAAATAAAAAATAAATAAAAAAATAAAAAAACCAAACAGCAACAAAAAAACCAATCAATCAACCAAAAAAAAAAAAAAAAAAAAAAAAAAAGAAACAAAAAACCCCCACACAACAGCACAATACCAGAATTTAAAAGGAAGTTAAATCTTGAGAGCAATGTCTATGCAGGATTCTCAGATAAACAGTGTTTTGGGAATGAAGCTGGTTTTAGCACAGCAATCAGCCAGGATTTGAGATTAAAAAGTAGCTAAAACCCTACCAGACAAAGCCTTTGCACAGATAAAGCTGACTGTGACAATAACAAAGTCCTCAAAGACACAGAGGCATGTCTGAATCCTTGGCCAGCCAACACCAAGCTGCCTCTTCCACTGGGAAAAAGCAGAAAAAAGCATCCAGGGAGCCTGAAATCAGTGAGAGCAGGCATGGGCTTGAAGGCAAACAGGAGATGCTGGGGCCTCCAGTGCTGCTGGGTTGGGTCCTTCCTGCACGAGCACTAAGGCTCACACAGATAACTGCAGGGATCTGCAGTCTCAGCCTTGCCAGAAGCTCCAGCCACTTGCAAAACCTTGGTAGAAGCTGGGTGAGCTGCTGTGGCTGCAGGAGAAGCTGCCTGGGGTGTGTGTGTGTGTGTGAGATACATTTTCATTGAATGGTTGGCGAATAGAAGCCATAAGGAGGAATAAAGTCTGTAGTTAGAGCTCATTTTGTATGGTATGGGATGTCTTGGGGGGTTTATGGGTTTAATATATTCGCTGCTCCTGCTGGATCTCAGCACAGACCTCCAGATGAGAACATCTACTTGAGATGCAGGTTGCACTACAACTCATTTATAATGAATATAACAACCTGTGAAGTGGATTTAGAAGTCATTGAGTTATAGATTATTTGGGTAAACGGGGCACAAGCACTGCAGCAAGAAACCCATTTAAATATTAAGGCAAGCTATAAACTGAGAAAAGAACCGATGACAGGGTAATATCATGTCAGAACATGCCCTCCAGAGAGGGACCTCTACTGTCTATTGATCTGAAAGAGCTCCAGAAATCATTCTGAAAACCCATAAAGCTCAGCAGTAAATGCAGAAAGGTGAGCTGCAAAGGCCAGCAGAGAGCTGGGATACACGAGCTGGACCAAACCCTGCAGCCTCATCTCTTGTGCAGTTTCTCTCCCCTGGTCTGTAGCACACTCACCAACCCAGTGTTAATCAGTGAGTAGGAGTGGAAGAGTCACTCCCTTGGACTGAAAAGCCATTTCTGGGAGGATTTTCACCCTCTGTATATCAATTCTATTACCGTTCACAGGCATCTTATTAAAATTATTGATAACAACTAGTCATCCAAATGTTCCTGTATCAAAATCAACAAACAGTCTTGGCTGGTGCTCTGCTTAGCTCAGAAAAATGTCATTGAAGTTTCAGCGACCCTCTTGAACCCAGCACTGCTCCTGCCTGCTGCATCATACACACAGCACATCCAGGTGAGGCTGTGTGATTCAGCAGGGAGGGCTCAGCAAGAGGTGAGCCCCAGCCAATCCAAGGACACGCAGCTCCTGAAAAACAAGAGGTTCCTGTTTGGCATGCAATTTGCAATACAAGAGCGCTGTTACAGTCACTTGTTTGTCCTCTTCCCTCCCTCCTGCCCTTGTTTAGAGAATGCTCTCCCATTTTTTGGCGCATCAGCGGAACACTGCATCTGGCTGATGGGCCAGAAGCACCCGCACCACTCACGCGAGGCTGGCCTTGCTCTGAGCATGAAAACTGAAGAATGCTCCTTGGATGATGGAGCACTCTACACAACTTAAAAATTGCTGAGGAGCAAAATTCAGGGATAGGTGCAGGGAACTGTGGAGGTGTGAGCTCTTGTTCAGTGAGCACGAAGAGAAACACGGTCCCAGTGAGACGGGATGGGAGAACGAATGAGCTCAGTCTCAGTGTCACACCCAGGCTTATCCAATTTATAGCAGGACATTATAACCGCTAATAACAATCTAATGGGAGGGCAGAGCTGGCACTCCTGAAACCCTTGGATCTGAAGGTCACTCATTCCATCATCGAGACAATCTTTTAAAAGCCCCGTTGGCGTGAAGCATTAACGGGAGGTGATCAAGGCTTTTAATCTAAACCCTTTTATCCACAGACTGCGGTGGCACATCACGCACCTGAGGGCTGGGACACACCACTGAGCACACTCGGTGAGGTGCTGGCCCCAAAATTAAATTTCCCAGATATGCAGGAAGGGGCTCCACACCACATTGCTCCTTGGGGGCTGCCATCCATGCACAGGCGAATTCCTGCAGGCAGAATTCCACCCGGAGCATCCAGAGCATCCATCTGCTGCCCCACCAGCCGGGTCAGGCTGCGCTGGAGGCACCGAGCCAAAGGGGGTGGCTTTATCAGGGCCAGAGCTCTCCTGCAGCAATTAGTGGCAAAGCCTAATAACAGGATTAATTAGGGTATTGCCAGAAGAGACTAATTGTCTACTGCTAAACTGGCTCTTTAACCCGTTTCTTGGCTGGAAAGCTTCTCAGTGACCTGTGTGAGAGCTGTGCAAGCCAAATGCAGGCACAGACACCTGGAATGAAGCTGAGAAGGGGAAAGCATGGAAAAGGGCTGTGAAGGGAGAGAGGGAAAAGCTCTCCATTCATAGGGCGTCTTTATAGAATATATGGGCAATGTCCCACTGAACCTTGCTGATTAAAGACATACCAACATCAATGGGTGACAAAGTTCCTTCTTTGATAATATTTTATGCGTTCCAGAACTCACAGTTTCCTCATGGATATCAGTGAGCAATTTCTTTTTAATCATCACTGAAGAACAACAAAACAGGACCCCTACTTTTCCCTCAGCTGTTACACTAATTTCTTTCAGGCCAAAATTAGAATCATGTTAATTATACCTAATCTAATGGTTTGCATTCCATGTTTTACCTTTAGAGCCACTTTAACAGGAGACATATTACTGCCTTATTAAAAAAAAAATTTAAAATTTTTTTTAAAAAGCAGCATTGCTTTCTGCAAGATTTTTTGCATGCCAAGAGGCAGAGATGTATATACACAAATTGAACTTGTCACTCTTACACTTTATAAAAATCTAGGGATTGGAAATCTTCTTGCACTTTAGAAATATGAACTACTGGATATTCCTTTTCCCCAAGATAATAAGATTGAGGTATTCAGTTAGAGTTACATCCTGAAGAATCTGGTCCTTAGTATTTTGCTGTTGCCCTGGGGTTGTGAATTAGAGATGTCCTAAAACAGTAATACAATTCCACAGTACATCCATCTCAGTCCTGCCTGGGATCGCACGGGAAAAATGCACTTTGATTCCATACAGATCTGTGAAGGTTTTCAGAAACATTCCTCATCCTAAGCTGTGGCAAAGGGCCAGCACTTCAAACATTTTTGGTTACAGTGAAATCCCCCAGGACCACAATTTGGAAGCATCAAAGCTCAGCATGCTCCCCAGCATTCTCCAGCTGCTAGTCTGGCACCCAACAATAAAACCGTAGCTGGTGCAGATTAAAACTGGCATGGTTCCTCTCTCACCTATTCCTTGAAAACAGTCCAAAATCCATTGTTGCTGCTTCTTCAAAGGCCTGTACCTCTGAAAAGCACATTGCAATCCACAAGTGTGAATCCATGTCTTTGAATTTTGGTGACTCTGCCTTGTAGGGTGCTTAATCCCACCTGGGATTCGCAGCTCAGCAGCAGATAAAAGCCAGACAGGTGATCTGTCAAGAGGCTATCAGGAGTTCCTTAGATGAGTCTAGCCTTGAGAAAGACCTTCAAGAAAAGTCCAGGCCCTTAAGGAAATGTGATTAGTCACCAACAGCTCATTCCCATCCTTGTCTCGCCCACACCAAGTGACTGCAGTAAATCCACCAGTGGGAATTGCACATTATCCAGTTTCCTGCTATTGCACCACTGCAAAGAGCTCAGTTCACACTAATTGCTACTTAATGTTCACTGCCCACAGCTTTCAGGAGCAGGACTTACCTTACCACGTACCTCCAGCTTCCCTGGAGTGAGAACCAGTGCTAGCACCAGCCAGCTGTGACATTAAGGAAGTTCTAATCCAGGACAAGGCAGAAAAGGGAAGAAGACAAGGAGGAAACAAGCAGAGAGTGGGAACTGGGAAGAGCTCGATGTGAGAGGGAAACATCTGGAATAGTCATTCTTCCAAATGGCTGTGCATTGTCATTCCCTCCTAAGGGACCCATGATAAAGGAACTGTGTGTAAGGGCAGAACTCACCCTGGCTTCCACCATGCAGAATCAGCTTTTAGAAGAAATTCTCTTTCAGACTTGGGAGAGAAAACTTGCCAGTCTCCCTGACACTAGGACCTGATATGCTGGCTCACAGGAGGGGCTGCTGAATAAACAGGGAATTCTCGCTCTATCACCTGAGCAATGAGGCTTCCCAGCAGCCTGAGCAATTGCTCTTAATCCTGGCATACCAAGCCAATTGCTAACCATTTCTCTACATGAAAGTTTTGTTAACACTGCACATTTGGGCTGCTGCATAATCACATGCTCTCTCTTCCTTTTATTCCTTCTTTTGCTTATCCATACCAATATTTCATTGAGTCAAAGTAGTTACTCTATTTTCCTCCACCTTTTCCTCCCTGCCAACAGTATGATTTTACTAAAATTACTTACTTGTTTATTCCAGTAAAATTTTCCCCCTCTCTGAAGCCAAACAAGAAGGAGAAAAGTTTAATTTAGAAAAATTTGAAATTCCTGAAATAGATGACAGCTGAGAAAAGACTGGCATGTTAAATCATTCAACTTCACAAACACTCTACTCTCATTTAGGTTTGACATGTAAATGCCAGCCAGGTACTACCTGCTAGTAATGCTATCTTTACTTAAATTAAGCAAATACATAACACAAAATCCTTTTCATGTATGTTAGCCATCTGCAGAAGAGTGGCTCTCTAGCTGCTTTTTCCCCCCAATTTTTCATTTATGTCACGTACAGTGGTGGGAGGACAGGCTTAACACTTTCTTCAGGTTAAATAACTAAGAGATCATCAAATGCTCCTAAATCATGTCACCAAGTTCTGCCAGTGTCCTGTCCTGAATAACATATTTTTTTTTTATGCAACCATGAATCAAAAATACTGACTAGGCCTGCAGTAACTGCAGTGATGAGATAGCAGAAGAAGGGCAATCTATAAGAAAGCCAGTCTTCACAAACATACACAGTAGAAAAATGCCTACCAGACAAACTAAGAAACTGAAGGATTTTATCCATTTAGAAACCAGGCAAAAATACCCATTCAATGCCAGATTGAAATTCAAAATGAACAGGAGGTTCCAAACCAATTGCCAGGTCCACCAAGAAGCAGCACCTTCTGCTCTGCATAGCAGACTCCTGCTTTTATTGGCAGGTGCGGAGAGATCTGCTTCGGGCAAGGCACTGAGGTCATGGCACCAGTTCACTGAAGGTCACTCTGAACACAATATACTCCAGAGACATGGCTTATCTCAGCTGAAAATTGCAGGGGGTGGAAGGATGGGATGCTGAAAGGCTTCAAATAAAAAGATCCCCATGTTTGAGGTTTTTCACTAAAAGAAGATTTTCCATCAGGAGAATTGCCAGCTGCAGTCTGAGACCCAGCTGCTGGCCCTTGCTCACAAGGTGATTCACTCAAACAGGAGGCTTACAGACCATGATATTTTCTTGTTCAGTGTGTGAATGCCAAGCAAATACTCAGTCAAAACTAGTTGTTTTGAGAGGTGGGAAATTGGATGATTGCAGTGCTCACCTCTTTGTGGATGATGCCTTGCACTGGGAGGAGGGAACAGAGCCTCTTCTCATTTTTATACTGTCCAGGCAAATGAACAATCAAAAATACAGGGACAAGAGATTTGACAAAAAAATCAGGCAGCACTTTCTGTCTGACAGCCCCCATGCCAAAGGAAGAAATCCTGGACATCCACCCTGGGGGCCCCAGGATTTATCAGGATCTGAGCCCTTCTCTGCCAGGCACTGTACAGATTACAATAACATACATAAAACTAGCCCATACCCCAAAACACTTGTAGAGCCAATATAAAAATCTGCTCTATAGAAATGTGTCTCAGAGCAGCAGCTCCAGTGCTGTGAGCTCCACAGGGGCAAGTGGGGCAGTGACCAAATCCAAAATCCCCTACACAACCTATCCAAATGTCCTGCTGGGACAGGACCTGAGGATGTGAAATCTCTGGAGAGTTGCTGAGAGTCTTCTGCCTGTCCTTGTGAGACCTCCAGGTACTCATCCCTGCCCTGAAGGTTCTTGTATACTGGTAAAGTCAAGCAGGAGCAGGGGCACTCACCTAGCAAAATTATGGCTGTAGCTAGTAAGAGCAAATGTTAGTGTGCTAGACACTGTACATAAACATCTTCAATAAAAAATTCTGAATATATAGGTTGTAAAAGTATATATAGGACATTAAACACGTAGAATATGAAATTCTGCACTAGAGTTCCCCTTAGATTGCTAAAATGTGTCAGCTCCACTGTGTTTCAGACACACTCAGATGTGAGCTTGGGCTGGGATGTTCCCCTCCTACTTGGCAGTGTAGCTGATCCTCCAGGAAGAGTTCAGAGAGAGGTATTCCTCACTGCAGGGAAAACAGCAGTGCATTTTGAACCTACCTCTAAATAACCCTGACAGTCTCTCAGAAAAAAAAGGACTTGGTTTTCTTTGGCAGCAACACCTGCTGCACACCCAGATGTTTTCTGTGCCCACCTCAGCAAGCTCAGCCCAGGCCAAAATCTGTCAGGCTCTCTGACAGAAGCAAACACCAAAGAACAGCCCTTCACTTCTCCTGGAGACGCACAGAAAAATCCTTTCCTCTGAGATGCAAATTCCAGTTCTCTCCACACCTTTCACATGCCCTCCTCTACCGTCCCTGAGCTCAGCTGCCACCAAATCTGACTGATGAAAGGTGGCAGCTCTATTATATTAATTCCCTCCAGAAAACAGGAAAAAACCCTTACATGCTTTTCATATCAAACACACAGCACATTTCAGAGTTTCTCTGCCTGCTCTGGCTTCTCTTCTGCACGAAACGTGGCCATTTAGGGGAGTGCTCCCCAGACTGGGGGATGCTCTTGTCAAACAAATGGCAGATTTTCACTTATTGCTATTTTCATATTAGGCACACGTGCAAGATTAAGTATGCTCTTTGGCTGTGTGATAGCTGCCTGCAGCTGCTCCAGTCTAATGGACCCAAGCCCTGTCTGGGTGGCCTGAAAGGTGTGTCTGTAGAAGACAGCCTTAGTGCTCCAGTACATCAACTCACACCAAAGGCGCAGTTTCAACAGAAAATTAACAAAAGCCATACCCCCAAATTTTCCCAAAGCAGGAATTTTTATATACAAATTGTCATACTGCATAAACTCAAATTAAGACACCTCCTGTAACTGCATCTTTATTTTAATGAGAGTCTGCTTTCATCCTCATAATCTGCTGCCCATTGTACCACTATGGATGATTTTACAGCTTAAACACCATCTTGATATCAGGTAATTGCACCAATCTGTGAAAAGCTTCTCCACATGACAGCAATTCCCAACAAACACCGTCATTTGATCACCTGTATCTCTGGTCATTTTCTTCAGCTCCCTTTTACAAAGCCTGTGCTATGTTTTGTCCCAATACTGTGCCCTGAGTGTTGGCAAAACCCCTTTGACACAAGATTAACCACACCAAAAGGATCTGGACCAAATAATCCATCCTGCCTGATAAAAAGGTTATTTATTGACAACATCCACAATTTATTCAAGCCAAAACACACTGAGGGAGACAATTGTCTCTAATGCCTTTAGGATTTAGTGCTTTCCCTGCACTACATTTTCTTCCTAAGCAAGGCAGCTCACTCACCCCCTCGCCCTAGACTGGGTCTTTCTTGGAAGGCATCCTCAAGCTCAGAGCCATCTTTTCAGAATCTTCCCAAGTTTCTGACCAGGCCTTCTGTCTCCAGAGCAAGCTGAGCCCCAGCAGAAGCAAAGCAAATGTCCCCAGGACACCCAACCCACGTCAGAAAACTGGCCCGGGCAGCCAGCTCTGCAGTGAGCCAGGAAAGCTGCAGACACTTGGCCGTTGTCTTGCCGGCCGTGGCACAGGAAGGAGCAGAGCTCCCAGACTCCGGCCGCGGCCTGAGACTGAGCACAGCAGGGCCCAGACCAGCCCAGAGAACACAGGCAGCAGGATATGGAAACTTCCCCTGGCATCCAGACATGCCTTTGACAAAAGCAGGGGAACTAACTGCGTTTTGCCACTCCTCAGCCTTGGGCCAGCTCCCAAAGGCTCTTTGTGCGGAGGAAGCCGACCACCCCCAGGAACAAAGGCTGGGACAGCCCCGGCTGCAGGCTGGTGCCGCTCTCCTTGGCAGCAGACTCTTCCCTGGAAATCCCTACCAAGCTTTTTCCTTTCAGACTTTGTCCACAATCCTCTGCAGTTTAGGGACTGCACAGCATTCAGTGGCCTTGGAGCCAGACCCTCCTTTGCATTGCTCTACTGGCCACAGCAGTAGGGAACGGCTGGACAGCAATTCCTGGGAAACGGAGAGCAGAAGCCATGGGTGGCCATTGGATGACACACATCACCTCCTTCACACGGTTTTCTGGTACAGGGTCCAGCCCTGCTGCTGGATGTAGGAGTCAGACTCTGACAGAAGAGGATTATTTTGCAATCTAACAATGAAAGACTGTTCTTCTGGTTACAAAGTGAAAAAGAGACTGAGAGAGGGAAAATCCCTTCTGCAGCAGTTTCTCAGGCACGGGAGAGAATATGAACAGGTTTTTGCAGGAGCAAAAGGGGAATTGGGGTAACCCTGTTCCTCTTGTACAGTACTTTGCCATGGAGAACAGCTGCACATTTAAAGAGTGATTAAAGTGGATGCAGACATGCCCATTTATTCAGCACTGCTCCTTGGGGCACTGAGCCTCAAATCCCACAGAGGGGTGTCTCTCCCTCCCAGCATGGCCCCCACACCCAGATGGGCTGGTCTGGGGAGCTTCACAGGTCCCCAAGCACACAGGAAGGTAGGGCTCACCAAATTGAGCAGTATGTGTCTCCCTCTCTCTGTGTCAGACACTATCTCTACTTTCCCCTCCCCAGCACAGCAACACCTCCCAGCCCACCCAAGTAGCCCTTTGACTGTGTCAATGAGACCAAAAACCTAGAAAAGGACAAGGGGAATTCATTAAGTTGTTTTTACAGCAAGGAAAGACCCTCCCAAGAACTTCACAAGGCCAAAATTGCCAGTCAAAGAACAGCCTTCATCCATTTCCCATGTCTGCTGGCCTCAAGAGGAGAGAGAAAATCTCAAAGCTTTTGGATGACAAACTGGAACATAACTGGAACATCTGCATCTAAGCCGAGCACAGGATGCAGTGTGGGTGAGCAGAGGACACAGAAGCACTTGGGGACAAATGCTTTCTGCCATGGCTGTGGCCCTGCTGTACCACACAGCCACTCCTAGTCCCAGGCTCCTCCATCCCAGCTTGCTCTAGCAGGGATGTGTATTGCTGGGAGCTGCTGTGACCTCACCTGGGGCAGGTGCTCACATGAATTTACTGGTTTAGGAAACTCATCTGCCAGTGGGTTTACTGAGGAAGAAGCTACCGCACACTCAGGTCATCCAAACTCCTTTGCCAGGCCACTGCAGCACCATGTCCTACCAAATCCAAATCTAAAAACGACTGAAAAAATGTTATTGCCAGCCACAAAAATAGGAGGCTAGTAAAGTCATGCACTGTGGCCAGTGCACTCTGTGTTTGGGAGGTTATCTGCTTGCTCCTGGGGAGATGTGGTTGTGCTGGGCATGGGCATTTTCTCCCTGTCACCCTCCACCCTGTCCCAGGCCACACAGCCACATCAGGCACTGATAATGGAAGGGTGAGTCTCTGCAGCCCTCTCTGATTTATTCAGTGTATCCTCTCTGTTTTCTATGTCAGGTGCCTGGCATTAGTCTGTATTAGGAGTAGCAGTTCAGCCGCTGACTTGGAAGAAGTGGGGAAGACTAGGATGGTTTTTTATCCATTTTTTCCACAGCTGAGAGATCCCACATGCCTGAGGAATTTCTCTCTGCTGCTCTATTAGTAGCAGTAGGAGTGAGTGATGGGGGCAAACCTGTTATCAGGTTACAGTCTGAGGTGCCTGTGCTGGGCTCCCAGCCTTGCCCATTGGATGAGAAGTGTAAACACCTCTCCCTCCCAGCACTTGGAGACCAGCAGCTCCACGTGGAGGTGGCCAAGGAGACAGTGCAGCAGGGTTTGGGTTTCCTGCCAAGGGAGTGCAGGGACAGCCCAGCAAACTGACAAATGATCTGAGGGGCTGCACTTCGAGCTCCCCCTGCTCTGTCTCTATCAACTCATTCCTCATCCAGCTGCTACGAAAATACTCCTGGAGTGCTCAGAGGTTATGTACTATGGTTTGGCCACTTGCCCATTCAGTGAGGCTTTTTTTTTTTTTTTTTTTTTTATATTAAAGCCTAAAAATTCCTGCTAAAACTGGGTCCTACAGCACAAACCTTCATTGCTACAGCTCAGCTGCCAAAACATTGCATCAGCCATCACAATAGGCTGGCACCAACTAAAGAAATACAACATCTTCTCCTTGTGCTCAGCTCAGAGCACAGATGTCAAAGTCATCCATGGCTGGAGCTGCTTGGAGATTTTGGGATGGGACTAAAGTTTTGTCAAAATATTCAAGTTCCCTGGAACAGGAATTGTTTTATTCAAAGCCTCTTCAGTCTGATAAACATGAGCTTGGTGCAAGGCAGAGGTTTCCAATAGGTCAGCAATGAGAGCTGGGACCAGTTCAAAAGCAGGTGATGAATGCAGGCAAAAGTGCAGGACCCTAGACAGCTGTATAATGTCATTGCAATGTTGGCCACCATCCTGATAACAAAGCTGCTTTACTGAGCAGCTGCATGGTCTAGGGACATCCACTTGCCAGAAAAATGGAAATATTTTACTAATGTTCATAGTGAGATCAAAAGCAGACATACAGAAACCAACATTTCTGGCCAAAGAGACAGCCTAGTTTCCAGACAACTGTCTTCAGGATTTCAGATCCAACTCTCTGCCTCCAGTCTCTTTGCATTCCCTGCATCCTCACTCAGACATCTCACCTTCCTGAGGATTAATTTTCCTTTGGCTTCCATGCTACTCTTCTGTCCTGTTTCTACTCATACCTCTCTCACAATCTCTCTGAAGACCCTCCTCACCTCCCTTGTCTGCTGATGAGAGGACCCTGCTCTCAGCCCTGCCTTTTTCCATTGCTTCCAAGACCACTCCCATCCCAGACACAAGTTCAGCAATCCCTTCCATGCAGGTGGCTCCTGATTCGACCCTGTCCTTCATGAACCCTGGTTCATGCACTGTCCTTCAGCTGTGAGTTTAGACCACATCACTGAGACAGACTCAAGCCTCCCTCTTCTTTCCCTATCAGAGCCAGAAAGGTCACCCTTCCAGGGGCATTTCCAGCCATAGTTTCACTGCCAAGCTGAACCTTCCAGGTTCAGTCCTAATACTGCTACCCAGGCATGGCCTTTTCTGCCAATCTGAACAGCAAAAACATGGCCAAACTCTCAGCTTCTCAGTTACTGCAGCATCATCTCTTCTGTCCCTCAGAATTGCAATCCTCTCTCCTTCAGGGCAATTTTGAAGGCTGCTGCAGAAACCCAAAATTTACATCTCTGTGCCCTCAAAAACTCACCCCAGAGCACCAGCTCCAGCAGAGTCCACCTTCTTTTCTTTCCATCCACTCTCCCCACTACCTATTATCCCTGAGCCTAGAGACTACCTCTAAGAGTTCAGCCTGAGATACCATTTTCCACAGCTACCCTTTCAGACAGGTGCCCTGATGCTTCACACATCTGAGCTGATCCTTCAAGTTACTATTTGCTACAACACCTCCAAGAAACTGGATCCTTCAAAAGTTTCTGCTGGCTGGCATCATGGCACTGATCCTTTCTGCTGCCACATCTGTCTGTCCCCAAACACTGCTGCTAATACTGTGTTTAAACTCCAGACTCTGAACTGCACCTCACACCACCAAGTCCTGGCTGAGTTAGGAAAAACAACTGATAATAATAACATCAAACACCTATCCTGACTGGACTTAGTTCAGTTTGTGAAAAAGCTTTAAGTCACCCTGTATTGTATCAGTTCCATTCAATCCCTAAAGTACTTTATCCTGAACACTCCACTGTTCCCCATTGCTCTGGTCCCAGTGTATCTTCTGGGAGCCCAGCAGCAGTGGGATCACAGCAGAAACTGTGGCCATACCCACCTGCACTGCACTCAAATCATGGAGAGGCAAAGATCCTGTATCCTCTTAGCAGCTCCCAAGCATCCAAGAAGTTCCTACATGGGAATCCAGCCAGCTGCCTTGTCCTGCTTGAGAAAGGTGTTATTGTCCTGCAGCTAAAGTCACATTTTATGGGCTTTGGTGGTGTGCTGTGCATGGAGTTTCATGAGTCACCACACTTGCAGCATTGTCATTCCTGGGCAGCAAACAATTCAGACACTGCTTTAGGCTGTGTCCAAAGCACTGTTGCTCACATTTATGGTGCACAGTGTGTTAGTACCACACCACCAGGCATTTTTCAAAGCACACATGGAGCAGAGACCAAGCTCTAAACTGATTTTTTTAGAGTTGGCACTAGATCCAGTCTGGATCTTGCTAAGCTGTCCAAGCTCAGGATTGCCCAGTAGCTGTCTCTCATTTTGTGCCCAGGAAGGCCAGAGGTAGCTGTTCATTCTGGTTTAGCATGGCCAACCCAGCTGCTTCCTGCTCCTTACACTCACCATCTGATACTGTCAGCTTGGTTTCTGTGGGACCCACAGTGGCAAGAATTGGTCTGGAGGATCTCTGGGGGTGTCTGTAAGGGCTACACCACGCCAAGATCCCTGCTCCTCATGGGAACAAGCCTGCAGGCACTGCAGTGCAGAGCTGCACCGGGCAGAACATTTCTCCTACTGAGCAGGTCCTGGCCCTCAGCATGACCCATCTATCCCACTTCAGGAGCAGGCTGAGGTTGCTGTGCAGCCCTGTGCCAAACAGCTGTGTCATCCTGCTCAAAGGCACCTGGTGAGCTCTGATTCACATCACTTTGTCTGATGCAGACGTGCTCTCAGCCAGCTACAGCCAAGATCCTGCCTGGAAGGGCTTCCAATGCCATCAGTCAGACAAGCAAATATGAATTTGGGTCACCTCTGCCTACAGTAGTTTTTCCCTATCTTTAATGCCCTTCTTCTCTCCCTCTCTCAGTCCCAAGGACTCTCCCTCCTTGTTGTTTTAGCAGGACAGGGAGTGCTGGAGCTGCCAAGCTGGGTACGTACCTTGGCTGCATCCTAACACCGTGTTGGAATGAAACTTGTTTATCCAATTTCCTACAACACCCGTGTTTCCACCAGAAAAAGCCATCCAGACATGGAAAATTGCTTTACAAGTCCAAAAACCAAGTTTGTTTCCTGTGCAGGGTTAGTTTGCCTTAGCTCTAACAAGGATGCCTGCTAGACCACAACAGAGTGACAATAAAAACTGTGTCCTTAGAGTGGCCAGAAAACATTGCATCCAGCAAATCAACACAGACTTGTACCAGAAATAAATAAATAAATACTGCCAAAAGACACATTAACCTGCTTCTAATTGGGAGAGTTACAGAATGGAAAGAACTTGTGAGAAGCATTAGAAGTGAAACAGGGCAGAGCAAATGCCTTCTCCAGACACATTTTGGAAATAATTCTGCTAAAAAGGGACCCATGTTATTTTACAAGAAGAGAGTCTCTGTCATATTATTCCCCAGCACCTGATGCACAGAACAGCAAAGGGCCTCCTGTGTGAGCAACAACTCTGCCCAGACCATTTTTAGATCATGAAGTTGTTGCTGTTCCTGAGCCTGTACTTCAAAGCAGCCAGGACAAACAAGGTTCACTCAAATGTATGTGAAGAAAAGGTAAACTGCCTAGGAAGCAAAAAAATAAAGTCCAGGGAATGGAAAATATTTTATGAGTTTTCTTGTAAAAAAGAAACTTGCATGGATGGAGGAAACAATCTGGTATTTAGCTGAAAGACAGCACCAGATAAATGGAAGAGTCCCATAAAGATGTCATCTGAAGAGAAACTGGACTGCACAGCACTGATAGATCACCTCAGAGAAATGAGCTGGGCTGCAAACAAACAGGCAGTGTCACTGGAAGGAGACAGTGTTTGTGACAGAAAAAGGCTTCCAGACAAGAGTAGAGTGTGCAGCCAGCTCACAAGCAGAGGAGATGACTGTGACCAGACCCAAACACAGAGCAGGGCCCACACCCATGCAGCACTCCTATAATCCATGGGACCCAAAAGCTGACAATAACAACCTGGTGGGTGTGCAAAGAGGAGGCCCAGGGTACCCTTTGGCTTTCACAGTAAACACACAAAGAAAACATTGCACAAGAGCCTTCATTCAGCTACTGCTTGGAAACTGCCCACAGCTGACAGCACAGCTTCTCCAGCAGCACATCTGAGATGACCCTTATATAAAATATTGTCAGCATGCATCAACAGCTGTTCAGATCCCCTGGGACCTTCTACAAACACATTAAGGCTGGACAAAGCATGCTAGGTAGATCTCCAGCATCCCACCTGTACACCAGTACTCCATCAAATACTTTTTTGCCACATCCAGATAACATCTCTCCTTAATCTGTTTTGCCAGTGTTTCCCCCTTTTTGCTGGAAAGGGGAGGAAGTCAAGCCTGTCCCCACTACTCTGGAACTGACTTTCAGAAATACAATAGTTTTGTCTCAAATCTCCTCAATGCATTGTATCAATTCACCTCCATTCCACAAACTGTGTGAATGGGCCTCGGTGTGTGGGAGACAGACGAGTACAGAAGGAGCAATTCTCAGGCTATGAAAGGAAAAGGGTTGGAAAGCTCCCAAAAAAAGGTCTCGTGCAGGTCAGTACAGGAGGCTCAGCTCTGCACCATTGAGGGAGGAAGCAGCTTCATGTTACTGGTAGGTGAGGTGTATGAAAGAACAATAAAATGCTTCAGTTGTGGGACACTTCAGGTTACACTTGGAGGTCTCATGTCACACCTAAATTAGCACACGTCAGAAGTGACATTTGCAATGGCAGTAATGCCACTGAGCTGCTGCAACAAAAGCTCAGGGTTTTATTACAGGGGGTTTTATGAAGCTCTCGCTTACAGAGAGGCCCCTTTACGCCTGTCTGGCACTGGAGAATGGCCCTACAGTGGGTGCAAACAACATCACATTCATCTTTGTGCCCTCCACACTGGCAGAGGGCTGCAAAGGGGCCCTGTAGCAAAAACAAGACCTCAGTCCAACCTATTGTCTTGAGGAATTATATAGCCTAAATCACCAGAGTACATATTTTCTTCCATAAGGAACTAGGTTCACAAGAAACAAAACTTTAGTATGCATAAGCTGTAAGATGTTCTGTCATTTTTCTCATTGGGTTATCACAAAAATTTCCATCCCATTATGCATTTTTGCTTTGTTAGCATTTCTGTAACTTTGCTGACGAATCCATAGAGCACCTTACAGATGTGCAGCTTGGTATTTCAGTTTAGGGGCATCAGTATAGCTGGTCTCTTCCAGCTGAATTTGTTTTTCTCTGAATTCAGAAAAATAAAAAATATACACATATATATAAATAAATGCAGTAATCTCTGAGCTTAGGGCATCTCAGATCTAGGTTACTGCTGAAAAATTGGTCATATTCATTCACAGGCAATTTCTGCTTTCCCAGATACTTCAATGGGAGCCCAGTCTCCCATCGCCAGCCCCAAACTGCCCTTCCTTCCAGGCAGCACAGTCTGTTTATGGGTAAGGCATATTGCTGCAGGCAGAGAAAATGTTTTTAGTGTAGTTTCCCCTCTCTCCACTCACTCCTGCACCCCCAGCAATGCCTCTGCCAGGTCCTTGAGGATAGCAGGACAGCAGGACGGGGTGCTGAGTGTCTGTCTGGCAGCCACAGCCGCGAACGGCGCAGGTTTGCACCGACCTCGGCAGCGTGTGGCCAGGAATTAGGTTAGCATTGACTGGGGCAGGCTGGCAGGAGCATCCTTTGCTTTACCCATAGACAGGCTGGTCACATGAGGAACAGCTGGAGTGCACACAGAGCCTTCTTTAATTAAAGTGCTACTCGCCATTTTTCTGGCAGCGCTCCCAGAAAAGCAATAAAATGGCAGCAGAGAAAACAAATACTACATAACACACTTCCACTCTCCTTTATGTTCCCCCCTTCTCCCCCAAGCCTAATCTCCTTACTTTCTTTCCCTTTGTTTTTTTTTTTTTAATTTTTAATTTTTATTTCAGTTAATAACCATTCCTCATTTGTGACAGGCTAGGAAAGGAAAAGGTCAAGAGGGAAGAAAAAAAGGGTCGGGAGAATTGAAGCAGCCATTCAGTGCCGTTCATGATTAAACATGTGGAACAATGTACCTGCTTATTAGGACATCTCCAGCTCTGAGAGAACATCTGCAGTGCACACACCTTTTCAGAGCCACGAGCACACACCGGCACCTCACGGGAGCATAGCAGCATTCACGTGCCAGTCGTTATGGAAACATTTTCCTTTCCCCCCCTTTCTCCCTTGGATCTACTGCTTAAACAAGCTTGGGGTTGTCAACACACCAATAGCTGCTGTTTTATCCCAAATCAGCCAAAGTTGGTTGTGTTTCTCCAACCCAAGGAGAGAGGAGCAGTGCCTGTCCTGCAGCACGGACATTTCACAGATGGATCTGTTCCCAGCAAGAGACCTGTGCAAGGATAATAATAGCCACAATGCTATTTTTGTTGTTGCTGTTCTATTATCTCTCCAGCACAGGGCACGGAAAGAAAAACACAGGGACACATGGAACAAAACTGTGAAACCAAAGACAGGGAGACGTTGATCCCAATAGAGGAAATGCATAATCATCTTCTGAAGGGGAACAAGGTTACCAGGGACAGAGGTGCTGAAACACAAAAGGGTTTCACTCCAGGAAAGCACATTGGAGTTGAGAGAAATCAGGAGCTAACCCAGGTCATGAAGTTTAACTGGAGTGCAGTGGTGTGAGAGCCAATCCTCTCCAAATGCAAGGAGGGAAGCTGGACCTAAATGAAAAACCAGTCCCAAATCCTCAAACCCAAAGCCCACAATGGAGTGATCTGAAACAGAGAATGTCGGAAATCTGGATTTGAGGTTTTCAGCTTGAGCCCATCTCTGTGTCTGAGATTTACAGTTTGACATGTTTATATTGAAACAAGATGGCTATAAATACAGTATATTTTTCTCCCAGTAGATTCTAAGGAGAGGAATGTTTAAAGCACTCAGCAGGGGACTAGCACAGCTCCCAGTGAATTTAATTATAAACTCTCCCTGTTTTTGCTCCAACTAGTTTAGGCTGGGAGTAGTTAGACTGCTTTTGAAAATCCCGCTGTATTTTTGAATAGCTGCAAATCATCTATATTTATATAGCTGGATGTGCATCCTTAGAACATACACAAGAACATATTTTTATTAGCACAAATCAGAAATTTTCCATGCAGGATTTTTTAATTTAGGGCGTAAGGAAGAGAGGACAAAATTAATTCTGTGCATAGGGGGAAAAAATAGCAATTTTGACAAAACAAATTGATACTCTGAATAACCAGAGAAATAATTTCACTTTATATCAGTTGGCCTGAAGCATTACCTCTCAGAACTGCTGGCATAGCCTCAGGTGCTGTGGATGGAGGGATGTACCTATTCTCTGCCATGGGCTGGGATTTCTGGCCAGACCACATGCCCAGTCATGCTCAAGTCTTATTACTGCTTTAAAAGCAGCCTGGTATCATTTCTGAATAAAAGCAACACTGCTATTAACTTATTGGGCAACACTGGCCTACTTAAGAGTTTTATCAGATCTGTCTGATGATCCATGGCAGGGACAAGAACCTCTTGCAAAATTTTATCTGAGGCCGTGTAATCCTGTGTGATTATTTTTCTCATTGTCTGAGCAGAATTCTTTTGTCTCATAAGCATTTCTGGCACTTCACTCTGCACAGAATGAACCAGTTTTAAAAATGGAAAAAAGGTGGAAGGTAAAAAAGCTATTGTTGATGTACAGAGTCTTTAATTATAATACTTTACCTTTGGAGAAAACTATTTTTCATTAACTGAACGGGTAGTAGTATATGATGGTGATTAAGTTTAATGGAGCTGAGACCAAGGTGGGGAAGATAAAGTTACAGCTGAGAATCCACTCGAAGTGCAAAGCCAGCTTCTGTTTGCAGAGGTGTTTGATGGAAAACTTCATTGCTGCTCACTAAATGAGGCTTAAATAGGTGTAATTTTGTATGTATTAAAATTAAGATTCCTTTAGGTACAAACTGTGGAAGTTTCCACACAATTACCACTCTTGAGGAGCACAGAGAGCACACAGCATAAAGAAAATGCCACTTTTTGATTTAATAAATGAGACTAAGCACGTGCTTTTCCACTGGGAGAAGGAAATAGAGCCATCAATGAGCCAGATTTAGCCAAAATAACTGAATAAACTTCAAAACCATTGACTCCAGTGAATTCTGCCTGTTCCAGTCTAAAGGAAATGTTTTTCTTCCTCACTCTGGTTTTCCTGACTTGGGTTGTCTCTCCTCCTGCCTCCTGTGGACCCTCCAGCCCCTCAGCCCTGGATGGAGACTCAGGGCTGTGTTTGAGCGTGGCCTTTTCACCCCCCTCTGCTCCCTGCATTTAATCCAGAGGTTTATCCCAGCGAGGATAAGTGCAAGTGGGAATTTCTCCACCCCAGGCTCATTTGGAACCAGCCCCCTCGAGCCAGGCAGAGACCTGCCCCCATCTCTCAAAACACAGATAAAGGCTCTAACTTCTTTATTAGCCATTGTCAGCACAGGGAGCAGAATAACGGAGTAAAAAGGTGGGAAGATAATAAACAGACACCATCTCACAGGAAAGTCTTGACGAGACAAATATCAGACGCTGAGCAAAATGCATCCCCTCTTAAGTGGCATTTCTATATTTAACACCATCTAAAATGTGATAATTTACTCTGTCACAACATGTCTCTTAGAAACAGTCCCATTTTATTTGCAGTCAGCCAAAGTCTGGAACTTAATTCCGACCTCCTTTCTAGTAGGAAAAAAGAAAAAAAGAAAAGAAGAAAAAAGAAAAAAAAAAAAAAAAAAAAAAAAAAAGAAGGAAAGGAAAAAAAGGAATAAAAAATAAAAGGGAAAGCTAACATCTGGCAGAGCTGGGTATTTATTAGACTTTATAAAACTCCACGCTTCTGTTGTACATAAGACAGGCACAAAAGGGGCCCCCAAAGTGTTATTTCCCCACCAGTGTGAAACAAGTGGCTTATTCAGTAAGTTTTCAAAGAACAGAGGCAAATGGATTATCTCAAGGAGAAGTTAAACACAGAGAAATGCACTGTAGCCCACTGTTGGGTTTAGCTGCCTGCTGGATGTGGAGGAAGGGGGAAATCTATAAAATCTATCATCGTGGTGTCCAGCTGAGACTTTACACTTCTCAGGGAAATCTGAGCTGTGAAGCACCAACAGCTGCTTTTCTCCCAACTTGTGAAATCACCCACAGAACCAAAGTGTTTTCTTAAGAAATTCTCAAAACACAGCAAAGAAGAGCTCACTAAATCCTCCAGCTCCTGAGGTCAGGGTGACAAGGTTTTTCCAGCCTAGCTGTGACTGTCAGGCACAATGAGGTGTGATTTGTGACCAGTGTGGCTGGGCTGGTGAAAGCCCCAGCCCAGGGAGAATTACACAGGCTTTGGCTTGTTTTCCTTCATCCAGCCTCACCAAAACAGGGAACCTGCTCACAGGCCTCTCCAGGGGTGCTTGGCCAGCTCCCCCCTCCCAGATTTCCGAACTGGGCAGATCCAAGGCAGGATTGAAAGTTCTCTTCTCTTTGCACCCTGGCACGGTGCTCCTGGGATCTGCTCCAATGGGTGTGCCCAACACCTAGATCACACACAAAGCCAGGGTTTTCTTAGGTCCATGGGGTGAAAGAAGCAAATTTACCTACAAGTGATCAGTTGCAAAGTCCAGGCAGTGAGAGCCAGGACCCGAGAGTGACCTTGGAACAAGAGCAGTCATTTTCTAGCCAAATTCAAAAGCAAAAAACCCATTCTAAATTTGGATTTGTAAGTTGTTATCTTTTGTCTTGCTGAGACTGAGATGTTTCTGGTCTCTGCAGGATGAAGGATACAAGGGAAGGGTAAGGATGATGGATAAAAGGGAAGGATACAGGGGGTTTATGGGGGATGATCAACACAGAACTTGGTCCTAAGGCTGTTTTTAGGGCACACAGATAAGAGACTGGTACCAGAGTGAGGCAGAGCTGCTGGACAGTGCTGGGACAAAGTCCAGCCTGACCAGGACACAAGTTCCCCAAACCCTGCCCTTTCCTGGTAGAACCCAGCAGCTCTGCAAACTGTCTGGGCTAATTACTTATTCTTTACACCAGAGAAATTCTGACTGCCATTTTCCAAAACAAGCAGGTCCTTAACACAGAGATACCATCAGCCAGTAAAATGAGTTTGAGGATTTCTGCTTGGCACAGCAGTACAACAGGCTGAAGGAGGTACACCTGATATGTGAAAAAACTTTTTTTTTTTTTCCAATTATACATGGAAGCTGCTAAAAGATCCTGCTTCAACCAACCTGAAGCAGTTTGGGTTGCACTTGCTGAGTACTCTTAAATGTATAAATAGTTTCAGGGCATTTGGCACCTTTCACAGATTGAGAGACACAGCTGATGTCTCTTCTGCAGCATCTCAGGCATTAATCTCAGTTCAAATCACATCCCTGATGAATTCAAAGTCATTCTCCTCCAAAAATAGCCTGATCATGCAGCTATAGGGCATGTCCAGGGGTGGGCACAGGGGGTATTCCCACAGAGGGGGATCAGAGCTTCTTTCCTGAGCTTGGCTCACCAGTCAGGGAGATGATCTGCCTCTTCACCCTTCTGCCCACTCATATTTCACACAAATGCTAGAAGAGATGGAAATCAGCCCAATTCCAAGGTACCCTCGTGAAGGGCAATGACTGAGACCCAAGCCCTCATCCCAGGGTACAGTCAGAAAGGAGAGGGTCATGACAGGTATTAGTATCTGTTCTGAATGTCCAACCTTTCACTCTTATTTATAGGACTCATTTTTGGTCAAATAAAGCATCCATTTAACCCTGAAACACCTTTTTTTTCTTTCACTTTGCAAATCCCAAACCAGTCAATTTGGGGCCAATCTAAGCAATTACAATAATTGCTTTAATGTTGAGCAATTCACTCAACCTAAAGTAATTTATTCATTCAGCCTATTCCCCTTCACCTGGACTCCAGGTTTTATACCACCCAGCAGGGGCGACACCCAGCCCAGAGTGTCTCTACAGTGTCCTGACACCCCTGAGGATGCTCCCCAGGCTCAGAGCACCTTTGCTCTGCATCAGATCCTCCCAAAACATCCAAAGAAAAAGACAAAAATAGCCCCCCTAGTCCTTGTCTTATTCTGTCTGCAGCAGAGATGTGCCAGTTACCTAATGGCATCAAATTAACAAATGAACAGGTCTGGTAGACCAATTAGTAGAGAGTGCAAGCAATTTTCAAACAGGCTGCAATTGTCAGCTAATGACCTTGGAAAAAGCTTTTATTTTTCTGGCTCCCTCAGAAAAGTCCATATTAAAATTGTTGATAGCTGCTGAGTGTCACTTTTTGGGCTTTCATGCCATGAAAGTGAGCTGGGTTAAAAAAAAAAAAAAAAAAAAAAAAAAAGAGGCCAAGTAGGTGTAATTCAAGCATCATCTCACTGCCTTGCCAGTCATTTAAGAGCACTGCATCAGGCATATCAGCTTCTCTGTGGGGCCATTAACTTCTCAACACCCAGTAATGCACCACACACCTGCTGGAGCAACCACAGGGCAAGCTGAAAGATCATCTCAGCTGCACCCTGCTCTTCCAGACATCACTGGGGCTTTCCTTAGTGAAAGGCAGCTGCCTTCCTCTGCTTCTCAAGGAAAAGCCTGGAACTGAGTCTTTCCCTCTGCCCCTCCTGTTTTTAAAATAAAATCAAGCCAGTGTGAGACCCACAGAAAACTGTCCATGCCCATCCATGATAACTTGTGTGTTCCACAGGTTGGTGACACCCAGTGCCTGCCAGGAGAGCACAGTGCTGGACATCAGGTGGGGTAAGATAGATTTGTGCAGATCAGAACATTTCATTTGGGACCATGTAGGTGTGTCACTGTATCTCACTTCAGCTGGCCCCTTCCCAGGAGCTGCCATCAGCCCTGGAGCAGCCCCAGAATTAACAGCCAGCATCACACTGGGCTCTGGGCTGGAGAGGGAGGGTTTCTCACCCTGAGGAAGCTGCCCTGGCTCTGTTGGAGCCAGCTGGGTCCCAGGGGTTTGTGGCAGAGAAGGGACATGGCCTCATGGGGAAGGAAAATGCCAAGTGCCCAGGGCATGCAGGTTTTGGTCCTCATTCCCATCCCTCCAAGGTGACACAGCAAAGTCTCAATGAGATGGCCAGAAACACAGAGCATGTTTTTGGTAGGCTTGGAACTCCCCAGTCCCTTCCTCAGGCAACTGAAGTCCATGATTCCCAGAGAGGTTCCTTTACAAAGGAGAGTGTAGAGAGGGAACAAAACAGTCCAGGAGAGCAGAACCACTGCTGGTTATTTTTCTTCTGTGCCTGTGATTTTTATACATTGCTTTGCAACCCACCCACGGTATTTCAGGTGCTCCCCTCTCCAGCACCCAGCTCTGCCACGCCTGGGAAGGTCACACTGGAGTCTCTGGAGCTGATCCCCCAAGGGCTCCTCGTGCTGCCAGCTCCACAAAACTCCCAAGATCCGAGTGTTTTTGAGACCTCCATCCCTCTGTCAGCTGCAGTTGGAATCAACTGAGAGGCTCACCCTCATTAAAGGTCAAGAGGAAGATAGAGAGGCTGTAGGTGGATAACTCCTCCAATTGTACGTGCCTTGGTCCCTCAGGAAAGCAGGTTAAAGATGGAGTGGAAGGGATTAAATTCTCAGAAAATGCTTCAGAACATGCTTTTCCAAAAAATATACTGCATATCCATAACTCCTCACAGGAAAGAGCAAGATGAAAAGATCTTAATGGTAATTTGCCTAGGAGGAACAAATTATGAATTACTTCTGGCTCAGATGCTCTTGAGTAAGGGAGCAGACCAAAATGAGCCTGAGAAAGCTTTTGTAATTTCTCCTTACTATGAGGTAGTTATAGCATCATCTCTCCTGCAGCATCAGGGTCACAGATGATTGTGTAAATCAATAAAGTAGACAAACATCTTTCATCTGAATCAGCTACTCTGTGTGCTGTTTATTTGGTACCACTGTGACTCAGAAAGTTTAATTCCTATCCTGTTATTGGACCTGGTCCAGGAACCTCAGCAAGTTCCTGTGCCTCAGTTTCCCCACTATAAAATGGGGATTTTGGCACCAACAGAGTTTCAGAAAGGGCTTGAAAACAGACGCTGATATTAAAAGGTGACCATGACAAATCTCTTGCTGTCACATAGCCTGCAGTGTTCCACAATTTGCTAGTGCAATGAAAAAAAAAACAAAAACAGCAATTCAGTACATCTCCACATACAGGTGTTGACAAGCTGTCCTTTAGGCACCCTGGGCATTACCAGAAGCCAGAAGAGATCAAAATAAAGAGCAAAAATGGGCTGCTACCCCTCCTTTAACACTGCTGTTTTGCAGTTGCAGCACTGGAGGTGCCTGATGCCCTGGGCTTGCCTCCTTTATTCCCAGCCTGCCTTAATCCATCCCTGGGGTGCTGGGATGGATCCAGTTTGGCTTTGGTCTGCCTCTTCTCTGACCAAAGAGTGTCAGGGTAGAAATGAAATTTCCACCAGCGTGGCACAGGCGTTGCCAGTCCTTGCTCACAGCCTGGGAATCAACACCACAGCTTCACACAGACCCTCCCAGGCTCCTTTTCTCTGGTCTGTTTTGGGCCAGGCATCTTCACACAGGCTCCATCCCCACATCACATCTGATAAGATAAAGGGCAGAATCATTCACCTAAATAAGAAGTGCGAGCCAAGAAGTTTCAACTAAGAGAGAGGACATTTTCTGCTGAGATAGGAAGAGAGATGATGAGCTGATAAGCAGGAGAGGTTTTACACGGCCATGAATGTGCTGTGTTTATATGGCCTCACACCATAAGAATGAGCTAATAAACAAGATGTACTTGCATGGCTATCTCTCACATCCAGCTGGTGATAAGTACATTGTAATGACATAACTATACATCCCATATAATCAGATTAAAAGGCATTGCTTCTTTTAGCAGCACTCTGTACCCTTTCTGGGCATAAATGTATTTACTTGGTATTTATTTGGCATTCACCGTGTGTGTGACAGCGATTACATTTCATCCACTTCTCTCTGTTTGTATTTGTACCCCTATTGCAGACTTATTCAAACGTTTTAGGATTCAAACATGTCCTGCTCCCACTGCTTGAAATTTCACCAAAAACGCTGAGTTCAGACTGGGTTCACAACAGCAGAGAAACAAATACCCTGATTTAAGGTCATTACTTTGCAATCACACTAAATATAAGCCAGGTTAAATTAAAAAAACGAACAAACAAACAAACAAACAGGTGTTCCAAAGTGAAACATCCACAAAAAAAAAAAAAAGTCGCTTATAGTGGAAAGGTCAACAGGGTGGATGCACACTGAGAATGCAGAAGTGGGGGTGGAATAATCAAGAGTTGGTGCATCCTGTTGCTCCCCCTCCTTAAAACCAAGCTCCCTTTAGTCTCAGCATCACTAATGCCCCACCAACAGGAGGCAATTCGATGTTCCCGCGGGGCTGGGAGAGCTCTCCTCTCCTTGGAAATGCAAATATTCATTTGGGCGGCCAGGTGCAGCCATCCCTGTGCTCGGGAGCCATCAGGCAGCGATTGCAGTGCTGAAGGAGAAGCCGGTCCCACCTGGGCAGGTGCTGTGCATCCTTTGTCCCAGGGGTGCCGCAGGGGCTCAGCTCTGTCCCCGGGCATGCACATATGCTAATGCTCCCAAATGCTTCTCCACCCAGCCGGAATCTGCCCCTTTTGGATGCAAATTCAGGCGGTTGACACTCCCATTCTTATCTGGGACAAATTCTCCTGCTCTGCTGGGGACGAATCGCTTGTGCTGGGAAACCTGTCAAGGATGCCCGCCTGTGTCTTCTTTTGAAGTCTATCTCAAACAGCATTTGTCATTCATTCACAGTGAAAAAAATATCTTATTTTTTTATTAAGTCCACTTGAAATTTTCTGCAAATCATGGTTTTATTCCTCCTGGCACGTGAAGGTGATCTGCAAAGGGGATGAAGGGAAATTGGCAAAAAATATGCTCATTTTCCACTTACTTTTCTCAAAAATCTCAAAACTTCTGGCACATTCTCCTGAGGTGTAATTCTGAAATAAGAGTTGTGTTTTAGAATACAATAACAGTAAGTTTAGTTTTCTTTTAAGAGCATTAGCCAGGGGTTAAAATGACAAAAAGATCCCTTAAGCAACTGCTTTCAAATTTCTTTTTCTTTTTTTTTTTTCCTTTGGAAGAAGTATAACTAAACTACCCATTTCAGATGGTGGAATGTTATAAGTGATGGAGGGAAACTGTGATTTAGGTGTGCACATGAAAGATGTGAGTTGCCCAAGGACACCACTGCAAAAGCTCTTCTTTTATACTGCCTTTGGGGGCGGGGGAGAGAAAATGTTTAAACACATTAACCAATTTAAATAGGCAAAAGGAAGGGAAGTTATTTCCTTTAGAATCTATAATGTGCTGTAAATCAAAGAAACTTTCTGGAAAATGTAGTAGACATGAGATAACAGATAAAAGACAAGCCAAAAGACACTCAACTAATTGCTACAGAAAACAACAAAAAAAGTACATTCAAGCTCTGTTGTTTTAGAGCCCTGTTCCCTGGAAACATGATTTTCCTTCTAAAAGGGAAAAGAAAGAGGCATGTAGATCTGGTTTGTGTCTGCCTCAGTTCATCCAATGTGCCCAACAGATAACCAAGAGAGTTTGGTCTGTGCTGTCATCCATCTTTAACATCTCCACTAGCCAAAGGGATGCTGAGGATGTCAGGGAAAGAGCAGCCCTGCTAGCCCACCTTTGATCTTTCCTATGTGAGATACACAAATAAAACACTGCACAGTAAAACTGGTTTGGTCTTTCAGTTGACTGTGATAGAGAGGCAATGCTGAAACAGAGAGATGACTGAAAGGAGAGAAGGTGCTGGGTCAGGGGATGCAGAGCTTGCCTGGGGACATTTGAAGATCATTTTATGAACCAGGCTCCAGCTGAAGTTCATAAACCAATTTTAATGCAGTGCTGCCCACCCAGCCACAATTAGCAGGACTCCTGTATGGGGTGTGGGTATCTGTCATGTTACAGCCCATGATATCCTTGAAAATTGTTGTTTCTCTTTGTTAATGTTTTAATTATTAAAGAAATCCCTGACAAATATGGTAGCTCAGGGACTAACAACCTGTTGGGCCAGCTCTGCTTCAGGAGGGGTCACACCAGGCAGAGGAGCTGTGGATAACCATGGGCAGAACCTGCTTTGCCTCCCTCAGCCCACCCTGACAGGTTGCATGTGTCACAGCTTAGTTTTGCCTGTCTTCACCTGCTTTTATCTACAGTGTGGGAGAAGGATTTGTGATTTAAATGTCTGAGCCCATTGCTTCAAACCCCAAGTGCCCCTGCTGAGAGCCTGAGACAGGTGCCAAGGATGCTGTTTGATAGTCAGCAGCATCAAGGCTGACTCAGATGATGAGAGAAACCTGTCCTCTGCTGAAATCAATGAGATGCCTTTGCAAAGTGCCCTCCTGTTCTGTTTGTGAAGCATGAGACCCTGGGAGTGTGTTTGGTGCAGATATATTTTGTTGGTGTGTTTCATTAGGTAGCCACTTGACATTTCCTCCACAATTCTCACCATAACAAACGCGTTTGATATGAGTCAATGCCAGGCAGCCAAGGAGAGCATTTACTGCCTCCTCTGCCTGCAAGGTTAGAAAGCTGGCAGGAGAAGAGAAATCCACTTGTTCTAGCAGGGATCATGGTGTGATCAGCACTGGGATGTGCTCAGCACAGCTCAGTGCCCAGAGATCTGCTGGGGATGAGGGCTGAGCCCTCTCGGGTACCAGGAGCTGTGGGAGGTGAAGCACTCTGACAATTCAGGTGCAGGAGGTACCCAGCCTCCTTGCAAACCTCTCAGTACCTCTCCATCCCTCCATTACTCACCTGGCAGCAATGGGCACAAGAAAACCCGAGAGCTTAAAGCCAGCAGGAGCTTGTGCCTGGGGCTTGTATGGAGCAATAGGGAGCACAATGTCTGCAATAGCTGCTCAGGAAGTGAGCACCATCTCTGCTCTGCCTCAGCTGAGACAGGCTTTAGAGGAAGAAATAGATTGTGACAGTGTAAGTGAAGATGATATCATGGGGAATTAGGGTTGCATGAGCAACCTCATGCCAAGACCTGAACAAGGCTCTGGGAGCAGCAGTGGGATTTCTGGGGAAGCAGCAGCCCACACTTAATATAAGAGTAATCACAGGGTGAATAAAAATGCTCCAGTTTTCTGGTTTGTTGAAACCTCCTTATTTCCCTCAAAGACAGAAAGGATCTAAAACCTTCATAACACCATGTTGCCACATACATTACACAATTCCTCCCAATAAATATTGCATTACACCAGGTCACATAGTCCTACAACATGCAAGATAACATCTGAGCCTTGGGGTAAGCTGGGTATCTCTGCTTTTTCAGCCAAAAATTATGCATTCTGGTCTTAGGGTTTCCTCACTTGCTTAACTTTCCTATTCTTGTCTCATCCCATAGTCTTCCAAAAAAGAAAAGGTTTCTGGTTAGAGGTGAAGGTTAGTTTGAGGTGTCATGCCCTGGGATGACCCTGCCATGGTCCAGTCCACAGCCCTTCCCAAGCACACACAGCTCATCCAGCAGTGGGATTAAAACACAGAGATATCTGTTGCCAACAAGACCTTTTGACTGCAAACTTCTGCTCTGAACAGTTATCTAAGAATATCTGGGTCTGTGGGTCCTCACCTTTAGCTTTCCTCTGGAATGAGGTTTCAAATCAGCTCAGGTTTGCTCTCTCTGGAGACACCAGAGGATCTTCCTCTGTCACTCTGCATCAGAAAAAAATAAATCTGTGAAATGACTGAGACAAATCTAAATACTGCATCCTTAGCATAAGTTAAATACTCTTAATAGCAGTCAGAAAGTCTAGTACAAGTCCAAATTGCCTGGCCACCTCTTCCTCTTCTCCAGGCTGTTAAAGCAATGCCTGTGCTGGGTTGAGTTTTACTTTGTTAGCAGTAGCTCTTTCTTTTTTTCCAGACCACTGCTTCTCTTCTTCTTGGGGACATTTGCCATCTGTTTTATAATTTCACCATTATCTGATGGTAGGACTCAATGACCTTTCTAGACTTTAATTAAAGTTTCTTTCTTTTTAAATCATCTTCATCAAATTCGTGTTTCCAAGCCACCTCTCTTGTGAATATTTTATCATTCTGACTGCAAGGAGATACATGACAGAAATATATTAATTACTTTTTATTTTACCAAACCAATGAATTAATCTGTGATTGGGTATGAAAAGGGTAGAAAATGTCTCCTGAAGTCTATACAGATGTCATGTTAGTCATTCTGAGTCACTTTACAATTTTTACACTATTTGAGGTTTCAACAGCAAATGCAGACTTTAGCAGTTCAAACCCAACATGTGACCACCCCATTAAGGCTTGTTAAGCATTTACAACAGCTGAACCTGCCTGTGTGTGCACAGAGCAGCATCACTTTCCCCTGCAGAATGTGCTGAAGATGGTAGAAAGGAGGCAACAAGGGCATTTCTACCCCAGGTGGAGGGACCAGGATGGGAGCATTTGGGGCAGGAACTCCAGGTGGGTGACCTCTGAGCAGGGAGATGCTTCCCCAGACCCAGATGGAGCCTTTCCTGGTGCTCACTGTGCCCCTTTGGCCAGTGCTGCAGGGCTTCTCTGCATGGAGGATAAATGCTCAGTGACAGGCTCCTTTCTCCACTGTGGAATTCTTTGATGGCTGCTGTCAAGACAGTCAGGCTGAGCTTTAGCATCTCTGCTCCACTCCTCATGCATAAAACAGAAGGAGAAGAGAGGAACATGCTCCTCTGTGTCCCAGGGAGCTGTGGATAAACACATCAAATTCTGCCATGTGTCAGACAGTGTCTGTGCAGGGACATGCAAAACCACAAACTTGGAAAGTCAGCCTGTGCTTTTGAATAATCAGCAGGACAGGAGTGATGAGTGTCCCCCTTTGCCAGTTTCAGACACAGACACTTCCCTCCAGGCTGGGGAGGAACCTGGGTTGCTCTGTTTCCCTGCTGAGTGCAGGCTGGGCTGCATCTGCTCAGCTGCTCCAGCTGCCATGGTGCTTCCCAGGGCACACAGCTGGAAGGCAAAACCTCTGCAGGGGCTGAGAGGTGTTACTCTAATTAGGAACCACATTTATCATTGAACCACCTGGAATGCAATGATATCTTTATTGTGCTTTCAAAATAGAATCACACCTAAGTGTCACAAAAGTCTGTTTGTTTAATATTTTTTAATGTGAAGCATGAGGTTTTACGAGAGTATGGCCAGAATGGAATTAGAGAAATAAGTAGCCTAATGTTAAGGCTGATAGTTAAATCATTAAAAATAGGAAATATTACTCAAAAACCTCTTACAAAAGCAAGGGGCAGGTGAGTCCATCCCTCTCTAGTCCCAAAGTATTCTGTGGCCTCATGCAGCCCATCCCTGCCAGCAGTGAGGGAAGGACTCTGAAAGCAGGTCTGGAGCAGTTTAACCTCAGGTGACACTGCATTTGTTCCCTATGGCAAGGAAACTCCACTCTTAGCTAATAGAGGGTGATTCCAGGTTCACCTAAGGAAAGAGAAAAAGAAACTGGGAGATGAAGCCCTGGATATTAAAAATGGGAAGATCACAGTAAGCGTCCAGCTCCCTAACACATTCAAACACCACTAAATGTGCTTAGAGTAAATGCAGAACCTGGCATGAAAATTGTCAGAACAGAGCTCGGGGAAGGAAGAAATGTCTTTCTCTGGCAGGGAGGAGCATCCCTGAATGCCAAGGAGTTTGTGAAGGACACCAGTCATTTCTAACAACCAAGAGACAGCACACTACTGCTGTACCCAGAGAAACTGGTGTTCAGGCTGTCCTAATCCCCACCACTGCACTTCTCTGTCTCAGTACAAGCTATACTTGGAGAAATCTGCCTTTGTCCAGATGTACAACTGTGTACAAATGTACAACTGTGTACAGCTCTGTACAGCTGTGCAGAGGATACCTCAGTTATGCATGAAATATGCATAAATTGATGCTCAAGTTGGGAGTTTTGGCACAGAAGGAGAGCCCTGGCTTTGTGAGAGGGCTAGAGCAGGAAGGGAACAGAGTGTGGGCTGTCTCTCCTCAAAGGCATTTTGCCTCTCAGGGTGAGAGAGCACCAGTAGTGCTGGAATACCTGGGTTATGGGTGGTGAGAGGATCCATGGAGGCATTCTGTGTTATCTGGAGGCCAGACTGATGCTAACTTCCAGCACACAACCCTAAGGGATGTTGCATGTCTTGAAAAATGTAGAAGTGAAACTTACTTTCAAATTGAGAGAGCAAAGGGACACTGTTTTCACTAAGGCAGGACAAGGGACAAGGATCCCTCTGCTCTTTCCCTTGGTTTTCTCTGAACTATCTGTGCCAGTTGCTGAATTGTTTTGTGCCTTAGTTTCCCCTTCTCTGTGATGGGGACGGTGCTGCTCCACCCTTGAGAAGTGTCCTAGAGGTTCACAGACCCTCTATAGGGACACAATATTTTCTTAACTCTTCTGGCACTCTAAGCTGACAGTGCTGTGCCTGTCCATCTGTCCATCCATCCCTCCATCTGCAGGAAGCATCACTCAGGTCTGTCCCCTTGCTCTGGCAGGCTGTCTCTCTCCATGCACCCTGCTGTGCCTCTGCTGCTTCTGATTCCCTGTTTCCTTGCCCTGATATTCCCTGTTTCCCTGCCCTGAGATCCCCTGTTTCCCTGCCCTGATATTCCCTGTTTCCCTGCCCTGAGATCCCCTGTTTCCCTGCCCTGACTGCAGAGCAAAGTGATGCACAGACCCTTGGGATGCTTTGGGACTATTTGCTGCTCTGAAAACAAACCCTTCCTCTCCTACTGTGCTGCCTCACATACCAGCACCTCGGGGAAATAACTCAGCTCCTCTGCCTGCTGCTCACCTCCCTGACCAGCTGATCCCACTGATGGTTCCCTCCCACCCTGCAACTTTCCGCTGAATTTCTGGCACAGTCCAAACATGTTGCACTTGGGTTTTTCCCCTCTTCCACTTGGAGAAGGGGGAGTAATTGCATTTTCCACCTCTGATGGTACACCCAGAGCCCAGGGAAAGGCAGCCATTATTCTCATTTACAAACAGGCAGGTAATCTCTTCTCACATGCCCTTAAAAATCATTGTGCTATCGGAGCAGGCTGTGCAGATTAGCCGATGCTGGGAGATTGTCTTCAGCAAAGCAGTAAAAGCCTTAAGTGCACTAGATTGGTTTTTGATTGACTTTTGGAGGAATAGTATATCAGAAGAATCCCAATATGCACTCCCTGTGGTATTTTAAGTGGACATAATGGTCAGAACTGACAGACAGTAATGAGCCTTGTAGACAGGGGCAACTGTATGTTATTTAATTTCCACTAAAGAAGATATCTCAGCATGGAACCTCAGGTCTGAGACAACACACAAACACTCAACAGCCAGATTTTGTTTCTAGCACTGCTGAAACACAGGGCAATCCAGTTCCCTCTGCTGCTTAAAATTTGGGGGCAAAATCTTCAGTGTCACCAGGCAAGGAATGCAAATAAAAAATTACTTCCTCTTTGGAAAGGCTGAGTGAGAACTCTCCCATACACCCCACTTCCTACCGACTAATGGCTTTCACACAAATCACTTCAAGCTGAAAATGTGAGATCACTGATTAGTACCTGGGGAATTTCAGCCTGGATGTGGGAGAATGAATCCCCTTTGCATCAAATGTCAGACAGCAAGGCATGGACACCCTTCAGCCAGGGGTACTGGGTTTTTCTTTGAAGTTGTGAGACTTGAAGGAGAGTTTCCTAGAGAACATCGGTTAATTACCCTGTTAGACACTCCACACCAGGAGGGTCTCCTTGGCTTCCCACTATCTCTTGATTCAGAAAGAGGAGAAGAGTATTTTAAAACAGCACTTTAATGAAAATTCCGGACAATCCACACAACATTTAGTAAAATAAACAGGGCTGGTTGGGTGCTTTCATCCACTCTACCAAAGATGTAAACAGACTCTTGTCTGACTCGCACACTGCTGTTTTCTCATGCTTTCTTCCCAGTGGACAGCAGGAGCTGAATTTCAGCTCTCTCTGGGGTCAGATGGGGCTGGAGGCAGAGCAGGCTGCTGCCAGGCCAGCAGGGAGGAGGCACAGCCGTGTCCATCCCCAGCCAGGAGCATTCCCAGGAGAGGAGCCAGAGCCAGCCTGAGCTGCTTTCCCTGCCCCAGCACCAGCCCATGAGTGCTGCTGCTCCCCACAGCAATGCTGGGAGCTGGCCCAGCAAGCCCAGCTCTCCTGAGCCCCCTCATCCCACTGTCTGGCACACCCCACTCACCCTCCATCCCCTTTCCTCGTGACAGCAGGCTGAAGTGGCAGGGGAAAATATTATACTGCCCCTGTTCTCATGGTGTTGTAAATAGTTTTAATGGATTCATGACCCTCCCTTCAATTTCTATAGAGCTTGCCCTATGTGGTCCTAAAAACTGGAGCTATTTTTAATGTTTTTTCCTGGTTTTCTCATATTCCTCATGGTTGTCTCACCAGTCACCCCATCAGTGTGTGCTGCAGCCTATCCACTTACTTCCCTATCCTCTCATGTCCTCTTTTTAATTACATGCAGACAAAGATATTAAGTCTCTGACAGATTTGGATAAAATGAGCCTAAGCCTGGGGGTTTTCCTTTATGGCAGCTACAGCTTGTCCCCTCACCTGCTGAAGTCAGTGGTCAGTGGCAGCCAGCAGCCACCACGCCCTGGAAATGTGCTTAAAGTCCTGACACTGTTTGCCACCCGGATGGGGAGCAGACTCATCCAGGCTGCTGGGGGAGGCACAGCAGATAAGAGGCTAATGCAAAATCTATAGGAAATTAGAAGGCAGTAAATCTGCTTGTTTAATGAGAGATTGGGGCACTGAGGTTTGGTCTGCTTTCAAGGAAAGAGGAATTAGTCGCTGCTCAATCCATCTGCTGCCAAAGCAGAAAGACCAATATTGAGAAAATGCTGCTTGTGAGCTCAAGATGTGTGTCCAAGGGGTCCAGGCTGAAGTGAAAGGTGTGGAGCCCTGTGCCAGTGACACACACATGGACAGGCTCTCCCACAGCAGCCCCCAGCCCTTTGGATCAGGCAGAAAAATGCTTTTATACATCCCCAGGGGAAGGGAAAACATGGTGTCAAGGAACTCCAGTGGAATTCAGGACAGGCTCAGCGTGGCTCTGTAAAGTGGCTTTTTGCTGTGATGTTTTCAGCAGCCAGGTTATGGCCAGGAGTGACCATCACCCCAGGGCTCACCATTACCCCAGGGCTCACTATCACCCCAGAGCTGACCATCACCCCAGGAGTGACCATCACCCCAGGGCTGACCATCACCCCAGGGCTGACCATCACCCCAGGGCTGACCATCACCCCAGGGCTCACTATCACTCCAGGACTGACCATCACCCCAGGGCTGACCATCACCCCAGGGCTGACCATCACCCCAGGGCTCACTATCACTCCAGGACTGACCATCACCCCAGGACTGACCATCACCCCAGGGCTGACCATCACCCCAGGGCTGACCATCACCCCAGGACTGACCATCACTCCAGGGCTGACCATCACCCCAGGACTGACCATCACCCCAGGGCTGACCATCACCCCAGGGCTCACCATCACCCCAGGGCTCACCATCACCCCAGGGCTCACCATCACTCCAGGACTGACCATCACCCCAGGACTGACCATCACCCCAGGGCTGACCATCACCCCAGGGCTCACCATCACCCCAGGGTTCACCATCACTCCAGGGCTGACCATCACCCCAGGGCTGACCATCACCCCAGGGTTCACCATCACCCCAGGGCTGACCATCACCCCAGGGCTGGATGCTTCTAGCTGAAACCCCTCCAGCTGCTCTGAGGGGCTGATGGCAGCACCCCAGCCTCCCACCCCCTTGTGTCCTGTTTCTAAACGTCCTGCTTTCCATTCACATGCAAGGTCTGAGTGAATTAAATAAATCCATTAGCAGTGAATTAAGGGGTTAAAGGCTGCCTAAGAAGTGTGTTTCTAATCCCACAAAGCCATCACGATCTTTTCCTTTAGTTTAATGTTTTACTTAATTTCTTTGATTTTTTTCCCCCCATATTTTGCAGCATCCTCTTCTTTCTAGAGATGGTCTGAGAATTGCTGCTTGTATGCCTGTGGATGCACTGGGTATCTGTGACCACACCCAACACAACCCCATCCTCCAGCCCACAGGAAAACCCAAATTACATTTGCTGAACTGAGCCTGAGGTGGCAGAGAGGCTTTTTTGGGTCTCTTGTTGTAGCAGGGGGATGTGACAGCTGGGAGACCCAGGAGTCTCCATGATTTAAATGGGTTTCACTGGTTAGACACGAGCTGCAAAGCCAGCACAGGCAGCTCCAGAGCTTGCTATGACTGCATGTAGAGGATTTAAATAAAAAAAGACACATACATAAAACCCCTGGTTGTCCTGCCTCCTAATTACAATCCCAATATACTAATACCTGCCACAGCATTCAGATACAAAAATTCACACAGGAGCAGTAATTCAACACACTGAGCTATCTACAAAAGTCTCCTTCCCAAACTCATCTCCTGGTACCTCCCCTTCCTCTCCCAGTGGGATGAGAGCTCTCACCTTCCCAGAGGCTTTGCAGAAAAACTCATGGTTTGTAAATTCATTTTTACCAAGCTCTCCATCCCTCAGAACAGGCTCAGTGGGGCTTGTCCTTAGAGGAAAGTTCAGGGAAATTAACCCACACAGGAAACAGCTAAGCAGGATTTGTCTTGCCTCTCACTTTGGGAGCTGAGTGACAGGGGAGATGTGACAAGGGTCTAGAAGCTCAGGAGTTGTATGAAGAGGCTGAGCAGGGACTGATGTCTCATTGCCTTCCACAGCACAGGAACAAGATGGCATCAAACCAGTGGATGGCAGGTTAAATACAAACAAAAACAGGACTTCCTTTAAAAAAAAAAAACCAAAACAACAGCAAGAAACACAAAACAAACCAAGAACAAAACCAAAAAGACTGACCAACCAACCAAAAAACACAAAGAAACAAACAAACAAAATCTGAAATAAAACCAGCTCAGGGAGCTGCTTGCAGCACTGCCCTGGGGATGCTGAGGGTTTACCTGGCTTCAAGGGGAGAATGAAAGATGGAACATGTCCACAGCAAATAAACCTGGGGATGGTTAATCAGGCTTGGGAAGTGCCTGGCAGGGGCACAGGGAGTTGCTGAGGGAGCCACCCTCTCACACTTGCTCTCTTACCCTTCTCCCTGTGTGATTCCAGCAGGAACCCTGGGGCTGCTCCTGTGCTCCAAGCCAGTGATTCCATGGACTGAGCAGTCCAGGAAAGCCATGCACAGATCCATGGGATGGAGCAGCTGCCACAGCTGCCAGCCAGACACCTCCCCTGGCACATCCCTGGCTGCCTCCATCTCCAGCTGCACCTTCAAAGGGAAAACAGCATCCAGTGCTTAGACAGTGGTTTTCACTTTCCACCACTCTCTAATCAGTGCCTAATTAATTCTCAATGCCCCAGTGTGGTAAATATATCTCTTTCATGCATTAATACATATATATATTATGTTTGATCTTTCCTTAACAAGTCCCCATAGCCCTGGAAATCCACACTGGAAACTGAGAGAGGGGGGTAAAAACAGCACCAGCTTTGAAATCCAAAAGATCTTCATTTGTATGTCAGATTGAAAGTAAAAGGAAAATAGTTATTTGGCAGGTCTGTTTCCACTGAGGGATTGGTTTGCCTCAATTTGTATTTAATAAGTGTACCACCAAAAAGTATTTAATGCATAATGTATAATATAATACAACTAGCACTACACTAAATAATATCCTGTGACTTTAAACATTAATGACTGTGTGTGACTTGTTTCTTTTGAATTTCAAACTGCACAGAAAATATTTGTCAGCAGTAAAAATAAGGTTGTGATAGATAAATAAAATATTGGTGCAATAAACCCGAGCCATGATGTGCCTATTTAAATGCATATATACCTCTATTTAATGCAGAACAGTGAATGCTGTTTTGTATAATATTCTACTAATGTGTACACTACAATATAATAATATTCAACATCTTTTTCCCTTCAGCTGCAGTAGAATTGCCAAATCAGTACAACACTTGCTACTGAAGGATATGTTTAGACCTTCTCATTTTATAACTTCTTGGTTTTATGCAAAGATGAAAGAAATTGTTTCACCCACATACAGACGGGAGATTTCACACCAAAGAGTATTTAGATGACATAAATCCAATTATTGTCATTTTATTTAACTATAGTTTTTACATTTCTGGGAGCTGTGCACTAGGCTCATTCTCTTTACCCAGAAAGGCAACAGCTTTCATGGGAACCTTTGGGACAGCAACAAACTGAGCTCTGGAAAACACATGAGCAGTTTCAGGGCCATGCTTAGATCCAGTTTAAGTACATTCCTAAGGCTGGGAACACACTGAAGTGCTGTCCTAGCTAGGGCTGAGTTGCTTCAACTTCATAACTGTTATCTGAGCTGGGACTTGGGCTCTTCTATTTTTATTTTTATTTTTTTCCATTTGGATCTGATATCTCTCTTGGCTGGCAAAATAAGATGCAGTACTACAGCACCACACAGGCTTGTCACTGTGATGGTTTTGTAGATCAGAGCCTAAGAGTTTGTCCCTCCCAACATTTTTTAGCCCTTCTGTTGTTCAGAAAATTCCTGGTCTCTGGGAATCTGCCCTGAGCTGTCACAGGAGACCATCCTGAAGGACCTGATGCTCTTCAAGCCAAAGTCATGCTTGGCAACACAGATGTCAGTTCACCCACAGCTTTCACATGGGGCATGGTGCCAGGGGCAAGGCTTGGGGCTGTAAGATTGGGAGCTCCACATAGGAAAACCAGCCAGAAATATTAAGGTGCAAAAAGATTTTTTTTTTTTTAATTAAGTTCTCAAGATGGCCAGATTTTATTAGCTTGGACTGAATTTCTTGGGTATGTTCCAAATTAAAAAAAAAAATAAAAAATTAGGGGAGTGGAATTCTTGGAAATTCAGGCATGAAATACATGGCTTTGTTTCAAGCTTCATAATGAAAAAATAACAAAGTCAAGTACCAGAGCAGTCAGACTTTATGTTCTCAGTAAAACAAAATATTTTGCTTAATATTTCACCTTGCAAAAATACTTTTAAAAATCTACTTTGAACTGATCTAACCTGAGCTTCCTTCAGTTTGGCCAAAGAACAAAAAACTGGAAATCCAGAATTTGCACAATTCCCTTGTGTTCATGCGGGCATCCTATTTTGTTCTGACCCAAAAAAGATCTTTCAGTCCTCTGATACTTGGAGAAAGGGAGCACTGGTGCCTCCCACCTTGCCCTGCTCAGGATATGGAGGCTGGGCACAGGCAAGTGTCTCAAATCTCTTGAAAAGCCTCTAGAAATTCTGTTTCCAAAGAAAAGTTAAAAGTGTGGAAATACAGGTGTCACAAAGATATTTCCTTGAGTTTGCTGAGAGCCTGGAACAAAGATCTATGGGGTGTCTCTCTCAGCTGATGGAGAGATGGGTCTTTCTACAGCTCTTCAAGGCAGCAAAGGAAAAAATAACTTAATGTAGAATCTGGCAATCCCCATAAATAGCAATGGGTCAAGGACGTGCTCGCTTTGGTACCAGGAGCCCTTTACAAGGCACTCAAATTACAAATGCTGCAGAAGTGCTGAGTTAACCTATCTGCTGGGAAGTGCAATTTTAACCCAGGGTGCAGGCATTCTTGTGGCACACAGTTGTCAGGGTGGGGTCAGAGTCAGGAAAAGATGGTTTCTGAGGCATTCACTCTGTGCCACTGCTTTATTACATGAGAACCAGTGATAGCTCTGAAGTATGGGCCACATGCTGCTCTCTGTTATACTGGATTAAATCTGTAACCCATGGGGTGCTAAATCTGGGTTTACACTTGCTTTGAAAATGCAGAGTGTGGTCTCTGCCCCTGCAGAGTGTCAGGAGGTGCCAGCACTGGAGGCAGCCACTGCAGCATCCCTGGACTGCCCTGAATGCAGCATCCTCTGAGCCCACCCCTCATCACCAGCACCCAGCCAGATTTGCAGACAGCCTGTCAGAAAAAAAAAATAGCCACAGAAGAGCAGAATTATTCCCAAACCATAAACCACTCAGTGTTTTCATATGCTGCTCAGTTGATTTTAATGAGGTTTCTTCAAAGAGCTACAGTGGACACTTTGTGCTTTTATAAAGAGCCCTGCAACCTCCATCACCTGAACTTCAATTATCCAATTTCCCTGGTACCTGGAAAGGCAATACATGGTAATTACACTGAAAGTTATTTTAGTAACTCAATCATTCAAATTTTGCCAAGCTTCTCATAAATTCAGAGAAGCCAAGGTTATGCTGTAGACATGGGTGTGTTCACATGCCAGCTTTAGGTATCTAAAAAATTAAAGACTTGACAGCAATTTAGAAAATGAGTTGCTGGGTTTTTTCACACCAAGGAGATCAAAGGGCTGATGCAGTTTGGGGAGATGTTGTAATCATTAACTATTTCAGAAGGGATCTCCCAGCCAAGTGCTCAGCTTGAGGAATTGTTTGGCAGTGTACAGGACAGCTCTGCATCTCCCAGCACAGAAAAATGCATGGGATTTACTGTGACAGGGAAAAAACCCTCCTCATTTGGAGTTGGGCTAATCTCAGAGCAAGACAGCTGAGGCAGGAATAGCCATTTAAGTAATGCAGTGTTTGAAAGGCCTGGTCTGACCTTCATCTCTATCTGCTTTCTTGCAGGGCTGCCTCTGAAGTGCTGTACAACATAAATAGCATCTGCCCTGGGATTTTAGCCTGAGCTTAGCAGAAATGGCTCTGGTGGCTGTGATGACCCTCTCACGCTGATTAGTCACTGAAGTTTTCCAGTTCTTCTGCCATTTGGGGCATATGTTACACTTCTATTTATCCAGACATGATTGGGGAGGCTGCTGATTAGTAGTGACTGAGGGCAATCTTACTCAGCAAACCTGTGTGCCAGATAAAAATAGCAGAGAGCAGAGAAGGGAGGATGAGAACCAGCCCAGCAGAGAAGGCAGCTTTAGGACACAAAGTTTTCCTTCAGCCTCCAAGTTTGTTGGAGTTAAGCTTGTCTCAATGTGATCAGACTGGCAGGCACTGCAAGGACTCTCTTGTCCCCTCTGTAGCACAGGCAGCTTCCCAGGATGGGTAACAGCAAGAAATTGCTATTGCAGAGACTTCAGCATTGCTGATTTGCTCAACCTCCCCTGCACCTTTTCTGATTTACTCTTATTAAAAAAAAAAAAAAAAAAAAAAAAAAAAAAAGTCCTGGGTGATACAGGGTGTCAAGAAGTTTCTGTAAGCTATGGCAGGGTATAATGTGCCTCCTCAAGATGACTGCTGGGTTCAGGAAGAGGCCAGAAGCAGGATCCCTGCAAACTTTAATGCTCAGCTCAACCTGCAGCTGCTGCAGTTTTAGTAATGCTTCTCTTCAGTTCATTGCCCACGTTTGCACCATCATCTGTTCTCTGGTCTCTGAGTTCCGTGGTCACTGGCTGGAGCTGGGGAGCAGCAGGGTGATGCTCACTCTGCCCTTGCACTGCACAGAATGCCCTGCAGCGAGGAGGGCAGGGGGATGGTGGAGAGAGGGAGGCAGGGATGCAGGGAGGGATGCAGGGAGGCAGGGATGCAGGGAGGGATGCACAGCCCACCCTGGGATGCTCACATGGGGTTGGAGCAGACACAGGAGCAGGGTCCAGTCTGCAGAAGCACAAAGGGAGGCTGATAAAACATCAAACTGAAAGCAGAGCATAAAACAAACCAAGTGCCAGGCACATGGATGTCCTTATTGGCTTTAACAATGTTATTCATTCATTTAGGAGCAAGCACACACTCCCTTTGCAGCCAAGGACCTGGCAGGCAGCTACAGTGCCTTCTTGGACAGAGTCTGAAACCAGAAGAGCAGCTCTCATTCCAGCAACAATTTTGGGACAAATGTTTCAGGACATTTCTAAGCTCTGTCTGACCTTCTGGGAACCTCACAAAGTTTCTCAGAGCACTGGCAAGGACAGACTATGTGTTAAAGGCCTTTTAAAAGCCCAGCAAATCTTAGCACATCCAGCAAGCTGCCAGCACCTGATGGAGCAGAATCAACAGTCCTGACTGGACAATGAAATCACTCAGACACATTCAGCCTCAGGCACTCTCTTGTAACAGCAAGCTGGGCTCAGAACCACTCGAGCATTTCTTCTCACCACATCTCACATGTTGTACAGGAAAAAAAACAACAAACCACCAACCCATGAGACATTTTCTTAGTGCAAATCTCACTTGCCAGGCTCCTGATCCAGAGCTCTGGATACCCAGGGACATAATTTCTGCTTAGGTTACCTAATACAGCAGGAGTGGGATGATCCCACATCTACCCTCTGGGAAATCTTGGGGTCCCCGTTAGCAATTTGTAAATTTGTGCTTGAGGTTTCTGTTATAATTCCTGCCTGGACATAGCAGTGTTTCTAGATGCTCCACACAGGTCCACAGGCACCACATCCTGTCCCCTGGGTTTACAGTCCCCATCAGCCAGCAGGCAAAGGAGGGGAGAGGAAAACTGCAGCATCCTCAGGCTGCAGAACAAAGTGTGGCCCCTCAGACAATTTATGTTTTGGGCTCCTGTGCCTGCTCTGATGAGGAGACAGCTCAGCCAGGGCTGGGGAAGGGGCATGTGAAGATTAAGAAACCTCCAGTTTTGGCAGCAAATCCAGTTTCCAAAATTCCTCCTTCCCATCTGAGCTCCAGTTGCAAACAGAGCCACTGAAATTACCCTGGGTTGGATCTGGTTTTAACCCAGGGTTAAAAGAACATCTATCCAAAAAGGATATCTCTGACCTGGATCATGTCAGAGATTCAGTGCCCAGGGCAGAGCAGGGCACTGTGAGCTGACCCTGACCTGTCCCTGTTCCTGTCACATCTAGACCTGGCCAGCTGAGCCCCCAGGGAACCTGGAGAAACCACTGGTCCCACAAAGGCACCTGGTGAGCAGAAAGGGTTTGCAGAGCTGGCAGAGACAATGAGGAGCCTGCAAATACTTCAGATTTCCCTAAAAAGCAAAAAAACTGTGGTGCTCTGGTGAGCATGGAGGTTTGGTTCCTTCCTTCTGCCAAGACTGAAGTTCACATCCCCCTCTAGAAAGACCTGGAGCAACATGTGCCTCATCCAAAGTCAACTGTCACGAATGGGAGCTGGATATTAACTTCCAGGGCCAAAACTTCCAGTCCTTAAACAAACAGAATATGAAAGTAACACAGACAGAAAGAGCTCACCATTTCCAGCACGTTTCAAGGAGCAGTGTTCACTCCCTGAGACCGAGGAGAAATCTCACCAAGACAACAGGAAGAACTTAATAAAGATTTTCCATGTGATTTTTATTTGGTGTCAAATATCAGTCAGTTTGCCCATCTGGGATATTAATCTTGCAAATAGTGCTAAAGCTTGCTTTGCTCAGAATAAGCCACAGGAACTTCTAGAGTTCATTAGACTCCCATATTTCCTCTCCTCCCATTTAAATGAAGAGAGGGGACACTGTGCCATTTCCTTTCACACAGAAGTGTTGGGCTTTGGCAAGGATTTTACATTATTTAATTAGCCCACTCAGATTCCACTGAATCGGGAATATTCCAGTGACAATAATGTCCCTCTCCTGCTGAGCATCAGAAGGTGGAAAATAAAAAGCTCTGTCATGCAAATGCAGCCTCAGCACAGTGCCTAAGGTGGTTGGAAAATATCATTTAGTCCAATTATTCTTCCTGCAATTCTTGTGAATTTGGGGAAATGAAAATGAACCGGAGATGTTCCCCTCTCTAAAACCTGCTGCTGCCTCAGCCCATGGAAAAGCCACTCCACAGATCAGCCTTGCCCCCTGTACAGTGCCCAGGAACCCCTGCAAACACTCCCTGCAGCCAAAAAGGAGAACAACCAACACAACATGACCCAAAATATGATTAGCAGACAAAAGCCCAGTCCAGGCCCTAATGTGAAATATCCTGCTGCTGTTCATGGGAGCTAGCAGCAGACAGATGACTCACTGATTGATATATTATCCTGCCCTGCCAACGCATCTGGGTACATCACAAAGTGGGAAAGAGTGCATTAATCTCTGTCAGAGGGAAATCAATGGGAATCAGGCACCTAATTCCCTTAGCTGCTTTGGGAAGTCCCACCCTTTCTCCACTTATCATAAATCAAATTTAAAAGAAACTCTTTCTCTGCCTGTGACCATACTGCATCTGCCCAGCCGTGATCTCTTCCCTCTGAAATCCATCCCTCAGCATCTGCTCCTGGACCAGGTGCCTCCATGGCTCTCTCCAAGGTCTGTGGGTGATGCTGCAAGAGGCTGTGATGGTTTTGTTCCCTGGGGGAGAGTCACCTCCTCTGTTATCCCTGAGCTGAGGGGAAAGCAAAATGAAGGTGACACCTTAAAATAAATACAGAACTGAGAATCAATCATTAATTTTGCAGTTGGGTACCTGCTGGCTGAGCTATTCTGCTCCTCAAAGCACTGGAGCTTCTGCCTGTGGTAGGAACATTACTGAAAATCACCTTTGCTATTGGGCTGCTACCAGTTCAGCTATTTAGACACATATCTATGAGCAATCACTTCCTGGCTTGCCATGCTCTGGGAAGGATTTTCATAGGAAAAGCTGATTAATCACAGGAATTTGAAGGGCTGAGCAAGATGCACACCAGGTGGATTTTCCCTCTGCACAATGTGGAGCTGGGTCCACAGAGTGGCAAAATGTTTTCCCTGCTGGAGTTCACTCCCAATCTGTGTGTGGTGGGCTGAGCACATGCACATCCCCCTGCATCCCCACAGAGTTACACATGGAGGAGGTTTCCTGAAGAGGAGGTGCTGCCTTCAGACAAAGAGGAAAGAGATGAGCACCTGCCCACCTCTGTGCCAGTGCTCCAAAGCACCTCAAACCAAGCCATGAAAGTACAGGGCAGCAGCCTGGGGCCAAGAGGGCTTTACACCAAGCTCAGCCATGCCACAGAACCCCCAGCCCTGCTCAGATCCCTCCACCAGAGATGTGGGTCACTGCCAGCCTGGGCAGTGAAAACATCAGTCCCCAGCATCCACTGCTGAACAGCACTACCACAAAAAAATAAAAAAAAACACACTAAAAGCAAACACATTTTCTTTTTTTTTGGTCCTCAGGTGGTGGTGTTTTGTTGTGGTGGATTTTTTTTTTCATCTTCAAAAGACATTGATTCATGTTAAATTGTACAGAAATAATTTTCCTTTCACAGCACCTCCAAAGTCCCTTTCTGTCACAAAGTCCCACCTCTATAAAGCTGTTGGCTTCCTGCCTATTAATTTTCTCCTTCAGAAATCAGCAGGAGGATGGCAGAAGTTATCCCTGCAGAGATGTGAGCTCAGCCAGGAGCAGGCAGCATTGTAAGGCCCCAGCTGCACCCCAAAAACACCAAATGCTTCAATACAGAACAGCAATTTCTTATCTTATACTCTGATATTGCTGCTGCACCAAAGGAGTGATGCAAAAACTTCCCAGACAAGAACAAAAGGCAGGAGAGGAGCAGGGGCATCTGTGCTGGGGGCAGAGGATGCAGAGCAGCTTTCTCCAATGCAGGAAGGAAACTCTTTGTTCAGAGCTTATGCAGAAAATGCAGATTCAGACAGCCCCAAAGAGTTCACAGATGCATGTCAGGCTGGTTAAAGCAAAAGGGAGGTGCAAGGGCTGTCTGACAAAGGGAAGTTTGACTGCAGTATTAACATTTTTTTAAATTAACTTTTTTTTGTGAAGCAGTGTTTCAAAAGTTTACATGATCCCTTACTATAAATACTAGAGCAAGTGTGTATTAAATGGAACTTACATTCCAGGTGTGTGTGTGTGTGTGTGTGTGTAGTAAATATTAAAATATACACAGTTCCTCTGAAGTGAAATCAGATATCTGGATTGAGATCAAACAAAATGTTTAGACCAGTTTTTTTTTTTTTTTTCTTTCCCCTTCAGTGTTTTAGTTCAGCTGGCAAATCTGAACATCCATCATCCCCCTGCTTATTCTTCCATCCTGTCTGGTATTGCATCTCCACATGGGGATCAGAAGCTGTGGCTCCCCATAAAGCCCACCTTCCAAAATCACAAACTCAGCCTCAACAAGCCCCACAGGAGCTGCCAAGGAGCAGAAAAAACACACACATGAAAAGGAACTAGATCAAATCAGGAGCTGTGCATTCGTTTGACAGGTTGTGTCCTCTGTAGTTCAAATAAACCTTCTGCACCAGGGATGTTTCCACTGTAGTGCACAAACATCAAGTGCTGAGAGCATTTCAGTTTATTGCAAAGAATCTGTTTCCCAGCAGCTGCTCCAAATCCAATCGAGTTTTTCTCTGATCTCGCTATTTTTGCATCTATCAGAGACTTTAGTCTCCTGCTACTTCTACAGGATCTTAAACTCAACTCTGACAGGCTTCAGGCAGCAGGACAGCCCTGAAACCCCTGGCAGAGCAGGCTGTCCTCCTGCAAGCTGCTTTCCAGTTGGTTCGTGCTGTTGCTGAGTTAATGAGGGTAAAAATCAAAGTGCATCACAGAATCAGGGAATCACAGATTGCTGTGTGTTGGAAGGGAACTTAAAGACTTTTCTAGTGCCACCCTCTCTGCTGTGTGCAGGGACATCTTCCACCAGACCAGGCTGCTCAGGGCCACGTCCAGCCTGCCCTTGAACACTGCCAGAGATGCAGCATCCACAGCTTTCCTGAGCAACCTGTTCCACAGCCTCACCACCCTCACAGGAAAGAATTTCTTCCTGCTACCCAATCTAAACTTATCCTCTCTCAGATTGGAGCCATTCCCCCTTGTTCTGTCACTCTTGTAAAGGGTCCCTGTGCAGCTCTCCTGATTTAGGCACTGGAAGGTGCTCTAAGGTCTCTCCAACCCTTCTCTCCTCCAGGCTGAGCAATCCCAGCCCCCTGAGCCTTTCCTCAGGAATGTGCTCCAGCAGAGCAGGGTCCTGGGGGAAACCCAGCTCACCCACACCTCACCCACATGGCAGAGCCCACAGCCCTCATCTCCACAGCCTGCCCTGAGTGTGAGTCAATAAACACAGGGGAAAACATGGAATCCACCTCTCTTTTGTTTCTCCAGCCTCTGTGCTGGGCCAGCCCCAGGCCAGACCCATCCCACTTGCTGGCAGCACAGCATCATGGCAAAACAAGGATAAAATGCTTCCCCCAGCCATCTGAGCCTCCTCTGGCTGCTTTCCTGGGGGTAAAGGGATGAGCTCCATGAGAATAACAGTGCTGCCTGCATAATCCTACAGCAGGAGTAAACATTCAGGCTTCACTGTTTTGCAAGCACAAACTGAGCTGGCACAGCAGGAGATGCTGTGCATCAAGACTGGGGGTGGCAGGGCTTATCCCCAAGAACCTGAGCTCCTACAAAAGGAAGATAACCCCATTGAGGGTGGAGGGTCTTCATGCAAGTTGGGAAAGTCCTGTTTCATTCATTCCAGCAGAGCCCCTTTGCCCTCATCCCTCGCAGAGCCTGTGGCAGAGCGGGGAGGGAGAGCCTGGCTGGGATATCACTGCTGGCAGGGTTTGAACCAAAGCTGGGGACACAGCTGCAAAATCAGATGGTGCCTTGGCAAACAGAATTAACTGAGTGTTATCACCTTCCTGGCCTCAGAGTGGCTTCCACAGCACTTTAGCATTCCTGAGTTTTACCCTCACCTTGCATCTCACCTTGCCTTTGTTTGCCAGCTCACTGCCATGGCACCTTGGCACACTCCTGGAAATGCCATCATCACTGAGGAAGCAAGAAAAAGTTTTTGCTTGAGAAAGAAATAAATGTGAAATAGGTCAAGTTTTTTTTAGGGAGACTTTTGCCCAGTCCCCATCAGTGGGTTCTTCCACCAAGTGATTGGTGTGACACTGCAATATGATGTGTGCTAGGAAGTGGTAGGTGGGAAAAGAACTGGCAGGGAAAAAGCCAAGAGCTATAAAGGTGCAGGGAAAAAAAAAAGGAGGTGAGATTTCAGCTGTTAACACACAGTTTCATGTGTGCAAGCAGCACTTGGCACCTGCAGTGTGAGGGGCAGGAGATGTGCTCATTGCTTTCACAGGTCACCCCTCCAGCCCTCTCCCCTCCCCTGGGCCCACAAACAAGACAAAGCTCATGAGAACCCATGGGGTGGGTGTGCAGGGACCTGCATGCCAGAGACTCCATCTCCCAGGGGCTGGGGACACCTGGGTCCCACTCACCTGGAGTATGGGACCCATGGGGACTGGGTGCTGCTCCATGGGAGGACAGCTGGCTGAGAAACCTGTACCCACCACAGATCAAAAACAGTGTTTGATCTAATCAATGCATTTGATCTAATGAATAATGGTCATGAAAATCAGTGCAACCACATCCCTTTTCCCTTTAATTGGCTTTTCTGTTGGCCCAACTTCTCTTGGTTTCTAAGCAGGAGAGGTTTTGCATCACCAGTGCTTGACCCTATTGAAGGCACTTGCAGGAGCCAGCCCCAGGCAGCCCTGGAGGAGGGATGGAAGGATGGTGATGCCTGTCAGGGGTGCAGGGCAGGGCTCAGGATCGTTCACCAGCACATTAATTTTATGTTGCTGCCAGAAGCAATCAGCAGCAGGACAGTCAGAGATGTTGGCATGAACATGTTGGTCATTACATTCCAGACTCATCCTCTGGGATGCAGTGGGAGCAGCCTTTATCTCCCTCTCCTGAATAAACAGAACATAAAACCAGGAGAAACTCCCCAGAATACCAACAAACCTTCCAGTTTTCAGCCTAGATTACTTCATGGCTAATTTATTCTTATTTATTCTTATGCAACCTTGGGTTTTTTTGCTTTCTATATTCCCTGGTGCCTGCCCCTTTGAAGTATTTTTAGATTGAACTCAGATCCCCTCTTTGCCTTTGCTGGGTGAGACAAGACACCCTCTTCTGAGTCTCTCCTAAGATAAATGCTCTGTTTTCCTGCCAATCTGCTCTCATGTACAGCCACATCACAGGAGGGACCAGGACATGAGATTCAGTGGTCCAGGGTCAGTGTCACACAGTGTCACACACTCCTTCTCCTTTGGGGCTGCACTTCATGGTGACTCTCCCTTGGTCAGCACCCCATGGGCCAGAGATCCCTTCTGCAAATCCAGCACTGCAGTGAGGACAAGGACACGATTTCTGTTGTGCAGGGTGGTCCTGTCTCAGAGTCATAGCTTGGTTTGGATTTGGACAATAAAGACATCTAGTTCCAAACCCCCTGCCATGGGCAGGGGCACCTTCCACTTGTCCAGGTTGCTCCAAGCCCCATCCAACCTGGACAAGAACACTTCCAGGGATGGGGCAGCCACAGCTGCTCTGGGCAACCTGTGCCAGGGCCTCAGCACACCCACAGTAAGGAATTTCTTCCCAATATCTGGTCTAAATTCATCCTCTTTCAGTTTAAATCCATTCCTTCTTGTCCTATCAAGATGTTCTTATGAAAGGTCCCTCCCCAGTTCTCCTGTAGCCCCTTTAGGGTGCTGTAAGCTCAGCTTGGTGCCTTCTCCTCTGCAGGCTGAACAGCCCCAGCTCTCCCAGCCTGTCTCCAGCAGCTCCACGTCCTCCTTGTGCTGGGGGACTCCAGAGCTGGACACAGTGCTGCAGGTGGGAATCACCAGAGCAGAGCAGAGGGGCAGGATCACCCCTCACCCTGCTGCCCACACTGCCCAGTTTATGTTTGCCCTTCTGGGCTGGGAGCACACACTGCTGGGTCACCCTGAGCTTCTGGTCAAGCAAGACCCCAAGTCCTTCTCCTCAGGGCTGCTCTCTATCCACTTTGACCAGACTGAATTTGTCCCTGGGATTGTCCTGACCCAAGTGCAGGACCTTACATTTGGCTTTGTTGAACTGTCCCCACAGCCCAGCAGGTGACTGGGGCTAAACCAACACCAAAGCTGAGGAAGGGAAGATGCACAAGATCCAGAGATGCAAACAGGAACAGCTGCTGTGCCTCTGTCCTGCTGTGAGAATGAGTGGTGGATGTCACAAAATGCCCTCTTGCTCAGGATCTGGTCCCTCCCTGCAGGATGCCCCAGGGTTTGCACAAAGCTCCTGACCCAGAGCTTTTTGGTGGCTGCCCCAGTCACACCTGGCAGCTCTCAGCTCTGTGGTCCTGCCCCTGCACATCTCATCTCCTCTCAGTCAGAAGCATTTTTGGGAATTTCTCCATGGTGCTCAGCAGTGTTTGCCTGGGAAACAGTGAGCAGCAGAAATGGTCTAAACACTTTCAGGCTTCTGGCAGTTCACAGAGCAATACCCCAGGCAAAGAAAAAGATATCTTGATTAGAATAATTATAATTGTCTTTTCCTTCATTCTTTCTACAGAAATTCCAGGCTAAATTATCATCTAATTTCAGAGAGCTCCATGACCAAGATTATCTATGAGTCATTTGTAATTATGTGCCAGATTGTATTAAAGCATGAAAATACAAAGGTTTCTCATTAAATACTAAGGGGGTTGGGGGAAGAATCAAATTACATTGGAGCAAGATAACTGTTCCAGCCACTTTCTGATTCATGGCATCCAGCAAATGCAAAGGAAAAAAATTGAGAAAATTCTCGTTTTAATAATTGTGTAATTGTGAAAACCGACAAATTACAGGAAATCTCAGTTTAAGGCTGACATACCATCCCCTTCCAGTGCTGCTCTAGAAAACACTGTAAGGAGCTTTAAGACTCTCCCATTCTGACTCTGCACTGATTCCTATGGGAATTTCTACAGTAGCTTTGCCCTGGGCCTGAGTTTAGTGCCAAAAAGTGGATAAAAACTGCCCATTTAGAAGTGCAGTCTGTATCTATCCAAACAGCTTTAGCTGGGGGCAGCAAACACAGCAGCTGTCTTTCTGCACAAAAGAGAAAAAATACTCCAGCAGCAGGAAACATCCTGGGACTTCTGCATCTCTCTCTGGCCACCTCCCCAGCCCAACTCTCCCGGGACATGGAAAACCAGGACTCTCCTCCCACAGCAGCACATCCATGGCCCCAGTGCTGCAGCATCAGTGGGGAGCCCCAGGGCCAATCCAGGCATGCTGCACTCTGCATTTGAAATAGGCGAGGGAAGCAAAGGAGTGAGGGGAGGAGAGGGGATGTTGGAACGAGGGTCAATGGCTGCAGGGGCAAAGTTTGAGGCTGCTTGTCAAGAGAGACCCAGATGACAGCCTTGACAAGGCTCTGATGTGCTCACATCATAAACAAATGCACACGTGAATTTTAAAAGAAATATTAACATGCTGTAGAACTTGGATGGGACCAATTGTCCTTCCTGAGAGAACTGAGTTTTCCCCACAAAACTGAGCAGTCATAAACAGCAGGGAAAAGTCTCTGACCCAACAGCCATGTAAAAACAAAGCACAGGGTGATGAGAGCTCCCATGTGGTACAAAGGCTGGGATGTGTCTCCCCAGCTGCTTTTGGATAACTTGGATGCTGCCCACCCAGCCAGGCTCCTGCAGGTAACTCATCCTCACCATCACAGGCACAGCTCTTCCAGAGAGCTCTTTTGGGAGGAAATGAACTTCCTCTGTTTTCCTTGACTTTGCTGATGGTCTCTCACAAAGCTGCAGTCAGAGCTCTGCCACAGCCCACAGGGATTCCCCATTACCCTGGGAAGGTGTTGCACTGGGATTTGTGCTCCAGAGTCCTGCTCACAGGTTTGCCCAGCTCCAGGGAGAGATCAGCTATAGGGTTACACAGGTGCCTTCAACCATGCTTGGCTCACACAAGCCAGGTGAAGCAAAATGTCAATAACATCACTTATTTACTCAGGCAGCACCATTAGGAGTGTTTTTAAAATCCAGGGAGCAATTAAATAATAAAATATTGGCATCTAGCAGCCTTAGCCAGTCACAGAGTTACCTATGCCTTAAGCCACCCCTGCCTGCTGACCCCATGACACACCTCACTGTGAAAAGGAGAATCTTCCACATGTGCCCAGAGCACAGCTTTGAAGCCTTCCAGGGGACCTGAAAACTTTATTTTACTCAGAAACTCAGTCCATTCCTACTGCCAGGAGATAATCCTGTTGTTTTACTTAACTGAAATGAGGACAGGTTGTTCTCTGTGGGATGCAAGTGTTTCCTGGAGCCTCAGATACCTGCCCTGCCCCAGGGAAGGGCACTAACTCCCCTTTCCCTTCCCCATCACACTGCTGTGCCTGAAAACAACGAGATCTTTCAGGTAAAGCAAATTTACAGAGGAGTTCCAGAGGCAGATGGAGCAAAAGCTTCTGGAGGGATCCTGGGAATCTCCCTGGAGGTTTCTGATGAGTCCAAGCCACAGCACATGGACACAGGCACCCAGCAGGGAGCCAAGGGACAGCAGGAGACCCACAGCATCCAGGATGTGGCTTAACTTGGCACACATGAACTTCAGATTTCATTGATGGAGCCCACATGAAACAAGCACAGGCACCAGGATGTGACACAACTTTGGTAATAAAGGCTCAGTGTGGGAACTGCCAGGGAAAGAAGCTAGAAGCAGCAGCATCAATAAATGTGCAATTTATTCTGCATGTGCTTCAGACATTTCACATTGTCTTCATTCCTCACAAAAGTTTTTGTGATGCCTGTCGCATGAGCATGTTCTAAACACCAAATTTAGCTGCAATGAGCATTGCTTAGCAGCCTCACAAATGCTTCCCCTGCCTATTGTGAAGGGGAAAATAAACAAATTATTAATCTGAGCTATTTATGGTGCAACATTTTACGATGACTAGTCAGCCTGGCTATACATTAGAAGCTCTTTTGCTTTGTTTTGTGGCACACAGTGGCTGGTTAATAGCAGAGAGGAGGCACTTCAGCCTTTCCTTTCCTCAGAACAATTAGGACTGTAAAGGAAAGGTGAAACAGGTGGGAATGGGATTTCCTCACCTCATTCCTGGTGCCTGCAGGATTGCCACTCTGTCCCAACAACTCACCAGCAGTTCCTTTATGTTCAGAGAAGAGGAACAGGCAGTCCAGGGAGTCACCAGGTTGAGATGATGGCTTTAAAATGTTCCTAGAGAGTGGACTGCCATATGTATATGTGGGCGTGGCTGGCACTGCCACACCTGAGAGCACACAAGGGTGACTTTGGAAGACAATGAGATAAATAGTGCAGAGTCAAAACAGAGCAAGAAAGTGAGTCCCTGTATGTTTTTGTGTGACCACAGAGACACAGGTCTGCTTCTTCCCAGAACAGCTTTGAATGGAAACCTTCCCAAATGCTGCAATGCAGGGCTCCTTCTTGCCCCTTTGTCCCCCACACAAGCCAGCGCTGCAATTTGAGAGCTGGAAACTGCAACCTCTGCAGTGCCAAGCCCGGCAGAGCTGCCAGGAGTGGGTTGACTGGAATTCTGCAGGAATCCCAGCTGTGGGTGGCAATTTGCTGCTCACCAGCCCCGTGGCCACTTGAAGGCTGTGTGCTCATCTGCTGCAGGGGGCAGAGATGCTTCTTGGCACTGTGTTCCTCTTGGCAAGTGACCCTTCTCTCAGGACAGGGCTCCACAGAAATACCCACTGTGGGACAGAGAAAGCAGCAGAACATGACAAGGGTCTGTGCTGCCAAAGAGCTGCTCAGGAGCTAATGGGGATGACTGCAGGGATGTGACAAAGTGACAGAGGATGCTTCCTATTTGGTGTTAAGATCACAAAGCAGGGGAGAGGACGAAGAGCTGGTGCTTCCCTTGATACATCCCTTCACTAAAGGGATGCTGAAGGGCAGCTCACCCTGATCTCTGCTTCCCCAGCTCCTCCTGAGCAGCTGGCAGGAAAACACTGCTTTTTGAGGAAGGAAACTTCATGTCAAGCCTTTAAGCTCACAGGGCATTTCAGAGCAACTGTTATTTTCCTCAGGGCTCAAAAGTAGAGAAATTCTCCTCTGCTGAGTGTTAATATCCCAGCAAACTGTTTTCCCTTCTGTGCATTGGTCAGGGCATTTCTAACAAGCCCATCACTAGAGCTCCCACACACATTAGAGATGCTGTTTCCTGCTGGAGTGTAGGTGATCCTACACACTCCATCTAAGAGAAAGGGGAAGGCTTTCCTTGAGGACCTGTGCTTAGCTGTGAGACTCTTCCAAGCCTGAAAAAAAAAGCTTTTGAGATCAGATCAGCCAGATCTAGAAAAACCTGAAGGACAAAGGTCCCCAACAGTGCAAAAAGCTGACACTGAAGCTTGGCCAGGGGAGGAACAAAGAGCTGGACAGCCTAAGGAGGTAGCCAGGCAATTACTCATTTAGGAGGCATTTTTTATTGCTTTCATGAAGCATGATTCATCTTTTAATATGTGCATGGGCAGTCGATTCTCTGGCTGTGCAAATGAATCAGCACACGCTCCCCTCTCCTTGCTCCCATGAGGCCAAAACTAACCCTTGGAGGACAAAAAAGCAAACAAAAACAAACCACCACAAACAAGAATTCACATATTTAAAGGGATATAAACCCCTCTTGTCACAGACTGGGTGTTGTGGATGTGAACATATTCCTGTAAGGCAGCTCACACCTCCTAAGAACGTGGCACTGGTTGCTCAAGAGAGAAATACAGAAGTGGAAGAACCATCAAGGCATTGAAAGGGTTTTTTGTCAACCATGTTCCTACCTGCTTTCAGCACAAGCATCTCATGCCTCAGGAAATTTAGCAAGGGTGGGATCAGAAGGCCAGGTTTTCACAGGGCTTTCCACATGGACAGGGTCTCAGAGCTCTCCAACCCCATTTCTCTTATCCCCACATGCTGCTGGTGCTGACATCCAGAGATGTGCAGAAGGAGCTGGCACACTGCTGTACTGCCTGTCAGGGGGCTGCCTCTAAGCTTCCCAAAAATTGTCCTGATTCCAGCAAGGAACGAGGTGAATATACAAGCAATGTACTATTTCCCTGAGCTGCATCAAGTTAATGATTTTTTCCTCCCCCCTTGCACCTCTGTAAATCAAGGCATGGCTGTGGAACTCAACAATGTTACGCTGATGTAGAACCACTCTTGGGAGGGAACTGGTTGGTGTAAATCATCCCCCTCTATTTCCTAGTACATAATCTGGTGCCAGGTTCTGCCAAAAACACAGAGAAAACATTCACTAGATTTTTCCAATGGCAATAGTCTGTCTAAACACAGCTTTAAATGTCTGTCATTAAAGTTTCCTTCATCACATTAAAATGACTTGCAATACCATCTGCTAGCTAATGAAGAGTTTTTAAAGCTTTAATATTTTATTTTATAATGAAATATACAAAGGGGGAAACAGGACAGGTATTTAGAAAGACAATGGCAACAATCTGCTGTTCTACAGAAAGCTGATGATGTTCACTCCCATGGCTAATTAAAGTGATTGAACACTTCAGCCCCTTGAATATTCCTTGTACAAATAGTGCAATTCCTATTCTCATGGCATTTGCCTAACACACAGCAACTGAAAGCAGCACTTCCAGGAACTATTTCTCAGCATCCCTCTCTTCCAAAAATACCAGTGACTGGTACATTACAGAGGAGGGCAGACACAATTTATGCCAAGGGTCTATGTGCACTTGCCAAAATCCCTTGGTGGTTCTAGATTCCCTCAGCCCTTGAGTTACTCAGAAATTGAACAAGAGATGAGAAATCTTGGTGGGATCATCAAGGACAGGGATCAGCCAGACTCAGATCAAAGGCACAGGCAAAACCCTGAGGGACAGCACTGCTCCTTCCAGGAAAAGGAGCTGCTGCCATTTCATCCCAGCCCCTTCTCCTGTGGAGCTGCAGAGCTGGGCAGGCTCTGGCTGAGATTTTTCTGTAATCACAGAGTGAGAACAAGCTGGGCTCATGGCCCTGTGAGCAATTGATGGCAAGGAGTAAGGAAGTCCTGGGGAGCCATCTGAGATGGTTCCAGCACCCCCTCAGCAGGACTAGGGAAGAGAGAGCCCTCAGAACTGAAATGAGGAGGAATTTCAGGTCACAGCTTACCAGACCAGCTCCACTCCCTGCCTGCTTCTCCACCTCTGGTGAGGGACATCCCTCTGATGGCTCTGATACCTCGACCAGCTGATACTTTCACACTCCATATTTCACCAGAATTCTCTGTTCATGGTGCTTTCCCCTGCTTTCTGTCTTATTTAACATCTCTGCTCCCCAGTAGTGATTGCTCACTCCTGCTGAGCACTGGGGACTCTGCTCAGAAGGAAAGCTGCAATCCTAAGCATAGTCCTTGCAAAATATGGCAATAGAGGGAGTAACTTAAACACATACATCCCACCCCAAAACCCTCCAAAGCACTTTCTTGGACAGCAAGCCACCCTGTAGCCCTATCAACCTAAGATATAACCAAGAATTTAGTGACAGGTAAGCCTGACTGTGAAAGTAGGCTTGAAATTCCACTGGCAGAGCCCCAGCCTGCCTTCCAAAGCTCTGCTAAGTCCTGTATTGGCTGTGTCTTCATCCTGCCCACTGCTGATCTTCACTTGAGGTGTCCCAGATGGCCTTCATTGCTGATCTCCTCCTGAGCTTCATAGCTGCTGTGGTAGATTACCAGATGGGACTGATCAGTGCAGCCCTTGGGACCCCTAAACTACCTCTCTGCACAGTGATTAGTGCAATGGCTTATCCCCACTCCCATAAAATTCATAATTTTCTAACTGATGTTCTGTCACATCTCACCTTTGGTGCACCCCCTCCACTCTGTGCTACATCCACAGGCAGTGGCAATTCCTGGGCAGTTTTTCAGGGCTGGCCCCACCCCTGCTGACAGAGACCTTCTGCCCACCAAGAGGCCAGGGCAGATCAGAAAGTCCACACCTGCACCTGTGCCAAGAGCACTGGCCAAAAGTGTTTCAGATGGCATTTCATTAATGCAGTGCAGCCAGCAGCTCTGAACCAACATAAATTATACTGGGAAGATGAACAAGATGAAACATCCTTCATCTTACCACAGGCAGAAAATACACTCAGACATTTGCTCGTGGTGCCTGATGGTCCAGAAAGAAAACACAATGATTCACATCGTGCTGATTTGCTGTTGGACACCTCAGAGCTTATGGAAGGTCCTCCTGATTTAATGCAGCAGGCAGCAGTAACTAACAATTTCTCAGTGGCCTTGCGTAAGAGTTTGCTTGAAAGCAGTGAGTAGAGTTTTGAAAACATTTGCTTTAGCTGTATTTTATGCCATGCCAACCCATGAATCTTACCTGAATGGTGCTGGTGTGTGCTGGACTCCTCTGCTGAGCTCCCAGAGCATGGGCAGCAATCACAGCCAATGCAAGGATTAATCTATTTCCCAGAAATGATGCTGTGCTGAAGAACCATTATTCAATTACAATATATCCACATCAGAATAAGTCTGTGACCACATAGAAAGTTCTGACAACCTCAGCCATCCCCATTTATATTAAAAACAGCAGAATAGATAACTCCTCTTTGCTGCTTAATTAGGCAAGGCTTGAGTAATTAGAGTCTCACTCTTAGAGTAAGAAGGGACTTTGGATTTAGCACAGGATCTGGTTTTACTCCAGGGCTGGTTTTACCCACTGTACTCTGGTTTTACCCCAGAGCACTTCTATCCCTTCCTTCACTACTGCTACCATCTCTAGAGAATGTTGGTAACAGCACAGATCCTTGATGTAAACCAGCTGAGCTCTTCCTGCCTGATGCTCACTGCCTACAGCACAGTCCAGTGCACATAATTACAATGAATATTCCCTCACCTTTCTGGTTTTAATGCAGCTTTTCTCCTTAACATCAAACTACAACCCTTAAACTCCTTCTAAATAATTAATCTCCTTTTTTTTTCATTCAAGAAATGATATCTCACCATCTCTTCTTCTTTATCTGCCCCTTTCAATACCCTCCAGTGGACTGCTCAGGCTATAAATTGTGAATACCATGCAGGATATACCATGAAACAGAAGAATGTGGAACTCTGGTGTGGAAAATGAACACCTCTGCTGCTGCCCAGATGCAGATTTTGCCCCTCTTAGTCTCTGTGTACAAATCCCTTTTACTTTTCCCACAGAAGAGCTCTGGAGAAAAATTACCTAGAAATCAGTGTTGGTGCTGCTTCTTTTCATTCCATTCTTCAAACTCCTTTAATTTGCTGTATTCTTCTACTTTTAAAGAATTGAGAAACTTTACTAGGAGCACTGAGAGCAGTGGAAAGCATTCTTGCTGCAATCTGGCAATAGAAATGGATAACTCAGTGACTGCCATCCCCATGCCCAGTACTGTGCCACTTACTGCCCTCCCACAAAATAACAAATGTACAGTTCAGGCTACAAGTCATTAAATCCTGTGCTCCTGGAGTCCCAGGGCAAGAAGGGAATTTCATTTTGCATTTTTATGAACTGTATGTGCCTCCCTAATTTCCAAGAGAATGCACAACAAGTCCCGTAAGAAAAAAAATAATTACAAAGAAGCAACACACCAAGTAAATTTGTTTTGCCCTAAGTCCTGAATTCTCACTGAGCCTCCTTTCTCATGTACTTAACCCCTTTTGTTAAACAACCACCACTCACCAAGATCACTGCCAGGTACCAGGGTGGAAAAAAAAAACCCACCAACATTAATAATGTGCTGTGACTCTTCTTATAGACAAGAAAGGAGTAGAAAACTGTAACAGCCCTTCTGCATTACAAAACACAAACCTAAGAACAAATGTGCTATGACCTACTGGTGACAAATGAAGGTAATACAAAGCCTTGTAAGATTTTTCAGCTTTATTAGCATTATTTAACTTCTGAGACCACTAAAGGAGGCATATGTGATGGATGCAGTGGTGGGGACAGAATGGTTTTTGTTGTGAAAGCCTGGTGTGTCACAGAAGAGAAACATTAGAGGACAAAGCCAAGAGCTGTACAGCTTGGGAAGAGCAGCAAATATGAGGTTAAGGCAGTCAGTACTTTTTAACAGCTCAGATATTACCAGAGAGAGGGCATCCATGATGGACACTGCTGGAGAGCTCCCAACTCCCAGTGGAAATGGCTGGAACAGCTGAAGAGAAATTCAGATAAAAACATCTCAATGTCAGTGAGAGCAGAAGTGTGCCCTGATCACACTATGGGAACACAGTGAAATGCTGGAATGACACATACTGCCTTATCAAATCTGCTGTTAATCATCCTTTTATAGGCCAAAACTTTTCAGGAGACACTCCTGAGGATCCAGTAGTACCTCCTTTTCCAGCAAAAACCAAAAAGAGCAAACACCCATCTGTACAAAGGGCAGATGTGGACTTCTGTCTCCAAACTGTGGCAGACAGATGTTGATAAAATAACATGATTTTTAACTCAGCACACACCTTATTTATCAAGATACAACTTTCAGAAACAAGCACTGGAACAGTTCCACTAAACACACACACCATATATTGTTCCCACAGTCAGTTAATTATACAGCTTAGTGGAAAAGCCTCGTTAATGTTGTGCACTTTACAGAAAGTATCTATCAGTGGAACAGTATCTTGTAAAAAACACTTGCCTGATTAGCTGTGTCTTCCCTTTTAGAGGCAAAAGAAAGCTCTGAATGACAAATTTTGGCCAGACCAACCAATCATGCAGCAATCAAAACCAAACATTTTTAAGAACAAATACAGAAAAATCAGAAATTATCAGGAGAGCATCATAGTAACAGATGGGCTATGTAAAGGTTTTATTTTTTATTTACAGCAAATATATTACAGTAAAAAAGGTTAACATACTCATGGCTGTGGAAGGATAGTATGTATGCTTACATCAAAAAGGTTTCATTTTCTTGGCACTAACTGAACCAAATACAAGGATTCAACACAAAAATAAGAAACAGAACATTTATTAGGCAAACTCTAACTGTACACATCTGCAACTGGGGTTTCAATGCAATCCAGAGTCATCAGGATGGCAAGGACTTTTTCAACCAATATGTTTAACCCTCAAGACAAAGTTGTCTGACACCATTTAAAAGTTGCTGTACTGAACACACTGATTTTAAAGAAATGTCATAGATGATTAAGACACTGAAAATGCACTCAGCACAGTGCAGAAGCCCATTATTTTCCTTATTTCTGTTTTTACTCCCACAATACCAGTGTTAAAAGGCTGCATGGCAGACAAGCTGGATGCAACAGCTGGAGGGTTTTGCCTGTCAAGCAAAGTGACTTGCAGCAAGAGATGTGCTTTCTGCAACAAACCCAATGATACACAGCTTGTGTGGCTTCAAGGAAGATCATCTAAGAACAACAAATGTGGAAGCCTTATAAGCTTTTTACATCATAATCAGAATCCTCAGAAAAGCAGGATCCAAATTACTCCAAGTGAATTCGGGCTTACTTATGCACAACAAAATTGTCCAGATACATCAACAGTAGTAAACAGAGTTAATGCAGTGTTAATCCTTTTACATTTTAATGACTAGCTATAAAAACAGAAACTAGCATGTTCAAATCTGTTTACATTTCCTGAGCTTAGTTAAATGAAGAAGGAATGACATTATAAAAATCCTGGTAAGTCACCAATAAATTAAAAATGTACATAACCACTACAGCTTAAGAAGCTCAGAGTGAAGTCTGCCTATCCAATATCCTTTCTTTAGGAATCCTGTACAGAAACCATGCCATTAACTTCACCAGCAACACTGAGATGCTATGGAATTGTAGGTCTATTTTTTGTTCTTGCTCTTCCAGCAGATTGCCTGATGGCCTTTCCTAATCAAATCATATGAGAGCATTCAAAAATTGCAACTCTCTGCTTGCAATGCACAAAACAATGTTCTCAGCAACACAATGTACTACTGAAACTCAAATTTCCTAGCTGCAGTTATTTGGGTGGGCTCTCAGCTCCCACACACAACATCACTACCCTGGCAGCAGGTTTGGTATCCTTTGGGGGAACAAACCAGGAGAGTGGAGGGAAGACCCCCAGCAATATTCATCTCAGCAATACTCATCTCAGCAATATTCATCTCAGCAATATTCATCTTAGCGGTTTCTTTAAGAGCCACATCTTGCATCTGAGAAAAGCACTCGACCTACATGAGTCATACACATGTTTATTTATGCATGTTTATTTCCTGCATAGAGAATACTGTGTACCTTGGAATAAAACCCAAGCCTTGAGAATATACTGAGAGTATATTTGTAGCAGTGCTATGGAAGATTAATTCAAACCCAAACAATCAAACTCAACTGTCTCAAAGTCTTGCAGAGCACAAACTTTGATAAAATAAACCACTTTTTAAAAAACTGTCTGCTTATACCATACTTTTATTTTATGGTGTAGATAAGAGAGGTAGAAAGGTTTATCTCCTCAGTATCAGTTTCTGTGCAGTATTTATAAAGTATTAGAAAAAAAATCTATAGCTTTTTGGTGAAAATGCCAGCTTTTCTCCTAAGAATTGTAAGGAATCTCTTCTTTCCACTTAAGTGCTGCAAACTAAGTAAATGGAATCTGGTTCAGATGAGCTATTCTTTCCAGTAGCCTCACCACACCAATTTTGTCACCAAGTTCTGCTTCCAAGAAGTCATTACAGAAATACTCTTATTCAGGGCTCAAAATTTCCTCTCAGATACAACCCACCAAACCATATTTACCAGCCAAATAGATCCAGTCTGCTCCTAAAAAAAGCACTCACTCTTGCTTGACTTGCATGATCCATCTTACACAAGCTACCAAGAGGGACAGAGAAGAATGGAAGCATGGAAGGCCCTGTGGTCCTTCCCCTCTTTGGTGATGAGCTCAGATGTGAGCACCATCATCATCCTGTCTGGCAGAGCATCCTGAGGCAGCTTCTCTCCCTGCCATGATCCATTCTGTGCAGCAGGAGGATGGATGGTGCTTCAGTAACCAGTGCTCCTCAAAACAGGTAGGAAGGAAGACCCAGCCAGGAGACACAGCTGAACAGAAACCATGCTGGTAAGATAAATATCCATCTTTCCCTGGTGTTAAGACAAGCTTGCAGCACTACAGTTTTCATGATTGTCAGCAGATAAGGGAGAGAGATGGAAACATCAGCTGCAGATACCAAGATGTGATCCAGAGCGCAGCATTTCCCAGGGAGCCGAGAGCCCAGCACTGCCAGGGGAAGGCAGGTCAGAGGCACCAGGCTGGGATCCACCCCCAGGGGCTCCACTCCTGACCCCTGCTCTCATGGCACTGCCACAACTGATCTGTCTGTAAGAGAGGACCTGCCTGCTGACATTTCAGGGCACACAGGGCTGCAGCTCCAGCTTTATTTACATAGCAACGACTGTTCAAGGGTGGGATTTGAGCCATGAAAGTCAGACTGCTGCATGGTGACCTTTAATTTACCCAGAGAATGTTAAGCAAATTACATTAAATTAAATTCAGTCAAAGCAGATGCTAGCTTATTTATTAAAAAGCTCAGCTTTCTCTTTCTTTCAACTGGTTTTAGAGACCAGCAGCTCTTGGGAGCAGACCTTCTCTCTAACTTAGTCAGACAAGCAGCTCCACAGAGATGGCCAGAGTGACTCTCCTGCAGTAACACCAGCCTAAAGAAGACCTGGCTGTCCCTAAGGATGCCCAGCAACAGCTCATGAGCACAGCATCTTTACCTCCTTAGTCCCTACACTTCCCACCTGACCCAGCTCTTCTCCCTCCTTCCACAAAAACCGCACCGGACTCAGTGGAAGACAATTCCTCACTGCCAGCATTGCCTTCTACTGTCAAATATTTTAAGAAATCTATGAATTGATAAATGTAAAGAAGTATTTCCTCTGTTTCAGAAAACCGGTACTGCTCTGCAAATATATAACTTGTCATTAACTTTTGATAGGGTTGGGTAAGGAAGCTCGTATACAGTAACATGGTTGCATTCACAATCCAGGTTGGAAACATTTTTTTTCTCAATTGTAGCATGATGAGACAACTAATGCTCCTGCACTCAAATAATCAACAGGCCCTGTCCTTCAATCTACTCCCTTTCAGCAGTATGCCTAAAAGCAGTCACATAAATAAGAGATGTGCTGTTTTCAGCCACACAGGCTTCATGCACAAGTCTGTTTTGTCTCTTTTCTTTTCTTCTCTGGAAACATTACTCTCATTAATTTAATTCTCCAACTATGATCCACCAAAATAAAAATAAATTCAAGTAGGAGTCCAAACTGGTTATTGCTGGGTTACAGGCCAATGTAAACTGACCAGACCCAATGCCAACCTCAAATTCACTTTACAAAAGTAAGGATTGTTTGATTACATTTGCTGACCATAGACAGCTTCTTTCACTATTCATACAGTTTGAAGACCAAAGATTTGCTGAGAACAAGACACAGTCCATGTCCCCCGGAAGTAAATGGAGCTAATAGCCATCATCTTCATCCATATCACAGCCATAATCTGAAACACACAAAGACAAGGGCATATCAAAATGCAAATATAGATGGAAGACACAATAGAAGTATTGCTTCTTTAAGGTTGTTTTCTTGCTGTGTAACTACATGGTAAATTTTGCCTAAGGCAAGCATTTAAAAAATAATCTGTTCTCTTTAGGCCTAAGTTATTGCATGTATTTCAATGAAATAAAATTATTTTTAAGCATGTACGTGTAAATATCTCTTTTCACTTGTCACTAGACCCTCATTTAGGAATACTTGGCACATGTATATATTAAATACTTAGTTTAATTTAGAGGCTAAGGTGATCAAGCCTGACTGTCACAAGTGACTTGGCACACAGTGGCTGATAAGCAGCAGCATTACATTTACAAGTAGGCACGTTTTTCACTAGACATAGGCACCAAGGAAAAAGCTGGTTTGTTTATATTATTCATGGATTTATGAGCTGAAATTGCAAGGGTTCAGAGATAGCTCAGAGTTCTCATCAACATCAAAAGAGTCATGGAACCAATCCTGACCAACGCATCTGACTCAGATCTCCCTTATCTTCTTACTTCTACTCTTAAAATTTTTGCCCAGATTTTTAAATACAGTTTTGTTTTCTTAAACAATGCTGAGTGCAAAAACTGTGCTGTGTTTCAGAAGGCAAGGCTGTATGTTTCTAATGCACCAGTTTCTCTTCTGTGTGCTTCTGAATGCACAGACACAGATATTTTCTGTTGTGTAGATGAACCTATGGATAATTATTACATATGAGCACTGAGAAAAGTTAAACTTTATATTCCAAATCCAATATAGGGTAACATCTCACCCAAAGAGACAAGCAAATGTTCAGAAGTAGAATTAAGTGTAATCTGTAATGATTTGTGTAGAGTGGGTGAAGTTCACCATCTGTAATTCATGTAGTTATTCCAGGCAGACAGTCTAAAATCCATGGAGAAAGCAGCTAAGAAAGAGTTATTTCTTGTGCTGAGCAGCTCTGCACACCTGCATTCGAATTCTGGGAATACTCTTTTCCTCTTTTTTTTCCATTTTATTTTTGTTTTTTTAACTTTAATTTTTCAGCTTTGTCCAGACCAGACAGGGAGTAGTGGAATGTTCTCAGAATGATTCAAAATTAGCAACATTTACAACGAAAAAAACTCAGTGACCTTTATTCTATTTTTGTGGGGGGTTTATTAATAAACACAGACCCACCCTCCCCCACATGGGTGCTTTTTCTTGGGAACATTATTCTAATAATAAATGCAGGCAACAAACTGTTTTTTCTACGGTTCAGTAATTATTTTCCAGCAGAGAAATCAATTTAAAAGCAACAGACACTTTTGTGAAATGTATACATATTGTCCACAAAAGCTAAATGAATAGTGATAGAAAGATTTTTGCAGTAAATAACATTTCAGTAGGAAACTTATTCCCATCTTGAGTCTTCGCAACCCATAATTAGCAGCTCTTGTTTCAAAAATAATTTTGTGTATTTTCAAAGCTTGACTTCTAAAGGGAAGTTTTTAATAAAAGATAAATGTGGATGTGTCCAGCTAGGAAAAACCACAGCAGAGAGGAGACTGCCTTTTCCTGCCAGCAAAGAAATGTAATTAAACCAGTGGCTTTGCTGGGTAACCCAAAGAAATTAGCACACATCTGTGTACCACACATGCACAACCAATGCCATGCCTGCACTTGGGGATCATCAGCTTCCTCCTAACACCCTCCACAGAAACACAGTGTGATGATTTGTTCTGTTTTGGGCTGGACAGACACGTCCCCAGGACTCCTGGTTAACCTGGACATAAGGAGCAGGGAGGGGAGCTCAGGGGGCCCCAAGCATTGCTAATGGAGGGGTTACTGACCCCCTAACTCCTCAGATAATAATAAACCTAATAAAAATTTTAATAAACCTAATTGTAGAAAACACACTTCAGTTTGTTCTTGACAAGTCCTCTTAGCCTGAAGTGCGGGATGCAAAATTTTCTCAGGAGGAGTCTCTAAGCTCTTTGTCTCAGACAAAAGTGATTCCAGGCTTCCCAGAGGAATGGGAAAGGGCAGCAGGAGCTCTGGGACAGGGACCAGCAGGGGAACCCTGAGTGTCCCCAGCCCTGCAAGAACAAAGCCCACAGCAGCAGGAGATGGTAACCTCAGCTCACCATTTCCTCCCAGTAACTGCAAGGCGCTCATGCAGTGATCTTCATCCTCTTCTACCTCCTCCTCTTCCACCTCCTCATCAGGGTTGTAAGCTACTGGGCCACTCTCCACAAGCACAGCTGCTGGTTTTTCTACATCAGAGGCTTCAGCCTGTGCATTTGGAAAGGTAACCTGCATAAAAGAAGAGAGAGCAGTAGAGCAGCTCTTCCTTTGGTCCAATATTTACACAGAACTTAAGCAGCTTCCAAACAACAGGGAAAGGAGACACAAAAGCTCATGTCCGGTGCTATAGGTTCAGCTGTTCTAAGCCTGAATGAAAGTCAGGCAAAACCACCCAGTTTTTGCTTAGTCCAGAATCAGGCAACTGAAATATCCAGTAATGGTAACAGCAGAACAAGGATTCTCTGGCAAGCACAAGCAGAGGAGAAATTTGAGAGTGAAGGCTCCTCAGTAGAGCTCTGTGGGCAAACTTAGAAACCTCTCCCACAGTGTGCTCAGCTCACATCAGGCCTATTACAAAATAAAAACGTTATTGACAATTTAATGATAGCAAAAGTGTACCCTTCAAATCAGAAAAAGCCCAACATGTATTAGTTTTGACAGCTCTGGTTGGATTTATTTGGCGGCGCAATGAGCTGTGGAACAAATAGACTCTGTAGACAGCACTTAATGTGATGGCAGAGCACTCAGCTGATAATACACACTGGCACCTGTAACATTACCTATGGAATTCATCAGAATAATGATCTCCAAACACTAACTTGGGAATCAGTCATTGATGGGACCTGTTCCATACGTGTTCCTCCCCAGCTGCTCCAAGGTTAGGCAGAATACAGCATGGAAGAGAGAAAGGGCAACACCACAGGGGGATAGAGGTGAATCTGGAGTAGGTAATATTGTCTTTGGTTCACTGAGGAGAGATCTGGGAACAGGGCAGGAGGCAGCAACAGAGTCTGTGCCAGCAAAGCCCAGGCTCTGGTCTTTCTGATCTTGTTTTCATGGTGTGCTCAGTCTGGAGCTCCATCTCCATCTCTCATTCAGGGAAAAACATCACAGGAGCTTTACCTCCATCAGCTCTGTAACAGGGTACTTTCCACACCCATTCTGTACTTTGACTGGTTGGGGTTTGTACACTAGAGCCCATGGCACACAGAAACAGCCAATTAGTAGCAATTTGAAGAATCTTAAAGATTAACCATGAATGCCGTGTTGTCATGTGAAAAATTCTGAGAAGGGAGTATTGACAGTAGCTGTCAGCAGTCAGCTGTTACCAGCACTGAGTCATCTTCCCTAGTAAGAAAGATGCTAAAGACTGGAACCACTTCCTTGGAAGGACAATGGTGAGATGCTTCTAAAAATGAATGGTCCAAAGGAGATCAAAAAACCTTAACTCCTCTGGTTCATACCATGAGGAAAGTGCCACAGTGCTCTAGGTTTTAAATTACAGTACACAACTATGTACTGCTGCATGTTCTCCAATTCCACTGGCAGCAAGGTCTGATAAAATACTGCAGTTTATTTTTATTTATTTATTTATAAATGTATTCACTTGGGATGCAGCAGCTCCCAAAATCCCTGTAACTCCAGGCACTTCAGAGATACACCGAACGAGAAAATCCCTGTACCAGAAAGTTGATAGTCTAATTACTCAAACATCAAAGCTCTTCCTGAACTTGTCATATACCATGACAGTCAACCTAAAGAATCTGCCTGAGTTTTTCAAAGTCACCTCAGGGTTTGCTCCAATAGCTCATTAATAGGGCAAAAAACACCCATTAATTTTAATAGAAAATCAAGTATTTAGATATTCGGATCAGTCAAAGACAGGTTTTCATGATTTTTTAATGCTCAAATTAATCATATTATTTAGAGGAACTTCCCTCCAGTTTATATTTCCTACTACTACTTTTGCCTCTAGAGTGATCATATTGAGTCCATCTCGGTATAAGCAGAAATAGACACAACAATTCGAGACAAATCAGCATCATCATATACATGAATTTATATGTTTAAAAGTATCCATCTGCTCTGAAAAAGTGGGTGAATATAAAGGAGCTACAATTGAGTCATTATTTTTTAAAATTGCACCATGCTAATTAAAATGTGACCTTCTTCTAATTATCATGTCCACTTCCAGACTGCTGTACTTCTACAAATGTGCAGAGTTTTCTAATGAGCATAGAATAAGAAGTGAAAATGTATTTCCCTAGGCAGGATATCAAACTGTTTCTGAAAATCAATGACTTTTAGTCATTTTAAAAATAAGGCAGTCAAACAACACCTTTAAATAGAACTTCCTGCATTCACTTCCAGCCATCCTGGACTGGAGTTTTGCACTTAGCTTTATCTTTGGATGGGCAGTTCTCAAAGGTGTTAAACTACCCACAGGAACTGCTTCACTTTCAGAAGGGTGTCAGTGTCACACATTCATGGGCAAGAGGGACAAATACCCTTGGTACATATAATATATACATATATATATATTTTTAGATATGCAGTGGACAGTCTGATGTACACAAAATGCCTGTGAATACTCTGTACAGTATGAAAATAATAGTGAAAGGAAGCAGCTATCATTGTTACCTGGTTTCACTCTGGTAATAACCATGATCCCTTTGGGAGCTGCACAAAACCACCCAAATTTGGCTTCTGGCAGTGGCCAGTTACCAGCACTAACTTTTCTGTGGCACTATTACATTTTCAAGCTAAACAAACAAAGCAGAGTAAGCCAGGCTGTACAGGGTAAGCTCTTTCCACACTGGTCTCTGACAGAAGCCCAGCCCATCCCTGGGGTCAGCTCAAAAGTATTTTGCAAAGTCCTTCTTCTTTGTGGGAACAGTCCAAGTGCTGAGGAACAGGAGAGGCTCTGCCCTCTGCTACCCCTCCTGGCCATTTATTTGACATGGACCTTTTTAGATGCTTGCAGGGAGTTTTCTGCTGTCCAATGAAGCATCATGAGGCTGTGCTAATGTGTCTAATGATAATAAGGGCAAGTCCAATCTCAGCTTTGCAGTGTTCACAGTAACCAACTCCTGGCCTGATCAGACAGACAAGACTCATTTTTTTACCCTTATCTACCACATGACCAGGCTGAAAACAGCTTGTGGGAATTTCCAAACTCAACCTATTGCACCAGGAGAAGTGCTGGACTTTTCATACCTCTTCAGTAGCAGCCTTCTTAGCAAACTGGGTTGAAATCAAGGGTCTTAATCTGCAAAGAAAGAAAGAAAAAAAAAAAATGCTGAACATCAGAAAAGTGGCACAAGAGTTTGACACAGAGTATTCGTTCTCCAAACAGTGAAAGCACTTTGCTAGTGTTACATTGTGCAATTACTTTTTGAATGATTTAAGATAAAGCGCAGAGAGCCAGAAATGCCACAATAATTAACACACACATTCCCTTGGAAGCATCTGTCCCAGATTTAGGTAATAATAAAAGATGCCAGCACAGTAGCAAAACCTCATCTCAAACTGCAGCCCCAGCTTCTCCCCAAGGTCTTTGAAATAGCTGTGTTTGTCACATTTTACAAAAATCAAAAGAAAACTGATTTTTGGAAGAATGCAGATGTGGCAAGATTGGGCCACACTCTGATTACCTAGCACTGGTCTGCAACTGCTTCCCTGTATCTGGTGATACATAGAGGATAACAGTAAGATTATTCATGCAGGATACCATAACCATCACAGGCAAGATCTTAACCTCCACCTACAGAAATCATAAAAAAACATACAAACAGGGACCCTCAATACCTTGAATGAGAAATGACAGACAGTGAACATAAACATCTTTTAAAACTGCATCAGATGTGAAAGAGACCTAAATATTTGGGGGAGAAGAGCTGGATCAATATAACTTTACAGCTAAGTGTTAAATATTATTACTTCTGAAAAACATTTCATAGTCTGTTGTTTTTTTACTGCCAAGAAGGCTGCTCTCAATCCATCATTTAGTGTTACTTTCTGGTCTCCCCTGCTCATCTAGATGTATCTAGTCACGAAGAGGATGACTTGCTTTCCACAGAAACACTGCTCAGACAGCTCCTCAAGCACGTCTTTTAACAAAGTCTAGGCAAACAACTTAATGAATACCAATTTATGCCTCCAGAGATACAGTCTTTTATGATAAGCAGTATTTTACTCTCATTTTTCTTTTAGTCATTCCTCCTTAACACACAGAAACTCGTTGTTTTCCTACTTATTTACTTATTTCAAATAATCAGCAGGAGGAAACAAAACCCCAGAGAATGAGCAGGGGAGACTCAGATCATTATCTCTGATGGTAGAGACAATATTAAAATACAAAATATTGGCTGAGCTCTGAAAAGGTTCAAGAACTGATCATCTCTGAAATGCTTTACAGGACCCAAAAGGCATTTCAGCAACTCAAGTAATTGAAGATGCCTCCTCCAAGCAGATCAAAACAAAAATCTAAGGGAATGTTCCAGGAGCCACTGAAGAATCCAGAACACATTACCCTGCTACAGATACTTCTTGTCATATTACATAATAACAAAAAATTTCAAGAAGGAGATTTCTCTTGACCTACATAAATACCTAGTACTTACAAATCCTGGTTGACTTCTGGGCTCAGAAAGAATATATTTGAAGGCATGGACACACTCCTCCCTATGTGCTCAGCCTTCTCTTCTATTATCTAACCCCAATGGTAGAGTTTTCACCTTTAAATGCTGTCTAGTCCAACCTACTGCAAGGAGCAGAGATACCTTCAACCTGACCAGGTTGCTCAGAGCCCTGTCCAACCTGACCCTGAATGTTTCCAGGGACAGAGAATCCACCACCTCTCTGGGCCTCTGCCAGTGCCTCACCATCCTCATGACAACAAAAATTCCTTCCTTAAATTCTGAGATTTGAGAGTACCTACCTACTTTCAATCACTGCTTTCCACAAAATCCCCGTTTAGATGTTTATAAACATATGCATGCAGCAAAGCCAAAAGGTTGCATAGCTGAAGGATTCTAATTACCAAACAGGTTGTGTTTCATTGAAATGACTGAAAAACACCCAACACTGGTAAGAAATGGATTTTATTTTAAACCCGTAGTTATGATTATTGCAATTAACACTGTACCAAAGATAGCACCTTTTCCCTCCTGCTACCCAAAGACATCAGACCTCCCTGGAGCACCCTGAAAATATTTCCTCCCCCCAATTAAAATCAAGCTGTTGAGTAAGACTCACAAGGTAATCAGAAACTGCTGACATTTCTTTTAAAGCAAATTATACATGTGCTCACACAGTGAAGAAAACAATCACAGCTACAGGAAGCAGAGTAAACATTCCAGTTTCATTTTAATTAAAATGGTCCCCTAATGAAAATAAAAATATTCACGTTTATGAAAAGCCTATTTGCAAAAACTTTAGTGCTACATCCAAGAGCCCTTCTATACCATTTCTCAGCAGCGAGGGACTCAGACCCAAACTGAAATTAAAGCTGTATTTCTGTTCCATGAGAGCCACTCACAATGTGCACATCTTCACTTCCTATCTCCAAATACAGCACTGCCATCTGATTAGGGCAATACAGTTTCTCTCTCAGCATAGTATAAAATGCATCCAAAAGCAGTGGACCTGCTCCTGCCATGGATGTCAGCACCTGCTGCAGGCTGGATCCAAGGGGGTCACTCATCACCTGGGTGGAACAGGCCAGCCCACTGTCCCTCCACACTGTCTGCTTCCTAAAACACCAGCCACAACACTGGAAATAGGTAAAACCACCACAAAGAGAGACAAAAACATTTCCCTGCTGAAATAATGGCTTTGATTCAAACGACAGCTATAAAAGTTATAAATATATAACACCCTTGGCCCTCCTTATGCCTACAGAGAACCTTACTATTACTGTACAAAACTGTTTATAAGGTTTTATAGTTGGGGTGTTGTTTTGTTTCTTAAATGCCCCAATGTTCTGACCTCCTTAAACCAGAGCAGCTGCTGCCACACCAGACATATGGAGCAATAAATTACTGGCTGCCATGGCTACAGATACAGACTCCTTCTGCTGTCTGGCTGCACCTCAGAGGGTGGACAAAAAGTGTCTTCATGGAAAAGCACGACTGCTTTTGAGGCTGGGACAGGTCTGAGTATTAATGATGAAAAAGCACCTTGAAAAAATAAGTAATTGAAGTACCTTATCCAACTTTCACTGGGCATGACTCAACATCATCTGTAAAAGGCTACCAAGGGACACACATGCACATAAACACTACAGAAGAAAGATCCTGTCCATCAAAGTCCAGACTGAATTAGAGGTTCACAAGCTCCATAAATAATAACATCCTACATTAAGGTACAATTCCATATATACTGAAGTGGCAACAGCATCCATTTAAAATGTAAAGTTGTGACTGGGAAATAACGGGGATCCTGGTCTTCCAAAGTGTGTCAGCTGTCGTCCACTATTTATTACAATGACTTTTAGTTTGGGGCATTTTCCTTATGAACTTTGCAAATTAACACAGAACCTTGTGGGAGGGAATAACAGAACAAGCAACTTTCTGAACAACAACATGATCCGTAAAAGGGGATAAAAAAGATTTCACACAGCCCCAAGTGTGTTACATCCACACTTCAAACTACTTCAAAAATTATGCAGATCTACTAATGCTCATGTCAGCCAACACATACAACACTGGAAGCAGATTATCTTGACATGTTTGTGACAAAAACTAATGGCATGGTACAAGGCATCAGAGGCTGCTCCCTGCCGAATCCGCTCCTCTCTCAGCTGAGATGTGCACGATAATGTCTGGGTTTGTCCTCCAGCTTAACAATTTAAAAAAAGATTCAATATAATAGCTCCTGACAGGGCTGGAGATCACACAGACTGAACTTTCAAAGTGTTTTTCTCTGAAAAACAAGCTGGCTGTGACAAACAACAGTTTTTACTCTGCTTATTATTTAATAACAAAAGATTACACAGCACAGTACATAAAAGAGAAAAAGAGCAGTGAGAGGTAATAAACCCACCTCACTTGCATCAGACTGTTCATCCACCAAAAGTCTGACAATACCATAACAATCTCCTCAGTGCAATCCCACAAATAATCTGGAAACTCACCCAAAGCTCTGTTTCTTACAGAATTTTAAGTTAATCCACCCATGTAGGGAACATCTTACTGCGGCTTACCACCCATACTAATTTTATACAAGGATGGTCCCAGAATACACAATGGGAAGCAGAAGTTGAGCAGAGCCCACAGCCACAAGCCTGCAGTGTAATTATGCAGGTCATCCAAGACAACTGCCCATGAATCCTATATATCCATACAGAGGCCTTTTATGTGCAGGGACAGAAAAAACTATTGAGAAATGACTCAACAAGAGACAGGTCAGGTTCTTCATGCTGGCCAAGGTCCTCCTCCCACCTGAGGCCAGATGGTTTTGCCTCAGGAGGTCAGTTTACCAGACATCTGTGTGAGAAGGAAATTAATATAAATGTTTATACAGGCTAAGAGTGCCCTTTAATTAGGTACCGTCAATGTTATCCTTACCAGAAAGCTGGGAATTATCTCTCTGCAAGGATTTAAAGCTCTTCTTGGAAACACAACAGCATCAAGAGATCCTGACCCACTGTCCTGCCATTGGATCAGGACAAAGGGGTGACCCTCCAGGACTTGCATGACTGCTTTTTTCCAGAGGGCAAAACAAAGGCTGCAATGACCACCATAATCCTGGAGCACCTCAGGGTTTGCACACCCAGCTGTGGATCCCACCATCTCCTACATCTGCTTCTGCCTGAGAGCCAGATGCTCACAGGAGCTGTACCCTCTGCTTGAGAGGAAGTGGAGGCACACAGCCAAGGCCATGTCTTGCCATGACACCCATGAACAGCAGCACAATGCCCTGAAGACAGGGGCTGGGGGTCAGGGTGCACTGCACCACTGCAGAAATGCAGATACAAACATGGACACCATCACATCTGCAGAATGACAAAGCAACTGTGATGCTCACACCTTGAAACTATGTGTGCCTGAACATGAGGTAGCCAGGTGGTTTTGATTTTCTTAAGACCAGACTCTTCACCCTGTTGAGCTCACTGTCACTGTGAAAGCCACAAGGAGTTTCCCTGATTTGCTCCCCCAAGTGCCAGCACTGCAGAGACCCCAATTAACGGCAGAAAGGCTCCTACTAAGAGCATGTCCAAACTGCAATGAGCTCAGCTCCCATACAGAGGTCCCTTTGGAGATGGCTGAGTGCTGCCAGCTGTACAGATGTGACTGATGGAGCAGCAGGCAGGCAGGGTCTGAACCCTCCTGGATACTAGCAGACAGCTAAGCCAATGCTTTCATCCTGTTTCCAAGCAAGCAACACTATGGAAAGAGTCATTTCAAGCAGTAAAAAAGCAAACAAGTTGACAAAAAAACTAAAGTGAAATGAGGAATTGTTCCCACTTCTGATTCCCACTCAGTCCTCTTTCATACTGGATCAGAGGAGCTTGCCTTTCATCAGTGCAGCACCAGACAACACATCTGAGAACATCATGAGAACATCTTCAGTGCTAATGAGAGCAGTCTTTACCAGCAAACACCTGGAACTGAGCACTCACAGGAGGAAACTGAAGAAACCTAAGAATCTCTGTCATTCACTAAGGAGTAGATTTACCACTGAGGAACTAAGCACCTACATCACTCACCAACAGGCTTTTGAAAAGCAGGAACTTTGCTATTGTGTCGTGAGTTAAACACCTATTTCAGGCTTTTCAGAGAGGGGCAAGGACTCTGACATCTGTCTTCAATAACCCAACTCAAAGTGGGCAATATTCTTCTGCATAGCTGCAGCACTTTTTCCTCAATTAGATGCTGGAAAACAGCAACTTGCTGTTCTTCCCCCTGACTAAACCAACAGATTTTCAACAGCAAAAATGAAAAGGCCACCTCATTGGGACCAAATGAAATTATGCTCCTGCAGCAGATCCTAAACAATATCTGCACGTATCTGCTTCTAAAGGAAATTGCTGCAGACCATGGGAAATTACAATTGCTTCAGGACAAGACAGGCTGACTGATCTAATATTTCTGGTTGACACACCTTCTTCCTGGGTTTGTCAATAAAGATACTGATGAGCTCATCTCTCCACAGGTCAGGAAAGTATTAGTTGAAAATATGCTATTCCTTTCACCATGGAAATTTTTCCAGATGAAATGATGGCAGCAAGGCAAATCTGCACCTTGCTGAGAAAAGCTACTTAAAATAAGGAAGCTATGAAGCATTTTAATGAAGGTAAATGAGTAATCATAATGGTCTCAGTTAAGCAAGTCTAATGGCAGTGTCACTTTTAAAACATGGGCGTGAGACTCATGTGGTGACAATCCATATGTCCTAACTATCCTGTAGTGCTGTCTTTCAAATGGTAACAGTGCAAAATGCAATTGCCATGGCAGAAAGAACCATTATTAGCAGATAAGGCAAATAAAAATAATTTTAAAATGGTGCTTGAAACTATAGTAACAAGAAGTGAAATTTCAAAAGTTAAATGAATACATTATCATTTCAACAGAAGGATTATGCTATTGAAAAATTCTCAGCAGTAGCACTGCCGTCTGTTTCTGGTGCAAATATATTTTTCTAGACTCAAGCAAGGAGGATTAGAGATATTTGCTTTTGGACAAGTGTTTTGATCAATCTTAACCTCATGAAAGCTTCAAATGAGGCAAAAGATAAAAAGAAAACACCTTAGTAACCTGCAGTCTCTGGGAACAATTCATTGAGGTTGTTATACCCAAAGGTGATGCCAGATCGATCGCTGGATCTTCCCTGTTGACATTACAAGGACAAAAATCATGCCAGACAAAAGAGTAACTCACTTTTTCCACACCTCTAGCAGCCTATACCACCAGGCAAATTCAGTTTCTCTCATCCAATTATGCAGGTAAAACTAATATTTCAGAATTCAGGCAACTATAGATTCATACAGGTAATCCATCAAGGAATAAAGATGGATGACTGATTTTTTTTTTCCTTATGTCTGGTCTATTATACATTAAAGAGCAATTTCACTGGCAGCCATCTGGAAATCAATGTATTCCAAGCTTTATTTTATGATTACCAACATTCTCCTTCATAACTCATTTCTAATTATAAGCAATAAATCATTCCTTCTTGCTTGTAATTTATAACAGCCAATTATGGCAAACCTCTTATTTAAATAGCAAATCTCACTGTAAAACATCACATATTTTGAGGTATGCACAGAGCATCTAATCAGGCAGCCAAATGGTAGGACAATGATTTAACGTGGGTTTTGCAGCCACCACAAAGACACAAGTGGAAGAATCCACCCTCCCCTGTGAGCTGTACACACCAGAACTCCTCAAAACTGAAAGCACAGGTCTCATCTGCCTGACTTGATGCAGAAGAGATTTACATGCAGCAATACATGAGCCAGGGCACAACTCAGGGAAGGCTGGTGTCAAGGATTCCCTTTACTGTGTCAGGAAATGAATAAAGACGCTGTGGCAGAAGAAGCTGGAGGTTGGTTAAGTAAGAACTTCTGGGCAATGTCTAGTTTCATTTTAAGAACTAACAGTGAAAGAACACAGCTCTAAATTTAATATTTAAAAAAACAAACTCAAGTAGCTTTTCCCATGTCTGGATTTGTGTTTGAAATGGGCTGGCCTCCTCTCCCCAAGCCAAAGGACTCCCCCATGCACTGCCCAGGTGTTCAACATCACACCTACTCCCTGTTACATGGGTTTTGTAGGTGTTAGCATAGAGTATGAGCAAGGCACTCACTCAGGTCACTTCTCCCCATCCCTCCCAGACAGGAGAGGATCAGGCAGAACAAAGCAATGAAACAGTCAGCAGAGAAAAAGTGTCACCAAATAAATCCAGATTCTTCCTCCAGGGAGAAGCCTTTAATGGTGGTTTGCTATGGCAACCCTTACCAACAAAAAACCAGCAAAGAAATGCAGTGGAGGATGTCAGATAAGACCAAACAGGGTCAGTCCAAAAACACAGGCAAGGACACAGAAAAAAATTTAGTTATATTTGTTCTTCAGTGTAGGTCTGAGTAACAGGCATGTGAGTGCAAACACAAGAGAGAGGCTTCTTATAAATAGCTCTGCTGGGATTTGTCCGCTAGGAAAAAAACCTCACTCTTGTCAGAAAAGTATTTGATACAATTTTGGATACAGAATTTATTACATGAGAAACTGATCTCCGGAACGTGGAAGTGGTTCCCACTGAGATTTTATTCGGTCATCACACAGCTCGAGTCTGTTCCAGCTTCACATCGTGTCATCTGGTAACCGTTTACAGTAGGAATCTAGGGAACTGGATTTGGAAAAAATCCATCACAACTGACCTAAATCTGATCTGACCTGAATAATCAAACTGAATCCCAAATTCAAAAACGGCTAGACAGAAAAGAGGAGTGGGAATTCTTCAGCTGCAGGAGTTAGCTCATGCTCTCCTTGGCCATAGAGTTAGGCACCCCTCTTTCTTTTCCCAAACAACCATGGTGATGGAGGCTATGTGAACATCCCCCTGTTCCAAAGGTGTCAAAGACAAATGCACAAGTGCTGCAGGCTCCACCATGTTCCCTTTGAGATACCATTTACTCATGAGAGAAAGTGGTGGTGCATTCCTTCCCCCCAGGTCACACTATGATCTCAGTAAAGCACCTGGAAATGGGGAATGGAAGATAGCAAGTGATTAAGAAAATCCAGTGGTGACCATGGCAGTACCACCTGGCTGTGTCTTTGCCACAGACTCACCACAGAGGGTGGCCTTGGCTGATGTGGTGCACTGGGAAATGTTTTGTTAGACCCATGGCCATGCCAGCCCATCCTACAACCACATGTCAAAGTCACAACCTGCCTTGTCACCAAGCCCTGCCTGCACTGCTGCTACAGGTTCTCAGGGGGTTACACTGCCAGCACTGCTTTATTGCTGAGAGACTAAGCTGAAGATGTACAGGTGCAGCACCACCTAAGCAACACACAGCAACTCTCCACAGATGGATCATTATTTACAGAGACCTTATAGTGATGTGTTCAACAAGAAGTTTCACCACTTTCGAGATTCCTTATATTCTTTTTATGAGAGATCTAAGTATTATTTATTAGTCTTCTCCAAACACAAAGCTCAAAGGCATTTTAACATCTGGTTTACTCTCTCAGCAGTGAGAACAAAAACACTCTGAAGAAAACTAAAAAATCACTGGCTTGATGTTGGTGAAACTTGGGCAGTATTTCTGGCAAAAAACTTGGAACAAGGATGCAAAAAACAGCCTGTAGAAAACGAAAGGGAGGGAGAAACAGACACCAAAGCCTATAAATTTCATTTTGAAAATAAGGCGTCATTCTTATTATGCCTGTGGATGTGTATCTTCCCCATCCAAAGTTTTAAAAGCTTTATATAAACTATACTTCTAAGCAAGCTTGTAATTAGCTAGGGGCAGGCTTGGCTTTAATTACAGCTTGAAGAGGCACACATTATGGAAATACTTAGCTAATAACCACAGCGGTGCTCTGTTGATGGCTGAGGTCAGGCCAGCATGTGATTGCCATGTAACCACCTGAGTTCTTTCTGTGCTGTGCAAACTGGGCTCCTAATGAAGGAGCAGGACCGGTCTGTCAGGTCTTCCTCCCTCTCTGCCACACAGGCTAAGCCAGGCTTTGCTGGCAGAGGTGCTGAGATGTCCTGAGTGCCTGCATCTGGCCTCCCTGCTCCTTATGGAATGCTGTGGATACCTGTTCTCACCTCACCTGGAGATGCTGTGCAAAAGGAACCAGGGAACCTGACAGAGAGAGATGAAACTGCCCCATTTCAGCATCAGGCAAGAACAGCCTGCAAGAGTGCACGAACTGGTCAGATATCAGCATACACTGTGAATACATACACATTAACCTGTACAGCTTTTTTCAAAGTTAATATGGGGTCGATCCCACATCTCATCCCAAAAACCCAACAGGATAGTCTACAGGAATATACCTCCAATAAAAAATTCCTGCAAGTTCACACAACTCCCTGACAAATTTGAATCCAACCTTTACTGGTATAAGAAAGGACCAGAAAGTAAACTGTACTTTATTCCAATCTCAGAAACTGCTTGCCTGGCAATCTCTACTTGGGTATAAGTATGCATGGATAATGAAGTGCAAAGCCAATACAAATCACTGGGAAAATGGCTGTTTACCATTGAATATGACACAAGCTTAAAATATGCATTGCTACACACTGTGGGTGCTTGCTCATACACTCTGTTATGTACCAATGAATCGCTGAACTGGGTCACAGAAGCCCTTCATGATCTAGAAGTCCTGTCTCCTTCACAATGCATTTGGTACAGATAAAATGAGTATAAAAATGCAGCCATAATTTTTTACAGAAAGAAAATTCCAAATGGAAATGTTATGAAGGAAAACAATACTAATTGCTGTTTTAAAATGTGTGTACAATATGTGCACCTGCTTTTGAGAGATGAGAACACTGCTGCTGATGTGGGGAGCAGACAGCACCATCTTCTCTGGTCTGTGTAAGATTGTACATCTGTGGTGAAGTTAGGTGAGCTTTGCAGGGATCCTAAGTGTAAAGCAGACTTACTTGATAGTGGTTTTGCTTTAATACAGCTTAATAGTAGTGTTAACAGATAGAATTAACCAATAGAACCCTCACTGTAACTGCAGGGAATGTGCCTCTCACAGCCTCTCAGGCTGGTTTAACTGGATCAGTTGGAAAACCTGTCCAGGTGAAGATTGCACTGCCTACAGTCAGCTGCACGTGGCTGGTGAGCAGGGGGCAGCTCTGGGCCACCAGTCCCTAATCTGGCTCAGACAAAACAAGCCAGGTCAGCCTAAGGAGACCTCTCCTAACCATTACCTTTGAAATTGCAGGAGTTTTCACAGTCAGTTGAAGGGCACTTGCACGAGCAGGTCAGGCAGCAGATCTGAGCACAGAGAAGCTGAGTTCAGCTGGGAAGATGTTTTCCTGACCTTGGCTTACAGCCAAGGCTCCAACACTCTGCAATGAGCCTCACTAGGACAGGTGGAAGGCTGACCCCGACCTCCAACATTCAGATGGCCAAAACTTCCTTAACTGGGAATCAGCCGCTCCCCATCAAAGTAAAACACGGCAAAACCCACGTGACAGGGTCTGCTTAAAAATCCTTACTCCACCTCAATTTTTTATTCAACCCTTCCAAGAAATTGTGGCCCCTGGTGCATAGTTCTTCAGCCAACAAAAATCCAGCTTTTGAGAAGGGCCAATGTAAAAGCAATTCCTTTTGCTGAACATCCTCTCCTCCACTTCACTGTAGCTATGGAAGTTGCATTAAAAAGAAAATTACTGTAGCTACAAGGCCCCATTCAGAAACTGCTCATGCACATCCTCAGTTCTGTGTACACAGAAATACTGAAGGGCTGGGATTGTCCTTCAGCACTGTGCTGCTCTATCTGGGAGGGAGTCACATAAATGCTGTGTAAGCTACACTCCTACCACAATTACTAAGATACGGGCTGTGAACAGTAGAAGAAGTTCAACTGACCATGAAATGTGCAAATACTACAATAAATAGATATTTATACACTCACTTATTTATACAGAATTCCTCCTTCCCATCCAAGCACTCATATTTTGTCACTGTACTGTGTCTAGTTTTCCAGACAATTTTGGACATATAACAGATTTTAGTACAACCCTTGTGACAATGTGTAAAATCTGAAACAAATGCTATCCATCTCAAGTAAATCCCTGCTTTTTTCCTTTGTACTTAGCAGAGCTTGCTCTCCAACCCCGTTGTGAAATAATTGTATTGAACAGAGAAGACAGCAAATTCCCACTGTAGTTCAAGTCCCTCTAAATACTAACCTATGTTAGAAGATCAATAAAAAAAAATGTACTGTCAGGTTAATCTTCTGCCTATTTTTTTTTTTTCTTTTCATTTTGAACTTAACTCCTCTCAACGAAAATTCTAAGCAATGAAACAACTATTCCTGCAGGACCTGAGCTACTTGAAGTGGAGTGCTCAGCAGCATGGTGAGGCTGGGCATGCACAGCCCCTTTCCAGCTTTGTGCTGCACGCACCCTCTCCAAAGGGAAGGAAGGGGCTCCCTGCTGCACACAAAGAAGAGGCTGTCTGGGCTGAAGTCACAACTTCAAAGGCCAAGCAGCACAGAACTTGCCAGCTTGCTTGGCCATTCAAGCAAATGTCAACTGAAACAAAAGCACACCCAGGAAAAGTTGTTACCCAACGCCATGCTGGGAAAATAATGCAAATTTGTATCAATGATCAACTTAGCTTTAACTGAGCCTAATGAGCAATGCTTATGTTACTTTTTTTTTTTTTCACCACCACTCTCATTTTGCTCTCTAAAGGCATTTCTGAAGCATCAGTTTCGGAAAAAAATTGATTAAAAAAAAACCAGTGACACCCTCCCCTTGCTTTTTAAAGAAACTTTAATGCATAAAGTTTAGATCTCCTACATTCTGTACTTGGTCAAAATATGCAGCAAATGCCTAAGAAGTGCTTGGCCCCAGGGAGACAACAGTCTGCACAGACTCACTTGTAACACACGCCTGCCTTTCAGCTGTTTAATCTCCATACACTGTATTTCCTTTATCAGCACTACAGCATCGCTCCACTTTGCCTTAGTTTTTTGTGTTTTGTGTCTACAAAGTATCGTGAGAACATCAATACTTGGCAAGCTAACACTTAAGCTTTTAGCATGACATCACACAACTCTGGGTTACTTTGCTCCATTGGTTAGTAAAATGTTACAGCAAATAAATAGTTGTATAAAAGAGGGCTTTTTGTTGTGTGGGTTTTTTAATGCAATTTAAATGCTATATTGCAATATAAACACTTTTTACTGTGCATGTTTTTATAGAAAAAGTTTTACAGAGTAAACTGCTTTAAAGAAACTGAATCAGATTTTAAACACATGCACAATAGACTTACATTATAAATTAATTTGGTAGCAATTTATGATCCTTTGGTGTGAATTTTCACAGTCATTCTTAGAGCAAGAATGTATAAGTTCAGAAGTGTTACGTTTTGCCTGGCCTCAATGGGGAAATTACAGCTCTAAGGTTCTTGTTACCTCTGGGCATCTGCGTATCAATAATTTATTTGAAACTCTTAACACAAGAACAAAAAAGCAGCCTAAACCTCTTAAACAAAATACATGTTTCTACCATAAACACACTTCACACAAAGGTGCTAAAACCAATTGCCAGCACTGGCAAAAGTTGATCAGTCCAATATTGAATTCATTTACTGCTTCTATGTCTTCCCACTGACTTTTGATGCCCATGCAAGCAGTTCTAACACTCAGATTCCCCATCCATCCCACAGGATAAATATGAAAAAGTACATTTCAGAGAGAGCACAGGAGTGACGTGGTGCTTGCTCCGAATGGCAGCGCCAGGCAGAGAGCCCGGCTGCAGCTTCCTCTCCTCTCTCCACAGAGCCAGTCAGGGAGGCCACAGTGAATGCTGTCCCTGCAGTCATGCCCTGGGCTGCTGGCCCACCAGCCCTCCTGGCAGCACGAGGAGTATGTTTGGTAAAACCACATGGAACAGCTCCCCTCCCCTGCCATGAGCCCGTCCCTGCCATCCCTGATCCCATTCACAGCTGTCAGGGTTTAATGCACAAAACCCACGGGGTGCTCCAGCTCCCAGCAAGCTCAGGGCACAGCCTTGGGATCACCAGTGGCTCTCCTGCAGACATCACCTGAGCAAATCCTCCAGGATGAGGCAGGAGAGGCCAGGCTGATGCTGCTGCCTGACCCACCAAACCCAGCTCTGCCCTCCTCCCATTTCCCAGGTTTCAGAGGACTCCACCAGACTCACCCCAGCATCAGCAACAGCATCTCAGACCCAACCAAACCCCACTGCTCCAAATGCTGGCATCCACCTTGGCCAGCAAGCCAGCCCAGGTGTGTGCCCTCTCACACAACCAGCATTTTTGCAGCCTGGCTTTTGCTTTCCTTTCCCTCACACATTTCAACATCACGGTTCAGAGATGATGTGAAAGCCCCTTACATTTTTTAAAGGATAACAACACCCTGAGTAGGTGTCTTTAGCAGCAAGAGCTATAAAGTTAAGACTCTGCATGTCAAACTGCAACTCAAAGTTGGCTTTAGTTCTGACATGAACAGCGTGCAAACCTCATATTTATTAAAAACAGATGAAACAAGTCCCAATTCTTTTTGAATAGCAAAACTACTGAAGAGACCTGGTGGAGTTTAGCACAGTGGGAGGTTTAGTTGTCTATCACCACACGTTTAAACACTTGAGGTTTCTGCAATAAATGTTGAGTTGAATTCACCATCAAAAGACAAAATCCATGTTCTATCTGCCAAAACCTTTAGCAGCCTAAACAGAAAATGTCACAATTGATTTTCAGCAAGGGTATAGAAATAAAAACCAACGTTTTTGAGTCTTTAGGGGATAGATAGACAGACAGATAAACAGCATGACAGACAGATGAATCTACTGCTACAGGTAATTTTTTTATTCCTCTTGAGCAAAAATCAGGCTTCAAATGGATTGTTACAGCTAAACAGATTAAGAAAAAAACCCCAAACTAATGAGTAGTTTTATTGTTAAATTCTCTGGTCTGTCACAACTATCAGCCTAGAGGTATAAAGCAAGCAGGTTTTTTTTCTAAAATACTACTGTTTTATTTGCATTGAGGTTAAAGAGCTTCCTCTCTCCTTGACTGGTGTCAGATATAGTAAAATAAAACCATTTGAAAGGAGGAAAAAAAATGCCTGGAGCAACCAAAAGTGCTGTTTCGGAGGCTCTTTTCCTCTCTCTCCACATCTCTGACAAAGTCATGAACTACCTTTGGGCTCACTTCACAGCACAGAGCTGCTGCTGGGGGTTGTCTGCAGAGCTCTCCCAAACCCCATCCTGCTCACCCCCTGCCAGCCCCAGCTCTCACTGAAGGAGGAGGCAGAGCTGGTGCTTTCACAGATCCACTCTTCTCTCTAAATTTAGCAGGGGTTTACAACTCCTGATTTCAAGAGTGCAGTGAAATACAGAGCAAAGGAAACACGAGCCAGGGTCTGTAAACTCTCAAGGTTGGCTCCCAGCATTTACTGAGCACACGATGCTGGCAAGGGGCTGAGCTGATCAGAGCTGTGCTCTGCTCACAGCCAGGCTCCCACATCTGAGATACTGCAAAATTAGCAACTTCATACCACTGCTACAAGTTTTAAGAATTCATAACAATTAATGCTAATATTAGAAAAACTAATTTGAATAATCAAGCTCTGCCTACTAAGCAGCAAGCTGGACCACTTTCAAAGCTAACACATAACCTGTTTCTATACAACCCTTTCGACATGAACAACTGACCTGCAGCCAGCATCACATTTGAGTTTCCCCCTTCCGTTTGCTACACTAAAAAACCCAAACAAACAACAAAAAACTTAAAGCAACCGCTCCTACTTGAAATGGTAAAACATCTGTGAGAAGGGCCACCAGAGTGGGGAAATAATTAGCTGATGATTTGTTTCTTTAGGACGAAACCCACTTTAACAGGGTCAACAGGAGCAACGGTGAGAGAGGTCAAGACAGCTTCACTTCACACCAGCCTGGGGTTGCAGACAGGAGCTTTCAGCTGCCCCCATTCCAAAGAGCATGTGACAGCCCCACTCATGCAGGAGAAACAAACCAGCTATGGTGATTTACAAACCCCTCTTAAGCGTTTTCATTTTGCACTTCTGCTTGTGTGAGTAGCCAGAAAAAAGAAACTTTTTAGGTGATGATTTCAATGAGGGGAGATGAAACTGGCCCAGCCTGGCATCCTCATCCTCCCCTCTCATGCATTAGTGACTGGGACATGCAGCACTTCTGCTTGCACACGGTTACAGTTCACCTCCAGCTACAAAGGATACTTGAAGTGAGTAAATGCTTCACTGTCACCATTTATCTCTTTCTTCCAGTTCGTGAATGCCCTAAGGAATAAATTCAGACTTCACCTAATCAGATACAGCTCCAAAAGGAGACAAAGATCTTAATTCACCTCAATATCTGGCTTTGACCCTGTATTTTGACTACACTGTCTTCCAACACAGAACCCAACATTACCACTACTGAGACTCCTGCTGTCCCACCAAAATTAGCCTTTTCCTCAGCTGCATCCCAGCTCTACCATGCCATGTGCTGCTGTTTCCATCATCTACACTCCAAAAGCTTGCACACTTCCCTGTTCCTGGGCTCCTCACACCACACTCTGGATGGGGCTTCAGCACTTCCTCCAGATCAACATCACTGTGTTCTCTCCTGCTGAAACCACACTAATGACTCCCATTCTCTCATCTGCAGAGGCAAATAGTTCTCCAAGACAGGCCTAATGCCTCCCTAATCTGTCACATGCTGCTCCTCCAATGAGTGGCCCAAATTGGTCTTTTTGTAGAGCCTCACATCTAATTTGCAGTCCACTATCTCTTTATCTTTTTCAGCCTTATGGCTTTTACAGCTCCTGCTCCCATGCTCGTCTGTGTTTCAGACTGTATTTCTTTGGATGCATTAGCCTGGGTGTTTTCCAAGATGCTCTTTTTTATTTCCTACTCTCAGTTATATTTTTTTTTCCTTAGCAGCACTACTTTGCACAGCCATTTTCAGTCAACTTTGCTGTATGACTCACTTTATTGTCTCCTGCAGATTTCATTAGTGCAGTTCTCCAACTCATTATGGGGTAGGACTGAATTTCATGCATTGTTCAAGCTTTCCACAAAACATTTTCTTGCAAGTTAGCACCCTCCTTGCTGTTCACTTTGGCAGCTGTGGAACTGCTCCTCAAAAGGAAAGATCATGGGGTAAGAGAATCTGTCTAAACAGAGCAAGTTTCCTAAAGTGCTAGGAGGAAAATGCTACCAGAGAATCCGGGTGTGTTATCACCATTAGCTCCTGGAAGATTTTGGCTGTTCCCATGACCTGTTTTGTTAGGTATTTGAAGGTAACTCCTTGCCAGGAACAGATGGTGTTCAAGCAGACAACTGGCAAAGGATCCAGAAGAGTGCACTGAGATGGTGGTGTGTGAAAGTCTGGCCCTTTATCCAAAACAACCGTATGAATACAACAGGAGCTGCCAAAAGGCATTGTTTGGAAAGAAAACGTAGTAAGTAGGACAAAAAAACCCTGTAGGTGACGAAATTTAGGAAACTTTCTGATACAAGGATGGTGCCTTGGCTATTAGCTCAATTTTTGAATTTGTATCAAATAGTCTACAGATGGCTGGAAGTGAGTAATGCTTTGACACGTGCCTGGATAAAAGAATATGATAATGAACTTCCACAGATGTGATGGCATAATTAAAATAGCGGACAAGAGAAGCACTTTTTGAGAAACACTTAAAACCAAACAAATCTTAATGCTCCACCAAATGCCTTCAAGTGGCTGAATAAATTTCCTCCCCATTTTTACTCCAATATTACCTTACTTCAGACCAAAAAATGGATAACATAGGAGACCTTAAAAAGAATTACACGATACATTATGGATGGGTTTCAGATAATCCCTGCAAACTCCAAAAACATTTCATTTTCAGAAATTGCATACTCCCCCAGCATAAACATTTCTAATGATGCAAAACAGAACCAGAAAGGATTCATCTCCTTTCTAATGCTAAATATTGCACAAGCAACTACCATCTTTGTAATTTTAATGCTGCATCAACACAATTTCCAAAATAGAATACAGAATTGAGAATAAATTGTTAGGAGATTACTCTTCAAGAAAACTATTGCCAGTAAGCTCCTAATAAGACCTGTCACTTTGACCTTCACGCATATTTTTAACACCTTCACTTGCTGCAATGTTTGTGTGAGTCTAAGTGCAATGAAGAGCCCATTTAGGGAGCAGTCCCTTGTGCATTACGCCTCAGCAAGCCACAACCTTGAAATACCCATGGAACCATTTAAAATATTTACAGACCCCAAGGTCAAGCTCTGGAGAGCCTGGACAGAAATCTATCACACTTTGAGAAATGGAAACATTTCTGCCAAATCTCCCTCCCTGAAAAAAGTACAGTTAACAACAATGTCAAAGAATTGTTTTAAGCAAACCCTGCATACAAGGAAACTCACATAGTTTTTCTCATAACTCACCTCTCTGCAGCACACAGGTAACATTAATCTTTAGAATGCCCCCTATATAATTTAGGAGGAAGCACTCCTAACCACAAGATGCCTTTATTTTGGATGACTGTATTCCTGGGGAGCAGGGGATGCTGCAGGTGGGAAGCCAGAGGCAGCATTACAATTCCAAGTGCCAAACACTGCAGCACAAAAGCCCCATAAAGCTGTTTACCAAAGACTGCCCTGTTACTCTATTCCCCATCAGGGGCAGTGGGGCCAGAGAAGCTGCTGCATTTCAGGTTGTGATGTAAATCACTGGATTGTTGCAGAAGCCTCACTGAGTGCCCTGAGGTGTCATTGCTTGTTCATGCCAGCTCCATATCTCTCCCATATCAGTGCATGTATCTATTATTTAATGGACATATAGGCAACTCCACATTTTGCAACATCACAACCCATTTAGAATTCACTTTTTGCCCCTTAAGCATCCCTCCCTGCACATCATCTGTAAATGACTTTGATGAGGGCATCTTAAGTACAGTCAAATGATTCTGATTACGATATGATGTTCTCATAATTGAGCAATTCAGGGAAAGTTCTTGTTTTATGGAGACACCATTTTGAAAGAAGTTTGCTCTGTTCCTCCAACTTGAACAGCAGGTTGATCCTTCTCATCCTAACCAACAACTGGAGGCTACTGAAGAGCTACAAACCCACAGAATGATACTTGCATAACCATTAACTGAATGTTTGCTGCGATCAAGGCAATAATTAAAAGCCATTAAAAACAAGCCACAGGCTGACCCAGCATCAGTCTCAACCCTTTCAGGCAATGAGAACTGTCACTGGAAGTGACAACTTTCTGGCTCATCAGGACACTGGCAAAAAAAGGCCCCAAGAAATCCTGTAATTTTTTTAACAAGATCCTAGTCTATCTCACAAGTGAGCTTTTCCACTGCCAGATGGTCGATAGGAATGCTAATGGAAAGAGTTGAAGCTGAAATAAATCTGCCACTTTTAATCAATCACAGACAACCATGTCATCAATAAGGGACTCGTGTTATGACAAACTCCCTTTGCTTCTCTGCAAGCAAAGTTGATAAAATGCATCACACCCATGTATTCATTACCAATATTGGGCAACTTTAACATAGGTGTTTTTGAGGGTTAAAGGTTATTTTTGAGGTTACTCTTTCCCTAGCAATGTGGTGATTTTGGGTTCATCCTGAAAAAACTGCAGTTACTAAATGCTGGAAGATATTAGATTGTAAAACAGTTGGGAAAAAAAAAAACAAACAAAAACCAACAAAACCAAACTTCACACCACTATAAGCTCAGAAAGTCCCATTAATTTATAGAATCATAAAACAATTTGGGTTGGAAGTGACTTTTAAAGGCCATCTAGTCCAGCCCCCAAAAATCAGCTACCTAAAAGAAACACACTCCTTATTTCCAAGTCTTTCCCCACATAAACAGGGTGCACTCTCCACTGTTCAGAAAAGATAATGATGAAAACATAACTGTGCAATATCCTGACACTGCATGTCTTACACTCCACTCCAACCCCTCCAAACATCTACCACAAAAAAAAACACAGAGGCAGAAGTCACCAAGATAAACAAGTTCCTTTGTGAAAACTGGAAATAGGAAGAGGAGATTCAAAAGAGTTCCCCCATCAAAGGGGAAGGAATCAACCACATGCCACACAGCCAACAGCTACAGAACTGGGGATCTTGCTTCAGCAAAGGAAGGGAATGACCAAGGGAAAAAAGATGGCAACCAGTAGAAAAAACTTTGCTACTTCCATTGCTTACTGTTTGTTTTGCAAACATATTTTTAACAGAGACTTCCAAATTCAGCCTCAGTACAAATCGTGTCTTTTTGCTTTCACTGACAATTGTCCATCACTGTTTTCAAAATGTAATTGCAAAACCAAGCCTCTGTGATTAGGTGAAGGAAATCTAATATTTTCCCAGATTAGAGGCAATATGGGATTCAGTTGCTTGAAAGAAAAAATAATAAATAACCAAAGTTACTACAGCACAAGAGCAAACAAGTCATTTCAAATCCATTTACAGAGACACAGGAAATTACAATTAGCCCAAACTTCATAACTTGTCTATCAGTACAGCAATAAATACATCACTAAAGATGCTTCTCCCTCCTCAACCAATTATAAACTCATAGTATCTAACAAACAAAGACTGTAAGTCAACACAAAAAATTTTCAGGGTGGATTTGCAGCTCTCACTGGGAAAAATCAGGCCAACAAAGACACTCCTTCACCTTCCCTTCATCAGCCAGCTGAGAGATGACATCTTTGCAATGATGAGCAGCAGAAATGAAGCAGTCACAGTTTGCTTGGGTTTCTTGTTTTTCTTTACATCCCCATCCAAAAGTAACTGTGCTGGATCACTGGAACAGCATGATCATCCTTCAATATAATTTTGAAGGAATATCGAGCTGTGTCTGCACATAGAGAACACTGTGGATCCATTTTATGAAATAATGAATACCAGGATGAGTATCCCGATATCTTCACAATTTAAACCCAACAATTTTTATTCCAGTAATAATACTCTGAAAGATAATATGTTGGAGTTATTACAGACTGCTGCAGCATCATAGATTAGTTTCACAGTATTGATTCTCAGGAGACCAAAATGGCAGATACGTGAATGTTCCCTACAGTTTAATCAGTGAGCCCCTTTCAGTGCTTCTGAATTATTTTTCTCCATTTTCCTACTTAATTTTTTTTGTGTGCCTGTGAAGTTCTAAGGAATAGAAAAACACAGCTATTTTCTCCTCTTCATGCAAAATAAAAGCTTCTTTTTCTAGATTTTGAGAGAACTGCAGTCAAAACCGTCTGCTTAGGAGCCCAAGTTAGACAGAAAGATAATAAATCACATTGAGATATACTTGGTAAGAGCTGAAGAAAGATCATTAAACACAAGGGTGATGATCATCCTAAAAAGTCTCACATAATAAGGAAGGAAAATTATCTACATCAATAGAATAGACAGCACCTACAGTAACTTATCTGAGAAAGCTGCAGCATAAATTGGCAAAAATTCAGAAGTTTAAAGTAGATTATTTCACCATTTCATCCCAAAAGCATGCACAATGCCTGAGTACATCCACTCAGTCAAAGGGCTGCCTTGTTAGGGACAGAGCCTCACCATTTAGTGTGGTGCCTGTATACATACCAAATATACCCTATACATACCAAAATACACCATATACATACCAAAATACACATTGCTCAGGTGTGAGAGCGTGAAGAAAATCCACCAAGGTCAGTGGGACAAACTCCAGTCTTAAGTAAGTACAGAAAATCTTCAGGTGATCCATTAACAGAAGATTTGGGAGATTGGAATCACTTATCTAAAGCATTCCTTATCTCATCTTAATGACATTTTAAAAGCAGCTACATCTAAATTCCTCTTGAAAAATTCTCTTGAATATCAGTGCTTCTGCAGCTCCTGGCTTCAACCCTTCTGTTATGGTGGTAAATTGAGAGTGTTTAAATCATTTCAAATTTACCCTATTAAGTGAATTTAAACTGGAAGCTGGCCAGATATCTCTGGAGCAGTGATGTGGAGCACAGTGCACAGGCAAGAGGAGTTCTGCTGCTCAGAGTGCTTTAGGAAAAGATAAGTCTTCCAATAAAAGCCTGAAAATCTTCATCAACTTTTAAAATTACTTGGAAGTAGAGCCTGAAATAGGTTGCCTCTGCTCCTCTATGCCTCCCACAGCATATGCCAACACCCTGGCCAGGCAACACAAACATCAGCTCTTAAAACTGTGGTCTGTAGAGAGGTGGGGTATTAAAGGTCTTGATTACTGTGCTAGAAAAACCCTTAGCTATCTCATTTGCTTTAAAATGGATTTTAAAATGAAATCAGCAGATACTGAAATTGAAAAGAGAGGGAAAGTAATTTAGACAAAAATGCATCTGTTCCTGTGGTTGGCCTCTTTACAAGCACTCTGCAAAAGACATCTGAAGTCTGGACTTCCCTCAGTGGCAAATCCTATCAACAAATGCTGAACCATAAACCTGAGTTTTCTAGTGTCTGGACTTCACCAAAAAGTTAATATAATGCTGTGCTTAATACTGTGAGCTACTGAAGTAGCAACAAAATAATGAATATATACTATACTGCAAGCCCACTCAGTGCCTTGGATCTCAGGATTTCCTACTGCTTCATAATTGAAGACTTCCTTAAGCTTTAAGGAGTAATTTTAAATTGTGACCCAAAGCTAAGAGAAAACTATAGCCTAGTAATCACTGGATCTCAGAAATGTTGTCAGTTCTCCCCATGAGATAGAAATAAATGCATGAAACCTGCATTTTCCTCCAACAGCTATTTGAATTTTTCTGTAAAACTTGTGTGTGTAAATATATATCAGCATGTATAAGAATACATATATATAATTTTTTTAAAAATTCAGACTCTGAGGATTACTATGCTGAAAGGCAAACTTTCAATGTGATCCAATTACATTTGTATTGTGTGCCACTGAACACAGGAGTTATTTATCCACTCCTGGATAAAACACAGGAAGCACCTGAAAAATGTTGGCTGAGTAAACCCAGCAAATCTTCCAAACAAGTTTGGGCAAATGAATCCTGGAGTCAGGTTTCCCATCCATCATGTCAGGAGTGGTGGGTTGTTTTTCCAAGGATGGCCAGCCTGACCCACAGCCAGGGCTGCATTGTTGGTGCCAGCAGGGGAAGGCTCCAGAGCAGGAGCAGGCTGCTGCTTCCTGAGAAATCCCTCCTCAGCACAATGGGGCTCTGGGAGACAATGGTGTCTACGGCTCCTTTTGATGTTTGGAGTTTTTCTAATCTCTTCAGGTTAGATTAAGGGAGAGGCAGCCAGGGTCAGCAAAGGTCAGCAAAATGAGGTTTATTTTTACAGAAACCTTTCTCTTCCATCCAAGATCTCTCAAGCCACTCAGTCATTTGCTATGAAGTTGTTTTGCATTATACAGAATTTATGATTCCTCACAGCTTACACACACCACACTTTACATTCGACTCACTTCGCTGGTTGCAAAAATGTCCAAACCTCAGTGGCTTTAAATCCTTAATTAGTCCTTTTACTTTGTCTTTCTGCCCTCCATGACTTCCCTACACTCCTTTTTTTTTAAATTTTAAATAGAACAGAAGCAACTATTGTCATCTCATGCTTTTAGATTTGTTGAATTGGTATGGCATTAGGTTTATTTTCATGAAATGTATGACACAGTCTATCTGAGCCATAAAAGATCAATGTATGAAATCCACTTAAACTAAATTCTTTCATTACTCCAATGCTTTGCTCATGAAAAGGAGCAAGAATATTTTAAGAAATAACAGGAAAATGAAAACAAGAATGGATAAAAAGTATCTCTATTCCTACAGGGACTTACAGAAATTTAAGGTATATATACTCTGGACTTTTCCCATGATGAGACTAAAGCTTTCTCAGCAAGCTTCTCTCTTGTACTTTTGGACTATTTATGTTCTGACTTGAAAAAGAAATTGCATGTAATCTGATAGTAAGGCCCACTATTTTTTTATATTCCAGATTTTGCAGGGGTCGAAATCACATTTGAACTGGACCAGGGTAGGCAAAGCAAGCTCTTACCTCACCACTGCCTTTAGATGGTTTTAGAGGTGGGGCAACAAATGAACATGTTGGCAAACCGTATTTTTTTTGCACTGGCACATCACTGAGAGCCATTGATGATGCTAATCTCCTGGACACTGTCCAGAGGTAGAGGAGAAAGCCCAGAAGGTACAGCCTGACATGGGAACACCCAGACAAAGCCCAGTGTGGGCACCATCCGTGATACCAGCACCCCAAGCTGCTCTCCCAACCACCCTGTTCCACAAACAGTCCTCACAAAGGAGTTCACTGTTCTGCTGCTCTGTTCCCATCGTTTTTCTCTGTAATATTTCATTGGTATGAATAAAGTGCAAACATGTCTAAGACCTGCTGTATTTGCATATCAAATTTTAAGCCAATATTGCTTGCACAGTTTATCTGGCAGGAAAAAGAACAAGCTCCTAAACCACCTTCAATTAAGCAGCACCTTCAGGCACAGAATTAACCCTTACACTGACCTACTAAAACCCAGACTGGATGGTCCCACCTCTGCCTCCAGGAACAAGGCAGCAAGTGACACTGCCTTGTAATAACCTGCTGCAATGTTTTAAACTACCCTGATTTCTGTCTTGCTTCTCTTCATCTAATAATTTGATTCATTGTTGACTTTCATCTTCGTTATTAATTCATCAGATGACTGATTGATTCAACTACAGCTTTAATCTGATGATTATCACACTCAACTTCAGCAACAGCTTTAGTTAGGATTCCAAATTATTTTCTTTATTGCTCCATGATAAAATCCATGCAGAAGTGTGCAAAGACATTTTTCTCTTAAAACTACTATGTTACCTCTGTAGACAGGCAAAGATAACCTCACAAAATAAATATGCCAGCCATTTCGTTCCACTTCCAAATCTGTATGCATGTCCTTCATACTTCAGATTAAATGTTGATAACTTCTTAAAACAACACTATGCTGTAACAGCATATATTTCTTTCACATAAATATCACATCTAAAACAATTTCAGAGTAAAGAGGTGACAGACTACTGAATACATATCTGAATACTTCTATTCAGCCTGTGGCCTGAGAGTGCTCTCAATGTCCAACATCTTCCAGTGCTCCAATTCAGCAGGAAGATTACACTCAACCCTGAGTATAAATAAAGATTTAAAATCTATTGCACCATGTCATGCTGTGGACTGTTACAGCCTCGCTGTATCCTTCAATTTGCCTGGGTTTTGACAGCTGTTGAGCCAAGCAATGCCTGGGAAGAGTGCTCAGAGGTTCTCCACAGGTCCTGAAGTTCACACATTGTACTGGACTCTGTGTCTTCCCATCTGACCTCTGTGGCAGCACAAGTGCTCTGTTCATGAACAAAACTTTGGGGGAGAGCAAAATACATATAAAAGTTGGTGGTTTCCCTTTTGTAGGTCACAAGGCAGGGCCCTGTATGGGAGATGAGCTGCTCTGGAGCAGGTCAGGAAAGGTGCTCAGTTCTGAATATCCTCAATGCAGCAATGAGTTTGTTCAATCTATGGTTGTGCAGCACTGGAGGAAGGGGAAAATGCTGGGCAGAGATTTCTGACTCACAATAAACTGGAAATCCAACAACAGAAGAAAAAGTTAAATTTGCTGCATATATCTTCCAAGACCACATGCAGAAGTTATCTCAGAATGTTTCAACCTATATTTAGCAGCAACTGCAGCAAGGTAAAATTGAACTCAGCGAGTGCAGCAGCAGCATCACTGGGTACTGGAACAGCACTTACATAAATGACTAAGTTACAGCACACTGGCTGATTTAAAACTAATTATGTGGATGCTGTTAAATATTACCTGAGCAAATAGTACTTCAGGTTTTGTAACAAACTGCTGCAACTTTCCAATCCTTTACCCTGCCATGGTGAAAGAACTGCCCCCCTAACCACAGGCAGCTATCCCATCTGGAAATGCCTGCACACAGCAAGGAACAAGAAGTTTTGTGTGACTGCTCCCCTAGTTTGGGCATTGGTCTTGGTAAAATAATGTATGCCATACTGCAGTGAGGGAAAGTTAACTTTTTGCTTGCTTGTCTCCTTTCCTTTCAACATTTTACAAATACTCACTGAAGACTCAACTTCATTGACACATCTAAAACACATCAGATGTACATTTTCCATGGTTTAAACTGGAAAAATGAGCAGACACACAGTGTAAAGATCAACAAGCAGACCCTGCTGGAAAAGGGGTCAAAGAAAAATCAATTCAGAAACGAACCATTTTCCACCCGTGAAAGAAAAAGAGAAAAAAAAACATCAGAAACATCTCCAGACTGAGAACAAGCATTTCACAGTGCTGAAGCCTCTCAGCCACAGGACATGCACCTCCAGGGTTTGATAACAAGACACATAACACTTCCAATTTTCTGCTTCTTCCCACTCTCCTCATCCCTGCACCACAAATAACTATTTTTGCTAACATGCTACAAAGTTCAAGAGACTGCACATACATATTTATATTGTCTCCCATTAGACCCATGAGTGTAATTTGAAAGAAAAAAGCTTGCATAGTCTTTTCTTATAACCAACCTGAAAATGAGAACATAGATAAACAAGGCGCTCGCAATCCAACTGCCACACAAAATTATCTTCTGGGCTGAAATTGCTCCTATTTGGTTTTAAAATGCAAGAAGAAATTATTTCAGACAGTCATCAAAAACCCCTCTGCATTTTTGTGCTGCCCAGTCACCCTCCCCCAGAATCCAACACAGGGATGACTTTCTTGAGTGGGAGGCAGAAAAGAAATATCCAATTTATATTAAACAAACAAAAAGGCTGCTGTAAAAATAAGGAGACTTGACCTGGTCTAGGCCACAAGGTCAAGCTGGATCAATGACTTTTTAGTTTTAAATTGAAGGCAGTCTAATAATTTGGAGTAAATGGAACAGAGCACTGGATTTGGCAGATTCTTGTTACTCCTGAAACACTCACACAAGTCTAGATGTGTCCTCACCCAATCCTGAAGGGTTTATATATGTATATTTCTCAAAAGTTCCCATAACTCCCAGTAAATGACAGCTCAGGAACACTCCTCTGCAGTCCCAGCAGACAATGATCCCTTATCCTTACACTAAACCACATTCTGACAGCATTAAAAGTCTGTACTATAAAATCTGAAAGCCCTTAATGAATGATGTACAACTAGGGATGGATGATTTGCAGCATCACTGAACTTAAATAAATTGGTACAGGTCACATCAAGGAGGCTTCTTTACATTATTTCCCCTACCACTAAGCTACTTTTTCTCCAACTGTATTTTACAGAGTGAGGATATAGATGCATTAATTGCCACACTGAAATTCTGACATTTTATTCCAGTATTCAGAAACTAATGAATCCCAAACTGGGATTTTTAGCAAGAATACTCATTTTACTAATATAACAGCCTAGAAAATCTTTTAAGTTAGTTTCTCTTGACTCACTGGCAGAACAGGCATGAAAGGGGGAAATGATTCAGCTCCTACAGAAGGAAGGAAAGAACTAAGGGATGAAGGAATGAGTTTATTGCTAACCACACCCTAAGAAACATGACAAAAAGTTCAGAGATGCTGAAATGAACAGGGGATGACCATCAGCAGCAGCTCCTGCAACAGGCTGGGGACACAGGCAATGGCTGGGTGGGAGCTCCCTTCCCAGTGCTGCAGAGCACAGCCAGGGAAACACTATCCATACATGCTCCAGAGTTTAAGGCAGCTGTATTCTGAGAGGCACTGAGCCTGACAGATGTGAAATAAAAATGCTATTGTATCAGGGGGATTGATCTTCAAAATAGTCAGAATAAACATCAATTCCTGACAAACACCTGGTAGCTTCTGTAAGGACAGGGCTGGGGACAGTTTGGGGGGGGATGTTGCTCTGTTGATGCATTTTTTTGGTTTTGTTTAGAGGATTCTTTTTTAAGAACAAACTATTCTTTCCCCGTCTTTCTGTCCTAGCTCAGTGTCACGAGAAGTGAATTTCAGGGTAAAGTAAAAACCTGCTGCATCATTGCCTGGACCCCAAGCTGGTTCTTGCCTCCCAGTCTCTCAGTAGCATTTGCGTAACTCTTCACCCTCTCAGAGAGAGGTGCTCCATGCAGGAGACAATGCCTTTCTCCTCCTGTGTCCTCACTTACTGAAGGAGCAAAGACTGCTGGTCATCACATTTCAGCATTAAAACCACACACACTCCTTATAAAACATGTTGGGTCAGATCCATTTCCCTCCCGTTCCTGCCTCTGCTTTATCTCTTCATTACAAAAGGCTGCTCAGCTCCCAGGAACAGCAGTAACCCGCAGCATCAGCCAGGTTACAACACTACAGGCTTCAGCAGATCCACTCTCAAATCAGCTGTGAACAAGCAAATGCAAGTGTCAGCTCCTCTCAAGGTCATTCAGGAGGCTCTCCCCCAACAGCTAACTCTAATAAGGAGATGCATGACTTAAAAGGCAGAACCTTGGAAGACTTGAATTCATTTTTTTTCCCTTGGCTTAGCTTTTTGTAAATAAAATACTAAATATAATTGGTATAAGCTTGTCCCTCTAAAAGTTACAAGATTGGAAAACACTGGTAGGATTTATTCAAAGTGGAGGTATTTTTCAAATGTCACCGTTTTCCTGTTCAAAATGAGTAATCATTTTGATTAACCTTTGATTTAAATGATTATATACCACAGCAAAGCAGAAACACACATGAAATTACACTCCAAAGAAACTCTCAAAGGACAGATCACATAAGAAAACAGTTATGTCCAAGTGGTTAGAGAATTTATTCACCATGTACACAATATTCAAATCAAAAGCTGACTCCACATACTCCTACCACGTGTACCAGCCTGAATCATGCAGCCAACATGAGACTGCTTCCATACAAAACACTAAATAATACCAAATAACAACTAAGCTATAGAATAAACTCCTAATGACCAACTTAGAAAGGACTCCCAGTATCTTCTGTAAGGAATTTCATTCCAGGTGGGAAATCAGTGTTACCCCTTTAGTCACATATAAAAAGAAGGCCTAAAGCAGCACAAAAAAAGAAATAAAATTTAATATCTCGCTTCAAGTAAATACACATGAATTCCAAACCCTGTAACAGAATTCAACACAGAGAGAGAAAAACAGGGCATCAAAAGCAAATTAGACAAAGAGCTGAAGGCAATTCTGAAAAATAAAAATATATGGTGGAAAATTAAAGCATATCAAGATCTCATCTGAAAGTGCCCATTTGTAGAGAGAATGACCACCAAAAGCAGCATGGAAAAGACTCTCAAAAGTTTCATATCCACCAAACATAGGGATGTGTCCCTCTTCAGGAGCTCTGCTTCAATCACCTACTGCCAACCTCTAGGACTGATTGCAAACACCCACCAGCCCACCAGACCCCACTGCACCACCTGCAGACAAGGAATTTCTAAGATACCCATTCCCAAGCTTTTAAACTATTACTGCAATGTCATTTTTCTTAACAAAGAAGCTTCTGAACCAACAACTCTTGACACAATGAATCAGAAGTGCTCTAACTTTTGTAATTATCTGGTTTAATACAAAGATTTTTAAGATACTTAGGAATCCCTTAGATTATTCAAGCTGAGCTTTGCTTCATGCTGTTTTGGATTGGCCTCAGTCATTTGGGAAACATAAGCTGATGCTCCTCCCCTCCACAAATATCAGTTTCATAATGTAGAACTAAAAACATCATACATTGAAAAACCCATTTCCTTTAATTTTATAAAAATCAGTGACAAACCACAGCCAATGCAGAATAAGAATTCATAGAACCATGGAATCATAGAGTAGTTTGGTCTGGAAGGGACTTTCAAAGGTCACCTAGATCAGCCCAAGGGACATGTTTTACCAGACCAGGTTGTCCAAAGCCCCATCCAACCTGGCCTTGAACACTTCCAGGGATGGGGCAGCCACAGCTGCTCTGGGCAACGTTCAGACTTGCAGCTGAGTTTGGAGCACCCAGCTTTATGGAGTAACTCCACCCTGGACACCAGAAAGGGACAGCTACCAACAAGGGTGGGAGCTGGGGGAGGCAGCTGAGAGTCTCTCATTGTTTCCACAGGCTCCCTTGGCAGTGCAGCATTGCAGGCTCCTCCAAAGCATCAAAATTAGGCTTCTGCCCTATTTTACTCTCCAGGGAAATATGATTCCAATTAGAGACAAGAAAGCACCAAGCAATTTATCAGGGTAAACAAGATGTCACATGCTAGGCTGCAGAAAAGCATCACATACTTTCTGCCTAATAAAGAGGATTTTTCTAGAGTTGTGACACCCATTGAAAAGCTAACAGAAGTGTAGCTGGAGCAGATGCTAACTGAAAATGTGCATCCTAGAGCAGGAACTTGAGCAGCAGAACAAGTCCCTGGTACTGAAAGGGCACAATTCCCAACACCCAAATCCCATGGCTCTAAAGCACCAAGCTGTACTGGCAATATGGAGAGTCAGCAATAAAAGTGAGACCATGGAGAGAATTTGGAGGTGAATTTTCAAATCTAATCAGATCTGAGATCACTACCAAGGGTTTTTGTCATACTCAGAGCAGGCATGATTTGGTTTGCTATTATGTATTCATACGGTTCCATTCAGAACAACCTTGTTTCATTACAATGGATTCCACTGTGCTTCACAGTCCTGCTTCATTTCTTCCAAGGCAAATTCTTCAGGAGATTAGCCTGACACATTTACTCCCCTGATAATAGATCTTGTCTTTTCTGATATCATTACCAATTTCGAGCATATAGCAAGAAATAGGCTTAAAATTTTTTAAAAGCAGTGACTTGAAAGCTTTCTTGTTCCCACATTTTCTTGGTACAACACATTTCACTTTACATGTAATGTTGTAAAATTCAGCTCAAGTAAATATAAAATAAATTATTAAGCTTCTAACCAGATACTTTCAGTCCTAAAATCCTTCTTTATTGAACTTGAAGTGCTCCAGCCCACAGCCCAGCTCTAACTGGAGTTCAGATTTTAAGGAGCTTCAAGTGGCAATTGTTCTTTTCTTGGAGTTCAACATATTATTCTTATGTTTCATGTGCACAGAAGACATTAGTGAAGATAAACTGTGCAACTGGTAATTGAAATTAGAGTTGCAACATCTATTATGGTAACATCCACTGTGCCACATCTTCAACACACTGAAAAGACTTTTGTATATGAAGAACCAGTTATGATACTCACTGGAACAAAAATGAAATAAGAAATGGAATGAAATCCATTTACACAACATAAAGTTTCCTAAAATTACTTACACTGTCATTACCAGTCCTCTGCTATCTTGACAGATAAAATAAGTAAACCCCTGGTACAATTCTGGGAGATGTGTCTGAGGAAAGCCAGGCTCTTTCTAAAGCTCAAAAAGTTCACAGTAAAGAAACCTTTTCAAAACATCAGTCTGCTTCTGAAAATACATGATGTACATAATATCTACCCACCTTACAAGGAGAAACCTGCATGATCTTTGGAATAATTCTTTGAACTACCTTCCTCCCAAAATTGCAGAAATTACCAAACAATTCTGAGATTGCAAAATTAAGATTTTTGAAAAATAAGATGTAGATAAAACTATTTTGTCTTTGAAATCCAAGTAACCATTAGGTGATTATAATATCAAAAAAGCTCTAATAAAATGGCCACCAACTGAAAGACTATCCAGTTTAAGAATACTCCTGGGACCTGCCTAGCATTTCAGCTCTTTATAAATTTCTTCCAAATCAGCAACTTTTTACAAGACTGTAAAATTTGCCTATCATTATCACATCAGGAAACAAAAGCCTTTCTGTATTTTAACTGATTAATACAGGAACTGCTACTTTATGTGATATTAAAAAAAGAAAAACCACCCAGAGATTGCACCCTGTCTGGTTTGGGTACCAATTTTTTAGGGATAATCTAAAGTCCTCTGTGTGGAAATTACAGCACAGACTGATTTAGAGCAAGAAGCAATTGGAAAAATGGAAATTAATATCAACTTCCTATTTCCAGAGTGTGAAGCACTCTGGAACATGATCTCTTTATTTATATGAACATGATTTCTAAGATACATGACAAACTTGGCTACATCATCTGTCCAAATTTGGTGTGGTAAGTAAAATGATTTGCAAAAGAAAAGCAAGAAAGATACTTAACTATATATATTTTAAAATTTCCATTTTTATACCATTACAGGAGCACTGCTTTAATCATCAAGAATGAGTATTCAACTCTCATCCTGTAACTTGTAGTCCCTGCACTGGCATCTTCTAATTGGGATCAGGACTAAAGAAATAGCTCCTTAAAATCTGACTGCAACTCCAATGAACTAAAGGACTGGATCAAAGCCTGGTGCTACTGCAGTCAGATGCAGCTTACTAAATATTTAAAATACATAAAGATAAATATGCAGGCCTGTAAATCACTACAAACCAAAATAGATGATCTTTAAAGTCCCTTCCAACCCAAACCACATGATCCCATTTCTGCAAATGCCTCCTGGAAAAAGACACATTACGTGCTTCATTCATTTTCTAATAAGCAATGTTCAGGAATTTTATTATTATTAATTGCATATAAATTATCATGATTTTTGTATCCCTGGGAAAATATTTAGCCATTCACCTCTCAGAGGAAAAATGCTGAACAAAGGCAATGAATGCAAGGCATATAAGAACAATGCAGAACACAGAAATTTATGCATGCCATTTAAAAGGCATGGCATTTGAAAAAAAAACAGAAGTATGTCATAAATCTTTAATTATAAGGAGAAAAAAAAAAGCCCAACTAATGTTTGTCAAGTCCTTGATAATATTTAAGCAAGAGCACTGCCTACTTCATGAGTGCAAAAATCTTCTTAGCTCACTTATTTGCATGTATCTTCAACCTCCTCTGAAGTGTTCTGCTGCAAAATTCATTGTATCTGAGATCTGCTAATCATCATCAGGAAACTCTGTTATGCATCTTAAGGATGTACTTTAGGCTCTCAAGAGGAAAAATAAACATGTTTTATTAGCTGCTTTTGGAAAATACTGATTTGTATTTATTTAGAAACCTTTTCAAGTTGCACCACTGTTAAATTAAATATTTATGGCATGATTTTCCAAAGAGTTTAACACCTGTTAAGAGTTTTACATGCTGACTTCAACAGGAGTTCCAAGGGCCCAACATTTCTGCAAAGCTCAGAAGTGACAAGTGGGATGTGGTGAAGGATCTTGAGCTTGGATGTCACTGCTGAGCTCTGAAATGCACCCAGGATCCTGCCCAGCCCCTGCTTCCCAGCCAGCATTGCATTTCAGACAACTGAAGTGGTCCTCCTTTACTGGAAATACCAGTAAACGACCTGTTAACTGCAAATAAAGAATTAGCTAAATGCTAAGTTAATCCTCAATGCATCTTCCCCATCCTTTACTAGATGGAAACTTACATGCAACTTACAGGGGAGCCTAAAATCCCCAGTGAGTCAACAGCTGAAAGCAAAGCTCTTGAGAGGATGAAGCAAAAAATGCAGAATAAAGAAAAAAAATGTCTATTGTATTGTAAAAACCTGTGTCTGGTGACAGTGGGGCCAGTGACTTTGACATTTGGCTTCTCAGCCCAAACTGAAGCCTGTGCCTCTGGCCTCAGTGTCAAATGAAGTTAAAATAAGGGGTTAGGTTTTGCCATCCTTCTTTTCCTCAGCTTCTGAGAGATTTGCACTTACTGTCCTTCCCCTACCACTTTTTCAGGTATCCCCTGTATCCTGTTCTCTCACAAACTGATGTTTTCTCACAACTTGTAGGTGGCTGCCCTCCTGCCCTCCCTTACCCAGTTTCAATACGTGCCAAGATCTGAACAACAGTGCAAGACATTATTTTATATTTCAAAATTAAATACCAAGATTTCCTTGTGGCATTTGGCCTACAATTCTGGCAGTAAATAAATAGGCAATAAATAAATAAATAACATAAGAAATTACTATACATCAAAATGATTCAAATGATGATCCAACACGACTTCATAAACCAAAGATAGATGAAGTAGTTGAATATTGCAGATTGGACACATCAATCTCCTTATACATTTTTCAGCACACTACAAATCTGCCCAGCAAGTTGAGTATTTCTCGCATTAAAACAGGAGCTTTCATCACACTATAAAACATTTTCAAATGCAGACCAGAAAACCGACAAGCATATTTACTGTAAAGCTTTGTATTTGTGTCATCAATTAACAACAAAAGTTTGGAGTAAAACTAAAATAAAAGCTAATCAAAGCAGCTAGCTGTCAAAACAGATGGGAACTATAGTTTTCAAATTAAGCAAAAAGGCAAAGCTTTCGAAAATTTAGTGTCATGTCAGCTCATACAGACAACTTAAAGGAAGGACAGCAAATGTCAGGATTTTATGAAGTAAAGGTGTCCCTGACTGATAGATTCATATTTATGAATTTCTATTGATTCTGTGAGTTTTTTGGCTTCAGGATGATTAACTCACACCAAAGCAGACCTCTGAAATGTGAACTATAAATAAGGTGTCGCCATGACAGTGCAGGCAAAATAAATAAAAACAGAGCCCCAACATTATTTTAGCCTCAAACAAATGCTTCAGTCCCTACATTGTCTGGCTCAGAAAGATACATAGACAGTCTCACAGACAGAGATATAAATGAACAATTGCAGTACCTTTTTCCCACACTGTTTACAGGGTTGGCTATATTCCTACTGGCAATAGATTTTCTTCTTGACAGCTTCTTGGTGTTGGTGCTGTCATCAGTGCTGTCATCCTCTTTCTTTGGTGTGTTACTTCCTTTGCTGTTCAGGTCCCTTAGCACATTATAATTAATTTTACTTGAGATTTTCTTCTGTTCTAACATCTTTTCAATTGCCTCTCCTGCTGTGCTGGCTTGAATTGGCTCCCGCTTCTTTGCAGATTTCTTTGGCTTAATTAAAATATAAAATTAGTGATGTAGATACAAACAAAGTTTCCATGAAGCAGAGGGGCAAGCAGCAGTCCTGGCTCAGGTGCTGCTGATGTGGGGGATGCAGGTGATGTGCCCAGGCTAAGCCAGTGCTCCATCTCCTGCCACTCAATGGGATCGAAGGGTCTCTTTTCTCCAAGAGATGTGAGTTTGCTTTTTTGCCAAATGCCCAGAGAGTTTATTAGAAATTCTTTACTTAACAGAGAGAGAGGAGGATGGGCCATTTTTCATATGTGAAAAAAAAAAAAGGGGAGTGAACAGCTACAGGCATAGGGACCTCACAGCACCACCCAGAATAGGAATAAAGACTCTCCCCAGCTAAAACTGCCTTTAAAGTGAGAGTGAAGCCACAACTCCTCAGAGCACTGACAACTCCCTATCAGAGCTGTGGCCATCTTTCCTATCAGATCTGAACACAGCCTGGGAAAGGCTCTACCCAGCTCCTCCTCCATGCTGAAAACGGTCCAAGCAGGAGCAGCAGCTTCCCAAGCCTGGGCTGGCATCAGCACCGAGGGACAGGGGCAGGAGGCTGCAGACACGCAGCACTGTCACCTGCAGTGAGCCCAGCTGATGCTGTGCAGAGCCAGGCAACCAGCAATGACACCAGAGAACATTTCCAGCCACGTCCCATGCCTGGGTAGGTACAAAAAAAAACAACAAACCAACCCAGAACCTCTGTTTCTCATTTAGCATTTTCCTATTCACAGGAAGGTTTTAACACCAAGCTCTGCAGGAGATTTATTTTTTAATGGATAATAGCCCCTCTGTTTACCTACATGGGTCAAGTGCTACCTTGAAATTGGAAAGCACTATATTAATCAAGTTCTACTCGAGCTGTCAGAAACAATAAAGGGTTAGAGAAAAACTCCTGTGTTGTCCGAACAAAAAAGTGGGTGTTTGGGCTACTTGGCAGTGCCAACGAGTTATACAATTTTGAAAATTGCTGGTAGACTGCCACGTCTGTATAAACGCAGGATGAATGAGAAACCCTGAAGTATAAAACAGTGTTTCATTGTCTGGTTTTGTTTTTATTGTTGAAATACCTAGAGGAAGCAGGAAACTCTGCCTTTCGCATTAGTTGGAAAAAAAGATAGAGATATACACACTAAAAACTAACATGGGTTTTAGCTGCATGTGGAAGATTTGACTTGTCACTTGCTCAATTACACAAAATACTAATGCTGTAAATCATGAATATACGGCCAATTAGGCTGCTATAAACTGCTAAACATGGAGACAGGACATGCCATTTGTTAACATAACCGTTGCATTCTTTATGAAAGGTAGAACAAAATATCCCTTCAAGTGACTGTAACAAGGATCTGTTCAGTTCTTCATAAAGAAATCATTATTGTAAGAGCAAAGAAAGCCACTGAAGTTATGGCAAGTACAAACAAATTCCCCATGCACAAGTTAAAAAAAAATCAGACATGTCTTAAAACCTGTATTTTAATAAGCAAGCAATTAGAACAGCAATCATAAATGCAAAGAGCTAGCTCTGACTTTGACATGCACAGAATTTTCTCATAATAGCAATTTAAAATAAAAGTTTGGGCAAGAAAATGTTTTACTCACCACCTAAAAAAATACAGCCTTGCAATTCAGTAACAGCTAGATGTACTGTAGCTTTTACTCCTTTAGTGGTGACCTCTACCATTATGCCCATACATCTACATGGAGCTGATCAGCAGATACAATGAATTTCCAGGACATTTTCAAACAGACACAATTAACACACAATTTAATACCTTGTGCTCCTTATAAATCCCAAGTTCTTTCTCTTTTGCTATTCTTGCTTCCTTTTCTGAAAGATGACAAAAGGGTAACCAGCATGAAGATTACGTATTTCAGCAACACCAGCCAAAAGGCAAATTTCAGTCCTACATACTTACCTTTTTGTTCCTTCAAATAATCTGCATTTTCTTTCATCCACAGCTCTGCTTTTATCTGAGCTTCAGCTTCATTAAGTATATACTAAAAGAGAAAACAAATTTATCTACTTTCAGAAATCAAATTGAAAACCACAGGGCAAAACTGCACTGAAAAATCACTGGCAAGGTCAATCTATATCCCATTTTAAAAACTACATTAAAAGAAAACATGAGTGATATTTGACAATCAGAGAGCATTTCTAGTAACATCTGAAGCTGGCACAAGCAAAAACCTGTTTACAAAAAACAGTACTTGGTTTCCAAACCATGATGAAGTGACCAGAAACCATCCAGGACTCATTATACATGGTCTGTTAATTAAACAAAATGATCCTGGCTTTATGATCTTTTTCAGATGATACAAGAGGTTATCATGACAACATGGTTGTCTGTAAGTAATTCTGTGTGTTGATGGTGGTCTGTAATTCAAAACAGGATGGGAACCATTGCTCTGTGCAACCAAAACAAAAACATGTGTCTTCTGGGTAGGTTTCTGTGAAGCTGTACACAGAGTTACTGAGATTATTAGTTCAATGGCCACATCTGTGTGAAGGAAACCAGCTCAGATTGCTGGAGCTTTAGCCCTCCAGATTTCAGACTGCTGGTTTCAGTAACCACATGCAGACGTTTTGCAGTTAACTCCACCTAGTCTCGGCAACATCTTTAGTGGGAATGGAGCTGTAAAATACATCTAGGACTATTCAGATGAATCACAGAAATAAACAGACAAATAGGCAGCAATTACTTAATTGCAGACAACCCAAATGTAAAAATTAACCCAGTATTTGTCACAATTATCAATGAAACAAAAGTTCTCTACAGACAATGCTGTTTGGGAGTAAAGAACAGCAAAATGGAGAAGACAAATTAACTCATCCATCATGAACAAGACACTTGAATTTTAAGCAGTGCACCTGAGACTTGTAAAACTATGTTTAAGTGCAAGAAAAGCTGAGGTTTCTCCATCTTTTGGGTCAGAGCATTCTGATTTTCTCCAAAGTAAGATATATATCTAGGATTTCATAAGAAAAATAATTCCAGTCAAATGAAACTAAGGGAGGAGTCCTTCCTCTAGGGCTAAGCAGGCAAGCAAATGGCTGTGCAAGTCCTGGTTTATCAGACCAATATTTTCACTCTTTCATCTGCTTCTATTAAAAGTGGGCCATAACAGTAAAATCCACTTCTTCCTAGCTCAGTAATTCATTCCTCTTAGGCTTTCAGAGATTTCATAATCTTGGGCTTACAATATTACAGTCTATTGCCACAGAAATGTACATGAAGTCATAAAAGCAGAGTTATGACCTCAACACAGAGCCTAGGAAGAACAGAACATGTGTTCTTCCCCTGTGATTGTTTAAATTATGGACAGGCTGTGGTGAAAAACCTCAGCCTTCCTGCTCCCTCCATTCAGTGCTCGCTCAGATCATGAGACCCTAATGCCCATCCCAGCAAATGAACCTCACAGCTACCTTTTGGGGATCAGTAATTCCTGTGCAACCTCATCAGTCTCAGTGATTTTGTACCCCAAAAGGAGTTTTAGCACTGGCATTATCTGTTCAATTGACACTGAAAACCAGCTAGAGAGGGCATCAGGCTCAGAGAGCTGGACTGTCGAGTGTCCAAGTGCTGACCAGCTGTGTGGCCTCCAGCAAGACCTTTTCCACAGCCATGTGTCTGTCCCACTCAGTCTATATGTTAAATGGTATTTTTTGCTGCCACACAAATAAAAATAAATCCAGAAAACATTACAGAAATCTTTGGAAGAACATAGGAGCCACACATGCTGGTTTTACAGTTTGGTTTCCATGGCAGCCTCCTATGTTGAATCTATCTTAATTAAATAATGAATTTAGAGCTCCACCAAACTTTTTAAAGTTCTCCTTTGGAATAAAAGACATTCTAAAACATAATTATTCCAGCATGTTAAAAGCAAGGAGCAGCAGCAGCCTCATAAATATATATATAACTTGGGCAAGGAACACCAAATTCACAGGTTTGCATGAACATTAGATTTCAAATCACTGAAATTGCTCAAACCTCTCTATAGATCAGAGAGATGAGGCTGAGCTGCAGAGAGAGGATAAACCAGGTAAGAACCATTTTGCCTTTCTCAGATATCCAGACAACCAGGATAAGAGACACCTGGGACAGCAGGGCACCTTACCCGATCTATTTCACTGTCGTCGATTCCACTCAGATCTAATTCACCATCTCCTGTATTCTCACCTACAGAAAAGAACACATTTTAATCAGCCCATATGTTTGTCCACAACCTATTGCAACTTCAGTTCTGCAGTAATGTAACACTTCAGGACCGTCCTTCAGAGACTTGCATCCTCCTGCTTTCATCCGGGAGGTTTAATGTGTTGCTGAATATTTTCAATACAGAACTTCATGCACACAAATTCACCACATTGGATTAATTTAAAATTCAGGAACAAGCACAGTCTTCATCAGTACTAAAAATCTGCCAGAGACTTCCAGTCGCCTTTTTTTCACCCATTTTAATTTACAGCCACAAATGTTCAGCAGGAAGCTGGGGAAACCATTTCAAAAAGATGACCACTTTTCTTTCATCATAACAAAAATTTCTCTGTCAGAGCATATAGGTCAGTAATTTAAATTATGACTTAGAAAATATTTTCTATTTTCAGGCAAGCAGCACAGACCACTGCTGACAGTTACACCGTGGCTTTCTTCTTGACTTTCTGTAATTACAGTTTCACTGCCATTTTGCTAGTTTTGTAGTTATTAAGACTTCTGAAAACAAATTTTCAAATATTCCATCCATTAAAATGTGTAACAGCACAGAACTGAGGCTTAATTTGGGACTGGCACAGCATACAGCTGCAAAACCTGATTTTCCACATCACATTAAAGAACTATAGTAATACACTATTAATGTACTCCAGGTAGAGAAGAAAACAAATTATTTAACAAAGACTTATGCTGGAGAATGGAGCAATCTTCTTGGTCATCTCCATTACATCTAATAAAGATCAAACAAGAGATGACCTCACCAGTTCACTTGCAGAAAAATATAAACAAATTAAGTTTCAACAATCTACAAAAACAAATTCGAACCAAAGTGGTGCAGAACAGCTTGGCATGTTCACAGCTCCCACTCCCCAATACTGAGGATGTGCCTCCCCACAAAGCAAGATCTTTGAATGGATTGATTCTCCAGCCTGGAGCTCCTGCACAGTCCTGGACCAGAGGAGGGTGATGCCAGTAGCAGCTCTAGATCCAATGGCAGGTCATGGCAACTAAATGGTAAAGTCAAGCAAAGCTTGGAATTAACAGCATTCCCAGAAGATAAAACAATCATCTATTTGGCAAAAGTCAGGGGTTTAAACCAGCTGCCAGAAGTATGTGAAATCACAGGGCTGGGAATCCAACCAAAACACCTGGTTAGGAATAAAGTCTGAGCTTCTTGAGGTGCTCAATTCAACAGACATTCCTTGGGATCAGCCACTGAGCACTCACAAATGTCTTTTCAAAATCCATCCTGAACAACCAAGAGAAAGTTTTATACTTTCCACCCCAAGCCACAGGAAAAATGGGTTTTAACCCCCCAAAATGTCCTGTCACAAGGAACAGAATCATTGGTCTGAGTTGGAAGGGACCTTAAAGATCACCTTTAGTTCCAAGCCCCAGCCATGGGCAGGGACACCTTCCACCAGACCAGGTTGCTCAAAGCCCCATCCATCCACACTTCCAGGAACAGTTTCTCCAGGCAACACATTCTAGTGTCTCACCATCCTCACGGTAAACAATCTCTTTTAAATATCCAATCTAAGCCTTCTATCAGTTTGAAGCCATTCCCCATTATCCAGTCACTCCATGCCCTTGTAAAAGGTCCCTCTCCAGCTCTTTTGTAGCTCATTAAGGTACTGAGAGGCTGGAAATGGGTCAATCCAAAGCTTTCTCTTCTCCACGCTGAACAATTTCAGTTTTCTCAGCCTTTCCTCATAGCAGAGGTGCTCCAGCCCTCCATAACACTATGATTTTTTTTCTGAGATTGTCTCAGAAGTAATAGAAGTAATATCAAGTTTACTAATTTGGATAATCTGGTGCCAAAAAAAAATTGACCAAAAAGGCTTTAAAGAACATTTCTCAGTGTTGTTACATTTAGAAATTAATTGCACATTAGTCCCAGGCACCAGATTTACTTTACAACCCTTTTATCCCCAAAATACTTTAGAAGTGCAGAAGATTTTATAATATCTACATAATTGAACAGTGCATATGCTTTTCTTCTGGTCTGATCTCTGCACAGTGCAGTAAGAGCAGAACTTTCTGCACCAGTGCCAACAGCTCCTCCTGCTACCAGCCAGGCAGGAATGCACTCCTAGGACATGGCAAAGCACCCTCTGGCTAGAGGATGGGCAGGAAAACTAAGGTGACAAAATTCTTCCCAATGGTTTGCTGCCTTTTTAATGCAACTGACTGAAATTCTCATAGCAAACCATAATCATTCAAAGCATGGAGAGGGAGTGCAGGATATTCTGCAATATATCTCCCCTGCTGGAACTGAGAACAAAAACTTCTAGTGAACAAAATGGCTGAATTTTCACCAAGGAAATGAGTAAATACTGTAGTCCACTGTCTGAGACACCTTCCCAGGAGATGGTCCACCCAGGTCCAAGAAATGTTCCATCACATAAAATAAAACAGCTCAACAGCAGAGTGCAAGGGGAGTCCAGACCAGGATAACCTGGCTCCCAGATTGGAAGGAGTTCATATAAAAATGGGACTTGAACTGGGTCTCCCATATTTCAGGTAGCACTTTAACCACCAAGTTGTAGGACAGAAGGGGGAATGGCCCCCATCTTCACCCCTTGTTTCCTCAAGGCTTTTTTTGGGAGAAAAACCCCAAATTTTCAATGTGGTTTACCTACATGAATAGAGGATTTATTTTTCTTCACTATTCATTGCACCAGATAAACTAAATTGTCTTCTGTCAACACAGGCTTGGAATTATGGACAGAGAAAAACAGAGCCAACCTTGAAAATCACTACTAGGTTCTGAACATCAGAGGTTAGAAAAATAAAACTTGGAAGTGGTGATGAACATACTCACTGTTCAACTTTACATAAAATTGATCCCAATATTTAACTGCCAAAGCATCTTAAAAACAATAAAAGTATCCCACTGAAATCAAGCTGCCACTGCTTTTCATCATTATACACCTTGCTCCTCCTATACCTCGCCATATTTTTGGATCAGAGGTTTAAAATTTAATATGTCACAGTACAGTAGGTGCCTGTTGTCTTATACAGCCCTTACATGCCAGACTGAAAACGATGCAATTTCAGGCACCATGAACAATTTCACTTGTCATTTTAAATATAACTTGTTACCGAATGAGGTGCCAGTTTTTCTCATTGGATCAATTAGCAACAGGGACAGAAAACTCATTCTCCAACTGTTAAATTGCAGAGAAGAATCCAGAAGCAAGTAACACGTAATAAGCATTTCTTAGACCCCCATAACAGCAGCAGAGGGAGTAATTGCAGGATATCCCTCTGCCTGCAAATCTTCCTTTTTCCTGCCATGGCGATAGGCATTCATTAAATGGGTTTTTCAGAAGTGAAGGTGCCTTCAAATCCCTAGTTTAATGCTTTCACTGAGAAAAAAACCTACATGTTTCATTCCAGAATGCCAATTCAAAATAAAAAGCACCCATTTTGGCATGAAAATTTCCATGGCAATCGTTTCCAACAGGAGTAAACCCTACCAGCCACAAATATCTGTCTGCTTGATGCTACACAGCTCACTGCAGGGCATGGAAAGCAAATCCATTGCTTTTTTATATACCAGAAACATCTTCCCAGCTGCTAAACTTTTCAAAGCGATTTCCAAATTATCATTTTCTCTTCTAATAAAAGGGTCAAAATGAAATGTTCGATGAAAAGAAAACACAGATGTGGACAACATCTGGTCCAGCCTCTTAAGAGCTTATTTAAAAGCAGTAGCATCACGTGGCACAGCTCTGAGACATCACAGATTTCTTCTGTTAGGAAAAACAACCTCTTTACTGCAGGGCACAGGCAAAAAATAAGTTGGGCATTAAAAACAACAACACTCCTCCCCTTCCCTCCAAATCCAGTTGCTAAATGAAAGGATCACCAGGAAGAGCTTAGAGCAAGGACCAGCCTAACCCAACACCACCACAGCAAGTGGAGGAGGGTGGGCACTTCTAGAGCTTTCCATCAAGGTACTGAATCAGATACATTCATACTACCTAAAATCATCAATCATCCAGTTAGCTCCACAAAACTTTAAAAATAAATTCCCCCAAAGCCCTCCCTTTACAGCCTTTTAATGTCTTTCCAGCCAATTCCAGTAGACATGAGGGCTACAATCAGACACTGGGGATTAGGTTTGTAAACCTGTAGGATTATTTACTGTTCTTGTCATTACTAAATACACACTAAACCATCTTTTAACACACTCTCTGCCCCTCTCCCTACCTCTGTGCAGCTAGTTAAATGTATACATAGTGCACTATTATGGGGACTTATTACAGAAGAATCATTCCACCTGATATATTGTAAACTCCATGTTTTTAAAAACAGCCATGTGAAGAATATGTTTTTCTGTTTCTATTACAGGAGGCAGCACTATTTATTGCTCTGCCCAGATAAGAGGATTTCCTTACAGACAGAAATGGAGGCTGAACACTTCCCAGGAAATCCTCTAGAGCAGATATAATGGAAAGGCATTTGGTCCCCTGGTCCTATGCAGCAAATACATCCTTCATCACACCGTTTCACAGCAAAGGGTTTAAACAAAGAACCTTTCCACCTATTTGGCACAACACCAGACACTAAGCACTTCCAGTATTTAAGACATACTTTGGGGCTAGAGCACGACAAAATCTGAAAAGAGTTGGAAAATGCATTTTTAGCTACAAAAATCCTTAAGCAACAAACCAAACAACCTGAGCCCGCAGCAGCAGAAACACTGGGATTGATTGCTGCTCTCCAGGGAGGGATTAAATCCAATGGGAGCCACAGAAAGCTCCCACAGACATGGGAGGGACCCAGTGGGCAGAAATGCTTTAACATCTCAAATTGATGAGCGATGCTGGTGCCACTTTGGGGAGCTGCAACGAGTGCGAAGGGAAGGCGGTGGCTCAGTGACAAAAAAGGCACTGCACAGCTGCACCAGGATATAATTGATTAGCTGATCAGAGGGGACACACACCCATCTGGAGGGGGAGATAACTCATTTACCGAGGGGCGTGAAGGGAACAGTCATTAAGGGTGGGTAACTGCGAGCCATGGTGATCGTGCTGTAGGGACCAGGCAGGGAAGAGAAATGGATGTGAAAATACAGCAGCAGCAGCAGCAGCCAGGATGAAGTACAGGATCAATGGGTGTGCAAGTGAACACACCACACATCAGGGTGTGAGCAGAGTCTGTGGGGCCATATGACCAGAGAACCCTGTGAGATTCACTAACTCAGGGCAGGAGCCTCCCTCTGGAGCAGGCTGGGAGGTAATCCTGGCTGGTTTAAGATGTTGCCAACCCCATTGCTGCACCTCTTTGTGCAATCCCTGCCATGTTCCCATCCCACAGCATGCACACTGCAGCTGCCAAGGGCTCCAGTTCCCCAAATCACCTCTGGCAGCGTAATCATCTGGTATCACAGAAGAAATATTCCACAAAAACAGAGTGTAAGGACAGAGCAAAATTAATTGAACTTGCTGATGAAATAAGGTCACAAAACACATGACGTGTATGCTCATATTTAAGAGAAAATGTTTTTTAATTTATTGTACCTGGAGCCACCTTGAAAATTACAGCCTACCCTTCACAGTGCCAAATCGACACCAGGATTTAGGGCTGGTGGTGCACGGAGCACACGAGGCCATGCACACAGCAGAAAGATAAATGAAGTCTGTCACTTTATTATTTCCTCCTGCCAAGGCAAGGTTAAGGGGTCCTCTCCAGCCAAAGCCAAGTTTCCAGCGTGCTAGCTCCTCAGAGAAAGCAAACACATCGCACCACACAGAGCGAGGCCCCGTGTTCCCAGAAACATTCATTCCTGCCGAGGAGCGATGGTGGGAAGCGCTGCCGCCGGCGCCGGGCTGCCCGGCAGGGCCAGGCACACAGCCCTGCCCCTGCACAGTGCCACCAGCCAGCTCCTCAGTGCCACCACTGCACGGGCCCAGGCAGAGCCCAGAGGGGTGCAGAGAATGGCAGAGAGGGGAAAGGCACAATTTAATAAAAATAAAACAAATTCCATGTACTCTGCTATCGCAGCCGTGCAAGGTCAGCCTGTGCAAAAGCCGGGATGTACAAGCTCATCAGCTATTTCCTCACTCCTGTCTACTGGAAATAGGACTTTCTCACAAGGCAAAGCAGAGTAACAGCCAGAGCCAGCCCTGGCTGGTTTGCAGACACTGCAGGCAGATTTTCCTACAACACTGGGCCTTAATGCAGCGCAGAACTAGAAACCCATCTTTATTAATGCTTGCATCCATTTCCCCACACTGAGACTCAAGTTTCAGATGATCTGTCTGTCCTGCACAGCTGAGTGACACCCGACAGCTTCCCCCATCAGCCACCTTCCTACGGTGGTCTCAGAACCATTACCCCGTCACAGGAATGGAATTTCAGATTCGTGCACTTAATGATATATGGGAATAAATTACGAGAAAAGTTTTTGCAGCAGTCAATCACTCTCACAGAACTTTTACTAGATACTGAACATATTTTTATAAATGAAATTTCAATTTTGAAAAAGAAAAAGCACCTAACCACCAACCTTGCTGCTTTCCTGAGAGCACATCCATACTGAAATAAACGCTATTGTTTCACCTCATAGTCCATGGAGGATCTAACCAAACCACATCCTCATATTTTATATCCAGTTAGAAGTTATACCACTCATCTAACAGACATGGAAACTCGTTAACTTAAACTTAATGCTTCAGAGAAAGAGTTAATCTCTCCATTCTTTCCAGAAATCTTCCCTGCAATATATATTCTTTCAAAGCAGGTAGTACAAAACCAGTTCAGCAATAAACAAAACTCTTCTGATTCTGAAGAATTTTCTTTGAAAAGGTAAGCTCATGTTCATTGAACTACATAGCAACATAAAAAGCCCTTTAGAAAATACCCCTTTCAACCTCCCAAAATAAATACAGCTGAAAATTAGGCTTTTGAACAGAAGAACATCTTGACACTGTCCTCAAAACCAGCAGCAGATGTTCTTCTTCTGGAATAACGTTCCTGTTCCTCCAACACCTTTGGAAAACAATGAAAAAGAGCATGGTTTATGCAACCTACTTGTTGCTACCTGTCATTCTTTTCTGAGCTCACAACCCTGCTGTTATGACTGAGTGCTCCGAGAATGGCTGCTCTGAACAATATCAAAAGAGTTATCTTTTGCTGATGGATCCAATAATCAAACTGACCAATACTCACCCAGAAACATACTACCTAGCTACCACAAATGACATTTTTCAGTGCCAAACCCTGGAAATTGTAAGAGCTCCCATTGCACAGATACAAGTCTTCTTCAGCTTGTGATTTCTGCACCAGCAATGCCAAGACTGACCATGGCGCTTGTGCCAGAGGTGCCACACACACACCTCAGCCTAAATTCATACATTCACCTCCTCCTCCCTGAACAGTTATGGACCTAAACCTTTTCAAAATAAAAACTATAAAGACAGATTTCCCCTCCTTATTGTGCTTTTCCAGCCCATCACCAATTCCCTAATGTATTTTCCTCCTTTGCCTTTTATGTTGTTCTTGGCATCTTTTGTCCCCTTTCCCTTCCCCCAGCCTTCGTTCTTTTCGGTGCCTTCTGGCCTGTATTTTCTGCAGTTTTTTAGAATCTGTGCAGGGGGATCCAAGAGTAACACTTTATACAAAGGGAGAGACCAAGGAGAAGAACTGATCAGCATCTCAATCAGCTCCCCTCTCCCAACCCCAGCAGGGCAGAGTGCTGCCTTATCTCTGGCAGAAGGCGAGGGCAGTCCAACACCCTGGAGAGACGACAGCAAAGCAGCCGGGCTCAGATCCCACTTCAGCTCACTTTCCCCACACTGACAGACCACTATGTAAAACAGCAAGAGCACTTTACACCCCAGCCAGCTGCTAAGGGAACAGCTGGCTCAATGTTTAAGTGCTGAAGCATCATTTCTGCAACTCGCCAGGTCTTGCTGTGGGCGCTAAATGCTCTGCAGTCCATCCCTGCAAGCCCAGGGTCCTTGTCTGGACAGTGCTCAGCCACCCCAGCACATGTTTCATTGAGAAGTAAATCTCCTTCTGTAAACCCCCAAATCAAATAAAACACAATGGTGAGCTCTGCACTACAAAGAACTTAAAAGCAAATCCTAGAATTTTACTTGGACTATTTATTGTTGTTTTTTTTTTTTTTTTTTAATTGTGAGTCAATTTCTGTTCCACTGGGAAAAAAAATTTAAATTTATACAAACATGTAAGTATATAATATACACAACCTGATCCAGTGGGTGGCATCTCATCCCACGGCAGGGGGGTTGAACTAGATGATCTTTAATGTCCCTTCCAACACAAACTGCACCAGGTCACAAACAGCCTACCAAAATAACTTACTCAGATGAGCTAGAAAGTGAAATTAATTGAACTTTCCACTTATAAATTGTGTCCAGTCACCCTTACCATCTGTCAGCAAAGGTGGGCTGATTTCTACCCCCTCCTTTGAGGTTCAGAGCTCATCTATGGTAGATCTGGTGACAAGCTCAGCACCAGCCATCAGAAGCCATCCAGACTACAGAAATGCTTCAGCAGAAAATTATTAGCATTAAGACAACATCAAAATACAGAGTATGAAATTATATACCCAAGTCTTTATTTAGAGGAAAAAAATCAATTTCTGTCCTGGCCATTTACCACACTGTCCGGGTGGGCTGACTGGTGAGAAGCTGTTAACTGAAAGAAAATTATTAGGTAAGAAATTTCTCATTTTGTTACCCAGCTTCTTCCTTCCTTCATTGCTAATGAGAAATAGCAAGCAGGGAATTACAGAGACAGAGAGAGGAAAGAGAAGATAGAAATTTATTATTATTTTTAAATAGAATAACAGGCAAGAGCAGAAGCTCCCCTACCAAAAGCAAGGAAAGAACCTGGCTCAAAGGAAATCCCCTGAGGTGGATGAGGACTGGACTCAGAACAGATACCAGGCAGAGTTTCATGCTGCCAGGACCATCAGAGACATAGAGAAGAGAAAGGACACATAAGATCCTGACTGGTTCGGTGATCAGGATCACCAGTTGGGGTTTACAAACATGGAAGGAGAAGATATTTGGCTTGAATTCTAAAAAGGTGGCAGCTACAGAAATGCAGATCTGTGATGAGAGCATCAGTCATTATACAGCAGAGACCTGCTGCCAGCACAGACCATATTTTAAAATAAAAATTGCAGCAGTTGCACTGTTTCTTGTTAGATGAAGTGCTATCTTTTTGTCTCTGACCATGCCTAAATGGCTGAAAAGCATGTAGGTGATAAAGTATTTCTCTATCTTGCTCTGCACCAAACAGAGCTGTTGCAGAAGTCCTGCTCCAGGGACCAAGGCAGCTTTGTGTCCATTCAGGCAACTATATATATGAAGCATGTAAGGATGTCTGCCCTCCAAGTTCAGGCATTGCCTGGGTGGCTCCAGGAGCACAGCAAGCTCCCTTGGTCACCTGGCCAGCACACACTGCTGCAGACAGCACAGCTCCTGCAGAAACTCCATGGGAGGACAGGCAGGGGCTCTGTCCCCCACCTCCTCCTCCTCTCCCCATTTTCTAGTGACTGCAATGAACCTTTTCCCAGCTGCACAGTAGACAGAGGAGAAGGATTTTAACATTTTGCCTGCAGCAGCTCTGAGGCCTTGGCATTTGGACAGACTGATCCATAAGCACAGCACAATTAGCATGTGTACTCCATATGCTTGAGATTCATCCATTACAGTGCTGGAATGCCCTCTGACACCACAACTCTCCAAAAGAAGAAAGTTGTGGAGAAGTTCCTAGAGAATAATTTGTCTCATCCTCCAGGAACAGTGGAAAAAGGCACTTTTGTGCACAGGAGGTTTTGGTGGAGCTGGAGAAATAACCTTTTCCCAGCAAAGCCCAGCAGCATGATTCACCTATAAAGCAGGGAGCTGGCTTCAAAGGCAGCCTTTCAAGCTAATGGCTATCAGAAAGGCCAGCCATCTGCTTGTGCAACCTGTCCTTATGATCAATCTCAACATCTGACTTGTATATAAAGTTTATACACTAACAGGACTATACTTCATATGTCATTCTTGCTAAGTTCTGCATTGCTGATTTTACAGTTTCTCCTCAATCTGGCCATCCTCTCCAGGTTACAGGCACACAGAGGACCCTGCTTAAATGTTTATTAGATGCACAGCAAAGCAAAGACTTTGGAAAGATTTTACTAAGTCTCAAAAACCTGGTAAGCATTTCAAAGAGCTCACTGGAAAAGATAAGGTTCCACATCCACATGTAATTAATTTTTTATTCTCTACTTAACACAGAGGCAGAAAGTAACAAATCATGTCTCAGTCTCCCATACACTGGAAGGATTCATGGCCCTTTCTGCCATGCAGCTATTTTATTGTTCAGCATATGGCACAGTATCAGAGTTGTTCTTCTTTAATTAACTGAATGATGATGCTTTCTGTGGAGCTCAACCCAGGTCCTCCATGACACACAGTACATGGCACCCATTCTCAGGAGCGTGACTAGATGTCCACAGCCCACTGGGAGAGAGTGATGTACTTTTCTTGTACCAGTTCATTCAAACATATTCAGTACCAAAGGTAATAATCACTTCTCTGAAATCAGGAAAGTTTATTTTTTAATTAACTAAACTAGAGTTGTCTTCTGAAAATAAGTTCTGGATAACATTTTATTATTTAATTACAAAATCCCACCTGATCATGATTTCAAATTCAGATCTAGCATCCTCTTCTATGGAATAGACATTTATTTATATTTTATTTATTTTACTTCTTTAGGTAAGAATAGATGGATTGTTCCTTATGCTAGTTTTAACTAGGAGAACTCTTTCCACAGCAAACTTTAGCATCATGAACTGTGCAGTGAAATAAGCCTGGGATAATGAGATGACAGAAGGGACCAGTGAGGGAAGAGCTTGCAAGATGCACAGACAAAAGCCCTGTCTCCTGAAGGAGTAAGATTTTAAATCTTGCTAGCAAGATAAAGCAGAGAATACTAAAGTCCAGACAAAACACTCCCATGCAATTCCCTTCACGCCATCAAAACCAACATAAAAATCATTAAATGCTAAAATAAAGCCAAGCAAAGGAACATTACTGTCAGCAGCTGCCAGCTGAAATGAATGACCTGGGTTGGAAGTGTTTGCTGACGTAGCCACAAGTTGCCACAAAGGCTTGAGGGCTGTGGCAGCAAACTGGTCTGTGGGACACCTTGAACCAGGCACATGAGCTCAGCTCTGCCATCCCCCCAGGGACCGAGGGGATGAACTGGAGCTTTGCCACCTAAGGGCTTTTGGGAGCAGGACCACCTGCACCCCTCCCTGCAAACCGGGAGAAACAGACCCAGCATCAGCCAAGTCACTGATTGTGGCAGCAATGGAAAGAGCCCAGGAGTTCTGGCCTTTGGCCAGAAGAGGTTTGCAGGTGGATGAAAGCACCTTATAGCTCTGACAGGCACCAGCCTGGCTGTGCCAAGGCATCCACACCCCGGCATGTCCTGGGGGAAATCCGGCAGAGGAGCACCCAGAGTGTGCTGGACACTGCAGAGACACAGATCCCAACATCTGCACCCACAGAAGTTTAATTCTCAAGGTGTTTCTCAGCTGCTAGCAAGAGACAATTTCATCACAGCACTGACACTGCAATCAGCTAGCTTGGCTGACCAAAATGCTGCATAAAAACTTACAGAATACGTTATTCTGCATTTTGCCCAAAAGGAGAGGACAGATTTGAACAATACAAGCCATCTAAAATACAGCATTATTTGTGCTGGCACTTAAAAAAAAAAGAAAAAAAAATAAAAAAAAAGAAACAAGAACAACAATTTTAGGCTTTTGTGTTAATTTTAGACATTACATTTTTCTTCACATTGTAGTAAAATCAACATCTAAAAATCTTTGGATGCAGCAAAGACAATGAGGAAACTTGCCAATTTTTGAAGAATCAACAATTAATATTATAGCAATTAATTCAGAAGAATAACTACATGATACTGTGGGGTTTCTTGTGTGTTCTATCCCAGTGATTACTTAAAAAAAAAAAAATTCAGAATTGAAATGAAGTAAAAAATGTTCTGTTTATTTCTTTTCCTAAATTATCAGCATTGCAAACTCCTGTTAGTATTTGAAAGTCAGTTTGGGCTCTCCTAGATATACATCCTTATCATAAAAATTCCACAATTGGAAATTACTTTTTGTGACACTGAAGCCAAAAAGAAAATAGCTCTATTGCATCTGCAGAACCAAAAGTAGTAAATTGTAATAAACATCCATCTTTGTCAGTGGCTCTCCAAACCAATCTGTTCAGCACGAAGGTGCCATTTTTACACAGTTGCTTTATTACTACGTAATTATTGATGGATCAGCCAAGTGCTCTCTCAAGGAAGACCAATCTTAAAAACGAGCTTGTTAAAAATTTAAGTGTAAACCTTGGGATAGAAACTAGCAGTTAGGTTTCATCTGATATAAACTTTTAAAGAGGAAAAAAAATAAATTGGAGGGACAATTTTGAAAAATGCTACATTTGAGGCAGGCATGAAATTGAAGCAGACAAGAAACTTTAATGTGATAGAAAGAAAGAATTTGGGACATCTGTACTGAGAATAAGCTGTAAGTAGCAGGAGGAATTATCAATCTAGTGATGTGCCAGCTCTCTGCATTTCAATTGCTTCACAGGCCATACCATAAAAATTGTTTGCAATGAAAGAAGTATGAAGCATCCCTAGATTTTATTGCTCCCAGTGATATTCCACCCCATTTATGTGTGTACACCAGTTGTAGCCTTTCAAGTACACCACCATTTCATATTAGTACCTGTTTAAATTACCTGCCCACAAACATTGTTCCGTGTTCAAAATGCCTCACTATTAAATTTTCTGTTTCAGTCAAAGTACTTCAAGAGTTTCTATCAAGCTTTCAAAGGCAAGGAAGTTTCATGCAGGTTTTCTGAAAGTCAAGATAAAGCAATAAACTTTAAATTCAAAAGGAGACTTTTTCAGCAGAGAATTTGGAGTATCTTTTTGAATTCCCTCCCCACCTTGTTAAACCAAACTTCTTCATTGCTCCCAGATTTCTAAATGTTGCATTTCAGGAGCTGAACCTCTGAGCATCAACCTTCTCTCTAAAAAAACCCTGCATGTAAAGTGACCTCAGGCAAGAGCATATCTGCAACTGCCAGTTCCAAGTCACTGATGGATTGTAAAGCTTTTCCAGCTGTAATCCCACCACAACACAAATGCCCCTCTCAGCCTCCAAAATACCTGTTCTTTGCTGCTGCAAAGACATGCTCTGAAATGCTCCTCCAGCCCCAGCTGAACTGGGGGAGTTGGTTCCTTCCCCCCAAGTTAGCCCTGGTCCCCTTCCTTCTGCTCTCCCCCATCTTCCACTGCACCTGCCAAGGTGTCATTCCCTAACATACACCCATCAAAATAACCCTGCTATTAAGAAAGCCTGTGACATTTTTGACAGACCTGGTTAGGGAAGCAACTACATGTGCACTGATGCCAGCAGATAGGAGGAGGATGAGCCAGTAAGGCAAGGCACTTCTTAACTTCAACCAACAGCAGCCACAACATCCCAACATATCTGCTATGCCCTAAACTGGAGGCCAAACCCAAACAGTGCAGTACAAAACAGGAAGGAACTTGGGACAGGAGCTTTGTGGTAGTCTTGCAGCAGCTACCAAGCCATGAGACACAAAAGCAGTGCATCCACCAAGGACAAAAAACTCTGGCTCAAAGTGAGAAGAGAGACTTCATGGAAAAGCAACATCTCACTGAAGTATGTTTAATTTAATGGAAGCTACTGCCAGAACGTAATACTGCCACCAGTGAATCATTTCATGTTGATAAGATACTGCTGCATTTCAATACATGACTTTGATGGTATTGTGGATTTGCATTTTTCACTTTTAGCTGGAAATTAATAAGAACCATTAAACTTAACTTTCCCATGCTAGTGTTAAGGATTTGGTCATAGAGCACTACCTTCCTTCCTTCCCATCTGTGAGCACACAGTGGCTTCCCCACTGTAACCATATCAACATGGCATGTAAGTAGTGAATCTGCTGAAAAAGGGAACCCTTCCACCCCCTGCACAGCTGTTTACTTCTGGTTTCTGTGCTTATACCTGTCTCAAGAGCCCTGTTCCTTGCTCCAAATTTCCTTCCAGGTACTACTTAACAGCATTATTTACTCCCTCTAACTTAATATTCATTCCCTTATTCCTGCTACACAGTTGTGGATGTCCAGGTCTTTTGTAATAGAAAACAACTTCTACAGTCTTAAGTGTACATGTATGTTTCAATATTACCTTGAAACTGCTAACTTCAAAAATAAAGTATCTTCTGCTTCCTTTTAGAAAAACTTGGCTGCAGAAACTCCCTAGAGGCAATTGTTTGCAATTTTCCCTTAATTTGCAGCTACCCCTCCCTTGGCAGCCTGCCAGCATCTCCTCCTCTGACCGCTTGGGATATTGGCCCAACACAGTCCACCCAACCCCAGATAACAGATCTCGATTTTTGCTATTAATAACCAACCCAAAGTTGTTCTTAATCTGCCCACTTCTTCAGTTCTGCACAGCTGTAATTAATGAACACCGAAAACTCTACCCACAATTTTTTCAGCCCTGCTGAATGCATTCTGGAGACTGCCTATGAAATAAAATTAAACTGAAAAGCTGAAGACTACAGTAGCCTCATGTTGACAGGTCACTCTGATTCCAGGTCAAAGCAGACTCTATATTTGGCTGCTTTGATTATAATTGCTTGCAGGATAAAAAATAAATAGCAATTATCTCATTGTCACACAAGAAAAAAAGACCTAATAAGTGAACCAATCCTACAGTAACATTGAAAAACAAATTATTTCAAAAGCAATCAGGAGAAGTAAAATTCAGTTTCCAGGATTGTTTTTAATTGCCAACAGTGTCAACATTAATATTCTTCCTCTATTGGATAATACATCCCTTTTAGTTATGAAAGCATTTAGCAAACTAAAAATGTCAAACTACAATTATACAAGGCTAAACTCATGGCTGTTTTCATCCCCAGCCCACAGTGCCACAGCTGAAATCCCTAATTGCAAGGGTCATCTACACAAGTCACAGTCCAGCCCATGCATCCTGCCGGCTGTGACAGTGCCACGGATTTAAGACCAACAAACAAAACAGATGAAGTGTTTAGGGGTGTGATGAAGTTAATCTTTAAGAGGATACAGGAATTAGTTTTTCAAACTAAATTCAAAGCTACCAAACAAAAGCAAAAAAAAAAAAAAAAAAAAACAAACTGCTGCACAAAAACACTAAAATCTTGCAGAAACAGCGCTCTACTTAGAGGGTTTACTTTGGTGGATTTTCAGTTTTTAGGTACCATCTTTACCAGCTGAACCTGTACCACAAGAAAATAAAGTACTGAATGGAGGATTGTTTTAGCTTTTTCAGGCAAACCCAAGTGGTCAGGATCCACCACAGCACTGCACACAGATTTATTACCCATCGCGTTAAACCCAAAGTAGCTAAGCCTTGCAAATCTCTCAGTCTGTATTTCCTTCTTCCAAGGGCACATTTTGTGGCTCCTTGACCTGGGTTAATAAGTCTTTACTCTCAATAACAACTGGGACCATGGAGACTCCCTGAACTGAACCCAGGCCTCCACTCCTGACATTTCAGATACCATGATGAATTGCTCAGATAACATCCCCCTCAGCAGCCAGCTCTCCCTGCAAACTTAGTGTCCTTTCTGTAGCTTCTACACATTTCACTTTCCACAGCTCTCTGAAGAAAAATCTCAGTTTGCACTTGAGTTTTTTGGTGACTTTTCTTCCTTTTTTGGCAGAAGGGCAGGGCAGGAATGTCTGTTTCTTCTGCAAAGGGGCCACCCACCCAGATAACTGTGAGCATTACTGGGCTCCAGTTCAGACAGGTGCAGAAAAGGATCAAATAATTCTTATAGCAGCAGGGAGTTCTTGTAGCCAGGTTTTCTGAGTGCCTGTAGGTGTCTGAGTCATCACCACCAAACATCACCTCGTTTTAGTCTGCAGTCTATGGGGCTGAGGGTGGTAAAACACTGGAACAGGTTGCCCTGGAAAGAGTGTGGATACCCCAGGCCTGGAAACATCCAAAGTTAGGATGGGACTCTGAGTAACCTGATCATGTTGAAGATGTCCCTGCTCACTGTGGGGGGGTTGGACTAGATGACCTTTAAAGGTCCCCTCCAACCCAAACTGTTCTGTAACTCTGTGGTTCTATTTCAGCCAAGGTTTAAGAGCAGGATAATGGTTCTTTAGATGGTTACACTTCCACAGATTCCTCGAGAACTGACCCTGAGAAAGACAGGAGAAATTATAAATGCCCCTGAAAGTGTCTCCCATGAAGAGAACCAGCATCTTTTCAGGTGCTTGGGAGTGCAGAGAGGAAAGAACCTTGAAAAGAAGCTCCAATAGAAGGAAAACCTTAGACTAGCACCTACAAATACTGAGGCATGTAAGTCAACCACAAAACACAGCTCTCCCTTAGTATTTGGGGAACAACTGTTTATGCAATTCTTTTCTTTAGGTACAGAAAAAAGTCCATTTCTAAAGCCCCAGCTCAGCCTCTCCTCCCTGCTTCCCAAGCTCTGTGCTCCTTAAACCTAAGCCTAGGGCAGGCAACAGCAGACCCGGACTTCCCATCAACTCAATGGAAAACAATGGATAAAAAACCTGCTGGGGCTGACTGCTTCTCCTTGCCCCACTAAAAAGCAGGATCTATGCCACAGCACACACATGTCAATTATCTCACAAGAAATGACCCAGCAGAGCCCCTGTTCCACAGTCCAACCTCTCCAAGGCAGACACAGCCCTGCTGCCACCTCCTTCTCCAAAGAGCCCATGGCCAGCAGCCAGCTGAAGCAGCCAGAGGAAAAAGCAGCTTTTTGCCCTCTTTTTCCTCAAGCAAGGGAGGATGAGGCCTTAAATGACTGGTTAGACCCATTAAAGAACAATGTAAGGCTTTTATGTTACTCAAACTGAAAATAAAGCTCATTTTTCACCATGCTTTTATTGGAGAAATTCAAGACAGAAAAGACACATTGCCCACTGCAGTCACAACGCAGCAGGAAAAAAAACAATCCAAGCCTGGAAAACCTTTCAGGATTTTAACACTCCCCATTCCAGAGCAGAAATTTATCAAACAAACAAAACAAAACAACAAAAACCAAACAAAAAACCCCAAACAAACAAGCAAGCAAGAAAGAAAAGGAGACAGAGGACACAAAGAGACATTCTCCTCTGAAACAGCTGGGGTAGGAGGGGGTTAAGAGGACAGCCAGGCTGGTCAGCCAGGTACTAAAGGCCTTCATTCACAGGAAATGTAGCCAAGTAAGGTTTAACAGATGGGTCTTCTTCACTTGGCTCAGGAACCTGAACCTGAATTTCCAGTATCTTTTCCTGACCCCAGCACCCATTACTCTGGGGCACTTCTTTTCAACCAAGACTTCTGACAAAAATTTTCCTATAGGGAGTGTCTGTATTGACAGCCCAGTCCTCTGGAAAATTCCTAAAACAGCCACAAATGCTATAAAAATGTATTCACATGATTCAGCTTATGCTTTCACTCAAACTTATCCCCTTGATGGCTCTAACAAAGTGCAGGTTTCTCTCCAAACCCCTCTCTAAATTTGTTTAAAAATCCTTCAGCCAAAATCTATGATTAGTTTTCATCCCTTAACCTTTCTAGCTACTCAAGGCATGAATATGGAATGAATTTGTGGCATTCCTCTTCCTTAATGAAATGCAAAGATCCTGCATGAAAAAACATGCACACAGATTTTGGAGTGAGACATGCACACGCAGTGCTTGTGTGTGAGTGACATACATAGCCAAGTAAGAAAATTCTGTCATCTGTAATTCACACCCAAGACTTCAGGTATCAAAAAGCTGCACTCAAAGCAGCTGGTGGTCCTGTATCACCGTGCTGGCTGCAGCAAGCTCTTCACATCTCATTAACGGCGTAATGAAGGCTCAATCAGGGATGCAGCCTATCAAGACTGCCAAGCACAGGCACACAGAGGCCAGAGGAGAAAGATCAGCTTGTACCAAGGCTTTTATTGCTTAGATCTCAGAACTGGGAAAGAGCTAGTCCTGCCACAAAAAATATTTTCCAGTGAGCAAACGGCACACAGAAACAAAGATCAAACCCTCAAAGTGCTTGGAAGGCTTTGCACAAGGAAGGTGGCACCAAGCAGGTCACACACAGGGCTCATTTCCACAGGTGGGGCATAAAACCACTGAAGCAATGGGGGAGCTGAAGCCAGAGGCCAGAGGAGTGATCAGGATGGGGACACACACGTCTGCACTGATGACTAAGTGTCCCTTCAATATGTAACACAGTTAGCCTAAACTCAGCAGCTTTATTTCTCATGTATGCAGCAATTATTTCTAGTAGGGCTTCCTAATGTTCTCTCTACTGATTGTATCACAGAATCAAAGAATAACAGGTTGGAAGAGACATTAAGGATCATCTGGTCCAACCTTTCATAGTCTACACAAGATGGTCCAGGCAAATCTTATCAGTGTCCTATTTTGGAGTATCCATCACTTCCCAGGGGAGATTAATCCAAAGGATGATCTCACCATGAAAAATTTTCTCTTCTGTCCAATCAAAGTCTCACCCATTACCCCCTTTCTTTTCCATCTGACTCCTTGCAATAAATGAATCTCCATCCTCTCTCTAGCCACCCTTTAAATACTGGGATATGGTGATAAGCCTCCTCTAAAACATATATTCTCAAGACTGAACAAACACAGATCTTTTTGTATGTAACATATACATTTATATTTCCAAACAGTTGGCACTGATGTGTTCAGACAAAATCCAAGGAAGGAAGGAAGCTGGAAGAAGAAATCAGCACAAAGAGGGATCCAACACACAACCACTGATGGATCAACAACAGCCTGCTGCTCACCATCCTGCAATCCATGCTGGGATCCCGGGTGGGGTCAACAACTCTCCTTGGCACATGCCTGCAGACCCTCAAGCATCCTTCCATGGCAGCTCAGACCCTGCCAGAAACATCACATTTCTGCAATCTCCCCTGCCCAAAGTGCTGCTGGCACTGGTCATCTGAGCAGGAGGACAGAACACACATGTATTTTTCCTTGCTGGGTGCGGGAGCTGAATCTGCCCACGGAAGGTCTGGTGACCCCAAGGCAGCTGCAGGAGATGAAATGCAGAAGACAAGAGTAAGAGCCAGGAGGATGAGCCTGTTCCCACCTCATACCAGATCACCTTCAGCCAGTTCTCCTTGAACAAGAAGCTGAAGAGTGCTGGCACACAGGGACAAGGACCACGATCGATGAACGCTGCCTGCTCGGGGTCTTTAACACCCACAGAAATCAATGGCAATATCTTTTCAACCTCAGTCCCTGTCAGACTATGCTTGCAGCAGTAATGGAGATGTAAATACAAGGAGCAGTAAATGAGCAAAGTGCTAATTGTGAAGCTTTCCCATGTAGTCTCTGTGGAACTAGCAGCCAGTGCAGCTCTCTGGGTGCCTACCCAGGCACAAGATGGTACTTGCACAGAGGCTGCTCACTGCTAGAGCCGCTGGCTTTTGTGGGGACATGCAGGCGCATGTTACCACCCACCACACACACATTGCCTGGAATTACTGCCCTGAATGACTGCATGTGAATCCTGACTCAAAACAAAACCTAAATCAGGTCTCAAACCTTACCTAGATTATGAAGGGGAAGTTATATAATGTAATTCAGTAACTTACACCCTTTGTATTACCTTTATCTCTGCTATTATCAGACCTTCCCCACTTTTTGTTCATGTGGCAAGAGATGAGCTGGCAGTTTACAGCCCATTATGGGAAGGACAAGGTGACAGCCAGCAAACAACTAAATGACAGAAACACCAAGAAAGATGATAAAATATTTGAAATGGTATAAAAGAGACATAAAAGTAAATTGCAGAGAGAAATTTCACACCAAAGGATGTTATTTCTTGAGAACAAACTCCATGATACTTGACTGTGATAGTCTCCTAAAAGAAATGGTGCACCTTTTTTTTTGAGGAACTGAGAATCAGAAAGAGTATGTAGAGTGTGGAGAGGATGCTGGGATGCTGCATGGCCAGGAAAATGGACAGACTCATATACCCAGTCTCCATCTCTGAAACTGAGATCTTACCATAAAGCACTTTTATCATGAAGAATAAGAGAGAAATCGTTTGCAAAGACTCAGTTTTCAGGCTGAAGTTTCTGCAAATTAATACACTTTGTAGGAAAAAACAGCCAAATGTAGTGTTTATTCTAAGCACTTTACTGCCTCAGACTCATTAACCTGGTACCTTACATGCTGTCTTTGTAATGCAAATTTGTTAAAATACTGTGCTTTTCATAAAACATTCATACAGACAAGCTTGCACTGCTCAAATACCAATTGTAAGTGCAGCAAAAATACACTTACTTTTTCCTAATATTTTAGCTCTACACCTAAGTCTTATCTGCATAAGCAGTTTGTGAGAAACCTGCTGCTGCTGCTGCCACTGTAGCACAAAGGTGGAAGATTTCCCAAAGCAGCTGATGTAGGCAATTATAAACTGAATTACCACATGCCAAAGCCAAATGAAAAGACTTTGTAGAAGGTACAAGCAGCAGAGGTTTTTTGAGGAAGAGAGATCATTACAGAGAGGAGGAGAGATACCCTGCACTTAAGGAGGCCAGACATACTGCACCTGTTTGCTGAGCTCCTATTTAGGAGCCACCTGCCCTGTGTGCACTAGAGTTTGCTGGGTATCCTCACCATGCAGCAGCTCACCAGGCATGCTGCTTCCAGCTGCTGAACTGGCTGGACATAACACACCCATCCAAAAGGACAGGGAGCCCAGCAGGAGACACAAAATCATCTCCATAAGGTCTCCAGCCCAGCTTGACCCACGCAGTGAGAAATGACTCAGGGCTGAGAGAAGGAAAGGTTCCTGATTTTTGACTTACACAGCTGTGGAGACGGACCAAAGCATCACCTTCAGGGTTCAGTGTTATGACAGCACTCTCCCTCCTCCAGTGGACTCAGATCTTGGAACATGAACTACCACAGCAAAGCCATGGCCAGCTGAGCTTCACAATATAAACTGCACTAAACCAAATTCAAACAGGATAAATGCAGGACATTTTGTGAGCTTTTCCTCCTCCCTCCACACTTGCCAACTACTTTTGTTTCAAGACAATCTATAACTGTGCTATCTCAAATTAAACTCTGAGCAACTGCTCTTATAGTGTATTTAGTTTTGAAAACTGTCACTTCTTTTTCAGGCCTGATGAAAGCCCACAAAACCTGGAAAATGTTTACATTTTACAACTGTACCAGTTGATCTGACAGAAAAAAATACTACCTTCCCAGACTTCCTAGAGCTACAAGGCAGAACTCAACAACATTGCCCGAGGTGCCAGAATCATCTACACTGGTTTTCATCAGGTTCAGAGCTATGACACAAAGGTAACCAACATGAGGCATCTTAACAAGAGGTTTTCTTTATTCTACATAATAACATGCCAACTGCAAGCCAGGTATACTTCCCAACCTGTCTGCTTGACATGGTTCCCACTTACCCAAAACACATCAAGGTTCCATTACTGCTCCTGAGCACAGATGACTTCCCAAAGGAAACCAGGTCCTCAGGGAGATGATGCACACATCACTGGGATGCACCCACACCACACAGGCACCACATGGCAAGGGCCTGGAGGCTGGGAACTGCACCCAGGTTGACTACCCTGCAGTACAGGCATAACCAAAGTGAATCGGACTTAGCACAAAAATTCTAAATTGCTAAAATAAATTAGCAGAGTCACAAAAACAAAACGAAACAAAACAACAAAGAAATCCAGCCTCTCAAACACCCTCCTCACCACCCAAAGAAAACCTCCAAATCCAACAAAGACTGGGGCAGGATCTATAATCAAAATAAAACCAAAACAGTAATTTTGCATATGTGCTTCATAACATGTTAAGAAAATAATACTTGCTCAAACACCTGCAATGATTTCTCAGATGCAGGAGAAGAGTGAACATACTGAAACCTGCTTGGTTTCGAAATTCAGTTCATTTGGCACATTCTCCTCTTTTGCAAGAAAACAAACAGCAAAGGCAGACAAGCCATGGCATGAGCAGCCCTGCACTCTCCTGCCCACCTGCCTGAAGCCCAACTCAGAGGAACCTCCCTGGCTACATCAGCTTAGCTTCATTTCTACACTCAGTCCTCAGCCTGCCCATTAAAATGGTCAATAGCAATGCCAGCTGAGAAATGTCCATCACTGGGAACTCCTTTTTACAGGTCACTGGCCAACCAGACAACAACAGCTTCTAGCCATGACTGACCTCTCTGCGACACGAACCGCTGATTTCCAGGAGAAAGACAATCCATGAGCCATCCATTTTCTTAATCATAATTAAAACAAAACCAAAACCACTCAACTGTTTCTGTATGAATTTGTTTGTACAAAATAAAAATGTGCAATCATCCTTCTATGTTTCTGGAGCCTGAACACTAACAGAATAAGAATCTGAATGCATTCAGTTCATCTACTGTTGTACGAAAGCAGCATCACAGTCTGGGTAACAAAATGTTCTGCTGCACAGACCTCCAAGTAAGCTGACAAAACAGATTCAGATGGGTGTGTCTTATGATGGAAAAATTAACTGTGATAAAGAATAAAATGCCCCCTAGATATGTTGTTTTCAGAGTCATTAAGATGCAAAAGGAATTAAAAAAAAAATGCTGTCTCCATAAAGTTCAAGCACACGTATGAAAAAGCAAACAAACCTGCCTGGATGACTGACTGTTTGCAATACTGGCTCTAGCAAAACTGGCTTCTTTAGTAGATCAGTCCTGCTCCCACTGTGCTATACAGAGCTGTATGATGCAAATAGATCTATGGGTTTTAAGAAAAATGGAGCAAAACCAGCACAACACACACTGAAGTTCATATAAAAGAAAAAAGCACAACACCAGTTATTTCCTCTTGCAAACATTTTAAATGTCTGCCATTTGCAGAGATTCTCAATCAGAGACAGACTGCATCTTGTTTGACTCCAGTAAAATGTCTCCTGAGAAAGTCTGCCTTGATCTAAGATTCTCATACTTGGGTTTTAATTTCCAGTCATATTTACAGGAATCTGCTTCCTCCAATTTCCTAATTGAGAGTGCATGGCTTGAAATATGCCTATCAGCTATCATATGACTGCAAATCAACTCTCAGCTTAACCAAGAGATACACAATCTCAGGCTTCAGAAAATAATTAGGCACCCCAGATTTTCCTGCAGCTTCCAGAAGAGCAGATGACAACAACCACATCAACACCACAGGTCCCATCCAGCCTTGCAGCTCCTGTACCGACGGTTCAGTGATTCACAGAATTGCTACCACAGTAACCAACAAGATACATGGAAATGACACAACAAACCCACAACTGGCTGCCTGTGTCCAGTTTCTGCTCTGAGCTGAACTCCTACTCACCAGGCTCTTGGTCCTTGGTGGATATGCACTCTTTGATGGACTCTGTTATGCCAAGACTAGCGGCGGTGGGCAGTGGGCCAAGCAAGGATTCCAGTGCAGGGGGTCTTAGAAGAGTTTCATTTCCATTTCTGCATTCCCCATCTTCATTTCTTTTAGCTATATCCTTCTCACTAAGTTCATCATAAAAGTCCTTGTTTAAGTGATTAGCAGCTGCTTCTAGTTCCTCATCTTCTGCCTCCTCCTCTCCAAGTATGCTAGAGGCATTATCATCTATGGAATCTGTAAAGGGAAAAAACCCAACAGATCATTGCATACCATCTGTTACAGAAACTAAATAAATAGAGAGGCGCTCACTTAAAGAATAAAAATCTTTAGAGGAAATCTGTAAAAGAAATACACAATATTTTAGTTCAGTGTATGAATACATGGAGTTTCCAGATGCTCTTCAAATTCATTAACTTGACTATTAAAATGTATTTTCATGACTACAGTCATCATTTAAAATAGAAGCATCATCTTATCATAGTAGGTAAAAGGGCTTTGTGAGAGAAGTCAGCTATTTCCTGGTATAATTTCAAATTAAAAATAGCCAGTTCAACCTGCACAAAGCCCTTCCATATGGGAAGTCAACTGGGGAATTTGGCGACAGAAGGGCCTAGATACTGGTCCACTGCACTTTCAGTGATAAAAAGAAACATTCTCAGGTGCCAGTGCCAAGCTTATACTGCACCAGGAAAGAAAAGCAACTGAAATCATTAATGAACTATCCCTGCAATGAACAATGGGTTGTTTTGAAGCCTGATCTATGAACCACCTATTTGGCAGAGAGAACTCAAATGCAAGAGATCTTGTACTATGCAAGCCTATATATATGATCACATTTATCACCATAATGTTCATACACTTCAGACTGCCAGATTTGAGCTCAATACTATTTAAGGAGTCATAAGACTTTATAGACTTACCATCTTTAGTGAAATTTGCAAATACGCCTTTTGCTTTCGGTCTACTGTTTTCTAATTCACTCTCTATTTCATCTTGGTAGCTCGATATTTCTCCTGTGGTGTTGAAATAAAAATCAAACTCAGCAATCATTGATGTAATATTGAAGAAATGAGTGATATGTTACACTAAACACAACTTATACCTTCAAAATCCTCCAGCTTTTTTGATAATGCCTTTTCAAGCTGAAATGACAATAAACAAAATAAACATGAAATTACTAAAAAAATATGCACAATTTTAAACTGTTTGTGAGCTATACATTGAGACATAGAATAGCAGGGTATTTCAAAAGCACAAGCAGCTAAAATTGCTGAAATTACTTTGTAGTGTCAGATAGGCATGACAGACAGGTCTCAAAACACTGACCAATTTTGAATGTTATCTCCCCTATCTCTATACTTCAGAAGGAGCCTCCACTCTGGCAAGCTGTAAATAAAAGGCCTCATTCTCCAGCAGTCAGAGTCTGACTGTGCCTGTAGAAGTGCAAGGACAGTGCTGAGACTGCAGTGCCCACACCAGACACACTGGTGATGGCAGAGTGAAGCTCTGACCTACAGCACCTGCCTGGTTTTTGAGAACATCACTACCACTCCTACAGATCTTTAAATGATAGCACAGTTAGAACAACCAAAAACCCCAACAAGCCAATAATGTAAGAATTGACTATGCCAGCAGTAAAATCTTCTGCTCTGCTGCCAGCTTTAGTTCATGATTTGTAAAGAAATTAAGCCACATGAGAACTAATCTCTATGGAAGCAGGTGTTGTACCACACAGCAGTCTCATTAAAGTAAATGTGCTATTGTTTTCACATCTATTTTAAAAAAGTTCTCTATAATGACAATTCTCCTAACCATAGATATCACCTTAAAAACAGTGCATGATTTCTGATCCTGTGACATTTTTCAGTGGGAAACTATTCCTTTGCCAATAAACCAAAAAATATATCTAGTTAAAGGGTACCATATACACTAATGCTCATCCCTCTCTCAAGAATAAATGTACTAAATCTTACTAAGGGGTAGTCAATTAGGATTTAGCATTAACTAAATTCAAAAGGCAATGCACAGAGGGAGGAGAGAGAGGAAAGAACCACAGAGAGCATCCAATTCAGAATTTACCTGCTGTATCTTCAATTTTTTTTGACCAGCTGTAAATGAAGGAGGATCACATTCTTCTTCCAAGTCAATCTTCATAAACTCATCTATGGTTAGCTGACTGGTTGGTGTATCTTGAAACTCTGTCAACCTACCAAAGCATACAGCACATGACCAAAACATCTCTAAGAACTCCTCTGAAATTAATACAATTTGCAAACTGCCAAGCTATGTCATCCTTAGCAACTCTGGCTCAAACACAGACTACATTAAAACTGAAGTGCTACTAATTGTTTCATCTGCTGCAAAGAAAGTATCTTTTCATATCCCAAATTAGCTTTTGATTTACTTGAGTATGTAACATACTTTTTTCTTGATGAACAAAGACTGAACAGAAATACTGCAGCCCCTACAGTCAATTAAATATAGACAAAACTAAGACAAGAAACACAGCTCACTCCTCTCCCCTTGTTGCTTTTGTTATCAACAGCAACAACAAAATGAATCCACCAAATGAAATATCTGTCATCCTAGTTTAGGAGTTTGCTCAAAAATCTTCCTGATACGTCAGCATGATTAATTTACACAAAGCAAATGTTAAAGTAACATCTCTCCAGCAGGCTGGAGGAGGGACAAGAAATAATCTTCCCAGGACACACAGAAGCAGTGGTAAAATAAACTGATCATGTGCATAGCACATAAATGAAATAGATGGATGAACATAATTTGCAAAAATAAACTTTGTATTTGTTTAATGTTTGCATTTTAAAAATTCCTACATATGTGAGAGATAGGACTGGCTCCATGGGGAATTGCCATGAAAGCAGATGAGTCTTTCAGAGGAATCCAATCTTAAATAAGACCACGTGGTCATAACTTAATCCACAAATACAGCATTTTATACAGGTGGCTGAGAATAAGCACATCCATTTTACAGATGGAGAAAATGAGACAAAAGGTTAAGTACAAAGCCAGGTCAGGAAATGTCTGGCAGAATGCTTCTCTGACAGAAAGTGCCCTTTTAATAATATCAACATTTTCCATGGGAAAATGGCAATGATGGGTCTGCAGCTGCTTCGCTGGAATATTCCCATCTTTCAGAGGAAGCAGAGCTGACAACAGCTTCCATCTGCAAATCTAGGGAACTAAAAATGGTGATTCAGTGCTCTCAGCACAGGACCTTTCTGCATTTCTCTCCCCCTAAAACCAGTTGTGGTTTTCTCCTCAGTTCTCCCCTCTACCTCTGGTTGCAACAAAACTCCTTCCAAAGAAGGAATTTTCTCTAGGACAGAAATTAGTTTCTAGCCAGCACCAGGGTCAAAGCCAAGAGCACAAGGCCACATTCTCCTGCTATATCCTCATCAGTCTCTGTGTTTCTTCCTTTATAAATTGAGGAGCAAGACAAGACAGCCCATAAGGAGGGGTGTAGGCAGACTGCAATTGCAGGACACTTTGCCTGGAGACATCCCACTCCTGGAGCAGGGGCCAGGGGCAGCATCTCATGCCATGAAATGCACAGAGAGAGCCAAGCACCTGTGTGACTCCAACAGCAAGCAGCACACAAAGCCCATCTATGGCTATGCCAGCCAGAATTAGTGCTGCTGAGGAGAAGAAAGCCTCTGAAAACTATATTTGCTTTTGGAATTTAAGCATCTCCACAAAGCCCCAAATTAGCCATGTACTTAAGAGTGACTGACAGCCCAAACCCTTCCCTCAGAGTACCAGGGACCAGCTCCCTCCTCCTCTCTTTCCGATCAAATTGGAAAGGAGAGGAGGATGCTGTTGGCAGCAGCAGCACCCAGCTTTTAATTAAAAGACTAGAAATCTTTCTTGGCGTTAACGGGCTTCCAGCATGCATTACCCACCTTCCAGAAGGGAGCCACATCTATCAGGTTAGAGGGAAAACCTGGCTAGGGCACTATTATTATTATTTCAATTCAGGATTCACTTAATGCCAAGCCCATGTATCATTTGAGGAGCATGGATCTTCCCAGTCACCATCATTAAAGAACAGCCATCCATCTCTCCACGAATGAATCATGTACTCACAGGCAGCCCCACTTCAGCAAGACTCTTCCTCCCAGCCTCACCTTTTTAAAATATTACTCTCCCAAGCCAAGATGCACTTTGGCAAAGACACACAGGTTGTTTATCCAACACTAGCTCTGAGTCTAAGATGAGCTGCCAGAGCCCCACCAAAGTAGAACCACCTCTGTGCGTGCCGAGCAGCCAGGAAAACACCAGGAGCAAACCCAGCCTGAAGCCAGGCTGGGGACAACATGACCATGCCTGTGTGTCAGCAGCCAACACCTGCAGACACCTGAGGCTCTGTCTGTCCCTCTCCTGCCCACAGTGTCACCTGACTCATGTCACATACCCTGCACCCATCAGACATCAGCCCTGGGGTGAGCCAATGTGCTCCAGCCCAAGCACCAGCTTCCACCCAAGCCAGAATGGCAGCATGGGTCTCTCCCAACACCTCCAGTGCATCTGCACTAGCACAGGGCACAGCTACATCGTGTTTACTGCCAAGGAGCTCAAACCCACAGCACAGCATGGGTCAGCCATCTGACCAGGCTACCAGCACCCAGTCCCTCCCTCCTTTCCTCAGTCCTGATCCAAGCCAAGCCTGGCAGGGAGGGTAGGGCTGCCAGCATCACACTTTAAGCACACGCTGGTGGTGATGCAAATTTAGAGCAGCACATTATTTTTTCACTTCTCTCAAGTCTTGCCCCCAAGGCCCAAACCCTGCTCCCAAAATGAGGAACCATCCCTGATGGTCAGGATCCTACCTAGAGCATCATCTGCGTGGCAGAGTGAGCTGCACACTCAACATTTTCTCCTTTAACTTGATATAAATAAATACCTGCGTTTGCCAACCACTTGCCTGCCTCAACATTTTACATTGGCTGATATCCTGTCTACATATTTTTAAACATTTCTTTAATTTTATCCACTGTTTGGACACATGCCACCAAGGCAACAAACTGATGCTGCAGCAGTCTGCACCACATGAAACAAAGCAACATTAGTTTGGCAGTTAAGAAAAACTGACACAACCTTAATTATAAACACAATAATTTCAGGGGCAAGGGAGTGGCTTAATGAAAAAAAAAAAAAAAATAGCTACAGGCTATTTTTAAGTCCTACATAAAAATGCTATCCAAGTTCATTTTTCAGTTTTGTTAACCTAAAAAAATCTAATGAGTTGCCACTTTAAGTTATGCACAGACAGAGGGAAAATAAACAGATATACAAATTAAAATATTATTTCCTTGGCACAAATTCAAAAATACTCTAAAAATTGAAATTTGGCAGACAAGGATTTTCTATTTATAGTCAAAGCAGAGGCAACCACTAAAGCTCAGGCTAAGATTCAACTTCCAGTATAAACCATCCTCTTACAGTTTCTCACAGCAAACTCTTTCAAGAAAATTCCTTTGGGAGAAAAGTTTTTCCAGAGCCTGGTGTCATCTGCCTCTAACCCCAACCCTTTTTTACTAAGAAAAATTTCCACAGTTATTGTTTCATCCATTTAAAGACAAAACCACACCTCTGCTTCTGATAAAGCACTTTTGTGCACAAACCAGTAAACTGATTCTGTTCACACTTAATTTAACTCCCAATAAGGGAAAATGGGTCAATCATTTTAAGTTACATGCAATGTCCTTTTTACTCAGTTTTTTTCCAGGGACACCCTCCAGAGCAGACTCCTGAATCCAGTCTACAATGGAAAAAGCAGACTCATGTGTGCAGCTCAGGGGTCAGTTTTAGTGTTTAATTGGGATTCTGCAGCAGTGGCATGCAACAAAGCACACGAAAGAACAAGGACTTCTGGAGTCCAGCTCACAAAAGCTTCAGGAGCCCAGGTTCAAAGCCCAAGAGGGACTTCTGAGCAGAGTCCTTCTATCTACACACAATCAGCTTCGAGCTCTAGAAAGCAGGCAGCATGAGCTGAGGGATGTCCATACAGAAGGGCAAACAAATTATAACTTCAGAGACAATTGTTTTTTTAAAAAGGGAATGTGCAGTTTAGCCTGAGCCATCAGCCTTTAAGTTACCTGTTGTGAGAGGTCTTTTTAAAGAACTTAAAGTGTGTTATCAATGGATTAGAAAAATAATAAGCTGAATATGCCACATTGTTAGCAGAAATATCTGAAAAAGAACCTTCATTGCAAGATAAACTGGTGCTAGTAGTTAAACTCCCCTGAGTTTTCCCAAATTAACAATATAATTAAAACAGTAAGTAATAACTTACATGATATCTACATCATCCTAACTGTCGCATTACTACAAATATTCTAGCAACAGATCATCTAATTTGACACCTCAGACAATTCCAAACTCTGGAAACATAAGGGATTTACTTTTGTGTCTTAGTGAAGAACCAGAATATTGCAGAACATCCCCACATTTTTAATTTAACCCTCATCAGTGCTTCCTGCCACTCCAAACCTGTGCACTCACAGCAGAGAAGCTCAGAATTCACATTGGTGTTCAAACCATCACTGCTTCTATACTACAAATCTAACAATCTATTGCATCATCCTTCTCTCCTTATTTTTTTCCGAGCCATACAATGCTTACACATGAACTATTTATAGAAGTATATAAACACATACCCTAAAAGTGATACTTAATACAGAACACATATCTGAAATAGTTATTAAATGCTTCCTTCATGACATAACAAAAAGTTTTCCAGTAGCCACCAGTAAGTAAATAAATAGAAATCTCCTGATATGTAAACATTGTACATATATATAATTTTACATGTACTTGTAGTAATACAAAAGGTATTTTTAAGCATTTATGAATGGCAACTCATTACTAAAGGTAAGGACAAAATCAGAGGTGATCCAGTTGCTGTGGTTTTACAACTTACAACTTATCACCCAAGCTGTGCTAAATTAATCTGTCTGTTCCCAGCCAAATGCAACTGTTAAAGAGAAATATTCTCACCTTTACACAACTTCCAACATTAATACACATCACCTCTTTTGGCAATGGACTAAGAGCATGCACAAAAAGTCATTTACTTCCAATTAATAGGTGACTGATAATTTATGGGGCTCATTTGCTGGCAACTCTGACGTTTCCCTAAGTATTAAGAACAGGTAACTCTAAAGATTGTACTAAATAAAGCACCCTTTAGAATTAGTTCCTGTTACTTACACCAACACAGAGATTTAAAACTCACAAAATCATTAGCATGATTCTACAAATGCTTACACACAGAGTTAACTTGCATTAACACTTGTGGCCCACAGTTCACCCCTGGATAATCCCACCCCTGGCCATCCCAGAACTCTGTCAGTCCAAACCACCTGAAAATTTTTCTTCTTTTTTTTTAGCCCTGATTCAAATGCTCACGCCATGCTAATGAAACAAAATGTGTTAGCATTCCTTAAAATTCTGCTTCATTAGTGTGGTTCCTCTGCTGTGGTCTGTCAAAAGCACTCTATGATCTCCTGGAAAAGAAAAATGGAGCTGTTTAATTTCTTAGCAGCCACTCAGATGAGGAAAGTCAGACCTAGGAAAACTATTTACAAGATCTAAGCCTGAGATAGTGTGAATAAGTTACTGGTTGTTTCCAAAGTAAGAGTCACCAAATAATTTTGAAATTATATTTTTAAGTATGCTATACTAAAATATATTAGGAATCTAATTAATATATTAATTTGCTAACTGTATAGAAGCTGGATTTATAAACAGGAACATTGCCTGTGAAATTGGATTCCTCAGAAATAAAACCTTTTTTTTTTTATTAAACCAGACAATCCAACTTACAAAGGTACACAGTATCAGCCCATGTGGATCAAGTTGTATTTTACTCACCATACTAGAAAGGTTTCTAGAAATCATCTGTAAGCCACTTGAATTGATTTAACTGGAGACATGAGATATTTCTCAATTTAGCTTATGGCAGCAGCAGCCAGCAAAGGAGCTGCTTGGCTGCTGAGCTGAGATCAGAGCAGACACCACCAAAAGGTCCTTTACATGAAATAAATTTCCTGGCATCCTAAATGCTTCTCTCCACATCACACCTCCAGCAAGAGCCCTTACATGACTGTGACATTCTGAGCATCCTCAGCCCAAACTCTCAGGTGGCCAGCTCTCCCTGAGTCCTGTACACCCCCAACAGAATTTTAGCATGGCTGTACTCAGATCACAGCCCAACACTGACTTGTCCACACCTTTCCCTTCAGTCCTGGGCTTGATAGGGCTTTGGTGTTTTGAATAACAACATCCCCACAGCCACCTCACAGCTACCCATGTTCCTGTTACCTTCCCTTCTCATCCTGACTCCAGACTCATGCACTCCAGGCTCCTCTCTTTGCCTGCTCTCACAGGCATCTGCCCAGCTTGAGACAGCACTGGGAGCTTGGACACGAGGTTTATGCCAGCCACATATTACAGAAATTTTAAAAAAGGAAAGAAAAAAAGAAAAGCTGCAGGCACTACATTCAGGACATTTATCTCTCTGCATAAATCTTTAATTTTTCCAGAAAATTACCACCTCAGTCATTGAAAGAGCTGTAACAGGGTCCCCAGGATATAAGCAAAGGACCCCATTTATGAAAGCCCCTGCAGCATCTACAACTGGTAAATGAAGCTCCTTCGTAACAAGTCTTGTCTTCCTTCCCAAAACACTATGATGTTGTGAGAAAAAAAATATTCACCTCAAAAAGGAGCTATTTAAATCCATTCCAGCCTTTCCTTCCAATTTCTTCTAAATGAAGCTTTACTGCTTCTGAAGTTCATCACAAATAAGTTTTTTAGCAGATAGTACTTTATGGAACTGAGAAGAAGTATTTTTTATGCAAAAAGCAGTGCAATTTAAGGATAAAGAGCACAAGTCAAAGCAGCAAAATGCAAATGTTAAGAAAGATAAACTGATTTAAAAAAAAATTCTATGGAATAAGTGCTTAAGATCTTCAAACAGGCGTAAGGGCTGTATAGTATTAGATAATGCACAATGGACAAGTATCACAAGAATTATTCCTACTGAATGTAACACAAAATGCAGAATGCAGAGAAAGCATGCAAGAGGTGAATAAAAAGATGAAGGAACAGAGTATTTAAAGGTTAAAAAGACAGAGGCGAAGACAGGTGTATTGAACAGGCACAAACGTGAGGACTGAACTAAATAAAAGAACTGGGTTTATTAAAAGTTAATTTCTGCTACCTCCACGGATGATTACATAGAAAATAACAATTTGACTAATTAGCTAATATTTGTACAGTACTTTGAATATATAAAGTGATATATAAGTTAATATAATTTCAATTAGACTGGAAATGAGATAGAATTATCAGTGCATTTATTAATATTTAATAAGTTCGCTTTCAACAACAGCAACAAGCTTTACATTTTAATTGTGTGCTTCAAAACATAAAGCTAGAAAGCCCTGCAAAGTGACTACAAAGTTTTCTCTACCAATATTACTGAAAACCCACTCACATTAAAAACAAACAAGCACTGCTCTTTAACTACACTGATACCCAAATTAAGAAATCTTGACTGGAAGATGAGCGACAGCACACATGGGCCATGCTTTGTTGCTTTTTTCCTTCCAAAACAGATTCTCCTTATGACCAGGTCCTGAATTTTTATGTGCTGGAGATACTTCACATTTTTGTGAACTCCTCCAGCCCAGAGCAGTGAAAGGGGACACAGCCTCCAGGCACGAGGGTTTGGTGCTCTCCAGCAGATGGACAGCAGGGTGAACTGATCCAGCCCCAGCAGCTGCACTGCCAGGACCAGAAATAGTGCCCTTCTCACAAAGGCCTGACACCCCTTGCTGAGGGTCTTCCCCAACATTCCCAGGACTTCCCAATGAGGATTTCTTAAATAGCATCATTCCTGCATCCTCATCCAGACATTCCTGTCCCCCCCAGGCAGACACACATCATTTGGAGCCTTCCCTTGCAGATTTCTGCCATGGGCACCAAAAGCAAATCTGGCTTCCAATGGGCTGTGCTTTCCCCAGGAAGCCAACTGGGAGTTAAATCAAACCACACAGCAGAACCTGCAGGCTGGAAGTGTCAGCATGATCTGGATTCATGTTGGGTTTCACTTCCAGAGCTGTCAGGGCAAAGCCATCAGCAGTGAGCACAGCATCCAACACCTTCATAAAACACAGCAGCAGCTACTCTTTACCAACTAGAGCAACTACAATTAAAAGGAAATAAAACTGCACATCAAACTGAGAAGCAAAGGAATTTTTAAGAATGTGAAATAAGTTCTTATTCATTTAGACAACCTCTATTTGATGGCATTTTGAAAGGAATTCTTGAAAGAAGAAGAAAAAATTGGAGTGCAGAAAGAGTTATTCAAAGGTATTTTTTTTATTTGCCTTCGTTAAATACTATATAACGTGCTCTTATTTGAAAAACATCAATCAAATTTATAGATTCGTGATAAATAGTTGTAATTATAGCTGCCTGAAAATAATTCAGCTGTCACGTTTACCCTGTCAAAGTAAATAAGGCTGTCATTTTAGTTGATGTGTGTGACTTGAGTAAACATTTCAAAGCATGAATTTTGAAGTAAGATTTTCTCACTTGAAACAATTGCTCAAATTAATTTTCCTTCCAACTCTAATTTATTATGCTTATTTTCTTAGTAAGTACAAACTCTTTAGCTATTTTGGAGTAGATTGTGGTGCATAACTCATTAATCATACAAAATGCATAACTAAAACATGTGACCTTCTGGCCAGAGGAAAAAAAGTGGCATTGGTACTGCTCCATCCTTATAGTTGTAGTACCTTGAAGCATTTAAAACACTTTAAATTTATCCCTATACTATCCATGCATAGCTGGAAAATAACATCATTCCTGTTCCACCAATGAAGATAATTTTCATTTTCCACAATTAATAAGTGAGTATTTTAAACAAGTATTAGGCTCAGTTGGATGTACTTAAGCTGATCCCAGCAAGGTGAAGAGAGATACTAAGGAAGCTTTCTAAAGACAGAACAAACATCAGAATACACTGGTGATAGAAAAATTTCAGCTGTGGGCAACAGAAATAATGGTATTTCAATTAGGTAATTTTTAACTCAACCTATGCAGAAAGAGTACGCCACAACTTTTCAAAAGTAAAATGACAGAAACTGGGTATCTGCTTATATCATTAAACTATGGAAAATACAACCTGATCTTTGAAAAAATAAACGTACTTGGAAAATTCCCACTTTCAGGGGATCCTTCACTGAACTTATCATTAAATTCACTCTGCTATCTTCTGTTTATTAGCAGTGCAACACTACCAAAAATGAACATTTCAGCAAAATATTTTGAAAAGTTCAATAACAAACTTAAAGACTTGAAAGCTGTTCAATAACAGCTTAAAGACAAGACTTTTCATCACTTGGCTTCTGGATTAATGAAAAAAGAACTCTCAGAGCAGATGGTCATCTTTGAAAATCAATAAATTATTTTTTCTGAGGACATGACAATATTGATAATATTACTGACATAGCATTATTTTGCCTTCAAGTCTTCACCTGTTAAATAGGCACAGTGCTCCTTACCATCTTTGCTAAGCATCTGAGGCTTTAAGCAAGAGCTGAGGTATTAGCACTTTAAAATGACCAGCTAAAACAAATACTGATTTGATTCATAGCACTTATGAAAATAACCTGGTTTTCTCCAATATACATTTATTTTAGACTATATCACTGTTCAGTACTGTAAGTGAAAGACAAAAGCAGTAAGACTGCACTGACCTTTTCCTTAATGTAGACTCACAGACCTTCACCACCCTGATGACCTCTTTAACAGTCCGGCGGAAATCATGCATTCTTGCCGCCACTAGCAGAGCTAGAGAACAAGCAGGGAAAGTTAATATCAAAAAGAGGGAAATTTCCTGAAGGAAAGCAGGAAACAGCCAGGTAACTATATCCTCTCTTGGTCCCTGCCTTCAGCTAAAGAGCTGTAAATGCCCATGTTCAGCTGTGTCCCCGAGTACTGGTGATAGACTTGACTTTACAAACTTTGCTTTCTACCCACTAAGCCATGTGCAAGTTGCACTCTGAAAAATTCTGTGCTTTAACATTTGGGAAACCATGGTTATCTACAGCACAAGAGCATTTCAATGATCACTTATTTTCAGTTACCATCTTTTAAGCAGAACTCACTGAATTCTGTCCCAAATAAAAAGATCTCCAGAGAAACACTGAATGTGCCTAGGCTGGTTACTCACTGCTGCCACTACTATCCCTGTCTTGCTGGTGCCCAAGTGCTCTCCTGCAACACCCTCTACACAGCTAGATAACCAGTTGCATTTACATGGGCTGTTGATTCAGAGCATCAGCTCTGTTTTGAAGCACCACTCCCACTCATCATACAGTAGCTCACTGAACAGAGCAGTTTTAAGCATAAAAAAGTGCTTTTTTGTAGAGGAAACTAAACCAGAGCTCCACTTCTGGTATGTGTTTAAACTGCTCCTAACAGGAATGTCAGAGCTGAGCTAATAACTGGTCATTCAAGCTATGTGTGGCACAGACTTTTAAGCCAGGGAACCAAATTAAACCCAGCCCACAGCCCAACACGTGAGCTGCATATTGCATGGATGGATGGAGGGGGCTCAGCATCACCTGCTTCCATCTATTGATCTGTGTCTGTTGAATTAAATTACTTGCTCATGTGGATAGAGTCCATGCAGTGCATCAAAGAGCAGACTGCTCTCCCATAGTCTATACTCAAATTTTTAGCAATGTACTACAATCAAGTACTATTAACAAAAAGGGGCTAGAAATGTCAAAAAAATTGCACAGTCCTGGGTTCTCAAAGGTTTGAGCATTACTTCTCATTCATGCATACATATGTAAGATCTTTCAAATAAAATAAAGCACATACATGAACTCTGTGACTACCTACACTCTTTGTTACTGACCCCAGTGGCTACTATCTTTTAACCTGACCCTCCCAAATCCACAGGTTTTCTGCAAGCATCATGATAGTGAAGGATCTTGGAAAAAGATGAAGAAAGAGAGAAAAATAATATCACAAAACAGGTCGAAGAGGGCACTTCTTGCATAAGACTCTGTGTAAAGACACAAATCAAAGTGCTTGCACTAATGGTGTCATTTTAGCTGACAAAAAACCTTTTAGCAGCTAGAGCCTGCAGAGTGGGGGCAAGAAAATGACCAGAAAGGAGCTTAAAAAAAAAATTCAAACTGTAAGCTACAAAGGGTCTGAGCAAGTACTGTAGGAGCAAGGGTAAAAATGAAGTTATAGTTTCAGAAATTATTTTGATGAAGTCCTATATAATCTGTAGATGCCTGACAGAACAAAACCCCTAGAATATGGGTATCACCAATGAAAAGGGGAGGTCCTCATTTGCTGCAGACTTTGTGGGCCCAGGCTCTGACACACCTGCCCCGCAGAGCCCCGAGGGCCGGCGCCCCGTGTGCATCCAGTCCCGCTTCATCCTCTGCAGCAGCCTCAGCGCCGTCATGGACACCTCGTGGTTCTTATCCCCAAACTCCAGCATGTGAGCAAAACGGGGAATGTACAAACACGGATCTGCAACACAGAGGAACACCGTTATGTCTAACCCTAACATGGATTTAGGAAATGCAGGGCAGCGAGGCTGCTGTGCTTGTCTGGCTTCACCTCAGCAAACACAGATTGTGCTGCTGTTTTTAGATAACCTAAAACAAAATAGTTTCTTGCTCTATAAACAGCAGATCTTTAAAACTGCACAAACATTCTTACACATTATTCTTCTTTTCAGCATCCAAAGCTGCACACACTGACTGTGACACGTGAGTAGTGTTACTAGTATCAGGGAAATCATGCCCAAAATGAACCCCTTACAAAAGCTTTTGCAGAATGAGGAGATGATTTAGGCCCAAAACTTCTAACATCTCTCTTCTAACATCTCTCAAAAAGAACAAGGTAACTTGCATGTTTCATCTCAAACCCAACTAAGCTCGGAAAAAAATTCATGCTTAAAATCCTACCTAATAAAAATCTAGTTACCTTCAAAGTTAATTCCAGCTGCTTCTCAGACTCATATTCCAAGAAAACAAAACAGAGTTTATTACAGACATGAAGGCAGACTTCCATTAGCATAAAATGCTGGAACCCAATTGACATCATTAGCACTATGACAATTTACACCGGCCACAAATCTGCCTCCAGATGTATAAACTTATTTCAAGCGTTGGTGTTATCAGCTTCAAACTAACCAAAATATGTCAGTACAGATTGTGCTCTGCCTAAACCAATTCATAATTTATCAAACAATCTTGTAAAAGCTACACTTAACACATGTTTACTCTTAGTTGAGATATCAATTTCTCATTTCCTGCCAGCCTTTTATCACTTGACCGAAAATCCATGATGTACGGTAAATTGTTAACTATTAGTCTCAACTCAATTTCCTCTGCTGGTCCCCTATGCAGGCACTTAAACCGATAAAAATTCAGCTCAAAACACTGGAAAAATCTTAGGGATTTACAACTAATCAAAGCAGTTTCATTTAGCACCAAGTTCTAACAATGATGCCCTGTTGCTATCCATAATTACCAAGATCACACCATAGGTGATAATGCCTGTCAGCCTCAGAGAAGCATTTAAATGAAAGCACTTAAAAAGCAAGAACTTTTAACCTCAAACTCCCTCAAAACTGAAGAAATTCCAGGCTGCAGTCCCCTCCCAAACATGACCCCAAAAAATCAAAGGTTTAGGAGAACTTTACCAATCCCCATGATTCTATGGACAGGTGTTCTGCACTTCCAAGCATGATTTTATTTTAGACAAATTACATATTCCAAATTCAACAACAAAAAACCCGACCTTTCAGAAACCAGAGCCTGGGGTTCAGCATACACTTAAACTTTGCTGTTGGCACTACAGGAACACGTGCAATGTTACAAAGCAATGCCTGGTCTGCTTTTCCATCTCTTCTTAGCTGGAAAGTGCCCAGCTTCATGGAGCAGACAGTATCCTGGCCACATATTGTTTTACATATGCCTCACTTATTTCCACCCTCCCATTAGGTTGAGAATTACAAAAGTAAGGAATTCCAGCATTAATTCAAAGGATGATAATTGAATATCTTCTCTGGGTCTGGCCCTTATTCTTGCCAAAACCAATGGTAAGAGCCGTATCCATGGCATCTTAGTTTCTAACACCAGCTTCAGAAAGTGTTTCTTTATTTCTCCATTCATTCCTTTAACCTGGCCCAAGCTCTGAGGTGCCAGGGGATATGGAGGTTCCACTGTTTTCCTAAAGCAGTCATACTGCCCTGAAGGATCTTTTCTGTAAAATTAGTTCCCCTATCTGAGTCTATTGCTTCCACAATCCCATATATTGGAATTATTTATTCCAAAAATAATAATTAACCCTGTAATTGCTGAAACAGTTGGAAATGCTTCTGGCCACCCTGTTAGCTGACATACTATTAACAGAAGATATTTAAACCTTGTCACTTGAGGCATTTCAGTAAAATCTACCTGGATTTTACTGTACGGTCTTTGGAATGGACATACAGCCCAAGGCCTTCCTCCCCTGGCAATTTTCTTTGTAACCCTGTTATTTGCTTTAGCACAAATCAAGTGACCTTGCTTTGGAGAGGTACAACAATTACACTTACTATTGTTAGGGGTACCCTCTAGAATTGGACTGAATTAATAGTAGTACACAGTGCAAACAAATAGGCTCAACTTTAGGAAAACCCCCATTCCAGTTATCACACATCAATCAATCCATTATTTATCTGGAGTCAAATTTTACCAGACCAAAATTTGGCCAGTTTAATAGCACTACCAATTGGACCAGAATTACTGCCATTCTACAAAACATGTCAGATGTAAATTTACCACATATACCTCACCAGATTGCAAGGAGCAACTCTCAGCTCTCTCTCTGGAGCTGAGTTTCAGAGCTGAATTTCGGGAGCATTTACACATTTGCATTGTAGCTATTCAGACATTTCTGCTGGCATTCATGCCCACAGGTCATTTGACAAAACATTGCACATCGTTAATTTGAATTCTGAAGCTACCAAACAGACAGAAAATGAATACGTGGGTGGGTTTTAAACAGCAAGACTTAAAGAAACCAAAAAAAGTAACTGTATATATAAATCAGAGACTGAGTCCAGGTTAGCATAGACACATCCTGCATGGATGCAAACATTTGAAAATAAATAAGTAAGAAATGTTACAAGCTGCACACGCCAAACATTGCTTCGTTCCAGGGGCACCGAAGCAGCACGGGTGCACCGAGGGTCCCCTCTGACTTTGGGTGACCTCTGGGGCTGCAAGCGCTCCCTCCACACGCGAGCAAGTTACAGTCGGGCAAAACCCCCCTGGTTTTCCTCAAAGGGGATGCTGGGGCCCATGAAGCAGATCACAAGAAAAACATTATTTCATGCTTTAAGAAATGAGGATGTGTTTTGCTGAAGACTTCCCCTTCTCTCCTGATCCCAATTTTGATTTGAAACTTGGACTTTTGGAATAACTTTGATGCCACACAGTTACTAAGAGGGATGTCAGAGCAATTTCGAGCTGTGCTCGAACGAGTCCGTCCTCCCCACGGAAAGCGGCAGGGCCCGCAGCGCAGCGGGAGCCCATCCCCGCGGCAGGCAGCCCCCAGGGAACGGGCACAGCGCGGGGGACATCCCTGGCCGAACGATCCCGGAGGATGGGTGGGACGGGAGGGCGCGCACAGCCGGGCACGGCGGCTGCGGGGAAAGCGGAGGAGGGAACGCAGCAGCGTCCCTGGGCCGGAGCGGCCCCGGCGGGCCGTGCCCCCCGCGCCCCGGGGCAGCGCGGCTCCATCGCCCAGCGCAGCGCAGCGCAGCGCGGAGCGGCGGCGCCCCCGCCCGGGCCGCCCGGGAACGGCGCTGCGCCTCGGGGCCGCCCCCTCCGCGCTGCCCCCGCGCTGCCCCGCGTCCCTCCGCGCCTGTCCCGCTGCGGCCGGAGCGGGCACACCGGGCGGTGCGGAGCACCGATCGCGGGGGACCGCGGGGCTCGCTGCCTGCGGGCGCCCGGCGCTGCGCACGTAGGCCGGGGGGGCGGATGACGGGCGGGCGGGCGGCGGGGCGGGGGGCCGGCGCTTTCCCCGCCGCGCCCCGCCGCTCGCCATTGGCGCCGGTGCCGTGACGCGCGGCGCGGCCGCTGCCTCTTAGTGCGGGAGGCGGAGGCACGGCCCGGCAGAGCCGCGCTGAGCCCGGCCGCGCAGCGCTGCGTCCCACCGCCGAGGGAGCGCCCAGGGCAGCGCCGCATCGCTCCCGCCCGCCGCGGAGGAGCCGGGGCGTCCCGCGGGCAGCAGCGCCCCTGGCGCGGGCGGGAGGAGCGCGGAAGAGCAGCAGCACAATCGGCGGCGGCCGCCGCGGAGAGCGGAGCAAAGTTGGTGCGAGCGGCGGCGGGGCCGCCCGGGAGCGGGACTGCAGGGAGCCGCCGCCTCGGCTCGGCTCGGCCCGGCCGCCGCGGATGTGCCCCCGACGGGCCGGGAAGGACGGAGCGGAGCGCTGGCAGCGGGGATCGGGCGGCTGGCTGCGCTTCACCCTCGCCGGGCTCCTGCACTCGGAGGATTTGTGGATTGACTCTCGCTCCTGACCCACCGCCTCTGCCGGATTCCTGGGGTTTTGTTGCTGGATTTTTCCCTTTTTTTTTGGTTTCTCCTTTTTTTTTTTTTTTCCTTTTTTTAATTTTTCTGTCCCCGTTCCTTGGGGAAGGAACTGCCTGCCGGCCCCGCTCGGGCTCCCCGCTGCAGTCGTGGCAGTGCCGTGGAGGCTGGGACCCCCCCACAAGCCAAGGTGAGCGCTGGCACTGATCCGACACAGCATCACCCCTTTCCCCCCGGAAAGGTGCGTCGGGCCAGTAACCAAAGAGCGGGCACACACTCCAAAAAAAAACCAAAGGCCACCCTGCATCTAGAAGCGTACAAAATATCCTGATAGTGGGACTCGCATTTGGGATCTGTTAGTTCTCTTGCTCATGCCACTGCCCCATGGTTGCCTCAATGGCAGGATCATGAAGTGTTTGACTTTTTTTCTTCTGCTTCCAGAGACCTTAAAGAAGTCCAAAAAGAGTGTGAGGTCAAACGGCAAGGTGCCAGGATGCTATGAGATAGTGCCCCTGTCCCTGAAGAAGAAGATGGCTGCAGAACTTTACCCTGCCAGCACCAACACTAACATTGCAAACAGCAACGCCGCCGCCGCCGCCACCGCTGCCAACAGCAAGAAGAACGCCCTGCAGCTCCAGCAGAGCGCCCAGCCGCCCCCGCCGCCCCAGCTCCAAAACCTCAACAACAACAACTTGGAGAGCGCCAACTGGCAATCCTTCCATCCCACGCTGCGGGAGAGGTAAGGGCCAGGCCCGCCGGACCCTCTCCGGGCGGGCGGGAGAGAGGCGCCCGCCCTGTGCACCTGCGCCCGGCGGGGCGAGAGCGCAGGGCCGGAGCCGGGGCCGCCGGCGGGAGGCTGGGGCACCGGGCGAGGGCAGCCCGCGGCTAACGGCGCTTCTCCCCCTCCCCTGCTTGCAGGAACGCGCTGATGTTCAATAACGAACTCATGGCTGACGTTCACTTCATCGTGGGCCCGCCAGGGGCATCCAAGAAAGTTCCTGCCCATAAGGTTTGTGCAGATAATTTTTGGCTTTTTAATGCTGCTGTGCAGGTCGCCTTCTCCCCCTGCCTTACAAACGAGGTTCCACTTTTTTCCCCTAATTATAGCTCTTGTCTAATCCCAGAAGTAATTCACATACGCTGAAATTAAAGGGAGCAGTCTGAGGCAGTGTTCTGCTTCCACTGCAGCTTGTAACTTTCGCTAAATGTAGCTTTTAGGAAAGCCAGCACGCTCAGCTGTTCCTGATCCATGTTACTGAGACTTCTCTCTCTTTATTTTCCAGTATGTTTTGGCAGTTGGTAGCTCTGTCTTCTATGCTATGTTTTATGGCGATCTCGCAGAGGTCAAATCTGAAATCCATATACCAGATGTGGAACCTGCAGCCTTTCTAATCCTATTAAAGTAAGTGGCCACTACAAGTCTGCTAATTACATGGACAGAATCAAAGTAGCTTATAAAATATACATCTCCTAATTGACATTGTGCAATATGCACTTATTGCTGTTTACTTAATGCGCTGACAAATAATGAATGTCAGATTCACTGCCAGCAAAGACTATAGATTATTTTCATGGCCTACTTTTTTTTTTCCCCTGAGAAAATAATTTTTTTTTCACCCTCCGTTTAGATACATGTATAGCGATGAAATAGACCTGGAAGCTGACACAGTTCTGGCTACACTCTATGCTGCCAAGAAGTACATCGTGCCGGCCCTAGCAAAGGCTTGCGTCAATTTTTTGGAGACCAGCTTAGAAGCGAAGAACGCTTGTGTCCTGCTGTCTCAGAGCAGGCTCTTCGAGGAGCCAGAGCTGACGCAGCGCTGCTGGGAAGTGATTGATGCTCAGGCAGAAATGGCACTGAAGTCAGAGGGCTTCTGTGAGATAGACCAACAAACACTAGAGATCATTGTAACCCGGGAAGCACTCAACACCAAGGAAGTGGTAGTTTTCGAGGCTGTTCTCAACTGGGCAGAGGCTGAATGCAAAAGGCAAGGGCTGCCGGTTACGCCACGCAACAAGAGGAATGTATTAGGGAAAGCTTTGTACTTGGTGCGGATTCCAACCATGACTTTGGAAGAGTTTGCCAACGGAGCTGCCCAGTCCGACATCCTCACCCTCGAGGAGACTCACAACATATTCCTATGGTACACAGCTGCAAATAAACCCAAATTAGAGTTCCCCCTGACGAAGAGAAAAGGACTCGTGCCTCAGCGCTGCCATCGGTTCCAGTCGTCTGCGTATCGCAGCAATCAGTGGAGGTACCGGGGCAGATGTGACAGTATTCAGTTTGCTGTAGACAAACGGATATTTATAGCAGGACTGGGATTGTATGGGTCAAGCTGTGGCAAAGCTGAATACAGCGTCAAAATCGAACTGAAGCGCTTAGGTGTTGTCCTTGCTCAAAATCTGACAAAGTTTACCTCTGACGGCTCCAGTAACACCTTCTCTGTGTGGTTTGAACACCCTGTGCAGGTTGAGCAAGACACGTTTTACAATGTAAGTGCTATTCTCGATGGTAACGAACTCAGTTACTTTGGACAAGAGGGAATGACTGAAGTGCAGTGCGGGAAAGTGACATTCCAGTTCCAGTGCTCCTCGGACAGTACTAATGGAACCGGAGTACAAGGAGGACAAATACCTGAGCTCATTTTCTATGCATGATGCATTTCACCTTGATTGTATTCCAGTGCTGCAATGATGCACATTAAGGGATTTTTTGGTTTTACTATGAACTCTGCAGCAGTATGGAATGTTATGCTACTTACCTATCTGCTACATCAGGCTATACAAATAAGTGAAGGAATGCTCTTGAATTTAATCTTATTTTATTTATTCATAAGCTATTTGACTTAATTATTAAGACTGCAACATGCAGAAAAATGTTAAATTTTGCACGTACTGTGCATTTATTTTGTATATAGATAACTAACTTGCAGACTGCAGCTGACTCAAACAATGTTCTAAACTAGAGCAGTTTACGAATCTGTGAAATATAAAACATTTTTACTTGCCCTAAATCCTGTGTACTTTATCTTTGCTGACCTTATGGCTCGTGTGTGTTAATTCATGTACCACTAACAGGGGTGATGACACTGTAGTCTGGTCCCTGTGTGTATCCACTCCCAGCAAATAGGAAGGTTCCCTATCTTGGTAACTGAAACTATCCATCAGCAGCCTTTATTTTCCCTTCATGAGAAAAGGAGCTGACATTTGAGGAAGCTCAGAGTTTTTTGTGTGTTGCCCAAGCTGAACATAGACAAACCATCAGTGTAACCAAAGCTGATCACAATCATCCTGTGGTTATATTTGAAAACTCCTAATGCCTCTTCACATGAAGCATCTCTGTTACCCTCCAGCCTGCCCACCAAACAGCAACACTGCCACTTGCACCTGTCAAACTAGACCCCCCTTTGAATGGCCTGAGTCAGTATACACAGATGAAGTTAATTAATTCAGGAGCATCACAAATTTAGCCCAGAGCTGTATTACTGGCAGACACTATCTGAATTTATGTCCCATCCTTATAAAGAGCAGCAGGCATTACAAAAATACTTGCAAGATGGTGTTTAGGTTCACTTAAGATTTCTAATTAGAAATAAACCACCTTAAAAAAAGGGGCTGCTGGATCTTTCCTCCTGCTCTTTTTTTGGAAAACATACTCTCAGGCATTATCAGCAATCATTTTATGCTAGTACTTTTCTCAGAAAGAGATGAAAGTACTTGTTTTTTCTCAAAGGTCTCATGATCATAGCAAAGCCAATTAGAAATATTTTCTGGATTTTGTAAATCTTAGGATGAGCTTGGAAGAGAGTATTCAACTGTCTAAACTTGTATTTTTTCCGTGTATAACAAGAACCTCAACATCTAAGATGTTTGCCTTTCCCAAGCTGCATTAATTTTCACCTTGAAACTAAGCTGCAATGCAAATCCTGCCTGTTTTCTCTTCCTAAAAAAAAAAAAAAAAAAGACCAAAAAAAGTGATGAAAAATAAGAAGGGCAGTGAATGACTGAGAACAAGACCTCTCTAGCAGAGCTGGAGCTGTGCAGCCGTGGGTGCTGCTGTGGTGATGCTCCCCTTGCTGCAGAGGCAGCAGTCCTGTGCCAGCCCTGTACTGCTGAAGGGGTGTGCCCGTGTTGTTCTGCTACACAGCCATCTGATTCTCTCAGTACAGATTAAGGAGAGTGGGAGTGAGAGTGGGTAAAGATGCAGGCATATAATTCCTACACAGAGGTGGATAACAGTCACAAGACCTCACTACAAATGCACTCTTTTAACTGGGATTGGCACAAATCCCCTTGGCTTAAACCCACAACCTAGAGCATGGCTTCCATGCCCTTTCAACAGGTTAAACCCCACCTTCCTATCACAGTTATGATTTCAGTCTTGACTTACTACAAGTTACTCACATGTTTGGAAAAAGTTGCTCCTCATTTTCCGCCAAGCCACTTGTATTTCAAGCACTCAACAGCTCAGCTACAGGTGATGGACAGATAGTAAATTTGGGAAATACTTATCAAATGTTGCATCTGTGGAATTGAAGCGTGACAGGCCTGTAGGAGCTTGCTGACACACAAATTTGTTATGCATTGGTCCATTGTCTTAGTATAGCCCAAATTACTCTTGGAAAAAGCAACAAAACTATTTGCAAAAGAAAACAGCATCTAGTTCCAAAAAAGCTCTTACATAAAGGAGAACAGGCTCTTATAGTCAGCAATGCTCCTCTGCCTGGATTGACTCCAGCTTCACTATAAAGTTACTACTTGGGTATTAACATACAATACTATGTATATATACATACATACATATTTTTTACAAGTAACCATAGAAAAAAAAATATTCAAACAGTCAAAAGTCAAATCATTAAAAAAATACCTATGGCTGGAGCATTTATGCAGAGTTCTCTGGCCAACACAAGGAAAGTTTTTCCCAGCACATAGACATTCACCTATTAAAAGACAAAAAAGCATTATGTAAATCTTAAACCACAAATGCTTTTAATAGAACATTTATATAGAAGAAAAAACCCTCAACTTTTGAAATCTTAACCTGCTTAAAAAAAAAATTCAAGTTATACAAGCAATATTCATATGTACAGGATAATACTCAGTGCTTGTCAAAATCTGCACAAATTAGCATTGTAAATCAAAGCATAAGTTTATGCTGAAAAATTATAAGAAGTTGTTCATCATGCTCTTCAGTGGGCTCAGTGCTCCTCTGTAGTACAGTGCTTCAGTTGTCACGTTACATCATAAGGCATTAAGTAGACTTCAATGTGATATCAGTACATATAAAGTGTCATTTATCTTGTACCATTACAAAACCTGAGCAAATACAAGTCAGTGCAATTTTTGGTTCTGCATGATCATCTGTAGTGGCATAATTAAGTATTGCACAAGCACACACCAAACTTTTCACCAAATCAAGGAGTGGTGCTACATGCCCCAAGGGTTATTTGTCATATCTTGTTTGGACATTGCCTCCAATCACATTAAAAACATTAACAACCAAAAAAGGGAAAAAAAAAAAAAAAAGAAAAAAACCAGGAAAGCCCTCAACCACACCAAACCTGCTCAGGCACGAGGGACAGAGCCCTGCTCCCCTCCCCTCCTTCACTGCTGCACCCAGGAAGATGTAAAGTGAGGGGAGGAGTTATTTATACTCTGATTTTCAATTTATAGCACAGACAACAATATTGGTATTTTACAAGTCTGAGGAAGTTTTCTTTCTCTTTCTTAAGATGTGTTTTTGTGGTCAGCAAGAAAGGCAGGATATACTCCAGTTCCCAATCAGTCTCAAACATTCCCACGGAGCTCCATGAACACCTTGCTTCCCCCAAGGCATATGTAAAGGTCAAGGTTAGTATAAAAAACTCCATCCTCCTACACTCCAAGCAAGTAGATTTTGGGTTGTTTTGAACCATGGTATTTACTCTATTGCTTTTCTGGAACAAAAATGTCCCTCTCTTTCCTATGCCTGGATAGTGAAGGTGTTTATTTGGCTGTGAATTACACAACCCAGTGATGATGATGGTACAAGCCTATGGAATTAAAAAACTATTGCCCTTCCCATTTCATCAGAGCTTTGCCAACATTAGTTTAAAAGCAGGCTTTCCTCCCAAGTGTATAGATGGTTCTATCAAGCTAGCTAAAATATATGTATCTCAATAACAACAACCAAACCTCCAATCAACTGACATGTTTTCACCTAGCCCTTCAGAATGTTTACATGAAAATGTTCTTCATGTATATTTTTCTCAAATATATAAAATAATCAGAAATTAGAACTTCAAAGAAATCCTCAAAATGATCACATATTCTGAAAGTGACTGTGCCATCAATTATACATGATATGATGGTAATTCATTCCATATTTAGTGAAAAGTGAGTGTATTCCATGTCTGACCAATGGCTGGACTGGCCTAGAAGATGCAAAAATATAGCTTTAAATTTTACTGCCCTTTTTCCTCCTGAAACAGCAAACAACATAGAAGCATTATTCTAGGGGAAGGAAAAGAGCAAAACGTACCCTCAGAATGAGAAATCTATTTTCCAGGAAATAAGTCACCAAATTTTATACAGAAAAAAATATGCACCTACTGAATCTGGCAATTCATACTGGAGCCTGAGTGTGTGACTTTCCATGAGCCACAGTGACAGAACAGATCTACTAAAGCAAAATGTCTGCAGCATTTCAGTTTGCTTTGGATTCACTGCAAGCTCAAAATGGGTTGTTTTGACCTTTTGTCTTAAAAATATTAACATAAAGAATGAGTGTTTGGCTGTAATTTCAGCCTTCTAAGCTGGCCGACCAAGTTACTATAAATCTTAAACCTCATCACTTAGATCCTGTTCTGCAAGGACGATTTCACTGCACAAATCAATAAAGTTACTTCAGTGGAGCAAAGTACATATGACGTTTCCATTAGAGACTTCACAAACTCATCTAGTTCTCTCATATTAGTCTAGGAAAAAACCCCATAAAACTCTAATCCAAACAGGTATTTCTCCTTCCAGCCTTTTTCCTTGTCATGACATCCAAATACTTGATGTTTGTCACCATCAAACCACGTCCCTCTTTTAGAAACTGTTCCCAAGCAGGCTTTCTATAAATGCAATAATAAAGAGCAAATAAATATGAAGAGACATAAATAAGCAGGTATTTTATTCTAGTGAAGTTCTAACAATCAAAGTGATTGCCAAATTAAATCTAAAACAAAGACAAATGAATAATAAATATGCTCAATGACTATTTATCCTTTCCTTGGCCTAACTAAAAGTCTCCTGATCTATGGTTTATTTGAGAAGTAATGCACTTAAATCTAACCTGCTTTTCCACTTCACCCACATCATCAGTGTTTTATGACTGACTTCAAGGTGGAGGCAGTGCATTTGCACAAAACAATAAATTAAAATAGAAATGGAAAATGAGGGAATTTCTTTCTTTTGCTCACAAGTCCATTTCTTTTTAGTTTCTGGTTACTACCAATTTAGAAAGAAAGCAAAATATACAGTACAGTCCATGTTCTATATTGTTTTCCTCACGAAGCTCACACATTTTTAATGCCAAGGTCACAAAAAGAATCAGGAATACTTAATTGCTTCCAGTTTTTCTGGCAAATCAATAGGAAAAAAATACTTCAGGCCCTCTCAAACATGCTTCTCAACTCTAAAAGTTAAGAGATATTCACAAGTTCTGGGGCACTTCTCATAAATGAAAAATTAAAAGTTCACCCAGAAGTCTGTAATGCCATTGAATTCCTGAGACATGATATTTAAGATCTCCTGGGTTTAGTGGAAGGTGGCCCTTTTACTAAAATTTTATTCTGCTGTCACTGATTTCAGCTATTACTCACATGCACAGATCCTGTGATAGAAGAGATATGATATAAAATAAGCATTTAGAGAGGGTCTTTCTTTACTCCCATCATTTGGTTTTTCTGCACTCCATTAAGCTTAGAAAATTAAGAGAATTAATTTACAGGCCTACTTTAATTTCTAGTTCTTTCTTCATTAAGAACTTCTTATAAAAATTCATATACTCCAATCCATCAAAAGCTTAACGTTCCAAATTTAGACTCATATGACATTTGCATTTATAAAACCTAATTTTATATGAGTTCTTAGAATGTTGAATAAACAAAAATGCCCTTCTAAAAGGATGTTTCTGGCTTGAACTTGAATTGGTGTAGCTTTAAAGCTTACCATATCAACTTCAGCCTCTTTTCCCCTTAATTTTAAAGGATCATACTGAAAAACAGTATTTTTCCAAACTCTCCCCAGTAAAAAATGTTGAAGTGAAACAATTGTTTTATACACTTTCAGAAAACTTGTGGTGTTTTTTTGCAGATTTTCATCAGATATTAAAATTTCCTAAACTTGATGCAATCACTAGGTTTAAGCATCAACACCTATGGCAAAAGAGAAGTGCTTTCTCAACCTCCATTAGAGGGGAGATTTTAAAATATCTGCATACCCTGATAGTTTTTACCATATTCTCTTACATTCAACTCATACTTAACAGAGTAAGTTTACAAGCATGTGGACCCATCACATATTTTTTATTAAAAAAAAAAGCAAAACAAAAGTACGTGCTCACCAAGGCACTGCAAAAACCTCTTTATACAGGAGACCTTAACATTCTCTAAGATGTTGTCCTTTACCAATAGTTAATTTCTGTTCTCATTATCAAACACATTAAGTTAATTAAAAGGGGCATTTAGTGAAGGAATGGCTTCCAATTATTCAGTTACATCTTCACAACAAGATCCTTCTACTTGTTATGCTCTTTGCCCTTCACAGTATTTTTTGGAGACAGTCTTTTCATTTCACATCTGTCAGTCATCAGACCCTGATTTCAAAGGGACACTTCCAGAGAGACTCTTATCCTTTCATAATTTCCTCTTGCTTTCGCATCATGCCTGATCTGTTCACAAATACCAATATTATTCCACTTTCAGAAATAACAACAAACACCTCATTTCCAGTAACACAGAATTCATCAGTCTAACACCTTTCAGAATTTTAAACTCTCTTGGGGAAACAGGGAATCTCCCATTCATACAGTTACCAGGTTACCAGGTCACATTAACTTCTGGACAGTAGCAAAAAATAAAGCTGCCACCACTGAATGGAAGTTTTTGTTTGACTGTAAGCTCCATAAAGTTATAAATCAATAACCCTTCTACAAGCAATTTCCAAAAAGGCTTTTCAAGACCATAGTGTGGCATTCTGGCAAAGTACTACAAATGGTGACAGTGCTTAAGATATTCCTCTGGAAAGACAAAAGACTGGGCAGTTGGAACACGATGAGAATTCACACTGTGAAACATCCATGGCTGCTTGCCTAAATAATTAAGCAAGCATGAAAAGCAAATGAGTTTTTAAGGAGAGTGTCTGTTGCTGGGGAAAGAGGCACCTGTGGTTATTTGATTCATTATTAACATTTCTACTGTAGTAATGCCTGAAGGTCCCAAACAGGTTGTTTAAATTAACTCAATCAACATCAATTTGCATAGGGGCAATAAAGGCAAATACAGTCAACATGTTAATAATTTTAAATGAACAAAAGGTATTAAAAACTGAAAAATACTCTATTTTACCTTTCTCCATGCAATAAACTGAAACTTGCTAAATTTTTTGATCATACTGCATTTAGAGCAGTCAAAAGGTAACACACAAAAATACAAACAAGTACCAAACTCAGCTTGTCAGGCTGTCATTCAAAAGAGACACAAATCAAAATTAACCAGCATCCCTTTTTTAGTGGGCTTTAAAGCACTGCCTTCAGCCTGGGGACTCCAAAGGAGACTCTCCTGCTCATCACATCCATGGCAGGTCTGGAGTTGTTCTTCCAATAGCACAGCAGTACAATAAGCCATTATCAAACCATCTATGCAAGAAAGTCAAAGAGTAATAATTTGCAACAATCACAGGGGAGTCAGGGAGCCCAATGCTTTAGATTAAATAAATGAAAACAAGTGTTCAAAAGTAACTCACAATAAAAATTCTTCTAGACAAGCAAGTACTGTTACTTGACTAGACTGCAGATGAAGAAATAGGGTGAGAGTTGTGTTTTGAAGTGGAAGAGAGACCAAGCAAGCACTAGTTTCTGATTTTCACTTTTGCATCCTCTTCCCTTACCTGGAATCACAGTGTAATTCAGGTTGGAATGCATCTCATCATGTCTCCAGCCCAACCTCCTGCTCCAAGCAGGCTCAGCCACAAGAACAGACCAGGTTGCTCTGGATCTTGAGAACCTTGATGAATAAAAACTTCAAAACTGCTCTAAACGACCAATTTTCCACACTTGGCTGTCCTCATAATGAAAAACCTTTTCTTGATATCAAGCAGAGACATCCCATTTTAATTAATTTCACCCATTGAAGTAAGTTTCCTGCTGCACATTTCTATAAAGAGCCGGGCTCTTGAGATGTCTAAGATCTCTTCAGTGAACATCAGCCTTGTTTAACAGCAGGACATACCACAAGACATGCTAAAAATTATATTCTACTAGGCTGAAACTGGGGACCAGAGCACTGCCAACCCCTGTCCCCAAAGTCTTTTATGACCCCATTGCAAAGACCATGACACTGGAGATGACAAGAGACTAAAAAAACCCCAGCCATTTCTGAGGATGTGAAAGGCAGCCTTTCACCACATCAAGATGAAACTTCAGCCAAACAGTTCTCCAGGTGCAAGGAATGGGATGCTTGGAAAGATGAGAGAAAACCTAAACTGTTCAAAACTTGGCCAAGGCTAGACAGGCTTTGCAGCTCTCCTAAACAAGCCAGGCCTGTCGCTTACATTGGACTAACAAAAAAGCAAACAAAAGGCCTGATTGCAGACCTCTCTAAGGACTGTATTTGCAAGTAAAATGCAGGATCTGAAAATATAAGCAAGTACTTTCCCTGTCAGAGACTGATGACTGGTCGTCCTTCCAACTCAATCAACAAGCAGCACGACTGCTCAGCACAAGGAAGGCGCCTGATTTGTAGCAGTGCTCTGGACATTTTCAGTTTGTTTCAGATCATGCTTTGAACTCCAAATCTATCACAGGCATTCTGGATCTGACAACACTTTCAACAGGAGATTTCCAAGATGCAAGATGTATTTCTCATGAAGATAAAACATCAAGGAAATTGCCTTTCCAATTAAAAAATAAAAGACGACTTTTTGCCTTTTCCCAAGATGGCAGAAATTTTGAAGCTCCAGAAGTTGTTATGAAAATGCAGAAGTTCCCCTGTGGAACAAGACAAACTCCCACATCTCAGTCATCAGCAAAAGAGGAAAACTGATATGACTTTTCACAGAGACTGCCATTAACAGTGAAAATTAGTCTCCTCAGTTGATAAGTTTTAGCAGCACAATACTATCCTAAAAGCACATTACACTGTAGGGGACAGCTTTTTATTTTTTAATATATTTTTAACTCCCAAAGCAACTCAAGAAAGACAGGAAGAAGGGATGTACAACAAGTACAAACCAGAGCCTAAGAGGTCATGCTTGGGATTTCCTCTGCTACTTAAGGAAAAAAAAAAAAAAAAAAGCTAAACAGATCAGCAAGAGAGAAAGAATATAAGATAGGTCATTAAATACTGAGTTGTAAGTAACAGCAGATTTAGGACATGGTTTAATGGTGGACATAGTGCTGGTTGATAGCTGGACTTGGTGATCTTGCAGGTCTTTTCCACCCTTAATGATTCTATGACTTTTTCACCCTCAAATGCACTGAAACCTATTTCAGGGTGCTCAGTAATTCAGTCAGTAGCCTCCATGAAAACAATCTGTAAGGATGTTTCATGTGGTGACTTACAAAATTCCTGCAGCCAGATTGACAAAGAGCCCTGCAGGTCCCTTACTTCCCAGTGCAACTCAGCTGCATCAGGAACATTCTGAAGAAAAATCTCAACATTCACTATTAGTTTCTTAGCCAGAGTTGGAGCAGATCAGCAGTAGCTCATTTTTTAGACTTCAGATGTGATTCTTTTGTGTTATAAAATAAACACCTTACTCATCTCACCAAGAAAAACAGTCACCTGGACCACTATGACAAATTTTGTAGATGAGTATGAACAAATTAAATACTTTGGAAATGTAATACTGCTGCCACTACTACTAGTGCTCTCAACTCTTCATCCTTACGAAAATTTATATCCCAACTCCAGGATGGGAGAGTAGTCCTTGAAAAAAAGAGGCACTTCAAGGTAAAATAGTACCATCTAATGAACTATTTTTAACAAACAAATTCTTTTTTAGGTTTTGTGAGCAAAGACTGATCTAAAGCAGAATGTACTGAAATTTTCTGCCTGGGCCACAAATGTTTTGTTACCAAGGTGGTGTGAATTTTTTTTTTGGGGGGAGGGGGGTTTGGCTTGGTTTGTAGTTGTGGTTTTCTGTTTGGTTTGTGGTTTTGTTTGTGGGCGTTTGTTTGATTTTTTTTTCAAACTTGGGGTGGGAGAAAAAAAACATCAAGCTAGAGCCTGAAAAACTCATTTATGTATTCTTAAACAGGACTTTCTGGATAGGTAGAGTTAACAGTAACATTCAACATTCCTGTTTGCTCAGATTCACCTTAAAGAAGCCATAAAGTAGTGCTCATCAGAAGACACGGTTAGATGCAAATCAAGATACTGAAATCTTGGATTTTTTCCTTTCAGGGGTTGATTATTTCCCTACTACTAATGTATTTCTGTCTCTCCCATCTCCCCAGTTGCCCCTCTTTAACCTTTTGGTCCTCATAAGTCCCATCTCAGAATCTTTTCTGGCTGGAATGCACAGACGGGAAGACAAATCATTCAATCTTCTTGTCTGTTTCTGCTGACAATACATCTTTTCCTCTTACAGATACAATAACCTCTTCTAGTTCACATTGTGACTATTCTTCATACTACTGTGATCATTCTATTTCAAAACCATCACCATGAAAAATTACCTGTGTTTAGAAGGAAACAAATCTCCCATTCTACACACGTACTGTTTGGTCATGAGCAATCAAAATAATTCAATCAGAGTTTAGAAAGGAGAAGAAAGTTACTAAATTTCAGAATTAAAGATTCATTTGGTTATTGCAATTCCAGCAGATTGCTTCAAGCAATAAATAGTCTTCAGAGGGATGCCATTTACCAAGACAGCTGGGAGGACAAAAATAGATGCAAGTAACCCACTCGCATTGTATGTAAAACAGTTGTAACAGAGAGAATGAGGGTAAGACAACATATGTCAGCAGAGCTTTCTATTTCCACAGACAGAGCAAGTTCCTATTTCTCTCTAAATACATTTTATAAAACACAATTCTGAAGTGCACGAATACATTTACACAGCATTACCTACCAAAAAAGTTATTTCTGTCTTCAACAACTGTTGTTTTAAAAATATGCAGCATCTGACCCTGTGCCACTGCAATGACCCTGAATCCTGATGAAAGGATCATACCAACTCTTGCTATGTTGTTTGCAGCATTAAAAGCAAAAAAATTTACTGAAAAATTACTCAGATTTCCAAACCCAGTGATTTTCCAGTTAAAATTTTTAGAGAAAAACTAAAATATCATAAACTTCAACAATTTAAAAAAAAAAAGTCAAATTAAAAAAGGTTACAATACCTGAAGAAGGTCACTGAGGTCAAGTAACATATCTGTGAAAGGAGTCAAGGAATATACACACTTGAATGTGACAGTAATTCTTCATTTCATTTCATTAGCAAGCCAAAGAAAGGGAAGAAATAAACCCAAGTTAACTGTCAAAGAAACCAAATATGGGTTAGGTCAATTCACCTCTTATGCTAACAGCCAACATCCAGTTAATTGTTCAGCTGCTTAAAACATTCTGCCAGCACCTGCTGAATTTACTGCCCAAGCTGTCTCAAAGAACAAGCCAACAACTTGTGTCACCTACAGTACTCACCATATCCTGCACATCCTTAGTGGTAAGGGGGTCCTGTGCTCTGCTCAGACCCCTCTGCAGTGATGCACCCAGCTCTGGGATCATCAGGATGATCAGAGGGATGGAGCAGCTCTGATATGAGGGAAAGCTCAGATAATTGGGATTGTTCAGCCTGGAAAAGAAAAGGCTTTGGGATGACCTAATTGCTGCCTTCTGGTACCTGAAGGCAGCCTACAAAGAAAATGGAGAAAGGCTTGAAACAGAGTCGGGTTAGATTGGATATTGGAAGAAATTTGTTTGTGTGAGGGTGGTGAGGCCCTGGCACAGGCTGCCCAGAGAAGCTGTGGATGTTCCATCCCCAGATGTGTTCAAGGCCAGGTTGGATGGGGCTTGGAGCAACCTGGACTAGTGGAAGATGTCCCTGCACGAGGCAGGGGGTGGAACTAGATGACCTTTAAGGTCCCTACCAGCTCAGGCCATTCTATTATTCTGTGATAACTAAAAACAGTAAAGCATCAAGATAGAACACCCATAGTACAGTTAAGAATATAAAGCATCATCAGGCTCCTGTGCAAGGTTAGAAGCCCAGAAACACGGATGGAAGAGCAAACTAAGAAAACTAAAATAAGTTTATTTTGGTCTTTTCTATGAGGACATGTCAAAGAGCTGGGAAGTAAAAGCTGCTTTGGCTGCTCCCTTATCCAGCCAAGTGAATCAGCTGTTACCCTTCAGTTTTCACTCCCTTCGTGATATCCTGTGCTGCTGCAAAATATTACATCACCATCTACTCATTATGGGCACACTTGGAAAACATAATAGTTAAAAATAAGCCAAACCACCACAAGTTTCCATTAGATTTAACAAGCAAGCATACTTATGGATGCATTGTCTGAACAGTATCTAAAATAGAGGGGGGAAAAGAAGAAAAAAGCCCAAGGTGCAAAGGTAACCCTTTTGCTGCTGTAAATGAGCACATGCCGGATGTGCTATCAGTACTCAGGTGTTGTAAAAGGGCTCTGGTTTTATTATTAAAAGGAGAGTCAAGGTAAAGTGTGAGAGAAGGGGAGAGACTGAGAAAGTGAGGCAGGGAAAGAAAACATGTATGTAGGGCTGATTTGAGTTTTTGTATGCAGCAATGTGTTAAGAAATCCAGCATTAAATAAAATGCAGGGATAGCAGTGTAGTTTGGTGCATACTGTGGTAAAATAAGTATTAGTGAATGTTCTTCAAGTATGCCAGAGTAATACAGTGCACATTTCTCCTAAACATTATCAGCTGTGGAAGGAGAGTAATTCAGATAACGTAATCAGTTTATACATAAACATTTTCCTTGTTAAGAACTTTTATCCTTGAGCGTTTCTACCCTTAGTTTGCATTTGAAATTGTACAAATGTACTCCAAATTTGTAACAAAACATAGTACATTATGTTAATATTATTTGGTGGAAATTAATTTCCACATTAAAAACCACAGCATAGCTGGGTAGTTAATGAGCTGAAAATTCAGTATGGCTCTGAAAAAAAATATAAAAAATCCATTATAGGTAGTATTATGCAAGACATTACAGTAATCTGAAATTTTAACACAGTAAGGAAACTGCTAACAAAAACCATCTGTAAAATACACAGTTTAGAAATCTACACAGAGCAATACTGAATTCAGTGCAAATTTTTTGTAAAAGTGAAAAAAGAGAAAATGGAAAGACTTTAGCAATACAATTGCCAAGGAACCATAATAATTGTCAGCTCATCAAACAGATCTAGGAAGAAATCACTATGCCAATTTTGTGCTGAAGAAATATTCTAATTCTGAAAATGTTCCCAGCTCATTATTGACTTGAAGTGCCTGATTATTCCATGCCCACCCTGACATACTGTCCCCAATGAGACAAAGTAAAATTATCATTCATATCTGACAGATCTCACCACAATTTAGGAGCAAAAAACCCCCTGAAAAACCAAAAGAAAAGCATCTCATAGGTTATTGAGGCACCAAAGTGAACTGAGTGGTCCTAGAGCCTGGCTGCTGTCACTGGAGACAGGAGGAGTCAGAAAGAGCATCAGTGCCAAACGCTAATTCAGATTTTAGATGAGCCAGAGAGGTGCTTTTCTAACCCAGGCATTTCAGTTACAGCCATGAAATCTGTATACCTAGAGTATTCTTCAACCTCCTCAAACTATTAAAACCCACTTTGGTGGAAAATCTAAACTTACTAACACAAAGCTTAGGCTTTATTACTGCTAGGAAAACAACTCCACCTTTTAGTCCAAGAAGAAACAGAGAGCATGGGATGCATTTATAATGACACAAGATCAGAGCTAAGGAGTAGGGAAATTCACAAGCAACGTTCAGGCAACTCTGAATCAATTTAGAGCTGCAATATAGATGCTTTAACATACAGTTCCCTTGCTCCTTAGAGAAGTTAGTTCAAATGTCCACCAAAATTGTAAGCAAAGGTCACAGTGAAAATGTGGTGCTTCTGGATTTCATTTAAGGTAGCCTCCAGCAATCTCTCTCCCTGATTAGATGTGTAGCTACTACAGCAAAGCAAAAGGGGAAACTTGAGTCATGCAGTAGCACTGGATTGGCCTTTACTATGAATACTGTGGGCACGATTATCAGCAGGAAGTGGTTGTAAAAACAGGCCCTTGTTTTCAAACTCTTTTCAGAGCTGGAACAGTTCAGGAGAACATGCAACAGCAGCTGAAAACAGCAGATAATACTTAATATGTATTCAAAAATTATACAATCATAAGATAAATGTTTTCTTTGAGGCTGGAAGAAAACAATGATCATTTCACATACGGAGACTGCTACCCACATGGAAAAGTTCCTAAAGGGATGGAAAGCTACTGGTACTTTAGATATGCCCATGCAAATAACAGGACACAAGGGGACTTAGGTTATAAATGTCCCAAAATTAAAAAAAAAAAAAATAAATGGAAAAGAAAAAGCATTAATAGTTTTAACTGCTTTTCCTTCGCTATTAATTCTTTAAGCAAGTTTCACCAAGGTATGCAACTGACTGTCCATCACTAGGAATGTCTAAATGTGTAAATCAAGAAATGTCTAAAGGCATTATTTCAAAAAATTAAATTCAAGGGAATCCTTTGGTCAACATGATGCAAAAGGTCAAATCGAGTGGCCAAAATTTTCCTTTTCTGCCTTTACTATCCAAAAATCTGTGGATAATGCGAGAGCTCCATGATTCACAGCAATAATGATCTCATTCTCAGCACCAGAGGAAACAAAAGTTAATGAAGAAATGAATAGTACCGGACACCTAAAACCCAAAGTATCAAAACAAACATGCATTTGTACTTCAGAGAGACCTACATTTCACATATTCCAGCAATCCTAAAGTACTCTGTGCAGCAAAATCCCCCTGATTTTCAATAATAACATCTAGCAGAGGCAAATCTGCCATTTGAAGGAATAAATTGTGCAAGACACTGTTAAAATAACCACTATAATTTACAATAAAGTAAAAAATATTTTTAAAAAGTATAATTTTTAGTGTCTGACAATTCTTCCACTGTGTAGGATGTCATATCTGGGAGACACAGGTCTGTATTAAGAAGAAGGAAAAAGGGTCTAGTATTTATTTTATTTATTTATTTAGTTAGTTAGTTAGTTAGTTTTTTAAGTTACCCTTGGAATATTTTTTTACTTATTTTTACAAGGTTACTACAAAAGCAGCAATACTATGGAAGGAGGACTAGTGCCAAGGAACTGTGACTGCAAGCCACTCACACTCAGCAGAAGTTTGACATCCATAAAAGTCCTGCTGACTGTAATGAAGTGCCACCTTTATTCAGTTTAAGCTAAAATATTTTCTGTTTCTCACCAAAACTAAAACCAGATCCATTAAATATATAAAATATTTAAACATAATCTCACTTTCTGTACTCAACAGCAGCAATTTAGCTGGCTGCAAAGAAAGCAAAGCTTAATAGGAAACATGTCTGAAAAGCAAAATAAAAAAAAAATCTGATTATTAAAACAAAAATTTCTCATGTTCGTAATGAAAAGAAGTATTTGCAATTTTGCAAATAACAAATGAGAACTTCCCAGAAGCACTTTCTTTAACAAATACATGGAAATAAGACAAAAGGGAGGGTGAACACAGAAGTAGGGTGATAGCAGGGTGAAAAACTAGTGACAGCATTTGGCTGGCCCAGAACCCAGTTTTCAACCTTCCAGATCAACACTCAATTCACAACCTTCCCCTTCCATAATTTCATATACCATATGACTTCTGATTATGACTTATCACAGTTGTACCTCTGCTGCTTTCCGAACTTTCACCATTTTAATTAGCCATTAATTGAGACTGATTGACAACAATGATTGTTTAAAGTAAACATTTCTCTTTCCAATGACACCAAACTAAAACAATTAGAAAATACCCAAACTCAATTCTTTCGTAGAAAACTCATTTCTGACAATTCTAATGAAAGCTTTGCCTGGAGCTGAATCTCCACAGAGCCAGATTCCAAAATTACTTCAGTCTCCAATTTTGCCTCTGCAAAGAGGTCCATGTAGCACAGGCTGCATTCGAGTACACAAACAAAAACAGCACTTAACAAATGAAACTGCTAAGCACAAATGCTGGTTTTATAAAAAGTAATCTTTATTTATGTGTAGATTAATGCATGATTAAAAAAGAACTGCATTTTGGTCTGCAGGGCTTTTTTTCTTCTTTGCTCACAGCTGTATGACTGTTTCATAAAAGCGTACTGCTCTCAATTCTGTACTCTAAAATCCCCAATTTGAGAACAAAAAGCAGTGTCCCACTCCCTCCCCAGATCTATCAGGATATTTCTGCAGCATCTCTCTTTCAGCATGTGCAGGCCCACTATCCTCACATCCAAGGCAAAGTTAGCAGCAGTAATTCAGCATCATGCAAGCACCAGGCAGATCAAGGAGCAGACAAGCATCTGGGGCTGCTTTCAGCCTGCCTGATTCCCTGGCATTAACTGAAAGGGTTACAAGTGGGGCTTTCTGGCTCACTTAAGACCTGAGTAGCCTTTGACACCAGTTCTCCAGTGCATCTCCAGCAGCTGCAGACAAATCTGGGCTGCTGCAGGAGGAGGAATCCATGGCCTGTGAGCTGCATCAACCTTCAGACTCCAACACACCTACAGTTCACTCTTTCCTAAATAACTGCTGCAGCTTTTCTCAGTAATTGTCTTCAGAGCCACTGCCATTTAGAGGAACATTTTCCAAAGCACCCAGGCTGGCTGAATATGCAGCACTTCTGAAAATGCTGCTCTTGGAGAACATGTTCTTCAAAGGACTGGGGCTAAGCTGTGCTCCCAGTGTTACTGACTTCAAGTAAAAAACCTGCTTTGTGGGGTAGTGCCAAGTCACATGTAAATTTATAGCAGTAAGAAATTATTAATACTGTTATAAAATTATAACAGTAAAACACAACAGAAAAAAAAAGTAGAAAATACATTTCTTGTCTCAGAACGTTTGCACAGTCAACTCGCAATTATACAGGGTATCAAAGGGATTAAAATATGCAAAGAATATCCATACTAAGCCCCTGAAAGATAATCTAGTTCATATATTTGCTTAGGGAAAAGAAAAATTAGGCATAGAATGAAAATGTAAATATTAATTTAAAAGTTCTGAGAAACATGAGGTTAATCTTCAACTTGAATGATGTGGTCATGTATAAATAACAGTTGGCTATATTCAAACAACAAAAAGTCTCCAAACAAGAAAGAGAGACCCCAGCCCCTGAACAGTAAATTGAACAAGCACTGGTGAGGGAAAACAAGAGAGGTTGCTAGGAGAAGCAAGGTTTAAGGAAGAACTTAAAAGAAGAGCAGGGCTGGCAGATGAGAAAGGGAGAGAGGCAGCAGGAAAGGAGCAAAGCTCAAGCTGCAAGGGGAAAAATAAACCAGAATTAATTATAAAATCACTGCACAAAACACAAGCAGGTATGAAAGTGCACAGTCCAAAGATCTGCACTGAGTGACAATTTGATAATAAAGTGATATTTTACAAATAAGCTGGGAAGAAGGACATTGATTGTAAAGCTTTAAGTAAATGTAAAGGAGCTCAGTTCTCTCTTTTCTGTGTGTACAACGTCTATAAAGGTTACGACTCCTGTACCAACAGTGAAAGAAAAGTTCCAAAGAAGTCAGAGGTGCAGACTTAGAAGAACTATTCTGAGATGGCTCTCAAGTATTCAGCACAGCAGCAAGGCACACATTTGGAAATGTGAAGCAAATGGCTGAGAGAAGCAGCAGGGGAAAAATCACTGCCTGCTCAGAGGTGGAAAGGAAAACCAGCAGAGTCATGAGCCTGACACTCTGCTCTTCCAGAAAACTCCAAATGCAAGAGTTTGGAAATATGTAAAAATATGAAAAAAGGAAAAATAAAACCTGCCATAACTAGCTTGATTGCAGTTCATTACCACCCCCTCCCCATGGCAGCTATTTGTGCAGCAACATGGCAAACCAGCCAAAGGAACTGCCTGAAATTACTTGTTTTTTCTTTGCGCTTTTATTTTTTTGCCTGTTTTCAGCTGGATTAATTTCCCAGTTCACATGTAACTACATGAACACCTGGGCTGATAGAAGGCAGGGGATGGACTGAGGGAGGACTGAGAAAGCAAGGCCAAAGCAAGATAACTTCTTAAGGTTGTGGCAGCTCACACTGGCTTAAAGCATTCTCCAAAACTACAGCCTGAGACAATCTCTCTGTCACCCATCCCACCTTCTCAATTTCAAATTTCTCTTTAAAGTTTACAGTTGTTCCCAGCTTGCTCCAAAACACAAAGACATACCTTATCTGAAAGAGAAGCCTTATTTAAAACAAGTAAGGAGAAAAAACAAGTAAGCAGTTACTGCAGAGTAACTGCTTTATAGCAAACCAAAATGTTATAAAACTGATAACACCTCCCTTGTTTTGAGTACAAACACAGTCCCTGTGTGACAGCTGTCACAGTACCACTCTGGTTTTACCCACTGTAAGCAGTCACCCATACTTCTTTAAAAAAGTAGTATTACAGTGCTCAATTAAACCAGAGTAAAACCAAATTCTGTGGACACAGAATGTTTTGCATTTCCCACGCCAGAGGCCAAGTGTTACATCTTAGCTTTCATACCCACACTGAGGCAAATGCACTGGTACTGAGTGCTCCTGGGTGAATTATCTCAGCAGACTTTTGCTGGGATGGGAGCATGGCAGCTGTTGTCCCTGCACTGGGACATGCACACAAACTCAGATGCTGCTTTCCTGATAGGATCAGTGGACATGATTTATCCAGGCATAGGCATGATCTAATATCATACACATAAAACACTGTCACTCATTTAGAGGAAGGAAAAAAAAATAAATCTGACACTAGAGCCTTTGTTTTAAGAGAAAATATGGTTTCCAAAGGAATAAATTGCATCCTTGCCCTTCCGAGACTGCTGGCTCCTTAATGGCCCTTGGTGGGAAGTACAGCAATGGGATGTGTTAAATTTCTCACTCTCCAAGGCCTTTAAGAAAACCATCTCTGCATATATCACATAACACAATGACAAACCCTGCTCTGTCAGATGCCCACAGGCAGATGCCTGCAGAAACCTTCCATCACCTGCACTGCACCAAAGGGAGCCCTTGTCTTCTGGCAGTGGGCACTACAGGAATACCTTTCTCCCTTCCTGCTGTTCCGAAAACCTCACCTGGGCAGGTGGAAGAGCTCTCAGCATCCTCACCCTCCCTCACACCCACAGGACTCCACTGGGAAAATGCCAGGTGTAATGGCTCCATGGATGGCTGGCTCTCTCCTGGGGCATGGGTGGAGCAATGCTTCCACAGATGATACCAAACTGTTAGTTACTATTCTTGCAGTAATCAAAGTTCGATTAAGGGCATTACAGTAACTCACAGCAACTTCCCCAATCACCTGAGTTTTTATAGAACTTGAACTCAGTATGGAGCTGGAAACTGGGCTCTCAGGACAAGCTCACCAGCAGTGCTTGGAAGTCAGGACAACACCCCACTTTTACAGTGGCTGAACTCAAAGCAGCCTGGTTTAGGTATTATCAGTAAAATGAATACAAATATATGAAGCTAAACTGATGAACTGCATTGGTGGATTGAAAAATCCTCAGCCCATGCTTTCAGCTAAAGAAATGCCTACACTAAACATAAAAAAAGATTCCTGCGTGTTCACTGTAGCAGAAAACTACGTAAGTCATAACAGCACTGAGGTATGCTGAATTTGATTTTTATTACAGAGTTGCCTTATGGTTCATAAACAGCAGCATATCCCAAATGAGTTACTAATAAAGCATTTTACCAAATTATATAATAATGCATGTTGCACTTTAGCATACCACTGAAGGAGTGTTCAAGGGAGGTTTATTTGGCAACAGGAGAGTAGAAAACTCAAATTACTTCCTTGGACAGCTACCCAGGTATCTTGGGATATGATAACAGACAGAAGCACTGAGTTAGCAGGTCTGAATTTACCAACCTGTGGAAAGATGCAATATGCAAACATGTCTTCACTTCTGCTTCCCAGCAATGCACAAGTGAGAGATTGCCTTTAGCTGTCACTGGCAGGGTAAAAAGATACTTTCACTGATACTTTCTGTTCAGCTCAACTGAGCAGAGCTCAATAAGAGCTGAAAAAAAATACAAAAAGAACTGCAACAGCTTTTTTAACTTTCAAAATACCAAATACCAATTTAAAATACCTTTGAGGGCTAGGGATAAGTGATTCATCGTGCCTGAAATGAATACAATTCTCAACACGACACATTCTCTTCAAGGACCTAATAGACTGGATTTTAAAGTTAAAACAAATTTATGTCTCGAAAGATTGTCTCTAGAACAAGATTAAATTTGGTCCTTGAACAAGCATAATAGAGCAGGTGGAGGGAGGAGTTTGCATTTCTGAGATTTTAAAGGCAGCTAACTTTTCAGAGAGTTCAATTACAAGAATAAATCTTTGAGGTGATCTATTAAGCAGGGAAAATACAGTCAGAGGCATTTGATACACTTTGTATTTTATCTACACAAAAGGATGGGAAACAAATGCTTCCCTTTGGGAATCTATCTTTCCCAAGAAATTGAAAGGCATAACCCAGAGGGACTCTTGGCTGTGCCTCAGGACTCTGGATTTCTGTTTCCATTTTTGCCACTGTCTGACAAAAAACATTCCATCCTTTATAATGTTTTCATAATGAAGATAACAGTTACCCCGTCCTTGGTAAAAGTGCTCTGAAATATCCCGATTATCTTACTACTATAATACACATTTTGACTCTGGGCTTCCCAAATCTCCCCAAAAGGTCACAGAAACAAGCTTTCAAATATATTTCAACTATAATACCCCAGCAGGCAACTAACTTTATGGGCAACAATTCTTTTTCAATCTAGCTCCCTGCCTTTGAAAGACCCAAGCTACATTGCTAATATGCAAATCAACAAAGAAATTCGTCCCCCTGTGCAAAACACACAAAAGGGCTCAACAGCTAAGAGACATCCTGAACTTCTTACAATAAAGAGATGCAAGAGGTATCACAGATTCAGTCCCTCCTTTCAAGTATGAAAGTCCTAATTTTGATGCTTCTATTATCCAACATACATAGCTAAGCACCTCCTACATAACTTTAAAATTCTTTTGTTCAGTTTAATATTTAATTTGATTTTGCACCAATTTGCTCTAAAATCACTTTGTAAGCATACATAGCAATTTTCAGTGTTAAAAAAAAAAAAAAGATAAAGCGAGTGTCAACTCGCTTGTTATTGGTTACACATCTTTATGAGGAGATCACTAAGGATAAAGGAAAACCCTTCATTAGGGCAAGGGGTATGCAGAGAACAGGGCAGGAAGGGGACAGAATACCCACACTGACATCTGACTGAAAACTCGGGTATTCAGTAAGCAATCTGGTACAATTCACTTGTCAAAGATACTGGAATTATGTTGGCATTACTGTCAATATTTCCTTTACTTAGGTAGGAACTCTCAAAGCATCTCAAGACAATGTTGCACAGCATCAGTTAGTCAACATACTGAAGTTAATTTACTTGCAAATGGTATTTCTCATATTCTTAAAAGTTAACAACTTTCATTAAATAGCTTTAATCAAACTGGAAAATAAGGTATTTTCCTGAAGTGTCATTTTAAACTTTTATCCTTTTATTATCTTCTTTTGAATGCTGTAGCAATGGCAAGCACTTATCTCATGTCTCTCTTACAGCACAGAGACTGCTCTGTCATTATCAGTTTTTAAGAAGCTGTAAACTTATCTCAGCGGCTGGAATTATCCATGAGAGAAAGCAAAAAAAAAAAAAAAAAAAAAAAAAAAAATCAGTAATGATGTACATATCATCTGCCTCTGGGAAAATAAAAACTGCCAGTGATATGCTGGGAAAGATCTCCTTAGACGCCTTTCATGGCGTCTTGCAGTAGTTTTATTGTAACCCAGCAGTGTGATTTCAAATAACATTATCTAGCATGCTGATGGCAAGCTCCTAAAATACAGCTCTGCATGCTATTGTGAGTCTCATGTTTACAGCTGCTCACTGATTGTGTCATATTTGCAAAGCTTTCAAGAAAAATGGTAACTTTTTTCTCACCACTGAGATTTATAAATTCAGCTTAGAATTTTGCTAACAAGCTCAGTGCAATACCAGAGTTAGTGCAGAACTTGCTCCTCTTGAAAATTTTAGCTAAAAATTCCAGTGTATTTAGCCAATATACTTGGAAAAGTATAGTCTGGTATCTTAAGAACATTAAATAGAATGCAATATTACAACAGGTTTCCTACATTATGGGAGGCAGCAGTGAGAGGTATAGATGCACACAGGACACAAAAATATCTATATCTTGATGAACACAGTAATTTTGTTTCCCTTCTATACCTCAGTGTCTCCAACCAGAAGACACCTTCTCCATAAAACACTATAAATTCTTCACCTCCACCAACAGGATCCTCAGCTGGGAGGAGGTAAACTGGAATTACAGTCCTACAGCCACAAGTGTTTATGCTTTAGGTCAAGAGAATAATACATAATTAATACATTTGTAAAAAAGCACACAGGAGTAACCTTAGAGAAATTAGCTGAACTAGGTACACCCCCTCTCTAAGCTTGGCAAAAGATTCCACTTGTTTGCCTTTCTCCTGGCCTCACAATTCTCATGTTTCAGATTGCACAGCAACAGCTTCAAAAGGAGAATGGGAAGTGTTTGGCCTTGACTCCCCTCTCAGCCTTTAACTCCTCTTACAGAAGTGAATCTGGGGTTTGTGCAAGCCAGGAGCAGGCTTTAGTCACCAGAACTTTAAAAAAAACTGAAATTAAATCAATGAGCACCTGCTGTGTTGCCCATCAGAAGACAGATAGCTCCAGACTCTGAGAAAAGAGAAGTTCTCCATGCAGAGCACCAGCCAAAAAATCTGCTCTGTGCACAGACACAGCTCAGCTGCACCCCTGTGCAGTGTCACCTACCCATCAGTTTTACATGGCCCCCAGCCAACACCAGCTCAGGGACACTGGCACTGCCATGGAAGCTGCTCACTGTAACTTCAGCAAAGCTGAACATGTGGCCTTCCACAGTGTTCTTAAAGCCAAGTTGTTGAGACATCATGGCTTGGCTTGCTGGCCTAGGCAAGCATTAAATTGGCTGGACTACCAGGTTTAAGGGCTGTGATTAACAGCACAAAGTCCAATTAGCAGCCAGCTGCTGCAGGCAGCCCTCGGGGACAATGCTGTCCCCACGAGCAGTGAGACAGGGAGGCAGAGGCACCCCAGGCAGGTATGCAGATGGCACCAAGCTGGGCAGCACTCCTGCAGCAGAGGGTGGGGCTCCACTCACGGGGCATTAGCAGGCTGGAGAACAGGGCTGACAGGAGCTGCATCTGTCCTTCAACTTCCTAAAAAGCCTCACACACAAAGACAGAGCTTTGCATGACACAGAGCATGGGCTGGGGCTGACCAGGGAAAGAAGAGCTGGCACAAAGGAGCTGGATGTCCCCACAGAGGAGCTGAGCAGCAGCCAGCAGTGAGCTCCTGCATTGAGAACGGCCAAACAGGTACCGAGCTGGGCAAGCAGAAGTGCAGCCAGCAGTCCAGGGAAGGGGATATTCCCCTCCACTGACTACCTGTGAGGCTGCACCTGGAGAGCCTTGGCCAGATCTGGGTTCTCAAGTACAACACCAGAGTGACAGTGATATGGCTGAGGGGCTGGAACATAGGATTTACAAGGAAAAGCTGAGAGAGCCAGGCTTGTCAGCCTGGCTTTAGGGGACACCTGACACTGTCTGGCCAACGAGAGGGTACAGAGAATACAGAGCCAAATTCTTCTCAGAGGCAAACTGCAGCAAGAAAAAAATCTACGTATTTGGGAAAAGAACCCTTTGGCATGACAGTAGTAAAGCCCAGAGAGAACATGACATATCCATTGCTAAAGACAATCAACATTCAACCAAAGTAGGGCTTCAGGAATCTACTGAGGATGTAAGCAGGGAATAGAGATAACCTCCATAAGCCCCATCTAATCTAAATTATTCTACAATCCTGCATAGGGCCCAGACTTTTCTACATATTTCATCACCTTCAGATACATTACCTACACAAACATTTCCTGTATCACACCTCTGACTGCTGGAGAAACAGTGGAAAATGCACTGTGTTATCTTTGGTCCTACCCTAGAGCTGTCAGTAGGAAGGACTGTTGTAATGAAACACTTCTGTCAAGCTACATTTTGAAGCTTCTTTTTTTTGATGCTGCCCTCATGTTCCTGGCTCCTGATCGTGCTCCTGAATTCTCCAGCTGAAACAGGAGGAAAGTGACCAGTTCACAGCTCTGCTGGCAGGGCTGCCAACATTATCAGCAGAAATCAAGGACTGGAGCATTCTCTTGTTTCACTACTGAATGACTGTGAGAAACAGCTGAGACACTGAAGACACCCATTCAAATTCTGAGGAATGAGAACAGGAGTAGGCAACACTTGAACTGCTTTCCTCTGCCACAGGGAGAGTTTAGAGCCAAGGTGAATGATAATAAATATGAAACTGAACATTGATAAAAAGTATTTTTCCACTGAAAAACTATAATCTGAATATGCACTGGAAATAATTATTGGCAATGAATTGGGTCCTCCAGATGTGACAAGAACACAGTGATCTGGGAGTCCCTCAGAAACAGCAGCACAGATGCAGTCCATCTGGTGCATCCTCTAGAAGACTCATCCTTTAAGGATCAGAAGTTTTCAAATGGAAAAGAAAATTCAGCTTAGATTCTGCAGAAGTTATAAGCACTCACGTGGGAAAACCAAACTTTGTACTCCAAGTAAGTATGAATTGAATGTTCTCTGATCCCAGGTACCAAGTGAGAGGCAGCAGCTGAAACTTCCTGATTTATCTTTAAAAGAAGAATTCTTCAGTAAGGACTAAAAATTATTTTGCATTTCTTTCCTCATTTCCCTGGAGATCAAAGATGGTACACTGGTGATTTCAATGGCAAATTTCAAAAGAAATAGTCTCAATTTAGACAGCCCAGCTCTTTTGCCCAAAAGCGAGAGTCACAGAAAAGCATCTACAATCTCAGAGCTTCAGAGCTGGGCAGGCAGAACTGCATTACTCTGAAGCCATGGATTCATTAAGGAAAGGAAAAAAGTGCATTTTTAATACAAGTGAACTAGAACAGGGCAAAATCTTTGCAAAGCAAGGGCACAGTGGTGCTTTCTCAGAAACAAGCAGGTTCAGGTAACCTCTCAATTTTTCTGCAATCTAACTTGAAACACCAGCTCCTTCTTTGCCCTAGAGTTGTGCCCCACATTACAGCCCCTGAAATGACAAAACCAACTTTGTTTTCCCTTGAAAGATGCAAGGCCATTACAGGCTCAATAAAAAGTTTAAAAGACCAACTGCAGAAGGAAAAATACAGTCAAACAGATAAGGTGAGAATTTCTCCTGACAATAAGACAAAGGCAATGTTTGGAGTTCTGGTTTTTATGTAATAAGGACTTTTCCATTTTGGTTAGTACACGTCATGTTGCTGAATATGCATTTACACTGCACAGTTTTCTCTCCATATTAAAAATATTATAGCCTAGTAGAAGTTACATGCTATTTTGTGTCCACTTTGAAAGGCTTTTTTTTTTAGTCTATATACTTCCCCTCTTTCAAAATATGCTTTCCATTATGACATATGACAACATAAAATGTACTGTTCACTATTCCTCCTTGCTTATCAACACAAAAGGAATCTGAAGAGCACTCAAGATTTCTACTCCCTGGCAAGGCATAAGCTAAAACTTTATTTTTGGGAGCCAAGCTGCTTCTTCATTGAAGAAACAGCAATATATCTCCATTTAAAAAATACTGATTAGCAAATCTCATACCACTTAACTAACATGTGCAGCCAAAACATCACTGAGACTACTGTGTTTCTCCCAAACTGGAAGGATGCTGAAAACTTAAATGATTCACTTACAGCTGATCTAAAGATGAGAGCTCTGCAATTTATGTTCTATTGTCAAAAGTTTAAAGGATTAAATCCAAATAAAATACACAATACACAAGCTTCAAAGCCCACGTTATCTTTAACATCTTATTTCCAATTAGCAAGTCAAAATAAAGAAGACATGGGGAACATCTGGCTTCAAAAGAAAAGCTCTGGAAGAAATCAAGATTTTGGTTTTTTGGGCCTCATTTAAGGTTGCTATTTTCCCAGACTCTTGAAACTGGGTAAGATGGACAGATTATTCTCTCTCTCAAAGAAGGGAAAATAGCAGACATACCACCATGTGATTGAGTATTACATCACTCATACTTCCAACAATACTGAGCCAGTCTGGCAGCTGAACTGAAAAGACATTTTCTTTTGCCTTCAAGGAAGGACACGGACTTGCCGTAAATGCAGATGAACAGGAAAAAGTTAGAAAAGGCTCAGCTCACCATTGTACTTGGCATGAATTACAAAATGCTAAAAATGTTTCATTGAGAAGGAATTCCAGTATGAGCTTTGCATATGAAAACTACATCATGCAAACAAAATCCTAGTGACAAACATCTGAAGGAAAGAAGACAGCTCTTGAGAAGGACCTTTACCCGTTTTTAAAAGGCTTATACTTTACTAGGATGTAAGAAATCATTATTAAGACCACTTTCAAGATATAAGGCCGGGTCAGGTGTGAGAATGAATCCTGTTTTTACAAAACAAATTTGACAGGTGATATTGTTTCTCTGATATACCCTCACTTTGTTCTTATGACATCAAAAACTGCAAGACAGAAAAAGCTGCATAAGACTTATGAATAGGATGAAAGTGGACACAGTTTGAGGAAACCTCAAGCTAAAATATTTGCAGATAGCAAGCACAGAAGGGCTTATAGGTCTCAACGCACTGGCTTTTGTTCACCCTATTTTGCATTACTGATCTTAATTAATCTAATAAAATGAATTTGTGTTCTGAGGCAGCATTCTTACTGCATTAAAATTCAAATACAAAATCTTCTATTTTAATGAAAGAGAGCATTTAATTTTCTAATTGACTTTTAAAAGTATTAAAATGCATAAAATATTAGTCATGGCTACAACCAGGAATATTTTTCAGTGACTGAATCAAAAACATTAACCATAATTGATCATGTTTGCTATCTGGATTTTTTTAAACAAAGCATCAGATAACATTTTTTCTTTATTTTTACTTTTTCCTTAAGAGGGGTGTGGCCATGCAGGGAAGGAAGGGGAAGCGTCCCCTCCTCATCCCACACCATATCCAGCATATCCTCTGACAAAAGCAAGAATGTGCTGCTCAATGACTGGTTGTACCTCACTGTTTTTATTTAGCTGGTGTTAGCAACATATTAGCTCCCATCAGGTCAAAACACCACCCAGTTGTAACTCTGGTTTTGCTGACATATGCCCCAAAATTCAGATGCAGAGATAAACCGTATTAAGCAGAGAGCCATCCTAATTATTTCCTCTTTTAAACAAGCTTTAAGAAGATTGTTAAATATTTATTTTCACAAGCATGCAAAGATCACTGAAGGTCAAAGACATCAGAGGTGTGATCCCTTCCTTATCATCCCTCCTTTGTATTTATTTCCCTGGAAGGAGGCCTCTCTGCCATCACACTTCCCTCCCCTCATCCATCACCCAGAACATCCTGACGTTGCTCCTGTGGTTATCCCCTGTGCCTCTGCCACCCCCTCTCAGTGCTGCCAGTGAGGGCTGTCCCTTGTATTTCCACCCCAGAATTACTGATGCCTTTGTACCTCTCCTGCTCCCTGTTTCTGCTTCTTCCTTCATTTCACCTTTACCATGAGAATGTCTCATCAGTTCAGACACCTCAAACTGGAACCAAATTACTGAGAGGACAGACCATGCAATTCATTTCATTAATTATTATTTTTATGCATTCAATAACAGACCAGTATTGCACACATTAAAAATTTGGCTCAGATCCTTGTGCTGTAAGTATTTCTGGGTTACACAAGGTCTCACATAGTGATGGAGCACAGGTTTACCAAACACTTCTTCTACCCACACATCATGTAATTGAAGCCCACAGTGACAAAGCCTTCAGTGAACCTACTCCAGGAAGCCTGACCCTTCATTTAAAAAGGCAACAGTGATTCTTGTTTGTCCCAACACAGGAAGGTATGATGGGCAAGGGCAAAGGAGCTCCAGAATTAAAACAGTGTAGGTGCAGCAGCTCTACTGACTGTAAACCCCAAGGTTTTCAGCAGTCACAGAACATCCCAGATTCAAAAGGACCCACAAGAATCATCAAAGTCCAACTCCTGACCCTGCACAGGACACCTCAAGAATCACACCATATGTCCAAGAGCATTGAACAAATGTTTCTTGAGCTCTGTCAGGCTTTGTGCTGTGGTCACTTCCCTGGGGAGCTGTTCCAGTGCCCAATCACTCCCTGGGTGAAGAACTTTTTCCTGATATCCAACCTAAACCACCCCTGACACAGCTTCAGGCCATTCCCTTGGGTCCTGTCACAGGTCACCACAGAAGGGACACCAGTGTCTGTCCCTCCTCCCCACAAAGAAGTTACAGGATGCAGTGAGGTCTCCCCTCAGCCTCCTCTTTTCCAGGCTGAACAACCCACAAGATGTCAGCTGCCCCTTGTACGACCTCTCCTCACCATCCTCATGGCCCTCCTTTGGACACTCTAACAACTTAATGTCTTTTTTTTATATTGTGCCCAAAACTGCACCCAGGACTGGAGGTGCGGCTACCCCAGTGCTGTGCTTTGAGAAAAAACTGCCCAGAAAGAGACTCGAAAAACTCTGCTCTATAAAGCAATAAAGTATTTCTGCAGACGGATTTCAAAAGAGTATTATTTTGACCTCTACTGTTCAAAATTTCCCTTAAATGAGGAAAACAAAGCTATCAACACCAGCCAAAATTTGTAATCTTGATAGGCCATCTTGTGACCCTGTCCCCCTCTCCATCTCTGCAGATGGTTTGTTTAATGCTGCATTATGGAAAAGCTGACAATTTGAGCCACCTGCTGTGTACCAACATCCTGAAAGGAAAAAAATTGGTCACCCCTCTACACAAAAGCTGGTGAGAATTTCATCAGTGAATTTAATGGAGCATGATCTGGTTTCCCCTTGGCAGGACCAAAGGTCAAGCTCTATTTTATCCAGAGTTAGTAACAAGTGAACAGAAAAGCAAATTTTCAGAATGTGCAGTTCTCAAACAAAACACTAGCCTGAGCACACACATATGCGTGCAAAATTGCAGTCCTCCTGCTTCTCTTGGATGATATATTTAGAAATCCTATTAGCTGTAGAGATCAACATTCTTATCTGAATTTCCAGGATGCTGTAACATGCAAAATTAGAGCAGCTCTCTTAAGTGGGTCAATTATCACTACTGCATTTACAGCAGCTTTTCCCCTCCCTCCCTGCAGCATCCGTAATGGGCATTCAGCACAAGGATTTAAACAGTCAGATGTTGAGTTGACACACACCACAATGTAAAGTTCCCTTCCCCTTTTATATTTCCAGAATCTTAGAAAAACAAAGGAAATCACCCAAGTACAGAATCTCCACATTAAAATTGCAGTCTCCCAGCAGAAAGCTTTGGTGACTTCCAGAACAGGGTACCCTGCAGGATAGTTCCAGTCAGCAATCACACTCACTGTTTTCCTGCCACATCTGAGTCACACACAAGGTTCATGGCTTTCCCCTCCAAGGGACAAGAGGAGAACCTGAGGCTCACTAACCATCTCCCCAGCCCTGTCCTCCAGGATGAAAGGCCACACAACCAGTTTGAAAGGCTTCAGGTTATTATCCTAAGGAGGAATTCTCTTTATAAAACACTGCAAACCACCAGGCACAAGTGGAGCAATTCAAGTACCCAGCACCACTTCAGACTCCATGAAGACATCCAGAGGACCTAGGGAAACACAGGCTCTCCTGCAACACAGCTGGAGGCCAGGTGAGATATCTGAGAGGCTCCTTCTGCCTCACTGTCCCACTGCTGCCCATCCATGAACAGCCCTGGCAGAAAGAGGATGCAGCAGGGAAGAGGACAGAGCCACACAGTGGAATATATAATGTCAATGAGCACATGAAAAGGAAAATTTTATTTTCCCACCAACTGGAAACAGGAAACACGTCATTCTCTCAGCACCACATTTGCTTTATACATACCTCTTTATAGGGAAAAGAAAATGTGTGAGGCAGCACTGCAAGTGAATGATAATATGATTCTCCTTCCTTCCATGGAAAAGCAGACTGGATATCCAGGCTTCAGGTCACGAGCCCTGCTGTTGAAATTCAACAGGTCCAGCCCTGGCTGGAGGAGAGGGTCATGGGGACAAATTAAGGTGCAGAAATTAAATTTCTGTTGCTGTCCTTGGCTGCCCTCTTCCCTACATCTCCAGCATTTTCTTGTGTGGTACTAAATAGAAATGATCACAAAAGCCAAGCATTACCAAACACTTAACTCTTTGGAAATCTATGCAAATGACATGGGGCAAGAACAGTCACACCCTATTTAAGGCAGTAATTTTTTCTTAATAGATGAAACTCTTCCAGTTAAAATCCATCTGCTGAAAAACAGAGCAATTTTAAAACTTCATTTTGAAATTATGTGAACAAGACTTTTGCAAGCCTTCAAGTCCAAGCAAATGCTTCATTAAGAAACATTTCTTCACCAAGAATGTGGTCAAACACTGGAACAGGCTTCTTAGAGAGGTGGCCAAAGCCCTCAGCCTGTCAGTGCTTAAGAAGCATTTGGAAAATGCCCTTAACAACATGGTATAATTTTGGTCAGCCCTGAATTGGTCAAGCAGTTGGACTGGATGATCATTGTAGGTCAGTTCCAACTGAAAATATTATATTCAACCTACTGTGAAGATCTTGGCATCTCTTACCACACAGTGAAATGGAGTAATTTGCCTTAGTAAATATTATATGTATTTTAACCGTGCAATTTAAAATCCATTTTTATTCTCACATGTCCTTGTCAAACTCCACACTTGAACAAAACACATTTTCAATGCAACACCAGTTAATAAAAAAAGTGAAAGGTCAGTTTCTAAAAAGAAAGTCCTTAACCAGAGAGAAATAGAAAGTGGTTTTATTAACCTCCCTAAGCACAGCTTTAAAATTTTCTTGATTAAAGCCTAATTTCAAAAGTTAACTTTTTAATCAGGAACACTAGGGCCTGCTGGCTCCAGGAAGTTTTACTGGAGGTCAAAAGATTACTGGACATGTAATTTTTCATTTCTAATAAAAAAGGAAGTCTTGCCCTTTTCCTTGCAAAGACAGACCTTGAAGTGTGAGTAGAGAAACAAAGACTGTATCCATCAAAGGTTCTCATGGCGAGGCTGTACAAAGCTTCCCAAGACAGCATGGAGCTGACACAGAAGGAATTAGCTGAATTTCCCTTGCAAAGACCAACACAGCAGAAAAGCCCAGTAGCTGCTGCCTAACCAAGGATTAAAGAGACCAGTTCCTCATTCCATCACAGATTTTCTGGGTAACACTGAATGTGTCACTTAGCCTAGTTCTGCACCTGGAAATGAAGATAAATACTCACAACTTCCCTTTCTGTGACATGAAAATAAACACATTAAACCAGGAGACTTTCAAATAGCTTGGCAATAAAGTACAAGTACTGCAGACAGATAGGAAATAACAAAGTGCTGCCCCATTCAGCTGCCCAGCTTTTTCCCAAACCCTTCTTGCCTGCTGGGATCTGGCAATGCCTTCCTGATCTTCCCTCAAACAAAAGGGAGGTTCACAGGGCAGAGGAAGCCAGGGAGGAAAAGCTCCTTATGCTTTCCCACCCAGCTCAAGTTTACATCTGAAAGACTTCAAGGCACCAAAGGTTCTCCTGACAGCTTCTGCTCCCAATGCCCAGACTGAAGAAGTTATTTTTCTTACACATTTATCAGAAATGTTCTTTTGCAAACAGCTCAGGAGAGAGGCCTCACTTGGCTGCTTGTCTGACCCTGGGAGAATCCCACCTCTGTCCTCTGACAAAAAAAAGCTACCAAAGACCTGCTGAATAACTCAGCCTCAGTCTCACAGGCTGCCCAGCTCAGAGCCCCCCATCATCAAGACTGATCAGCTTTACTGGAAGGAGAAAAACCAGCCCTGGATTTACCTGCAGAGGTAAACAGAGGGATATTTACACAAGATAGCTGTTGAGGGAACTTTGCAGGGTCTCTTCTCATGTGAAAAAGGATTTATTTACTATGCTCTGACAAGACAGGATTTGGTTTACAACTAAGGGTGCATTCTTCAGAGAGCTTCAAAGGAAAAGAACAAATAAATAGTATAAAAAAGGTGCATGTGTGTGGGATAAAAGACATTTACAATGTAAAATGTTGCTATAAAAGACCCTAGGTGGTAGCATTGGAAAATACTACACAAAAGAGTGGACAGTTGTACAGTTTTTCTAACTGCTGTGTACAGTAACAGGATTACAAACAGAATGAAATGTTCCTTGATTAAAACAAACTGCTATTCCACCTGGAAAATCCTGGCCAGGCTGTCATTGTTCCTGAGTGACCCTGGGGCAGCCACAGGTTACAGCTGAGCCCATAAGTCACTCAAACACCCTGCCTGGCTCTTCCCAAGTTCCCTCTCTCGGGAACAGAACGACCAGCTAAAGCGCCCTTTGTTTCCATCCTAACATGTGTAGGGGTGGAAAAGCTGTTCAAAACATTACAGAGGAACAACTGAGGGCTGTTACTATTCCAAGAAACCAATTAAAAGCCAGAGTCTGAACTGCCCGGAGCTCTGGCAGTGCCAGACAAAGTCAGACGTCACTGGAAACCTCAGCATCACTCAGCCCCTGGGAGGGGGACAACAGGTTCCATCCCACCTGAGGGCTTAAAAACCACTGTCTCATTCAGATGTGCTTCTTGCATTATATCTTTACTTCTGACACTGATAATACAGACACATCAACACATTTTATAAAGAGAATAATAAATTGAAGTTTTTATAGGCAACTCATCAGAAGGATGAAACACCTCCCAGATCCAGCTAATAGTTAGCAAGCTGTTTTCCCTGGAAAACATTAACACTGACAAGCAATAAAGGAAGGCAAATGAAAAGCTATGCCAAAGTGGCTGAACTGTGGGGGTTTGTGTCACATAACCCAATAAAAACCATAAACTGATGTAAAATCAATTCACATCTCAAATAATATATACAAAACTTTCCAAAGGATTACAAATAGAAGCTGCTCTTCAGATAAATAAATCCTTATTTTTTCCTTAAGTTCTGGAACTATTTTTTGAGATAAAAATAATTTGAGTTACCAGAATATTTTGCATTTTTGCATTAATTAAATAATGCATAAGAACTAAGGAGAACATAATGTTTTCCTATTTCAGGCTGAGGTTTATTCAGGCATAATTCAGTAGACTTGGCTACAGTATTCTTCACATTTTCACAGAGGCTGGCTGGCGACATGTACATTATGAAAAAAAGAAGAATAAGCAGATAACCATGTCAGATAAATGCATTCCACGCCCTCAAACTGAACTCACAGACACAATTAAATTCTCTTTTCCTTTTCCAAATGCTTCCCACTCCTCTGGTTCTGCCACAAGAACACAAAATTTCTTGTCACTTCAGTCCCTTACTGCATCTCCCTGTACCTCCCCAGGCATTTTTGCTCCTTCTACCATGCAGCTTTTTAAGAAACATGATGTCTTCCAGTGCTAACACCATTCTGTTCCCAGGTAACATCTCTTGCCTCTACAACCCCCAAGTCACTCAGATAATTCATCTGGGCCACCCAGAATTAGTGAGCTGTCTCTCAGTTCTGAGGATGTTGCTGCCCTTTGCTACTTCTTCCATGTCACCTTTTTGCTCTAAAATACTTTCACCAATCCTCAGCCTTTAACTTCCTTTTCTAAATTTCTCCCACATTTCTCTGTTAGATTTCTAAAATTAACACAATGACAATGAACACTTTAAACTCAGGAACTCAGCTGAGCAGTGTATTGAAATGTTGAAGTGTTAAAAATACTGCATGTCCTTTGCACAGAATTATTCAGTGTACTGCTCCTCTTTCCAAGCCTTCCTTGGCACCTTCTCCAGAACACCAAAACCAAGTTCATTACCCTGAATATGGATTTTAATTCTTATTAAAGCACTTTGTCACAAGGCCATCCTCTCTACACCTGCTCTTGGCCCCTCTGCTCCAAATGCCCTGGGAACACCCCTGCCTCGTGTGGCCCATGTCTGTACTGCCAGATGTAAGCTGGGAACAAGTAGAACACACTGATAATTATCATCATAATTAATCTACGGAGCCTTGAACACATTCTAATTTCAAAGGTCGGCAATTTGCACCCGTAGCCCTCGGGTGTTCAAGTTTCTCATGAAAGGAAAAGATACCAGAAAAGGAATTTGTATTTCAGTGTTGAGAGTCCATAATTTATTTGGGTTTTGTTTTTTAAACTACACTGGATTTTAAATAGTAATAGAAAACAAAACAAAGTAAACAAGCAAACAAAACCACAGTGGGACACAGGCAGAAGCTGAATGAACTCTCTCTCCCAAAGTGAAAAAGGTTAAATTCTTAGCATCAACTACAAAATTAAGTTTATCTAATGGATTTTTTAAAAAATAAACACGAAAAATTTAGCTGTATGGACATGCACAACAACTTTTTCATTCCCAGGTAGCACAGTAACTGTGCAAATGAAGGTGGAGTGTTACTGATATAGAAAGACAGACCTTATCTTTGCAGTTTTATTCATACTTTACTCCTAGTATTTTATGTGAAATACCACACAGAACATTATCTCCACTTAAAAAGGAAAACTGAGAAATTCATTTAGGGATTTATTAAGTGTCAACCAGACCAGTACATCTTGCACATAAGTGAGATACATGCTGAAATAGTTTAAAGAAGGTTAAAAAAGAAGTAAATTATTTTTGCTTTATTTGTTTCCTCCACATTAGTTACACTTGCTGCACAGATGGCTGTACATTGCAGTGCACCTATCTGCCTCTTACAGCCCTCATTTCTTCAAATGCTTTTTATCACTATCAGTGGGGAAAAATATATTTGCATATTACAGCTAGGCTATCATTCAGAAGAATCAAATAACAACTGCAAATAAATTACTTTAAAAATGACATGAGCATAAATATAACACAGAACCACAAAAGGGATCTTAGAGATAATTTATTTTCAACATTTCTGCCATGGGCAGGGACAGACCAGGCTGTTTAGAGCCCAACCTGGCCTTGAACACCCCCAGGAATGGGGCAGCCACAGCTTATCTGAGTAACCTATGCCAAGCCCTCACTGTAAAGAATTTTTAATAGCTAATCTAATCCTACCCTCTTACAGGCAGTTACCCGGAAGATATATTATCAAAATATTGGTAACACCTTAAATTAACACTGTCTTTATAGCAGTGATAGAGTGGTACTGCTCAAAGTTCACATGGAAACTTCACAGTAGGAAAAACCAGTGTAATAGGCAAGCCTGCCTTTTAATTCCATTATTTCTGCAAAACCACATTTTTTAAACATGCAAGTACAATGGCCACAACATTATTACATGATCTGAAAGCACTACTTTTAGAATACTGAATCTAGTTTCTGAAACTACAAAAAAGTCATCTCAATCTTAAAAGGAAAGCTAAACTGTTCAACTGCAAAAATATAGAATGAGAGCAGCAATCTGGAAAAAGCATCAAATTAGAATACTTAAGATGTGGACATACTATTTTAAAGTAGAAAGGAACTAAACACAGAATTGTAGAATGATAAAATGATAGAATGGTTTGGATAGAATGGGATTGGAAGGAGCCTTAAAATACATCCAGTTCCAATCCCCCTGCCATAGACAGGGACACCTTTCACTAGACCAGGTTGCTCAGATCCAGAGCAACAGAAGTAATTGTTTGGTACTAAGCTCTGAATTCCAGCATCAAACAAGTTTTTTCAAGAACTAAAACAAGAGTAATACTGTCCTTCCTGCAAGTATCAGAAGAAGGAAATCCAAATATGTTGATGGAAAACCAACTGGAACTCTAATCTGTTCTTTGATGCTGACACTGCAGGAGGTTTGAGGTTAACTGTCATTTACTTTAAAAAAGAAAAACAAAATAAACAAAATAATACTCCACAAATAATAAACCCTAGCAAAGCAGAGGGGAAGTGCAATTTTATACTTGAAGCAAATGTTGCAAAAAGAAATTCAGAGTTATGATGAGAGGCAGAGTGACATTTATAGCATTAAATACTAAGCATTGTACATTTAGAAAGGGAACAAATTTACTTGAACGACAGGAAAAATTCCCATTCACTTCAGTGTATAAAACCAACAATGACCAAATTACCTCTTAAACACTTACCTTCTCACATTTTGAAACAAGGTCTAATGGGATAGTTGACTTGCTAAGAGTCTTCTATTTATTGACATTTTATAACAGTGAAAGGATACGAGGAGTTCCTTCTGTCCTGCACACCAGGTAGAGACAGGCAGCAATGATGTGGGTCCTCTTTCTGCCTCGGGTTAGATGTTTGCTCACAGCCATCTTGAAAAAATTAAAGGCAGTATCCAGACAATGTTGATTGAGTTGAAGCTGGTTTCCCAAGTGGTGAATCTGACGCTTCCCTAGAAAAATTAACAAGGAAAAGATAAACTTAACAACTGTGCAGTTAATGTGCTTTTACATTGGGGTCTTTTAGTGTTGGGGTTTCTTTTAAAGACAAAATTAAGGAGGCATTTTGGATTTCATCTCTTTGTGAAATACAATGACCTCTCAAGTTTCAGGAATTATTTAGCCTCAGCTCCTCAGGACAAAAAAAATAAAAAGCCTTGTTTTGGACTGCTAAAATTGAAACACATGCAATCAATGAGCTCTGGAACACTAAGCCACAAACATCAGTCCCACAGAGGATCCAAACCATAGCCAAGACTTCTCAGACAAAAGATTATGCCCCTTCTCTTAACATCATTTGCCAATTAGCACTTGATTAGCTGTAGCCAAAAACCAGAGGTCATTATGTGTTTGACACTGACGTGCAAACAGAGAATTTTGCTGCAGCTCTCCAAGAAGTGATGGAGTTTGCTTTTCCTCTGACCACAAATGAAGTCCACAAGGAAAGAGCTCTGCTCCTGGCTTGCCCGTGATCCCAACGATGGGAGGCACTTCCTTCCTCCAAACACGTTTGCACCCCGGCCTTCATTTGAGGCTTGTCTGCCAGACTACTTAGGTTAGCTTGTGGCTTCAGGAAACAAATGTGCCTTCACCCTCAAATAAAACAATAAAAAGAAAAAAAGTGTGTTTGGGATGATTCATGGCAGGAAGTGGTCCAGCTGCTGGGACAGATGCGGGAAGCAAGGTCCAATCCGTCCCTACAGCTCCAGCTTCAGAAGAATGTGCCGAAAAGACAGCTTAAGAAAAAAGATGGGGGAAGTCACGAGGAAAACAGAGCACTCCAGTTCCTCAGCACACGGGGTCAGACAGCCCATCAAGAAAAATCCTTTAATTCAATGTGCTGGGCAGATGTTTCCAGCACACGTATTTACAGGAAACTCATCTGCTCCCTTCAGAGATGAGAGGAGCAGCTTGTGGAAGGGGCACAGAGGTGCCTGCCATGCCTACCACTGCTCACAGGAAACAATGGCAACCACACAGTGCTTCCCAGAACACCACCAGCACCTGCACATCTTAACTTTATGCAGATCCCTACACAGTTTCACTAATAATATGGTAAAAACACTTCAGCTCTGAACAATCTTTTGCCAAAGATGCTGGTTTTAACAAGAAGTGACTCCAGCCAGGCAGCTGGGGTCAGCAGGACTCCAGCCAAACAGGAGCTGCCACAAAGCAGCAGCTGCTCCTTCCTGCACACGAGGAAATTACTGCACTCACCACCAAGATATCCTTTAAGGCACATTGGTCAACCAGGTGTAACATGTTTGGATGTGAAGTAGGAGCAGAGGAAGGATCCATCACCCTCCATGGGAGGTGTGGGCTCAATAAGCTACTGAAGGGTAATCCAAAGCCCATTAGGTGAACAGATTTTCCACTGCCATCAGCAGGCCCTGGACTGGCACTCACCAGCCTCGAACACAAATACTACATCTTCCTAAAATTAAGGTACTAACTAGCACTCAGTCTTTCCAGAATTTTATTTCATACTCTACAGTCTCTATGCTGCTGCTTCTTCTGTCCCTTAGAAAAAGTCAGTTTAGACTCATTTGGGGAAAAAAAAATGCACTTGAGTACTAAACACTCATTTTGCAGTGGCAGCAAGCAGCTTTCCTTCAAAAACAAAGAACATACCAAAGGAGGGAAAAAAGAATAACATACAGGGAAGATACCTGAAAGTAATTTCTTTCATAAGCTATTTCCACCACTGAGCTGCTCCCATCCCCAAGCTCCCATTAATATTCTGAGTATTTAACCTTTTCTTAATTTCAAATGTTGAAATATAATTAATTCATTATAATCCATCCTAAGAAAACAGTATGCTTGTTTGAGTAACATATGCATTTTTAGCTGAGCTCTTCATCCACCATCATATTTTAAAGTAGAATTACTTTAGAGGTAATTGTCTACTGAAAAAATACCAAGAGATCTAAGAGAAACATACTTGTCTACTTAAGAAATGCTATTTCTCTGAATGTTTTACTCAGCCTTCTGCAGACCAGAGAAGGTTTTAATTCTGTGTGCTAGGACTCCCTCAAGCTGCTCTGTGGTATTATATCAGTCACACAGTTTGTGGAAAAACAAGACAACTGTTACACTGCTGCTTATTCCCAAAATGAACAACTTAATTCAGGACAAGAATCTTCCTTGAAATTAAGTGTATCTTGATGACTAACTTGGTTTTGTCCTTATTTGTGAGAAGAGAGAAAGAAATGTACTACTTATAGCATCATCTAAGATAAACATTTACATTCTGTAACCAGTCTCCTATTTACTAAAGAAAGATCAAAAGCTTTGTTGTTTCCCCATCACCACCTCCGCCCCTTGAATTTAACACGACAACAAAATTCTATTTTTCTGGTATCTTATGTAATACTAAGAAAAAAATAGCTGGAAAAGTTAGCATTAGCAATTGTGCTTCTAGATTTCTCTACAGGAAACGTCAAGATACCTTTTACTCCTTCTGGTTCCTTCCCAGATTCAAGAATGCACTCACAGAGTCCAAGGAAAGGCAGATATCAGCTGGATGGCTGTCACCCCAGTACTGCAGTACACAACCAAGCCATTGTAGAGTGCCCTCACCCTAGTCAGATGACAACCAAATGTATGTCATTTTGGGACTTCTAACCTTTTCTGCCTAGCTGGCCAAGATGACGTTTCCAGAGCTGAAAAATGTGTCTCCATAACATTTTATTTAACTATAAATACAGTGATTTAATCTGTTGGTATCTGAAGAGCAGATGTTCATATATAGAGAAATCTGGTTTAAGAAAACAACTGATCAAAATAAACTCTCTATCCAATGCTCCAGTTACTGCTGACAAACAAGAAAAGAGTCCAAATACTCATTCATACTGCCAGTCCTCTACATGAGAAGCCCTCAAAACTGAGCAGTGGGAGCCTCAAACCTTACTAATCATTGGGATCCTGCTCCTCCAGCAGCAGGGTCAGTGCAGGGAGGAGCTGCCGAGCAGCTGCAAGCTCCAGGGGTGGGAAGATGAGCAACTCCCTCCAGCAGACCTACAGCACTGCATCATGGCCATCAGCCCTTGAACATCCTCCCACTGCTCCTCACTAGCTGGGTGGCATTTTACACCCTTGCAGTTGCTGTTTGCCTCCTGTCTCCATCTCTGCTCTGACTGCCAGCGTGGCTCCAGTCAGTCCTCAGGGCTGCCCACGCTGCCACTCACCCATGGTCCAGGGAGCTGCTCCAGCAGCTGCAAGGATGCAACAAGCCTGAGGATCTGAGATCTCAGCCAGAACAGTGGGAATATCCAACAACACAATGCAGTTTATTAGCAATCTGCTCCACTCAGTGTTCACCTGATTCCATCACAGTGCCACAAACTCCAATGAATTGGGATTCTCTACTGGATGGAAAAGAACTGATACACTTTAAACCCTGTCATGCTCTAGGTTATAGAACACTCACAATCTTCCTGACTTTCTTGTCCATTTTATCCTGCAGGACAGCTTTTCAAAAATTTCAGTGTGACCCTGCTCTAAAAACCTGCAGTTCCTATCTCAGTACAATAAAGGAATACCATCACGTGGAACAGTCAGAATTAAGTATAGCATTTTTTTTCCAAATTGCTATGGAGAAGCACAAGTTCTAACACAAAATATACAGGGGTAAACCAAGTCTCTTAGTAGGTGCATCTTTTATTAGCAATTTACAATAACCATTGTCTCTTTTGGGCCTTACAAGTTTTTGACACATGCTGGGATTCTTTTTTTAAACCACAAGAAATAGCACCTTTGAGGTCAAAGCTTGCATTTCAAGCTGCCCTTACAATTTAGCAATGGCAAGAAAATTGGTATCTAAGTACCTCTGGGAGAAGGGCAGGGAACACTGTCATTTTAAAAAGGCAGGACAAGCCAAACAGCAAGGTTTCAAAAATCCTCCCCCTTCCCTCACCAGTAAAACAGTAATAGATTTTCCTTTAAAGAGCAAAAGAACAAAAGTCTAGAAACGACAGAAATTTTGCACTGCATGGAGCACACACCACGCAATTCCCATTTATTTCTCAAAGGCTCATCATGCCATCGGGTGGAGGGGGAGGCAGGGGGAGAAGTGAGAGAAAGAGAGAAGTTTGCACTTCTGTAATCAACACACAAAATCAAGTTCCCAGGCTACCAAGTAGTAAAGTTTATCACGCTCCTGAATCTGCAGCAAAAAACAAAAGGCTCTTTTCAGCTTCTAGTTCCAAGCCTACTAAAAAAAAAAAAAAAAGTGTTTCTACCCATCTACTCCCAGCATGCTGAAAGAAACACCATCATCTTCTCATCTGATGCCAACTTCAGTGCTTTGAACTGGCACAGCAGACCTGAAGTGACAAGTTCACATAGGACCACTGAACACTACTATCCTTTTATTTCAGATAATTTCCATTCTTTTGACAGAGGAAAGAGTGGTTATTACAAAACAAAATGTGTAGGCCAGAAATCACTGTAAAAAAAACATAATATCTTGCTTCTATTAAATGCTTACACAAGAGGCAGTTGAAAGCAAAACTGCAGCTTAAGTTATAAAAGAAGCAAAGTAGAAAAAGAGGGGAAAATCAGACATATTCTTTACAAGCAATTTTCTCTCTTTTATTATCTCATTACTAGAGAAACATCTTGTTCTCTTCCCCTGTGGAAGAGGAATCATACATTTTTTGAACCCCTTAAAAGTCAGTAACATCAAGCAGCTACAGGTCTACATTACTCTTCTCTGGCTTCTGCTCATCTGCAACCTTTCCTTCAGTCTGACAGAGGCTGTGACACTGCTATTGCACAGTACTTGTCAGGATGAAGCATAAGGTTCTAGGGAAATAACGGGCAGTACAAAGCCAGAGCCTAAATGAATTGTTATTACGGCACTAAAGTGCATCATCAAAATCCGGGCATATGAATTTTCCCCCCTTTCTGCAGTTTGCTCAAGGAGCCCTGAAAACTAGTGCTACCTGAAGCAGGGAACAGAGTTATGTTAACAGCACTAATCCTTCTTTTGCAAAAAGGATTGTTATGGTAACAAACACTAGATTCTATTAAAAGGAACATTTTGGATGGTTCTCACTTGGGTATTCATTTCCAGCATTTGAATTACTTTACCAACTGAATTTTATGTGCAGATTTTGTTCTGCATTTGCGTTTTCATTCCTTTTCTTTCTTTGAAAAGGCTCCCCAAAAGCACACCAAAAAAAGGGGGAAAAGAGCAGTTTTTGTGAGCATCCCTGCATGCTTAGTCACATCTTTCAATTTCAGCAATTCCCAGTTCAAAGCCTGAATGAATTTCCTGCTCTTTGCTTCATGCCAGGCTTCTATGTTATTTGTATTACAAATCAGTAAAACAAACAAACAGAGGCACAACAGGGACAGTCCAGTGGGGCTACACTCATGAAGGCTGGTCCCAGCAGCCTAATCAAGGGGAGAATCCTGTGATCAGAGACAAGAAAACATTTAAAGGGAGGGAGGGAAGCAAGGCGACGGCTGCAGCGCTCACACCGAGCATTTCCAGCCACACACACAATACTGGGAGCGAGGAACAGCTTTATCCCTGTGAGTCTGTAAGGAAAAAGGCCAATGAGCAGTAAAAGTAGCAGCACAGCAGGACACTGCAGCAGTGCTGACCCAGCACAATAACAAGTTTAATTTTATCAAGGTTAGCTAAGAGTTATTCCAGTAACACCTAATTGCCCGTGAGGAAAGTGATGACCACGCTGGCCTCGTGCCATGCTCTGCCTAACTTGAGCCTAGCTCCAAATCCCCGTCTTGCCATCTGGTTGTGGGTGCACCCCACATCCCCAAACCCAGGCTCTTCCACATAAGATCTCCCCAGTTCTTCCATGGGATATGTCAGTCCCCAGACTGAGCAACCTGGAGCCCAGGAACACTTGGCCCCGCTCCAACGGATGCATCCCCAGTGCCTGTGTCACCTGGCAGACCTGCTTCAGGGGCTGCCCAAGGGTACACTCTGTTCCTGTTATCTCAGCAGAATAAAACAGTTCCTGGCCCTTTCCCTGCAACATTTCACCAACTGTGCCAGCAAAACTGCTTGTGGTAATGAACAGAAAACCAAACCGGTAAACTGACCTGTGTTAAAAATAGCCTTGTGAAATAAAAAAGACTTAATCCAGACCTGTTTACTGAAGGATTGATGCCTCCTCTTTATCTCTGTAGGGCCAGGCCCAGACTATCTGAGTGCAGACCTGTATTCAGTTTCTCTGCCTGCTGACAACAATCCAACCCATCTATTTTGTGTCCCATGAGAGTACCCCATCTACCAGGTGCAGGTCCCCTCTGTCCTGGTAAAGCCCTTCCAGAGCACATCAAAGGCTCATTCACTCATTCAGCTTAGGAGAACAACCATGCATCTTTAAGATTAATGCCTTAAAAATTCAGATGGTGGTCACTGCTGCAAACCACTTTTTAAATATTTGATACTAAGCTACTTTTCTTTCACCTAGAAAATTTGCTGTTAACATCTCTTCTCAGAACTTACCCGTACTTCTTTAAGTATTCATTCCCTCAAAATTGGCCCTCGTATTCCATTAATGCCAAAACACCCACGTAACTTCCCCCACCCCCCTCCTCAAGCACGTTTTCCATTCCCTGATCCTATGATACCACTCCCACATGGACATCCTCTGCATATAACCATTTGAATTAATTTGTTTTAACCACTCTGAAAAATCTGGCATCGCAAGTGATTTTCTGCATGCAGTTCCTGGAATTCTGCTTCCCTCACAGGTGGCACTTCCACTGCTGCCATTTCATTCCCATTATCCATCTAACTGCTACCCACACTTCAACAGACGAGAAGCCATACGGCTGATGCAGAGGCTGCACTTAACCTATTGCTAATCTTGCTCATCATCCTCAAGACAGCAGCTTGCTCATTTCTTAACCCTGCTTAATTATTCTCTTCAGCACAGCTAAAGAACTGCTTGCTCATAAAGTCCTTACTGAACTTCATTTAAGGTGTCATGTAGGGAAACCAGAGTCAATGCTGACATTAAAAGAAAACAAAAGCAAGAAAACCCCAACAAAGCCCTTATCTGTTGATTCACCAGCATTGAAGGAACTGATCAGAACTGTTTTAAGTGAAGCTAAAGCCCAAGCTGTTCCTGCAGACAGCGTTCCCATCCCCAACATGACATTTACATGGCCACACACTGATACAGATGAGGCAATTTGCTGTGCTGAAAATCAACCCAAACAACAAAAAAGCTGAATTTTCATTTGGACCAGTTCCCTCGTGTAACTCAACAAGCAGCCTCCCGAGCCCTAACGGCGGCAGAATGTGGCAGGGGCGAGGAGAAATGCTGTCAGCAGCCACATACACGTGGATCAACTTAGAGCAAATGTGAGACTGAAGCCTAAATGGGTCAAAGAGAGAAGTACACACTATCCCTACCCTTCCTGCTGTTTCCTGCTACTGCTCCCAGCCCTCACTTCTCCTCCTGTACTAGGCTTACACAAATGTCTGACTTACCACAGTTTAAACAAATGCTATCGTGCTCATTAGTTATTTGTCTATTAGAATGATTCAGGTCATTTCAGATTCATTTTGGAAGAAAGCAAATATGGGATTTTTTATATCCAAAAGTTTAGCTAACTGAATTTTTTTACTCGCAGAAGATTTGCAGCTGTTTCAAAGTTGAAACAGCTGGAAAGCTGCACTACTGGCAAGAACTGTGAGCACATGTATGATTAATGTAGCATAACCCTTACCTGTCTCACATTAAGGGAACTGGAAAGAAAAAATTAAAATAACCAAGAACTTTTAGATAGTGGTAGCTTTTGGACATGCAAGATTTCCTTCTGAAAGCACCACCAGTTAGGTCTTGCTTTAATCTTCCGCTGTATTGTTTGGACAGCGATTTTATTTTTTAAATTACATTTCAAAGGACAGTTATTTTTAGAGATTTTTCTATATCTCTCTACATGTAAACCTTCTCCCTTATACTTATCAATTACCAGTTGTTACTCTTGTCACAACAATAAATGGAACATTTCTGCTGTCACACAGCATTACTGCTGATGCAAGCACTACCTTCAACCACCCAAGATCATTTTTACATCACTGCAAGAATAAAAAAGAAAAATATTAGCTCATGACATAATCTGACAATATTGAAAAGAACACTTTTTAAAAGTTTTAAAAACCTGCAATTCCAGCATTATGAGAATGATAGAATTCATACTTTTACAATGTAGAAACCATTTAACTAACAAGCAACTGTCCTCTATCTACACAGCTAGAAAAATTAATGCAAACAGCACAATATAGGAAAAAAATTCCACTACCAATTGGTAAAAGTTATCAATATATTTAAAGCAAAACAGAAATGAAGACTGAACACAAAGGGATCCATTGCTGCAGTGGAAAACTTTGCAGATGCGAGCAGCATATAAATCAGTGCAGTGTTATCTGCTCGCTGACAGCCAGCTCTCCTGCCTTCCCTGCAGACTGGGGCTTTCACAGGCACACAAGAGTGAAAGCTGACAGGAGCCATTTTTCAGCCTTGCAAACACCACGGAAGCCGACAGGAGCTCCGGGAGTCACAGCGCGTCTCACGGACCAGGAGGATGCAGGAGCTGATGGCATCCCCTGCCAGAACTGCCACTGAGACCAAGGGACAGGGACAGGAGCAGAAGTAATTGAGTTACCACAGCTGAACAATTACCACTTCCCAGCTGCACTGCAGCAGCCATTAGATAAGGTCACACATACTAAGATTGTTTAAAAAAAACCCAAAAGCAACCTTCCTGTTTAATCCATATTCCCTGCTATAAAAACCAGTCCAGCCTTTCCCTTTTCCTGCCAAGAGGCCCCTGTATATCCCTGTGAACCTTCCCTGCTTTCCTTGTCCACCTTTAACACTAACCTTTTATAACATGCCTGAGAATTTACTTGTTCCTCAGAACCATTTTCCTCTCATAGAGTTCAGCCCTGCTCCTCTGCACACCAGTTGTTCTGTCAAAATACAACTGTTAGGGGGAAGTTATTTCCACTCTCCATCATCCAACTGTGCAGGCAGGCAGGACCATACAGACAGACACTAATACCCACTCTGCTCTCAGCCTCTACTTAAGGTTGCTGCTGCTTCCTCAGGACTGAAAAAAAATCTGTGAGCCCAAAGCTACTTTTGGGCTCTGATTTTCATTGTGGGGGTTTGTTTTTGAGGCTTCAGGGTTTTCTTTCTTTTCTCTTCCCCTACAGTTCCACGTACATATCTAACAAAGCACACTTTCTTCCCATCCAAAACCTACCCAACTGGCAAAGAAGATGACACAGTCATTTCCAAAGTAAAAATTTCATAAATATCAACTAATTGGAAAATTTCTTAAATCATCAAAAAACATGGAAATACAGTGAGAAGGCATCAAGGTAAAAGGATGCAGAGAGAAGTAGTTGAGGGGGCGAAGAAAAAGAAGGAGTTATTAGAGATATCAAAGGGATAGAAGATAAAACATGATCTAAAAATGGAAGCAGAAAGAGAGAATTGAAATCAAGCATGGAAAGGCACAGAGCTGTTACAAAAGCAAGAAAGACTGTATTAGGTTAATACTTATTTAAGGTATTTTTATATGAAGCTGACGAGTGGTCAAATACTTATTCCTTTATACAGAAGGGATAAGAAGCCTGGCAGTTAGGTAAGACAGCATCAATTTTTATCCAGGCTGCAGCTGAAGAATTAAATTCTGCCCTTAGCTTGTCCCTGGCAGCTGAGTCCATCAGCTACAGCATTCATGCAAGCAGTGTGGTTCTGCAGGGGCTGCTCTCCTTTAGCACCACAATCGGCCTATTTAGATCAAAGCTACCGCTGCCCTTGGTAATTGCACCTCTGTCCTGCCCAGAGATGATGGAAGACATTATGGACAGGGCTTCAGCCTCAACTTTGCATTTCCTTCCTTTTTAAACTGAGCATAACTGAAGGTTGCCACAAATCTCAGTTTAACCATGTAGTGAATCAGTGATGCCATTTATCAAGTCAGTGTCTCGTGGTATCTACTTCAGCCTGGAGCTGGAAAGAGATTTATGTTCAAAGAGAGAATTCACATATTTCAGGAACAGCCTTGTATTTCTTTAAACAATAACATTTATATAAGTCAGATGTACAGACTGGTTCAGTATAGAATTAAAACTACAATGCCATCCACATATTTCTAGAGAGCCAATGTGGCCCTCTTAGAAAGTATTTGGCATATCTGAATAATATTTATCTTTATGTTTGTGATGCCTTCCATTTATATGAGGCTACTATTTATGTATGGGATGTCATATGTCAACAACTGTTTGGGATGAGGAAGTTCTCATTAGATTTTGTTCTTCTCCTCTGGAGCCCTGATCACCCTAGAATAGAAGATTAAGAGCATGGTTGGGAAAGAGGAGGTGGATGTTTAAAGACCCAGAGACTGAACTTAAAACCTTCACCTAATTATCAGACATGATTTTTTAAGAGAAAAGCAGATCACTAGACCTCTGGAAGATGAGGGAAGTTTAAGCCATAAATAGATATAAGCATGAGTTCATGCCTAAGGGCTAATAACATGAAATTAAAGGAAAATGTAAGCACTATGTTAACAGGACCTTACAACAAAACTCACTGGACCTCATAATAGTTTCCCTAGGGAACTGGTGGAAGCTCCCACTCCTTGGAATATATGAATCCAGTAAGGGCAAAACACAAGAAAAATTCATGATATGGAATGATGCCATATAAGAAAAATGGGCTAAGATGATTTACTAGGTTAAAGGAAGTTTTTATGCTTTTGCAAAACCATAACCTTTGGAGCGAGGCTGCTTTGCATGACAGAATCATTCTGTATTCTGTGTGTACAGAACAAGGGGAAAAAAAATCCCTCCACTCTTTCCTCCCCAAGTAGCCACCACTGCTGACTTGTCCAACAGCCTTCAGCCTGCTCAGTTTGATACAGATCAACACCGACCCACTGTCAATCACAAAGAACAGCCTGACCTGGACAGCAAAGATCCACCTGCTCAAGTTTCTGCCTCTTAATTTTTTTTTCTTTCCAGTCACCACTCCATTCTAGTTTTCCTAAATTAAATATTTATTGAATTGGCATTAATTATTTATTAAATACTGTATTAACATCATATCCAACAAAAAAAAAACCCCAAAAAATCTCAACACTTGTTCATGCAACAAAATCTGAGAAATTTTCTCCATAACCAAATCTTAAGACACCAACTTCCTTTGCTGTTCTAGATGATCCACTTACCTCCTGTGTGTGAGTCCTTAGTAGTTAAAGAAAATTTTAGGTAAGCACTACTACATTTTTCTTTTCTTTATGTGCTGAACCTCAAAGATCAATTACAACAGGGCATTTTCTGTGCAGCCTGACTCCAAGATAGGATGTGAGATCATCCATTAAACATACGTATCCAAGACTAGATGCATTATTAATTCCTTTTCCTCTAGGTAATATGGTATGGTGAAAAATAGCTACCAGAGAACATACTGACTACTAAAGACTTAAACAGAAATCAGTGGGTTTATGTGATGATTGCTATGCAGCAACCTAATGGATCTCATTAAAGGAGACATGGATTCTTCTCCCCTGACACTGCCACTGCTCCTACAGGATGCTCAACACAAGACAGAGTATTGATTGCAACAAACCCGCAAAATAATTCTGAGAAAAGCTGACAGAATAATCTCTCTGAATTTAACATTGTCCGGGTCTGACTACAGACAGGTCTAAATTTCATAGCATTTTCTGATTGGTGACAGTGTTTAGAATTTTTCTTTTTTTTTTTTTTTTTAATAAACTGACTATAAAACACTACTTGCCTCAGAGCTTCAATCAGGCAGGTGCTGTGAACACCAAAATGAGCTTTTTCTTTGTCTTTGGGAAGTTGTAATCAAAGAAGCTGCCCTAAGGAATCGCTAAACATCAGCATCATCTTGAACCTAACTAACATATTGCTTCAATACAGTCCACAGAGTAAATTCTATTTACTGACCTGTTTCAAGATCCACAAAAATAAACAAACACTTCAATCAACTGCCTGACTCAGACCTGTTTATGCTACAAGCAGCTCCACACTGAAAGCCTCAGAAGTTCTATTGCTACATTAATCAGCCTCAAGGACCATGTTTTCCCTCTGCAAAACAATTATAATCTGGCCCTTCCTACCTTTTGTATTTTACTTGAGTATTACAAAAAGCAGACAGGCTGATGACATTCTACCTAGCTTTGTGCAAGATAACCTTACATCCACGTATCCATGTCCCTGGCAGCTACAACAGCAACAGCACACCCCAAAGTTCACATTTCTCTATGGTCAAATGCCATCCTACTGCACTGTCCTACAACAAGAAGTATAGGTGCTGCTTTGTTTAATCCAGCTTTTATTATCTTAAGCACCCAACTCCTACTGAAGGCCATGCTCCTATGGATGGGAAGCTGAACTTGGCACAATCAAACATTTCTGAGGGCCTGAAATCAACTGTGGTTTTACCCTCTAGTAGCAGTGCCTGTTATCATTTTGAAATCGGAGCACTCAAACTTTAACAACATCTTGCTGCAAGTGGCTGTTATTATGTCGTCTCCCTTTTATGCTTCCTACAGACTGAATCAGGAATGGATATCTGACACAAGGATCCTTCTTAGCTTAACAGGGAGCGAGTGCTTCTGGAGGAGATGGAAAACCACACACAATTCCCTGTGCTGAGCCATGGAGGCTTGTGACAGCCCTTGACTTCTGCTGCAAAATGCAGAGGACACAATTCATTCCAAATCTACTTTTTTAAGAACTTAATTTTCATTTCCATGTGACTGCTTACACTCCCCTATGCTCCCCTTTATCTTCTGCTGAAATTTTCTTAGGATATTGAATTTGGTATTTAATATTCAGTGTCACTGTAATCTCACAACTTGACTTTGCTGGCACGACAAATCAGTGTTTCTCAGAAATCCAAAATAACCTCAAAGCTTTTTTCCCTCTATGTCAAAGACCTTGATCAACGTCAAGTTTCCTCTTTTTCTTAAAGCTGGGATCAAACACTGCAATGATCTCAGAACAAAATTTGTCGTACATGTCAGATCAAAAAGTAAAGAGCAATGTTGGGGAAAGCAAACTACCCACACATGCAGTAGGAAAACTGTGTAGCTGATGGCAAAAAGAGCATCTGAGCACCACTGCAATCCTGCAAAATGAACATTTTTTCTATTCCCAGTTTCCCCAGATCTATAATAGGGTGCAAACTACCCTTGAGGAAACCATCTGCCATCAATGCATGGTGGACTCACCATGGACAGAGAACACAAAAAGACTAAAGTATGTTTATGATCCACAGGATGTCTAACAACTTTATTTTGACCAAAGCTACAGACACCCTTGTGCTCTCAAGAAAGAAGCTGGCAGCAAGCAAGAGTTAACTTTTAGTATAGGGCCAGCTGGAATAACACAGACCACTCAGACAACAAACGTCACCTCACAAGCACCCTGGATTTGTTCCAAAAATCACTTGAAAAGTGGTATTCTTTCTTGACACGCTCAAGGACTGATTCAGCTTGCACCAGAAACAGTATTTTTTTTTTTCCTAGTGCTTGTCAGGAACCATAGTTTCTAAATCTACTTTGAGATGCCTTTGAATAGTCTCAAGATACACGTTTTCCCACAGTATCACTAAGCAACCTTGTGAATTATTTTCCTTGTATTTAAGTTTAAAAACAAGATTTCATGTAGCTAAATATGTCAGATTATTTCCCCACCTCCTACTTTCTAAGAAGAAATCTTTAGATATACTTTTTTAAGGTGGAAAGGGACTACTGTATTTCCAAAGCTAGTCACCCACATTAGTATTGCTATGAAATCACTTACAAGATTTCTGCTGACATTCAATAATTTTATTTCTAGCTATTTTCCCTGAGCTTTCACAATGAGGGAGCAAGCAAACATAACACCTGCTTGGATTTGGCAAGCTGCTTGGGGCTCAGGATATAAGGCAACCCCTTTAAAATCTTCTAATTTATAGATGCTGATTTGTTGACAATAGGACAACTTCATCCTCACCTTTGAAAATGAGGATGAATTTGAATTAACAAATTGTGAGGATTCATCTCACATTTAAAATGGAGGCTGATAATTAGAGAGGAGTGAATGATAAATTAAGAGCTATTAGTGATTTACTGCATTTTCATATAAAGTCTGTCTTCCTCTCCTCACTCCACAGTAAACATAGGCTAAAAAGCAGGAGAGAACACACAAAAACCTCAGCCTGAAAACTAGATTTGACTGGACCAGCTGGGCCTGTACTTTTCATCATTTTATTTTTTGTAAGAGTATTTTCCCTATCCTTCTTGGATTAGAAGAAATCTACATTTTTATTTCACAATAAATCAGGTAAAATAGCAGAGGATGAAGTTGCCAGTGACAGCTGAAAGGGGAAATCCAACATTCCCCCATCCATCCCACCACCACCCCTTGCACCAGCTCCCAGTGCTCTAAAGATTTTGTGCTGAGACACAACCCAAGGGAAAAAGTCTGTCTTCTACAGGCATCAGCCAGAGCAAAAAAGAGAAGTGAGGCATGCCTTGGCAAGAAGTGCAGCCACAAGCCTGGGTGAAGCTCATCAGCAACACACAACTTCTATGCTTTGTCTAAGATTATAGAAACATCATAGGATGATAGAATGGTTTGGGCTGGAAGGGTCCTTAGAGATCATCAAGCTCTAACCCCCCTGCCATGGGCAGGGACACCAGGACCAAGCTCCAGCCAACCTGGCCTTGAACACTTCCAGGGATGGGGCAGACACAACTTCTCCAAACAGCATCAGCCAGTGTCTCACCACCCTTAAAGGGAAGAATTTGTTCCTAATATCTAATCTAAACCTAACCTCCTTCAGCTTAAAGACACTCCCCTTTGTCCTGTCACTACATGCCATGAGCAAAGACACCCATCTTCTGATCTAATTTACAAATTGTCTTTTCCCATGTAGAAGTATTTCTATGCATCTGAGCTTGCATGTACATGCACATGTGCCCAATGGAACCAGAAATGCATCACCTGGCTCTGCTAAACTCTGGAAATAAGTGCCAGGATGACTTTTAAGGATGATCACTCAAGCTCTATCACCTGTTCTAACCCATGAGTGTGTCTGGAAACCGCAGTATTTATGTCTCCTTTTTAGACAAGATAATGTGATGCTTTCTGAAAAGGAAGGACATTGAAGGTGGATTTGTCTTTTACATCAATTTTGTAATGACAGTAAACAAGCAACCTCAGGTTCCTTAGTTCTATATTGTTATCAAAAAAAACCTCAAGCCTCAAACCAGACCTAATAACCAGTGTCTGCAGAGCAACCCACTCTCAGAAATTCATCCTAAGTGGATGGACTACAAAGCAAAGTAGCAAATTCATGATTCCTACTGTAAAAATGCACAGAGTGCCTTCCCTGAATACTGACTTAGAAGACCAATCAAATAGCATATCTAAGGTACAATGGAAACACTAATCAATACATTCTCTCTGAGGTATGACAGCTATACAAGAGAAGGTGTGGGTGTAATTCCTGTACGTCCTAAGTGATTCCACAAATCCAGCTCTGTGTATATCTCAGAAACTGGAACTGTGATCCTAATCTGCTTTCTTCACACTATGCATTTCACAATATACTACCCAAAAGTACAATCAATCAACTGACTGAGTGGTGTTGGGGCACATAAAGGAAGAGTATACAGCTTTCTTCTAAAAATCCCATTCCTAATTGATTTTATTAAAAAATCATTTATATGTTCATTCATGTAATACAACTTCTTGGGGAGTCACACACTTGGATATAATTAGCCACTTTTTTTGTGGCATTCAGTGCTAATGACCTTTCTTTGAAGAAAGATCCATGTTTGATTTTTCTATTGTTCAAACTTAAGAGAAACCTCTTTGGGTTGAAAATGCAGGAATCCTCTGAACTGACTTTAAACACCTAAGCAATCAATGGCCTTTGCAATTAATTTTCGCTGTGTTTGTTTGGGATAGCTTTGTTGTAACAGCATGAAGGCTTTAAATCTTGGTGATTAAAGCCATTTTCTAGGTACATACTTGGTGTCCCAAACAGTAATATTAGCCAAGCAAATACAGCTCCTGCTGACATCCAGGGCAGGTCTACACAGCATGGATCAATACCAGGCTTAAGCATGCTAAACCCAGCTTGCTACACTGGAGCCTGGGTTTGAGGAGATCACACTGTACTTCTCTCTCTCCTTTTTAACTGTCATTTGCTTATAATTTCTATTAGAAAACAAAGTTAAAAGAAAAATCTCTGTGTAGGAAATAATAACATTCATTTTTCAACTGTTACATCCTCAGTGTAGGAAATTACATCTAAAATTACAGCAATAATAATGCCTTCAGTAGGGGTATGCATTTGAGAATTCTTCCCCCTCCTGCAATTACTTAAACTTCCTTCATTTCTATCTACATGTTTAGCACTGCTTAAGTTTAATCTAAGCAGCCTAGTACTTAGCTGTTTTTATTGTCCAAAATGATTCAATTATTTGAGTACAAAGAGGGGGAAAACATCTTCATCTAAAAGAATAGTTTGCAACTTTAAATTTATGATTTTCCATTCCACATTTAACCATAAACAACCAGTTCTGCAAAGCCTTAGGAAAAAAACAACTTTCTTTACAACTCTAATTACTTTACAACTACTGAGGGGAAAAAATTACTACATTTTATACGTACATTGCAAAGTTTTTTCTAAATAAGAGAAAAAGCATTACATTTACTGAAGACATTTGAAAGAAATTGTGCATTAGGAGCATGGATTTCTTTTTTTAAAGAGAGTCTTTCTAGAGTAAACTGGAGTTCTTGGCCCTCCAAATTCACCAGGTTAAATTACATCTCATTCATGAAACAGGTTATGTCCAGCTTATGAAGAGACATCACTCTTCAGCCTTTCATCTTTGCTAGAACATTCAATATTTGCATATTACACTCCTTCATTCCTTATTGCAAGCCTTCATAATCAGCACCCAAGAAGGAATCACACTGACTACAGCCCACACATCCAGCATCCAACCTCCTAAATTACCCCATATAACATTTTCACATCAAACATGGTCATAAACCGTGTGAAAGAAAATTCTGCTCTGAGCAGCTCTCACAAGAGCAAACCCAAAATTTTCAGGACAGGCTCTACTTTAAAGACATGGCTAAAGAAAGAAATTCTCTTTCTCACCACTCCTCCCATGAAATTACACTTGAGAAGTATGGCAATGGCAGAATTGAAACTTATTTTCCAGGCATGTTTTGAGCAGTGTGTAACAGCACCACCTGGTGATTGAGGCTGCACAGGATTTTCAACACATCCACTGAGTTAAGGCATAGTCATTGGCACAGAAGAACAGCTTTAAAGTCTGGCTGTGTATAATTTGGCTCTTTTTTCCATTAAAAATACATGCAATTTTTACAAGCAAATGGTAAGATTTTGTGATTCTGTTGAAAAATTAATCGAACTCCTCAGACCTAACATCAGCGGACTTCTGATAGTAAGTAAGGAAAACACTTGACATATGAACACTCAGTTTAATAAAATACAGTAACTGGTTCAAATGTTTTAGCATACTAGGTTAACCAAATGATTGTTTAAAGGTTTTCTTTGCAGTTCAGACAGGCAGAAAAGCCATCTCAGAACCAGAAAGAGTCAAGCCTGGGTTACTAAAATACTTGAAAAATATCAAACTGGATGTCATGTATGCTCTATTTTCTAAACTGATTAATATATAAACATTTTGGTCCTAAAATGCATTACAAATTTTACTGCTGCTCCATTGAAGCATTGCAGAACATCTAATACACATTGCTGGAAAAAATCCTTAGGGAACTTGAAATGAAAATGTACTCCCCAAAGATGTCATGAGAGACAAGAATTCTATTAGAGCTGAGCATTTCTTCTTCATCACTCCTTTTTAAGTTGCGACTAAATTAGCACAGCCTGCACACTCCAGGGTGTGTGCTGGGAGGAGGGAGGGGGAGAAAACGGAAGATATCAAGGCCTGAGGCACTTCAAGTGGAGAGTATCCATCTGCCAGCAGCAGTCAATGAACAGAACATTTCTAAAAATCTTCCCACTCATATTAAGTCAAGCCAAAAGAACACAAAACACCTTCCTTCACTCTGACTGTGCAGAACTGAACATAACAGGACAGTGGGTTATAAATAAATGTTTTAAAAAAAGCCACTAAGAGAAAAAAGAAAAAGAGAAGCTCACTACGCAGCTCTGCGTTCAGCCTCTCCTGCTGCAGAACGGGTTTAAGAGGCTCCTGCTCATCTCCACGTCACCCATTCCCTCCTCCAATCCACAGTGGCATGTGGAGGAGTGAAATGATAAAAGGTAAACAAGAAAAGAAAAAAAAAAAAGGGTTGGTTCTTTTTATTTTTTATTTTGCTTGTGAAACCCAGATCTTTTCACTGTCCCAGTAAAGAGGCGCATTGCCCAATCTAACGCCCAGCATATTTGGATGAAGGGAAAGGAAAGGGGCAATTGAGGGGTGGGAAAGGCTGGGATTGAACTGGTTTTGCTGGTGCCTATCGTGGAACTGGACTCCAGAGCTGCAGGATTCTGATGGCAATACCACTGAGAGGAGTTCCCAACCCTTTCCACAACAGCTCCTTCCCACCTACACCCCACATCAGCCCTTGGGCTGACACCACCAGCCTGCAGGGAGGGCAGCAAACCCCAGGACTGCAATCATCCTGGCTTGCAGGCTGGGACCAGAGTTTGGTTTTTAGATTTTTGGTGGTTTCTTCTTTTGAGCAGGGGGCTGTCATAGGTCAGTCTGCTAATACATTTGCTGGTGTGGCTGTACTGGATGCAGGAAGCTCCCACTGGCACACATTGCACACCTGACACAGAACCCAGTAGTTTCTGAATTTTTTCTGTTGTTATTTCTGCAGAGGTCCAGAAGTTTAATGCTGTGGCCATATATCAGAAAAACAATCTTCCAAAAAATTGCAATAGCTCCAAAAGCAAATCACACTTGCACACCCTCAGGCTTTGGGAATTCTTTCCTGTACTGTCACATCACCTGCATTCCAATTTATTCCACAGAGCAAAACAAAAAGCACTTTCAACACGACAAGAACTCAGCACTATCAGAGAACACAGCGTTAAAAAGCAAAAACAACCTTCCTCCTCTCAAGTTTTGAGCCACAGTGCCTTATAAAATGACACAAATACTTCAAAACTCATGTTTCAATGTTCAAGACAGTCCTATGCCACAAAAGTGACATAGATATTCTTTCATTATCAAAAAAGAAAGTAGCAGTTACATGGAACTTAAACCAAAGCTATATTACCTGGAATATATTTTAAGCTTGCCTAACAACATTGCAAAGCCAAAATTACTTAATTCAGATGCCTGTTAGAAGAGGCACATTACTAGGGCTGAAACTTACAGATATTACTGGAGGGGAAGGAAGGAGAGAGGCAGGCACCTATTTTCTGCCACACTGTACAAGAAGGGAGATAAACCTATTAATACCCAAGTTCATTTCCTTGTGAATAGTACTATAAAAAGCAAATGTTTTAAAAAACATTAGCCTAGTAGGTAAACTATCTTTAAGTACAGGATTGCTCTCAAGAGAAATGACAGGTTTCAATTATCTACACGAGGCTGCAGGGAGATAAATCTCCATCAGTGAATTCCACAAATGGGATCAGTATCGTGCTACTCTTGTGTCACAGAGAAACTGTCAAATTTAATAGGGAGAAATTTGGAGATACAAAAGGCCAAAACTTTAAGATCCAAGCAAGAAATTTCACAAGTATGCAGAATTTCTTCTCTTGTTTGATAAAATGAAGGAGAGATTTGTGCTTCCCAGCCACAAAAGTTCTCTTGCCCACAGCCAGCTAATAAACCAAGAGACAGAGCAGAGACCAGAGAGGAGACAGAGCAAAGGAATCATGAAAGATGTTTTTAACTCCAAAGTCACAAACAGGCCAGTTCAAAGCAGCTGAACATGCAAATATTTCTAGTTATTAGTTAAGTCATGTTAACTCATTTGATTAAAAGTTCAATTTTATTGTTTTTCAACTTCAAAGACAGCCTTCAAAATTAAAAGAAAAAGTAACAACAGAGACTGTCTTCAGCCACAGGACAATCTCTCTGTTTACTCAGTCACATACAGACTGAACCAACACCTCTGAGGAATTTTAGAAATGCCTTTTCTAATTTTTCCCTTTTCTGGCTAAGCAAACACAGGAATAGAGTTAGGAAGACCAGCAAAGCTTGACTCATATATTTCAACCCAGTGGAATGCTGTGCTCAAAGTTTTAAGTTGTCAATTAGCCTCTGGGACAAAATCTGGGCATTATCTCCAGCAGATCCTCTACTCTTAAAAAATCCCAGATCTTCTTCTTAGAAACATAAGAGATCTCATTAAAGGATATATGGATTCTTCTCCATTAAACTATCCCTGTAAGGATAAAGAGCACATCAGAAGCATCTCCAAGATAGGTACTTTATTCATCATTCCCTAGCTGAAATTCATCATTTCAACTCAAATAGAAACTAATTAATCAATGTATAACCAAAAGGTTGTCTCAGATCAGCTGATGAGCTCAACTGGTCTTTTAGCAAAGGTAACTGGAGATGATGAAGTACAGGGTCTGATTAGCAAAATGAGATTGAAGAGATTCTCCATGTGCTTAAGGAGAAGCCAAAAGCCAGAGTAGCAGAAGGATCTCAGCTTCCTCAGACTCCTCTGAATCAAACTCTAGAGTAATAGAGAAACAGGCAGGCAAATGCAATTTTCTGCTTTTACCCAAATTCTTAGAGTAACTCATGCTAGCTAAAGAGCAGGTTTTCTGCCCCTGAGGTTTTTTGTCTGCCTGCCTTAAGTGTTCTTCCCATCTCTTCACGTCTTTGCAGACTAGTGCAGTTGCCTGCAAACCCTGTAAGATGAAGCTCTAAGAAAAGTGTGCAAGAAACTGAGATACCCTGAAGACTCAGCCACCAGGGAGTCCAGCATCAAGTTGTGGCTTGTGCTGCTGGAACTTACCAGAGCCTGCATCAAAGGAGAGGACTAGGAAAGCCCACACTTACTGACATCCAAGCAAGCCTCAGAATCACAGAGGTCCAGAAAGCTGGAAGTCAAACACAACAGCCCAGTAACACCAGGAAAGTTCCCTGTTGAATTGTTATGTGATCAGTAACAGCAATCACAAATGTGAAAAGGCAAACAAGCGGGGAAAACAACATTCTTTTAAAATTTGTTTGATGAAGAAGTTAAGGACCAAAGAATTAGCATTCCAGGTCACAAGTCTTCTGCATTCCTGGCTCTGGAGCATGTTCTGATGAGAGAGAAAGAGTAATGAAAGTCAAGAAACACTTATTCAAGAAACAAGTATGTGAGTGTTATGGCTAGGACACATCCATGGCTTAGGAGATGCTGGAGAGGGTGGATCTACAAGACAGAAGGAAAAAAAGCTGTGAGTGGCCTCAGTGGGAAGAAGTTTGAATTTGTTAACATGCAAAAGGGCAGAACAGTTGGATGCAATTTGTAGTTCAGTTTTGGCCATGTTAACTCTATGTCAACAAGGAGATACACAAATACAGACAGATTCAGCAGACACCAAAGCCTACGATTCATCACCCTTATCTTCAGAGATGAGTGACTGGGCTTAGTCAATATAGACTTCCTTTCAGTGAGTGAAGAGAAACAGACGCTTCAGAGAATGAGTCATTGACTTCCTTTCGGATTAAATTAATCACACTCTAAATCTGTGTGCCTCTATGCAGAGCCTCTGAAAGGAGACAGAAACAGGAGCTCACACAGACATCTAAATTTTGCCACCTATGTCCAGCCATGACATAGGACTAGATGGAAGAGTTATGTTGAGGTTGGAGAAGTTTACCAAAGGAAAAGGTTGTACTTGAAACATCAACCACCAAACAAAACAAACAACAAAAAAAATCTACCATCCAACAAAACACACACACACACACAAAACATGTAATATCATCCCAAATGAAAAGAAGAAGATGTCCCCTTATCCTCCTTTAAAGAGAGATGGGGGAAGTTAACATATGAAACGTGAAGATGAAGGAAATGGATGAGAGAAAAATTACTAATGATAACAGAGGACTCGTAAGGAACAAGGCAGTAGACAGATCAAAGGGTAAAACTGAAGCAATGGTCTGGCTAGAATGGGAAATCTTTCAAAGCTTTAGTGAGTAAAGAAATTTAGGAAGATATCAGGTAAAACCAGAAAAAGAGAACTTTAAGCAATGATTAGTTTAAAAGACAACAAGAGAAAACTTGATGTGGTGCTAATAAACACAGAGATGAGAGGATTAGGATTAGCTTCTATCACAACAGAAATTAAGGCAAGGACAAGATAATGGCAGAGAGCCTAGACTAGAAGTTTCATTATTGAAATCAAAGCCAGGGACAGAAACTGATAGAGGAGGAAGAGTCAAAGACAAGATTGCATCTAACAAAGGAAACAGTCTGGAAGACTTCAAAGCCTATGCACAGCTGCAAAATTACAAATTCACTGGGGAGTTACAGACACGATGTGGAACAGCTCACATGCCTGGAGTAATGAGATGGATGGTTACAGGCTCCACAAGAAGGACAGACAGGGAAGGTGACAGGTATTCATTCTGTACAAAGGACCAGCCTGAAAGTGTGAAGCTCAGCTGAAAAATTATTGACAGGCCAATAAAGAGTACACAGGTCTGGATGAGAGGCAAGGCCAAAGGAAAGAGTTATGAGCACCTGCCATAGACCATCTGAACTTGAAGATGAAGCCTTGTTTAGAAAGCAAGAAGACCTCCAGGTTCTCATGGTGTACTCCATCCACCCCAGCAGCTGCTGTACAGGAAACATAGTGGGTCACAGGCAATCCAGTGGAATTCCACAGCACACAGGTCAAGCAGAAGCTGTGATACACCTACCACTCTTTGGAAAGGAAGAAGTGGTGGAGGATGCAAAGTCTGATGGCAGGCTTGGTCACAGTAACCCAAGATAAACAAGATCTTGAGGGGTGTGAGGAAGATGGGTAGCATAATTATAACTCTGGATTTCAGGGCTTCAGTTGGTTCAGAGAAGAGGTAGGCAACTATCCACAGTAAAGAAAGATTGAGCAAGGGCTCCCCTAAGCACAGTCTACACACACAAGTTAACTGGACTTGATGGGATACATCTGAGAATGCAAAGGGAGATGGCAAAAAGAGTAATCTCTGCTATCTTTAAAAAGGTGTAGGAATTCAAAGAGGTTCTTTTTGACTAGAAGACAAGCATCAGACTCCTCTTCCAGAGGGAGAAATAGGACTCCAAAGGTGAGTGATGCTCCTCTCAGCCTCTTGGAAGGCTACAAATCTACCTGGAAACCATTTCCAGACACACTAAACCCAAAAAGATTACCAGGAATTGCCAGCACAGATTCAGTGAGGGTAGATCATGCCCATCTGCAGCAGCTAGAATGCAGTCAAGATAAATTCTAACTACAGCTCTTACCTCATCCCATTTCATCACTCTCCCTGGTAGCCAAATTGCAGAGATCTGGACTAGGCCAGTGAATAGCTTGGGTGAAAGGTTAGCCTGGTTCCAATAGTAGTGGCTCAGCACATTCACCATCAGACTTACAAATGGGATTGATACTGGGGTCAGTAGTGTTTAATGCCTTCATTAACATCAACAATAGGCCAGGAGGTTTCCTTTGCCAGCCTACAGATGGCATCCCATTGGAATAGTGTTCAATATGCTGATGGGCAGAGCCACTATCTGGAAGAATCTTAAGATGCTGCAGAAGTGAGCTGACAGAAGCCTCATGAGCCAAATGCAATTTTTCTGCACAGGGACAGAAGAGTTCAGGGCAAAAACACAGGTTGGGGACTGTTTGACGTTTTTGCAGAAAAGGATATCTAGGTTCCTCATGGACAAAAAGCTCAACATGGCTCAAGAGCACCCAATGGCAGTGGTGAAGGTTAACTCCATTCCAGAGCCACATTATTCATACTGCAGCCAGCAGGTCCAGAGGAGTGATTATCATCCCTGCTGAACACTTGTGAGACTATATTTAGAGTACCTTGTCCAGTTCAGGACTCCTCTGCAGAAGAGGCACTGACATATTGGAGCAAGTCCAGCAGAGAGTCCCTATGACAATTCAGAGACTGCAGCACATAGATGAGGCTGACAGATGAATTTGATGAGTCTCAAGTAAGCTGATGGAGAATTATCTTTGGTGCCTTCAGCTTTGGAGTAGGAGATTATAAAGATGGAGACAGAACTGCATCACCAGCGATGCACAGCAAAGGGACAAGAGGCAAGAGTCACATTTCATCAGAATAAGTTCTGACTCAGCACAAGGAAAAAAATTCTTGTGAGAGCAGGCCAACCATTGGAGAACAGGTATTCCAGGGAAACTCTGTCATATCTTCCCTTGGTAATAACTGGAGCTCAGCTGCCCTAGGCCCTCAGCAGCTTAATGCAACTTCAAAGCCATCATTCTGTCAGCCTCCAGAGGTCTCTTCCAATCTCAGTTATCTAGGATTCCACTATTTTCCCTTCCCTTGCTGTTTTAGTTTTGTTAAACAGTGTTCTCTGTTCTTCCCCTTTGGATACTTCTGTTCTTCACATGTGTAATATAATGTCTAATTCACAATGTATAGTTCTGGGAGGAAGCAGAACCCTCCATAATCACTTGTAACAAGCCAGCTATGAAATGAGCGATGACAACAAACGTTAAAGAATTAAGCAAATAGTTTAAATATAAACAGTAAAAAATGCATTACAGAACATCTTCAGAAACGCTTTCCCATTTAGCATTAAAATACTGTTAGCTATGTTTTGGTATTTAAGAGGACTGAGGTAAAACACATATTCATTTAAAGAAATAATTAAAAACACAGCACAACAGTTCAGAAATTGGATTAAGCTAGATGCAGCTGCAATCTTCAAACTTAGTTTAAATCAAATTTGAATATCTCAAAACTTCAATAATCATATAATATATATATAATAATGCCATTAACCCTCCTACTCCTCTCCCTTCTCCTTTTGGTCACTGAAGACTATTGAAATTATCAGAGCTCCAAGTCAAGAACAACTCCCTTGTAACAACGACTCCGACACGTATATAGTGAGAGCAGATTGCCTGCAAGGAAACAAGAATAAACTGGCTATTTAGAGAGATTATGTAATGCAGCACAGAACTGGAAAATGGTATTTAAAGAGACATCACTCTGCATTTCAGGCCTGGAAGTAAATGTAAGTGTTGACCCATACTGTAGAAATTTGAAGAGGCTCAGGAACAGAGGACGATGTCTTGTCAAAGAGTCCCCCTTCTGAGCTGGTATTTTATTCATAATTCTTCTTTTTCACAAAATCAGTAGCGTTCAGTTATTTTGCCATATCCCTTAAAACAAAGTTGTAGCTGAAACACCACATCATCTCACAGGTGTGCAGGTTCTTACTACAAAAATGAGGTCTGTATGTACAGATACAAAGCATTTTGTGGGCCTGAGCTTGTTGAACTTGTGGAGCTTCATACACTCAATTAGCACAGTAGTGCACTCTGAAAATCAAAGTGATTATGAACAAATACAACAGTATTAAATCTTCTCTACATAAATATTTTAGCAAGTGTAAACAAGACTCCAGTTTCTGTAAGCAGCCAATTCCCAAACAAACACACACAAACATCAGCTGGTTCAGCAAAGAAAGGGAGAAACTGAATGGCCATGCCCTGCTGCATTGCAAATAGTGAGGAAAGGTACAGCAAAAGCATGTGTGGTAAGGGAGACTAGTTCTGTGTAATGGGCATTCTAACACAAACCTGAAAACTACAAAATGTTCAGGGGTTGCCTATGGCTTTGTTCAAAGCATAAATATACATATTAATAAAAACACCAATGCACACCATGATTTTGTACAAGAGTCCAGAACTGATGAGCAGCTGCTGGGAGATTTTACTTTTGCATTTTTTAACTTTAGAATGCATTAAAAAAAAATTATTACCTTAAGCATTCTAATGCAAAACTGTTCTTCATCTAATTCTAAACATCCTTTTATTAAAAACCTCAAAAAACAGCAGCATCATACATTCAGCCAAGCCCAGCTGCTTTGCTGGTAATTAAGTAAGAGACAGTGAGTCCAGATCACCTCCCCTGGAAAGACAGACTTTACAGTAAGGAAGAATTTGGCCCAAACTACATGGGGAAGGAGTGGGGGGATGGAGGGATATGAGGGGGAGGTGGTTGTTTTTTAAAACCCAGCAGTCCCTGCTCCGGGGCTGGACATTTCCCCACACCATGTCAGGCCAGCAGGTTGCTGGCAAGCAGAGCAGGCACAGAGTGAGCCCTGCCAGCGCTCTCGGACCACACACAGGCTCTCAGCTGCTCTCCAGCACTCTGGGGACTCCATGCACAGCCCATTCCTGCTTCCCTTCAGCCTGCATGGAGCACTCACAGTTCAGGAGAGAATCGTGTGTCACAGCACTGAAGGCAGCACCAGCAAGCAGCAGGACCAGGCTTACTTCACAGGCTGTCCTGCACCAGCATCCCCACGGGAGCAAGTTTCAGCAGCACAGTTAACTTTGGAAATGCCAACATAGTGGCACCAGCAAATAAATAAGTAACTCAGCTTTTTTAAAACTGCTCATTTTTCACACAGCCAACTACCAGTGCACTTCAGTTTCACTCAATTAACAACTCCATACCCCTCCTTTAAAATACCTACAGTAAGTTCATTTACCTTGCTACACTTTCAAGTCTAACCATGATGGATATTTAACATAATTTCACCCCCAAAAAAAAGCCATGATCATGGGCCCACAGTGACAGGGTGAGATTTTGTAAGCTCATTGACATAGCTCAATTTGCAATTAAAAACTATGTAAAGCCAGAAGTGTGATTAAAAGCAGCAGACAACCAGCTCATTATATAGTGGCAGAAAAGAAAAGCCTTTTAAACACCAATTGCTCTACCTGAAATATCAGCTGCTGTTGTCATGCCTGAGACTGAGCAAGAACATCACTTAGCTCACTGAAAAGAACTTTCCCAGAGACAGACTGGCAGCATGACAAATGTAGGTTGGCTACAGAAATCAAAGACCAAATACTTGCTCCTTATATAAAGGATAGACACAAGAACAAAAAGAATGGAAGAGAACCTGTAAAGAGCTTCAGAGAGGTGTAACTAAAAAGACAAATTATTTTCCTGTTTCAAGACTGTTTGGGAGATAAGGTCACTTAAGCAACTAAAATTTCTCATACACAATACTGATATACTTTAGCCAAGTCACAATCATTGTTTTTGATCAGGAGGCCCCCCACACAAAAGCTGTGGGGAAGGAAGATGCTCAGACATATTCCCCAGCAAACACTCATCCAGAAAAAAGCTGTGTTTAGATTCTAGAAAAACGCCTACACTGTCTTTACTTGTGATTACCTTTTGGCATAACCAAAAGGGCTTTTGAAGGATTCAAACACTCCACAAAGCAACAAGACAGATTTCCTTCCATCAGCGTTTTACTTTTCTACAATTACAGACAACTGTGAAGTTCTTATGCACAAAAAGCCAATTTATTTTTAAAATGTCTGTTCAAAATTAGTTTTGATTAAAGTGCCTTAATCCAAAACCAGACTTCATTAAGTTTAGTGTCTTTATCCCACTGCTTATATAGGTTACATGTTAGACAGGAAATTTAAAATTCCTAAGATAGTAACTTCAGACCTGACACTGACACTAGCTCACCTAAAGTGCAAGCTTTACTTTGCCAAACAAACAGGGCTCAATACTCTTAAGTAAAAACAGCTGAATAAAACATTCTGTATATAAAACAATCTGCATATACATCAGCTAAATAATGCTGAGGAGAATAATCTGACTATACTTCAATGACACAGATCAATCTTAACCTGTCTATACCTATGAAGATAGATCAATCTTACTCTTCATATACCTATGGAGATATAATATAGACAAGATTTTTCTGTGTTGAGTTGCAAATGGAAGATTAATTTAGGAAAATACCTTTCCCTAAAATATCTCCCCCAAATGAGTACCTTATCAGTAAAACCCATTTACATCCCTGGTTAATTGCATGTCAGCTTCTGAGATTTTGCTATGACAGTCCATCAGCTGTCATCTCCCAGAGTCATGAGACAGGAGTATTAATTAGCTGAAAAATGACAACTCCTGTCCCTTGATATGAGCAACAGCAAACTGGAAGACCATTCTGCTCCTGGAATAAAAGCTGATTTTATTCACCCTCTTTAAAGAGTTTAGAATATGGAGATCTCAATTAAAATGTGAAGTGTGTAATGAGAATATTTATTTTAATGTTATCTGTGCGCTAAAACCTTTTTCCCATTTTTCCTCTCTCTATTCAAGGATCCCATATTAAGCACATGATTACTTATATGCATTATCTCACATTTGTATTGCCTAAGACCAAAAATATTTAAAGAATTATACTTAAAAATAAACATGAATAAAGCATTTCAAGAGCCCTGAAAAAGTACTAAATAAAAAGCCACAATAGGTTTAACAGATAATAAAAAGGTGCAATGGGCATGTCAACCTTGAAAAAGCCCTTTTAAACCACAGTAATATTGTCAGGTGCCATTACCCTTTGTCAGTCAGCTACATGAACTCATAAATCAGGTGTAGCAGCCAAATGAGAGCACAATGAAAAATCAGCACTAGGCAGACTTGTCCACTGAATAACGAGGAGCCAGCCAAGGTTTTGAGGTCACATTCAAAACTAAAAATTAATTGTATCAACCATATTAATAAAAATAATTTATATCAGCAAGACTAAAATTTGCTAGTACCATTCTGTAGAGTTTTTGCTCGTGACTCCTTTCCCAGATTGGCGTGGAATCCTCCTCCTAAAGTTGGTGTTTTCCCTGCACCTATTAGGGTAAAAAAACCAAATATCAGACATGTCAAAGACAATAACTTTATTAAAATATTAAAATAAAACTTATTGTGCCGATATATTCAGTATCTGTATCATCTACAACATGCCCAACTACATTAAAAATTTCTTAAAATACTTAAGACGTCAAGTATTAATACTGTGCAAATTATTTCTTCCTTGGGATACCATAAGAATTACATGATTCCATAAGCCCTCCCAATCTCAGTTCCAAAGAAACTACAAAAATCTCGCAATGTCTAATTTAAGCAGTCAAAATATTAAAATAAATGGTAAAATATTTCTCAGAATAAAGGAGGAAAAAATTGCTTAGTATTTTTTGGTCTGAAGAATATTAAATTAAGAATTTGCAGAATCTTAATAGTTAATTATTGGCATTACAGAACATAAAACATGTTTAGTATTCAACAATGACTGTGTTGGCTACTAAAGATGTAACACTCATTTTAAAGTAACATCAGTTTGCCATTAGGTAAACACAGCAACACTTAGGCTATAAAAATTGCAAGTCTGGAACTGCTACTTTTACACTCTGAAAGGTTAGAGACTTAAAAGAAGTCTGACTTGTAAATCAGAATAAACTAGAGGCTGGTTTGGGCATCCATGCCAACGCTGAGCAGCCTGAATGCAGAGATTACTGGGAGTCAGTGGAACTACTCATGCAAACCAATCTTGCAGGGAACAGGGAATTAAACTACCAAGGACAAAAATAGTCTCCCACTAAAGCAGGAAGGTTTTTTTTAAAAACAATCAGGGTTCCTCAAGCAGGATATCTGAATCTATCAGCTTAACAGCAAGTGAGACCAAAAAGCTGAATTGCACAGGATTGAAAACAAGCAATTTGCTAGTAATTGAACTTCTACTTAATTCAAGTAGTCTGGTCTTCAAGATAAGTAATAAAGCCATCTTGTTGTCTATGATGCCTACAGCTTTTCCTCAGGTTCTTGTGGCTGTTTTCTCTTCTTAGAGTAGCTCTTCAGAACAAACTAGAAAGGCTTTGGGAGAGACACAGAGAGGGGAATGAAATGGCTCTTTAAGGCAGTTCAGGGCATTTCTTGTACACACCTGAGCAAGATACTTCCATAGCAGGTATGACTGATGAGAAAATGTGACCTAAACTCTTCACTCTTACCAGACTTTTTTAGCTCCAGTCTCCTCTCAGCTGCACTTAATATACAACTATACTGAGAAAAAAAAAAAACAAAACCAAAGAAAACCAAAGCCCAGAAAAACTAATAAGCTAATATTCCCGCCGAAATTACTATCAGCCTTCAAAGCTTATTTTTCCATAAAACCTTTAAATTAAGTTTCCAGTGCTATCCACAACAGAAACAAAATTCACTTCATTAACAGATCCTTTAATAAACAATAATCGGCTCTCACATAAATGCCCACAGATTAAGCACTTCATCCTAATAAGTGAAGAACATTCAATAGTGATCTCCTCACTGGGTACAGAGGTAACTCTCCCAACTCTGTGTTTGACTATTAGAGACAGCAACATCTCCTTGCTATTCTTACGGGTACAGCCTTGTATTTCCACAAACACTTGGAAATAAACCAATGAAGCAAACCAGAGAGAGGTTACCAAGCTACAAAAGAAGGCATACCATTTTTGGTGTACATTTAGTAAGAATGGTTTACCTGACAAAAAACATCAATGATGGCAATAGTTTTACATTCCTTTTCTTCATTAGCAAATCTATACAGAAATTCTGCCTACCATTTTCCTCTTTTTTTCTTGTTTTAAGGTTTACCTTACTACAGGCTTCCTCACTAGTCTGATTTGCAGCAGTAGAGCTCACATTTGAGCACCAGCACATGGGAGGAGGACACCAGCCACAGGCAGGAGCAGGAGCAAGCAGGCTGGAGGCAGGAAGCTCACCCAGCACTTATGTCGAAGGCACCATTGCCCCCTCCTGTATACAAAGGCTCCTCTTCCCAGACCCCTCTATCCTTGAATATACCAAAATACTGAGCTACTTTGTATTACCAGTGGTAAAACAGCACTTTTAAATGTTTCCCTGTTACTACTAAAAGCTTGCACAAAACAATCTTACAGTGGTGATAAACTATAACTAAATAATTCAACTTGCTAAGGAATTAAAATCCAGAATAATATAAACAAAATGAAATTAAGTTGAGATTTCAGTGATTTTGTTCTTTAAGACTCTTTTTCATTAGACATCAAGCTATAACATCATCCATAAAAGAAATTTCTTTCCAAGCTATAGAGACTCCAGCAGATACCAACAGAGCTATCTGAAAGACAGATTCTGCTATCAGAATTGATGTACCCATTTTTCAACAAGTTAGCTGCAAAGGCTGAACATCTCTACTTAGCATTTGTCTTTGAAAACTGAATGAAAACTAGTCTGTTGAGCACTTGCACTCTCAGAACTGTGAACTAATGTTGCAATTGACTATGTAGTCTCACCATCAGCTTTAATCTTACAAGCAAAATGCAAACCAAGCTCATTAACATAACTGTTCAGCTGGGTAATAAAAAGATAAACTCTTAAAAAAAGAAAACTGAAATCATCAAATTCATTTAAAGACAAAAATCCCTACAAAGCTAGCAATTTAAAAAGTACAAAGGAAAGGAACAGCAATTGCTAGCACAACCAAATTAACATCCCAGCTTAACTGCAATTTTTACATTTCTTGACCTTTTCCATTCTTCCCCCACAACTTCAAAAGTGAATTAAGCAGGCTTTTGGTTTTTCACATTCAGCTTTCAAGACATACAAAAATATATCCAAGAAGTACTTGGTGTCTTCAAGTACTGCCTGCCAAATCTTGAACATTAACACTACCATTTCCCTAAGGCAGCTCCAATGCACTCCTTCATGAGGTGATGCCTCCCAAGGTACATTGCCATCTCCTCATGCCACCTGCTGAGGAGAGCCAGCCAGGTCATGGGGGCATCAGGGACAGCATCACCAGCTGGGTGAGGGAGGGGATTGTCCCACTCTGTTCTGCACTGGGGCAGCCTCACCTCCAGTCCTGGGGCAGCTCTGGCCACAACAGTATTAAAAAGACATAAAGCCATTAGAGTGTCCAAAGGAGGGCCATGAAGACAGTGAAGGTGAAGCCACATGAGCAGCAACTGAGGTCACTTGTCTGTTCAGCCTGGAGGGGACTGAGCTACAACTTCCTCATGGGGGGAAGAGAAAGGGCACACACCAAGCTGTTCTCCCTGGTGACCTGTCACAGGACCTGAGAGAACAGCATGAAGACATGTCGGGGAGGTTTAGGTTGCCTTCTAGGAAAAAGCTTTTCATCCAGAGGATGGCAGGGAACTGGAATAGGCTCCCTAGAGAGAAGTGGTCACAGCAACAAGACAGGCAGGAGTGGGACTTTCATGATTCTTGTGGGTCCCCTTCCAACACAGGATATTCTATGACTCTATGATTACTTTTAGAAACTCACTCAGATTTGCAGCTTTGCATAACTGAAGTTTCCTTTTCTCTTCAAATTTGCTTTGGGCATTTACATGAAATTTTTGACAACAGAAGGTGTGGAGAGATGTGTTAGGCAGCTCAGAAATACAGCTACTCCAGTTTTTGTGGGGTCCTCTCAGTGGGCTACACTGCCTTAACACAAAAGAACTGAAGATGCAGGAGATCATGTCTGGAAACCTGATGACATTCAGTCAAAGCTCACACAGGTGCAGATCCAGACCATAACCCTGCATCATTCAAGTGCTAAACTACTTGTCAGAGCTGGGTTAACATCTGGACTCTGCAATCTTAAAGGTCTTTTCCAACTAAACCATTATATGGTTCTTCTACAGTGACTATCCCTCCATCAGCCAAAAGCAGCCATCCCCACTCTGCTGCTCACAGCTCAAGCACCTCAGCAGTTTCTGTTTTGCTCCACCAACTCCCTAACAAAGTCACATCACTCTGCTTCTCTATAAAAACGTTCCTCAAGCTGTAAAGGGTGCAAGCAAAGCTTGAAGTCTGTGGTAATCTTCAACAGCAACAAAAAACGACAGGCAACAGGAACAGCACTTAACAAATCACTCCACACAGTGGAGGCAAAGAGCAGCCACTTGGGCCTTTGCAGCTTAAAGGGCACTTCTCTGTCAGGTAGACGTGATGAGTTTCAGATTCAACACCTGGAGGAGAAACAGATTCAGTCCCTGAATTACAGATTTTGCTTCCTCTTCATAAATGAGCAAGTGAAGACAGGGAATGAAGCTGCTTGCAACCTGAACTGAAGTGCACTGCTATCTAATAGGACCAATCCTACCAAAATCCTTCCCTGTAAAATTAAGCCCAAAAGCCACTAGTCCTTTCTTCAGGACAAGGTAGGGGAAAATCTTAGATTTCAAATACATGTATTTACAGACCCAGCATAAAATCTGGTAAAGAATGCAGACTGCATCCCACCAAGGGCTTCATAACTGGGGAAGACATGACAATCTAATATAAAAAAATTAATGAGCTTCCTACTGAAGTAATACCATAAAAGTAAAAAGGAGGATAAGTAAACCTCCCACTACAATTCATACCTATAAAAGCAAAATTATGTGATTCAAATTCTGAAGTTTGTAACTGAAACAATTTTTTTCTCACTCATTTTTCCAGGGAAATTAACAGATCTGCAGGCACCAGAGCCTGCTGAAACAGTACTGCCACATAACTTACATAGACAAACTTTAAATCTCTTCCATCATAGCTTATTTTCATAACTACCAGCTGTAGAGATAAATATAGCTGCATCCACCACAACCCAGCTTAGGACTGCCCAAGTCTATGAAATCAGTCTGCATCCAAGTTATGTGCACTATTCTATGCACTGCCACAGCTGCCAGCAGCACCCTCTGTTGTTGCCATCCCAAGGACAGTATGGAAAAGACTCAATGCCAGAAAAAGCTTCTTATTAACTCTGGTGCACGATTGCCACCTGGAGGATTTGGGGAGAAGCAAAATTGATTTGATTAATCTCACTAAAACATACAGCAGATAATTATTTTAGGTAGAAGTTCTCCCTCTTCCTTCCCGACACAGCATGATTATGAATTAGTTTTGCAATGAGAAAATCTGGCACAGAATAAAATTCTTCAGGATTTCCATCAAAGGGTCTGCAAATCCACCATAATTTTACTTCCTTTCTCTGTATTGCAATTGACATCATGACCACTCTGCATAACTTAAAATTAACCACGAATTACTGTTCTCTCTAAAAAGCTGGGCTACAGATATAAGGAAACTTGTTGGTATCAATATTTTAACTTTTCAGTACCCAGTGTTTTTATTGTAAGTTTAGTATGTGCATTATATGCAGAGACCTGTTCAGGACTATTTGAGGCTGCACTGTAAGAAACAGTTAATGTCAGGACTTGGTCTATCAATATCTTAAAAGGAATCTGATTAACAACTACCAATTAAAAACAAAACCCTTACTCCTTTCACTTTTTTAGTATTTGAAAATACACAAGAATGCTTTATTGTACATAAGAACTGAGTAGACGAAAGCACAGAATCCTACACAAATACAGCATTTGTACCCTTTCCCTACTGTCTGACTAGCAATCATGAGACAGTAATTGTCCATCTTAAAAGTTCTCCAGGACAAGCAGGTAGAGAAGATGAATAACAAATAAGCTCAGCTTAAATTTTATGTAAGCTTTTTCCTCTGTGTAGTCAGTCCCTCTCTTCTTTCCAGTTTGCTGACCATAATTTTTCATTTCCACAATCCCTAAAAGACAAATATTTAGATCAAGTTCTAAACTTGTTAAGTTCTGCATGTGAGGTCAATGTAGCTCACGTGCCTCAATGCAAAAACATAAAGATTTTAAGGATAAAACAGCAGGGAAAATACTTCAGTAAGCTTCCACAGGTATACCTAAAACACTGAGCACACCACAGCTTTATTGAAGAGGTAAAGATACATTACCTCTGTCATGGGACGCTGCACAGTGAGAGTACAAATTGAGCATTTGTGGCAGTGCTAATGGGTCTCTGTAGTAACTTTTGGAAGCATATTATAATTTACTTGCAAAAGCCCCCTGTAATAGTTGAAAAAAACTCTTCCTTGATGTTCTAAAATTTGAAGCAGGCTACTTACAAAGGTTGTGGAACCTCCTACACCAAAACCTTTAACAAATACTTGTTGGTGTGTCAAGGATTACAAGTTCACAACTTCCCTTTCCCCTTATGAGCAAAATCCAGAAAATAACTTCTCACCAGCCTAAAATTAGCGCACTGCAAACTCATGTACATTTGGAGATGGAGAGTCTTAATGCATGTTTGCTGTACCAGAGCCAGAGATCCTGACTCAGTGCTGAAGAACTGATGCTGTCAGTGCCCACTGCAGAATCCTGTTTCTATGACTGTGCCTGTGCATTTGTCACTGCCCTAAAACCTCCAGGCTTGGTCACTAAGTAAAAGTAAGTTAAAAAACTTATTAATAATTCTTATTTAAATCTGTACCAGAGATGTAAATCTGAATTCTACAGCAAGGCAGGGACAGGCACAGAGCTGAGGGCACTGGGCACCTCCATGGGTCCAGGGATGACCTGAGGCCAGGCAGGAGATCAGACTGCACATGAGGGTCAGGGTCAGGCCCAGCAAAGGGACCAAGGTCAGACACAGCCCCAGATAGGACATAAGCCTGGCTCTACTGGGCCCATGCAGGGCAAGGCAGTGGGGGAGCTGGAGAGCAGCCCTGCTGTGCAGTCCCTGGGGCAGGGGCTGATGTCTCTGAGGACTGGGACAGGATCCTGGGCCACAGGCAGCCTTGGGGGAACCCCAGAGAGAGCAGTCTGGGACAGCAAGAGCCAGAAGCACTTGGTTTGTGACCAAGAAGCTTATCAGGTCTGTTTTTCTCAACTTACTACCAAGCATTTAAAGGGAATTTATGGAACAAAAGAATCTGAGCTTCCCCACACCGTATGCTTGAGGATCACAAGCTCAGTACATCCTGCAGCATAGTTTCTTTGTGCTGTATTTCTCAGTTACATCTTCCAGCTTGCTGCTGTGCTGCTTGCACATCAACCTTCCCAGGTGGGACTTTTCTTCTCCTTTGATTAGCATCAGAAGTCCCAGACTTCACCTTTCTCAACTTCTTTAAACAAAAACCTGATGATGGATCTGGGCTGTCAGGTTTGCTCCATGCTCAGCTTTCCTCACTCTCTTCAGCTTGTTCTTCTACTGTCAGCTTCAAAGAAAATACTTGTGAAAACAGTTCCTCCCAACAGCTACCACAAGACAAGGGACTCCCACCCAGACACAATGAAAGAGCATTTAGAGAACTCCAAACCTTCAGACATGGCACACAACTCTTAACTTGCCTTTCTATAAAAGCAGCAGTCATCAAACCAGTGCAAACTGGCAAAGGGCTCAGTGTAACTCAACCTTCCAGGAGGCAATTACAGCATAATGGAGAGGGAGAAATGTAGCTCATCCTAGACCCTGTGCTGCTGTACTTCCTGCTGGGATGTGTTCAAATGTAGCAAGTGATAGGCAAAACTGTTATGAACTTGGGTATGAAGAAAAATAAAAAGCAAGACATTCATTCCAATTAGCAGGATTCAAAAGATCTCCAAATTTGTTAAGTCAAAGCAAACAATCTCTGGCTAGTCTGAACTGGCTGTCAATTATGTAGTGAACAGTTATTGTTCAAAACTAGATTCAGCTAGGAAAAGTACATGCCTCAAACACTTTCTGTGAAATCAACTCAACAGAATCCTTTAGAGCTAAAATAGGCCTGATAACCCTTCCCCACTAATACCTGACTTATCCAGGGTCAAATCAGTCAGGTTCAGAAGCCCAATTTCAAGGCAGGGCCTTCACAACACAGCAATACAGCCAGGGTGAAGTGCTGAGGCTGGATTCTTTCCTGACTGTGATCACTCACAACAGAATTAAGAATTATAACTAACTAGACCAGTATGGGGCATATCAAAGCTTTCAGAGGACTTTCCTCACAAAAGATCAGCAAAACAATACATAGCAGCCCCTTCTAGAGCATGAAGGGACTGTTCCCTTGCTAGTGAAAGAACTTACCAGCTCACGACCCAGGAAGTGACAGGTACCTTGTAAGAAGAGCTGACTTGCCAGTCTTTCAGACAGACAGCATGGAAAGGAATGGTGGGATTAGCTCTGTAAAACTCAAAGAACATGATCTTTCTTCCAAAAGAACAGCTGTGCCAAATCAGACTGAAAGACTAGTCCAGTATCCTACCTCTGAAAGTCCATTAATTTACAGGCCTACTAGAGTAACACAGAACACAGGAGGAAAGCTTGTTGTGATAGTTCTCTCATATAATCTCCTGGTGTCTAGAGATCTGTGGCTCATGGATTTCCTCAACCAGAAATAATGTATTTTTTTTAAATGGCCATTACATGTTTTTATTCTGTCTGCCCAATCATTTTAAACTCATATAAACTTTTTAACATCCACAACTTCATTTTTGCAGAGGGGGGTTTTCTGTAAAAACCACAACCAACCAAATAAAACCTCCTAATGCTTCTGAACCTCCTACCCACTATTCTTGCAATCAGCTAGTTGATAGATTTCTTAGCACTCCCTAGCTTTTGCATTGTGATCCTGAGCAGCCACTCATCCTTGCTGTGTTATTTTACTGCACTTACAGATCTTTACTATGACCCCATTAAATCTTCTCTTTTCCAGTCTGAAGAGGCTGAGTCTATTCAGGCATTCTAACTGAGAAGCTCTTCAGGAAGCTCTCCTCTTAATCACTCCATCATCCTCTCTGTATCTTTTCTAGTTCAATTAGAGGTTTTCCTGAGGAGGGGGAAGACAAGAGAAACCCACCAGAACTGCACACAGCACTTCAGCTGGAGCTAACACTGTGGATATGTCACAGTGTACAGACATGCTGTATATTCTCTTTTAACTTCCAACATTCCCCTCCCCACTCAGGTTTCTTTGCACCATGAATGAACACTGAGCAATATGCTTTTATAAAGCTATCCATTAGGATCTAGGGATCTCCTTCCAATGTTGCCCTAGCCAGTCTGGATGTAGAAGAAGAAACCATCCCACATGTGGAAAAAAGGAACAATGCTAACTCTCATAGCAACTCTTGATCCCATCTGCTATCCTGCCACCCATTCACTAAAAGCAACAGGCTCTTCTACAGTCTTTACTACCCCAAAATATTAATGTATTGCCCACAAACCTCATTAACTCACCAGTCACCTGTTTTCCAGATCAGTCCAGATTCTATGGAATTTCACTGGCACCTCCTTCTGTACTCTCTAGACTATATTTGTTATCATTTGAAGAGCTACTTTGCTCTGTAAAGACTTCTCCTTATCAATGACAGCTTACATTCTAAAAAAGCTTCTGGTGAAGGATCTTGCTGACCTTCCTTTGAAAATCCAAATTTCTGCTTTGTCCACTTACCAAAAAGGCTTCTGGAGAAAGATCTTGCTGACCTTCCCTTGAAAATCCAACCATCTGCTTTGCCCATTTACCAACTTCCTTAGAAAGTTCCAAAGGATTTTCAAGGCAAGCCACTTTGGCAGAAAGCATTGTTACCCTATATTTACCTGTGCAGAACATGTATTTTGTCCTTCACTGCTTTTACCTTCTTGGCACATCCTGGGCATGTAGATGTGGCACTCAGGAACATGATTCAGTGATGGACTTGGCAGTGCTGGGTTAATAGTTGAACTTAATCTCAAAGTTCTCCTACAACTTAAATGATTCTATGATTCTATCCTTTTGTCCAACACTTAACTAGTCTGCATTTTCCCAAGACTTCATGGAGAGCAAAGCAAAACCCCTCATTCATGGCCAAGCACAAGCACACACTTTCTCAGCACACCAAAAGCTCAGTTGCTAAAACATCAATACAATGGAAAGGAACAGGCTCACTCACCTGCACAGAAAACAGTGTCTACACCAAACTTCTCTGTCAAAACCATCTGTGTTGAGGCCTTCTACACCAGGCACATCATTAGCTCAACACAAATACTGCCAGAGAAAACTTAACTGCGATCTCACACTTTCCTCCAACCCTGAGAATAAAAAGGGATTTCTGATGTTTTATAGGGATTCTACATGACTTATTAGCAAGGACTTGGCCATTTTGTGTTAATACAGAGAAGTGCAGGACTCACTCCTTCAGTAAACAGATGCAAAATTCTGAAATCTTAACATGCAGCTTGGCAAAATAAAAGGCTTTGCTACATGTAAAAAAGAAAAATCAGTGCCTCAGTGCTTTCCACTCCCTTTTGCTTTTTTATGATGAAGGTGAAAATAAATTATTAATAAATGCATCTGTATTCAACATGTAGTAACACACAAATAGAAGCTGCTGTGGATCTTGAAAGGATTTGAGGAATACTGTTGCACAACCAGTAGCTCTGAACTCCATAAATTACCAAAAGCCCTGTTCAATCCCCAGCCCTGCAGTAAAGAACCTGACATCCCTCATCCTTTGCAAACCTTAGACAGTGTTCTCAAACTAACCATGAGCCAGCACCCCAGGCACCTCTGACACTGCAAATGCTCCACACAGCAAGACTCTAAGATAATCAGACCACAGCCCAAGAAGCCTCAGACCAAGGCATTTCATTCAAAATTGGTGGAAATTTACTAATACAATCAAAAGTCACTGAAAGGTGTAACTTACCAGAAAATGTTGCTTTCAGCAAGTACATGATTTCTGACTTACAAGAAATATACATTCCTTTGTAAATTCGCCACCCTTTGGAAAGATTCAAAGTCCTTTTTACACAGTAAATGACTTTTCTCCCCATTCTAGAGGATTTTAATCAGTCATAAATACATTAATAGACAAGCACACATGATGAAGACACTGTTATTGCAGCACAAATACATCTTTTCAGATTAGCTTGCATCACTCAGTTTATGCTGAGGAAAAAAAAATATTCACAACAGAAGCATCTCTTTTGGAATGCAAAGAATTGTACCAGCATATCCTAATTTCCTAACATATCTCTGGTGTGAAACAGGAGCTGTACTCACAGAATCACTGAATGATTTGGATTGGACTTAAAGATCATCTAGTTCCAATTCCCCCTACCATGGACAGGGACACCTTCCACCAGACCAGGCTATTCAAAGCCCCATCCAACCTGGCCTTGAACACCTCCAGGGATGAGGCATCCACAGCTTCTCTGGGCAACCTGTGCCAGGGCCTCACCCTCATCCACCTTTGCAGCACCTTAACAATCCTACAAAGAACATTGTTTCTAAAATTCGTTTCTGTCATTTCCACAAACACTTGCCTCAAGTGCATACATCAGCGCACATGGGGACTTGCTAGAAGAGCAGTGTGAACACACAGCGAATCCCCTGCAACCACACCTTGTGCCAGCCAGATAAAGTCACCATGAGCATGTTAGAATGTGCTGCACTCACATTTTCATTTTTACACACCCACCACCTTTAGGGTGCCTATCTGTCTTCGTGGGCACTAGACTTTATTTTTTCAGGGTCACATATAACAGGTACCTAACTAACTATATAAGGGCCAAGAGTTAATGTGCTATCAAGGAAAAAAGATTAGCCAAGAGCAGCACCTCTGGATGCACATAAAGAAAGGCTACACCTTAAAGAAATTTTGTAAAGTACTATGCAATTCATCCAGAAGGGTAAAAAAGCCTTAGAATGGTGCATATCTCTTTTCCTTTAGATTTTTTTTAAAGGATAAAGGCATCCCAAAATGCGCTCTAGCTTGCATTGCCATCTGTCCTGCATAATTTTGGGTGGGAGGGAAAAATCAGAACAAGCTCTTAAAAATATAATCTCCACATCACAACAGGAAAAAAGTGAAGGATACAAGAGCTGTTCATAAGCTATAAAAAAAACTAATGCCAGCACCCTCAGTTGGAAGACAAGAATGGCATCAGACAACTCCTAGCCTACAGTAAACTCCCAAACCCCAATTTGCAGTGCTGCATTCTCCACCAGAGAAAGAATTCCTCTTTCTTCCCCACAGCTATACAATCCACCAGATCCACTTGTTTCACTGCTAAGCTCTTTCCCATGCTTTTGGTTATGTTTTCTCCTTTTTATGCACATTCCCCACACAGACTTTCCATCTCTCCCCTTTCAAACACTACATCTTCCCCACACCCATTTTCCTTCTCTCCCCTTCTAAATGCTGTGTCTCCTTGATGTGGCCTTCTGCCATGTTTTATCCTCCAGAGCATTCACACAATCACCCCAATCCAACTACGGACAGGAGACCCTTGACCCTTCACATCCAGCCTGTTTCTCTTCCTTGTGCCCCATGTTCCCTCTACCCATTAAACACCCAACCCAACCTTTCCTGTCCTCTATCCTAAATAATTTCATCCACCTCCCCATTTCCTGTGCACTCAGCCCTTCCACAGAGCCCCAAACCTTCTCAAACATCCGTCCCAGCCCCTCACACATTCACTCCATCATACTCAGAGCATCTCTCTCATCCTGCACCGGTCTTTCCTCCTATTCATCCTAGCCTCCCCCACCCCATTTCTGTTTCACCCTGCACAGCACTCTCCTTGTCCCCATGCACTGCCTCTCCCATTTCTATTCTGTGCAGCACTAGCTCCCACGTGCACCATTCATATCCCTTCTTTGCTCAACATGGTTTTCCACAGTCTGTCCCTCACACCGTTTGCACAGCACTCTTTTCCCTATATATTGTCCTTATCTCCCAGCACAGTGTCCTTATCTCCCCTATACATTGTCCTCACTCCCCCATGCAGCATCCCCATAACCCCACCGTCTAGCACAGCATCTCCCTGTCCCTCTCCCCACACTGCCCACTATTCCCTCACCCCCATGCCCTGTCCCTGAACTCACAGAATCACATAGTCAATTAGGTTGCAAAAGACCTCTAAGATACTTGAGTCCAACCTGTGACTGAACACCACCTTGTCAAGCAGACCATGGCACTGCATGCCATGACCAGCCTTTCCTTAAACACCTCCAGGAGCAGTGACTCCACCACCGTTCTCGCCAGTCCATTCCAAAGTCTAAGCACCCCTTCGACACGGAAATTCTTTCGAATACAACCTAAACCTCTCCTGGTGCAGCTGAAGACTATGTCCCCCTGTCCTGTCACTGTTCCCTGGGAGCAGAGCCCGATCCCCACCTGGCTCCACCCTCCTGTCAAGGAGTTGTAGAATGGTCCCTCCAGCCTCCTCCAGGCTAAACAATCACAGACTTGTGCTCTAGTCCCTTCCCCAGCTCTGTGCCCTTCTCTAGGCACACTCCAGCACCCAGAACATAGCACTCAAGGTATGGCCTCACCAGCGCCCAGTACAGGGGGACGATCACTGTCCTGGTCCTGCTGGCCACGCTGCTCCTGACAGAGGCCAGGATGCCACTGGCCTTCTCACCCACCTGGGCACGCCCTGGGCTCCTGTTCCGCCGCTGTCCATCAGCATCCCCAGGTCCTTTTCCGCTGGGTCGCTCATCCCTGTGCTCTGCCCCTGATCCCACATCGCTCACAGCACTTCACCCTGCCCCTGTCCACTCCTCTTCCAGCACCCTTTCCCCCCTGCCATGTGCCCCATCTCTCACCACCCTCTCTTCACACACCGCCCGCTATTCCCCACACCCGTTCCCTGTGCCCCCGGGCACCCTCTCCGCACACCGCCCTGCCCCGCCCCGGCCCGGCCGCACTCACCGTCCAGCGACACGAACTGCCCCACGGCCGAGGAGCCGCCGCCGCTGTTCTCCACGAACTGCACCTCAGACACGATGATGTTGTCCTCCAGCACGGACCCGCAGCCCGTGCACACCGCGTCCCCGCGCGCCGCGTCCACCTCGATCTCCGCGCACCCGCAGGCGCCGCACACCCGCCCGCCCGGCATCCTGCCCGCTGCACCGGGACGGCCCGGCCGCCGCCGCCGCCGCTCGGCACTGCCCGGCACAGCCCGGCCCGGGCCCGGCGCAGGCCTCGCTCGCCGGCACCGGCACGGGGAGGAGCGCGGCAGCCGCCGCCGCCCCGCCCGCTCTCGCGAGGCTTCGCGCGCCGCTCCCGCCCCGCCGCAGCGCCTCTCTCTCAGCCCTCCCGCCCCTCCGCGGCGCTCCTCCCTCAGTCCGCCCGCCGCTCCCGCTCCTCCCTCAGTCCGCCCTCCCTCAGTCCGCCCGCCGCTCCCGCTCCTCCCTCAGCGCTCCCGCCCCTCCCTTATTTCCTCTCCCTCAGCCCGCCCGCCGCTCCCGCCCCTCCGCAGCGCCTCACCCTCAGCCCTCCTCCCTCAGCGCTCCCGCCCTTCCCTCAGCGCCTCTCACCGCCCCTCCCTCAGCCCGCCCCGCCGGCCCGCGCTCGGGGGTCGGCTGCTCTGCGGTGCCTGTCTCCTCTGCCGTGGGCAGCGGTGCCTTCCACCAGGCCCGGTGGCTCACAGCCCCATCCAGCCTGGCCCTGAACATTGCCATGGCTGCGGCATCCGCAGCTTCTCTGAGCAACCGGCCCTCGGCACCCTCTGGGCATCAGTCACATTCATCAATCAAATTCATCAGTCAAATCAATGACAAAATGACTTGTTCATTTAGAGGCACACCGGGGTATGCACCAAAGAAATATCTTTCCATCCAGAAAGCTGAGCTTCTTACAGACCTCAAATTACGTCATTTGCCTAAAAATCTGAAGGCTCTGTGCTTTTGAAAAGAAAAATTACAACATCATATTGGAGATTGTACTGCCATGTACACAGCACGTCCTCTTTATTCTATTCACAGAGGTGTATTTGTTAAAATAAGAACTTTGGGTCTCTCCAGGTTCCTTCTGCTTCTGCAGGTTATTTCCTTCCTGAAGTTCCTCCTGCTGATGGTGAGGTAATGAGGACCATAGTAGCCAAGCATGATCTCACAAAATTGTACACTGTGTAGATAATATCAGGGGAAAATTATATTCCTGATAAACAATCCCTGATAGGCTCTGACAAAGGCACGAACACAAGAAATCCTGCAGTGAGCAGTTTTGAAATACCATTCCATTAAAAAGTTTCTTCTTACCTCACTTAGGTAGGGACGAATGTAGTCCTGTCCCAAGAGGACTTAGGTCTTACATCCCTTTGAAAATTGCTGGCGTTTCAATTAAGTGTTGCAAGACTTTTCTGTGAGTCCCAAATAATTTCAGTGTGTGTTTTCAGTGTGAGCAGCAGAGGGCCCTTGTGAAAGCCTGAGATACAGCTGCTGTCCAAAGAAAGAATCTCATTTAATGTCATACTGAAGAAGGATGTCTAATTTTTACCTTCTTATAAGGTAAGGTTAATGATGATGAAATAAAATGGGTTCCCAGTCCAGAAGACTTCTGTCTTTGCCTCCCACTCATGAAAGCTTTCATATACAATACCCCTTAAATATTTCAAACATTTCCATAGGACTGTTTTCTATCAGCCAAAATATAAGTAATTTTTCACCTCTGTAAGTTCTTTGCCCTTTCTGCTTGCCAGAGGACTAACTAAATTTCTTTTCACTTATAGCATTGAGCCTGCTGAATTAATAACCTCTAGGTCGGTTCATTTAGGCTAAAAATAACCTTTTAGTAAATTGTCCTAAGCCTGAGAGTAAGAGCTGGTAATTTAAAAATTTGTATTGACAAAGCTCCTTTCCCTGCATTATTTTGCCCTTGTAGTTAAGAGGAGGAAAGGACCTGTTTTCCATTTCACCTACTCATATTTAATATCTCTTATTTTCACTCCTAAGTGTGCCCAAAAGTGGTGATCAGGATGTCTGTTAGCACAGACCAACCAATTTCCTTCCTGCTGTGCCTCCAAAAACATCAAATACAATCCACCTGTGGGTGTATGCTTTTGACATTCAGTTTTTGAGGTTTCAAAGAGAGGAACTGTTCTCATTTGTTTGAAAATTGTATTTTTTCCCTACTGCTCTTACAACATCAGGAAGAATGTAAATGGGCTGTACAAATCCAGCCTGGAGCGTGAGGGAATCCTACTCTGCTCCTGCAAATGTTGTGCAGCACCACAGGAAATACACCAAGGCAAGCTGATGACAGGTTACTGTACTTTCATAAAGATGGATCCTCCTCTGTGAACATAAAGATTGGAAGCAGATACTTCAGTGTCCTATGGAAAAAAAGAAAAAAAAAGAAAAGCCAGATCCTTTCTGGCTCGTAACTTCTTGGTCGTAACTCAACTTTCTGGGCACTGAGTTTCCCAACACACCAGCCTGTGTAGGAAATATTTTCATATTTGAGGTGAACAAAGCTTAATCCCTTAATTAGATCAGCTTCTGTGAGCACTCTCAGCTTTCTGGCATTTCAGCTGGAATTGTTCCTCTTAAAATCATGCCTAAGAGCGTTGATGAAGTCACTCAAGAAGTTTGAAAATACACAAAACTTGAGGCAAAACACAAGCAGAGGAAGCCTTTTTTGGTTTTGGACAGTCCAAGATAAGGCATAAAGTACGCACTCAACCTGAAAATTTACACTTTGGAGATGAAGTCATAGGGTTACTAGAAAAAGGGGTGGGAAAAAAGGATTTCGAAATGAATTAACCTTATAAGGTGATAGCAAGTGGATACTTAGGGGTTTTTGTCTGTGTCAGTTCGGACTGTAGCATTTGGCTACACTGGTGATGGACACAAGAGGGCACCCAAGGAAATGAAATCATCGAGGAGCTGCAGTGTTCCCAAAGTTCAGGCTGATTTTCCATCTGTTTTCCTTTTTTTTTTTTTTTTTTTTTTTTTTTTGTCTGCGTATTTTGTAATTATTTCCTCACATTGTTTTTATGATGCTCATCAATGAATGGTAATTGAAAAAGCTTTGTGGGGATCATTCTGAGAATAAAGGATTTTGGCATCTATTAAATCACATCACTGCTGTCCAGAGATAGCACTTCATGGCTCAGCTTGATTCGTGAGAATGTGGCAGAGACCCCGTGACTTTCCCAGTTACTTTCCCAGGATCTGTGCCTGGTACAATTCTTAGTACATGAGGACAGCAGAATGCACAAATTCTGTCTCTTAGAAAATTTTCTGAGAAATTAGCAGTGGAAAAGTCCAAAGATATTGAGCACAAAGATCCAGAAGCTACCACCACTTGAGGAAGTGTCTCGTAAGCTGGAAGCTGTGAGCAGCTGCTTTGCTCTGAACATCTGCCCCTGCCAACACACCACTTGAAGATGCATGACTTGTCAGTGGGTGCTTTTAAGAAGGATGTAAGCAAAGTAAAAATAGATGTGTCCTCCTGGTTTCTAGCAATCCGCAACTAGGATTCACCAGCTGAAGGCTCATACACACTAGCAGATTTTTTATCTCTTTAATCAAATTTTTTTATCTGTGTGTGCTTTCAAGAACCACAACGTCTGGTGCTTTGACGTGTATCACAATATAGCTGGGTAGCCAGTGAAAAAGTTTAAAAATGGCCCAAACATTTTACTTGGCAATCTTGAGTTCTTGTGCTATAGTCATTGGTGAAGAGTTGCTCCCATCACACCTCTTTCATGTCAGTTGAGATTTTTTACTCCTCTTTTATAGCTTCCCTCAATGATGATTACTTCACAAAAGCATCTCTTTCTCCAGATAAGTAGTGTGGTGCTGATCAGACAGTCCTACACAAAATAAGCTGTTCAGGGAGTCATTTAACAGGAAACCCTTTCTAGTGAAACACTGGTTATGTTCTGCACTGAATAACTGCAGGCCTCCATCACTTGGGGATAAAAGCACAGGCAAATATTCCTGTAAAATGCAATTCTGATTGTCTGCAGCTCTTGTATTCTGAAATTTATTTATTAAAATATTAATGGATTCATTACTCACCATCAGAGAACCATTCCAATGAGCCAACTGTCTGTTTAAGGAACTGTCTGCATAAGGAAATTAAACTGAAATGAGGAAATTCCTGGTTACAAGTCTCATTTTTGTGTGCACACTTGATACTTTGATGCCATATATCTTCTATATAGCCTAAAAATGAGGTCTTCACTAAATATTGACACTTATGTGCAAGGATAAAAAACCAGGGACTTGAAACTGAATGGTTCTGCATACTGAAACACAGAAGCAAACCACACATCTCACAGAGAGTTCATATTGTTTTCCAAAATTTGGAACAGAAAGCCAGAATTTCAGACTAAATGAGTTAGAAGCATCAAAAAGTAAATATGAGCCTCCTTTAGTTCTGAAGAATAAGTTTGAAAAATAGCTGTGCAGTGGTTCATTATCTGCTTTAGCATCCAGGTAAATTCAATGCAGTAAATTCAGTGCAATTAAAAAGTGTATATACTATAAACTCTGTAAAGTTCCTAAAGTAGTGCTGACCATTTATAAATTATGCCTGGCAAGTTACAAATAGGATTAGGAGAAAAGACAGTCACTTAAACAGAAGTTCACTAGCATTGGATCAGGACATTTAAAACCCTGCTGTCACCAGGCAGTATTAATAAATAAACTCTCTTTATTGGCATTTCTTAGGCAGAAGTCTGCTATAACCAGAATGAGTGTGCTGGCATCGAAGAAGAGCATGCCAGTCAAGTGTTATTGAAGAGCCTGAAATGCCTGTGTGTCAACATAGACTCAAAAGTGTGTCGTTTTTAATGTCATGAGCTGTTTGGCCATCAGGGACTCCCTTCAGACTGAAACCTGCAGCAATAAGAGAGAACATTGCTGCAGCCACACTCCAACTTCTGCTTTTGCCAGCATGGAAGAGAGGCTGGAGGCAGGGTAGGGAACACAGTGTCCTCCTTCACACAGCCCGTTACTACTGGGGAAATGGATGGAGCAAGCAGCTTGGATAAGTACAGGCTGACCTGTGGGTGAGGCCAGTCCTTGCCTGTTTGGGTCATAGAGGACATCAAAGAATTGTCCTTTGAATGAGCCGTGTGTCATTGCCTGCTTTTCTGACAGGAGAGTCCCAGTGCCTCAAACAGGCCAAAGTTATCCAAGTGCCAAAGAAACCATCACTCAAAACTGCAAGTTGCTGTCTACTGTCTAAAGCTATGAGCAAGCTAAATAAAAACACCATTAGACTTAGAGAAGTCACAGTATAATAATTTCCTGTCACTGGAGAATTTTCAAGAATTTGGCAGATTTCCTAGTTTGAATTAGTTGAATAAATTAGACAAGTAACATTTTTCAGAGGGCAGACATAAAAATGCCTTGAGTAAATCAAGCTGTTTCATACCAATAATTTGAGTCAGCCTAAATTACAAAAAAAAAAAAAAGAATAAGTTATGTTTTCTTTAAGTCTGGAGTTATCAAAGGGAAAATCTGCCACAATTTTCAAAATGAGAGACATTTATCATCAGTCTTGGTATCAGTGAATACAGTTTTGGTTTTTTTTTTAATTATAGAACAGTTTAAGAGAAAAATGTTAGTGCTGTGCAAGCCACGTCTCCTTCCCCACTCTTACCCCAAGGTAGGAAGTTTCTTAAACAGGACCCATCCCCAAAGAGGCAATCTTGCCATTTCTTCAGAAAAAAAGAGCACATCAGTAGCACAAAGGGGGAATGCTGTCACCACAGCTGTGCCAATCTCTGCTTTACTCAGAAAGATCTGGGATCATCTCTCTCCTCTGTATTTTACAGTTTCCCTTACTTAGTTGGGAATTGGGAACCATAGAACTAATTGATGGTGTGAGTAAGGGACAAGTCTGGAAATTAACACTTCCCTGGGAGGATCTGTTGGTTCACATCTCTTGGCTCCCTGTTTCCAGGTGCTGCAGATTCAGACTGCCACCTGTCCCCATTAAAATCATGGTTTTGTGTTCTTCTTCCCCATCTCATGTATTTTTTTCTGTAAATTAAAAGTGGGAATCTGATATAACAATATGCCAGTAAGATCTGGAGCCTTTGGCTTGCCCTTCCATTGTCTGTGCTTCAATCAGTCAGCTCACACCAAGATTATAAAAAACCTGACCCAGGAGTTTACAGTCTGAAGCCCAAATTGAACAGAGCAGTCAGCAGATTATATATTCGACCAAACAATGAGGTCTTCAGTCCCTTTTTGAACCAGTTTTCATTACAGGGGTTATGTTTGTATCATATTGCTGAGAATTACACAAAACCATTATTTTTGAAATGAGTACAGTAGACAGCAATGTTGTCAATAATGCAAGTTGTCAGTAAAGTGTGTATATTTAGAGCAGCATGAGAAGTATTTCAGAGAGCTCTTAGCATGTTCAATTCCACGTCCACATGCATGCAACATTTCAGAAAATATAAAGCTTAACTATTATATGCTTTCCTTTGGAAGGGAAAGCTAGAAAAGGATGTTCCCATACATTTTCATCCTATGATATTTTGCATATAGAAAGCCTCTACTGAAAAGGTCTTTATATATGATGTCAGTAGAAAGGATGTCCAAAAAAAGAATAAAATTACAGTGTTGGCATTTCTAACAAATAAACTAACTTCCCTTCCTAGTTTATCCCATTCTAAACAGTAACTGTGGAACTTTTTTCCTAATAAAGCTTTAGAGCTACTACCACAACTTCTCACCCATGCTACAGAAATACTATCCCGATGACCAAAGATTTTGTAATGCAGCAAGCTGCAACAAATATCCAGCTGAAACAGCAATTTAGTGGACTCGGAGCAAAACCTATTTTTATGGCATATAAAATTATGAGGAGCCTTTCCCAATATATACAATGACTAATGATCACCAGCCTGTACAACAGTGACACTTTAGCCACTCCCTCTGTGGTCACCTTTCATTTGCAATCATGAAGTCTGCTAAAAACAAGAGGAGAAATTGCAATTTAAAAGTGAGATTTTTATCAGCTTTCCCAGACAGAACTTGATTGGGAAAGAAGAGAAAAAGAAAACTTCCTCTCATAGTTGAGAGAGTAAATGAGCAACTAATAAACATTCTGATTTAATAAGTGCACATATCCTGCTTACAAATTTTCTTTTGAGCAACAGAACTGATGTAGTGTTTTGATTTTGGTTTGGTTTGATTTTTTCAAAAGTAAGTCCCACAATTGAATTATAGCAATAATGAAAAAAATTGAGCAATGTGCACATAAAGTTTAAGCTGGGAAATCGGAAGGCAAATATTCATTTTTCAGTCTGGAAATAAAATTCTAACTTGCTGTTTTATGTTCCCTCCACACTATTTTCACTCAGTGAAAACAGCACTGTATTGATAAGTCTTTTGAAAAGCCCATGAACCTTAAGCAGCACTGCTGAAATCTTACATTTCTGCCATAACAAGCCTGGTAGCCTGGAGAGAGCTGATGTGACTGGCTCCAGACACGTATTCTCCACATCAACAGAGCTTTGCTTTCCTACACTGACATGGGGATGCTGACATGCAGCACCCACGAGGGCACAGCCTGCCCTGGGTCCCCCTTCATTGGCCCAATCCAATCCAGCAACTTCTGTGATTGAAGGTGAGACTTTTTCAGCCAAACTCCTCTGCAGATGAACTCACAGTGCACGTTCTGTGGTACCAGGCCATGGCCTCTTTCCTTCTGTACCTCTGCCCTCCTGCACCACCACAGCTAACTCTGCACTATGGGTCTTGGAGGGAAAGCCAGGGTGTCATCTAACTCTGTGAAATCCCACTGAGTGGCTCATGCATTGTTTTCAGCCTCTAATTTGCCACAAGATCACCTCCATCAGTTTTCCACCACCCACAACGCTGCCACTTCAGCCTGTCACTGTCACACAATCCCCACTAGGTGACATTTCCTTCTGTGTATTAGAGGTTTTCTACTAGAAAAGGTCCTGAGAGTCTGAAATGACAAAAACTGCCCAGCCCTGAGGAGGTCTGGGAGAGCAGCACAGTGCTGATCAGGACATGTAACACTGTTGAGTCTTCTGGGAAAACTTCATCAGAATGGGAATCTTAATCTTAATGTAAACAAATGACTACTTCTGGATTCTTCCAGCCCAGCAGGCCAGAACAGGTAAATATCTACTATCTCAGCATTCCAGCAACTATTAGAAATACACAGATAGGTTTCAATCATGCTTAATAATTAACAGTAAGGAAGGGAGTTTCAGGTATTGTGTTAATCAACAGGTGCTAAAGGAATATGACCTTTTTGGAGGCAAAGTTTGGCATGACAGTCAATTTTTTCCATGACACATACTAGAAAGCATAGAAACACAATCAGCAAGACCACTTTCTTGCTTCAAGTCTCAGTGTTTGAACAAATGAGTCACTGATACATGCTACAGATATTCCTACACTAAAACTAGATTATAAGTCATATGTACGAAATCCACTCCTGCACCATAAGTTGCCTGTGACAGCTTTTACCAAATACTGACCTAGAGAATGTCTGGTATGTTCAGACTGATCTAAGAAGTCTGGATTTTATATTTATGATCCCAATTTATAAGCACATGTCACACAAATGGACTTGTCTCAGTGCTGATTTCAAGAACTAAGGAAAATGCAGCAACAGAAAAAGCTTCGCTGGTCCATTGGCTGAAAAAGCAAAATTTCATCAGATGTATATGCTTCCATTGCCTTAGTAAAGGGAAAACATGGATTTTTCTGGCAGCATCTGAGTACAAAATAAAGAGTTCATGACTGAAACTGTTAAATATGCATTATTCATTAGTACATGCAGGGATAAGTGTAGAAAAGAGCTGTTATAGGTGCTCTAATAACTGAGATAGGGGTCTAAGATTCAGGAAAGCTGGATATAATTGCAGGCTCTGACACAGACTTTCTTTATGACCTTGGGCTACTCACCAGATACTGCAAACCCCAAGTTCTCCAGCTATAGAATGAAGATATGTTTAATTAAACCCCCCCCCCCCCTATTTTGATTGGTTGGTTCTCCTATATTGTTACATGAGACATGGACCAAGAGGATTTCTTTGACCATGAAGGAAGGGAGGGATGAGATATATGTGATCTAATGCAAGAAACAAGCAAAGCACAGCTCTGGCAAGCCTGGGAGCTGAAGGAGAGGCTTCATCCATGCAGGTGGCACGGAGATGGAGCTGGAGCTGGGGGACAGGGATTGCTGTTGGGGGCATTAGCACTGTAGGGATGAAAGACCCACCTGGGAGGAGGATGTAGGTTTTACTGTCAAAGCCAAACTCATCTCATTTGACTTAAATCAGAGCTACAACGATTTGCACCAGAAAAACTGATGGTTCTGAAACCAAAATAGCTCGTTAGTCAAGGGCATATTCCAGGGCTTGAATCATCTTTAGCAAAGGAGAGGGGCACAGTGTCAGAGAGTTTGAGAGGGAACATGGGAAAAGCTAACTGACCTTTATGGAGAATGCCAGCACAGGGAACCAAGGCTTAATCCTCAGAAAGCCCTGAGGTATCACTCTCATTGGTGCCAGGAAATTTTTGCCCCTCTAAATAGGCAGGCACACTTTCCAACAGAGCATACAGGTCCAGATGCTGTGTGTGCCTTGATTATTGCATAATATTACCAAATAGGATTTTTTTTTAAACCTTTAAAATGTTCTGCTCAAACAAATCTGGCTTCATTTTTCAGAGGTCAGTAAAAGGACCAGCTCATTTCTTTGATGTAAATATTAACTGAGTCTGTTGAATCTGCTCTCTCACAGAATCACTTCTTTCCTGAAGAAAGTAAAATGATATGTTGTCAGACACAAAGAATTTCCTTTTTGCCAAACTGGAATACCATCACTAGAGCATTGAGTGAATTGATCTGGGATAGCTCAGGAAGTACCTTTAAAAAGTGCAGTATCAACAGCTTTGCCTTGTAAGGATGAGGAACCCTTGATGTACACAGATCTCCAAATTTCCTATAAACTTACTTGATTCCTTGTAAAACATTTTAATTCTCTTGGCAAAACCACTAAGCCTTTATGGGGATGCCTTGGTGACTTGCCTTTTTGAGCTCCATCTCCTTCCTTCTGTTTCTTTTCCAGGTAAGAGCAAGCCAAGAATTACAGAGTTCTCTGGTTCGCTGCTGTCATCCCTGGACACTTTGGCACTGGCAGGGACCAGCTCCTGCATTTTGCTCACCACTACAAGTGCCATTGCATTGAGAATTATTGACATTGCCACCGAGGGAGCTATAGCTGTGTGAGTATAAATAAACACAGTGCTAGGAAAAGACACTCAAGGATAAATAGCAAAGGTAGTGCATTGTGTGAGACCAAAATAACTCCATGCTGTTCACTGACAGTACCTTCCTCTGGCTGTCGTGTACTGGCTATTTCCAGCCAGGGCCCTTGTCTTCTCCTGAAAGGCAAAATGCATGTGTGGCTTCAGAAGCCATGGGGCTCCTCTCTGTCCCTCCAAGATGGTGACACTGAGAAACTGTGACCCTTATAAGTCCACTGAGAGTAGCAGTGCTCAATATCCAACATCTGCCAGCATTCTCAGAGCTGTGAAGATCCCAGGTAAAATTACCAGCACCTGTATGGACTCTTCTCTCCCTCCCTTGCAGTCACAGATTGCAGTCCAGCAGCCCTCTCTGACAGGGCCAAATTTGAGGGTTTCACCCATGTTCTGTGCCCCTAGAGGAGGCTTATGGATGGCACAAGGGAGCTAAAACATACAAATGATCTCAGTGAGAGCATGACAGAAAGATCTGGGCTAAGTCAATTGGTGTATGTTCCCTCAATGTATCTCACCAATTTGGGTGAGAAGAGTGCAACAGGTGCACAATGTCCAGGTTTGGATGCAGTGGGGGGTTTGAGTGAGAGACAGGGGTGTGTTCTGCAAACTGGACCAATTAAATACCAATTTGATACTAGACTAATGGGTGTTGAAAGAGCCACATTCCTGGCATGTGACTCCATTGATATTAATTCATCAAGGACAAGCTTGGCTTGGATGATACCTCAGATGAGAGCCACAGAGAAGTTCCTGATCTTCAATGGAACTTACAGAGATTCACATTTAGAACTCATTGGAAAGCTAAAACAATGTTTTGGCTTTTATAATGGTGTTTGTAAATGTCTTCTTAGCACTTGATTTATGTTATTTTACTCTACAAAGTTACTATTCCAGTGATTCATTTTTCTCTGTTCTATTTTAAAGTAGAACATTCTGGAGAATTCCAGACCTCAAAGCCAATTCATCTGTTTTGCTCACCCTGGTACAGTGATGTTTATTTTGAAAGGAATCTTTTAATGATCTTTTTCAATTATAAAATAATTAAAGAAAGACAATTCTTATCCTGCTTTAGTTATTGTATTACATGTAAGCCCTTCTAAGCAGCAAATCCCTCATGATATTAAAGCTAGATTCCTGGATTTTTACCCAACTTCTCTGCTTTGCTACCAACCTTCTGCTCAGTGTAGTACATCAGTTTTCCCTTTGAAGAGAATGTCCCCTCTTGAGTGGTATTCTAGTCACAACAATCAGGTATTTCAGACTGTGAAGGGAAGGTCAAAAATTTAAAAATAATATAGTTCAACTCATGCCAAGGGGAATAGTAACACAGTGATCAAGCTCTATTTGGAAATTAAATTAGAATAGCACAGAAAGCAATTATTTTAATGCAGATATGCTCTCAGCTAGGTTTCTCATCTTTCTGTAGTCACACAACGTCTGCTGAAAAATTATACCTGGTACATTTGGACTGTCATCAACCAATAGTTCAGACTCAACATTAAGAAGTAATACTCTTCAAAGAGATTATTTAAATTGTCTATTTCGTTTCTTATAGGCACATGCAACTTTGTCCTGCTTAAAGTTACATCCTCACTACAACATTAAGCTCAGTTCTTATTAGGTTTTGCTCCACCAGATTTCATCATCCACAGAGATGGTTCAGAAATATTGAGAGTTTTGCTCCAGGACATTCATGGCTCCATGTACTCTCTCAGCAGGGGATGCAGTGTCTTGCTCGTCCAGATACACATCTGCTGCTTCAGGCCTGGAAAATCTGTTTGTGCTTCCAGCCAGAAGTCTCCAGAGGATTAAGTAGCCTCCAGCAAAACTCTTCTGCAATAGTGTTGAAATAAAAAATGTTAACATGTCCAAAACACTGATTAAACCCAAATTAATCATGAAGCAGTTATGGCAGCCCTTCTGTGTGTATGAAGCTGCTGAACCAGCAACTGTGCAACATCTGAAGCAGCAGCCACTCAGGGACAAAGTAAAAGCATAACAAGAAATCTCAGGTCTGCTTGGGGTATGTTTCAGAGAGCTTATCTGCTGATAAGTCCTAAGTAGCAAATCCTTCACTTACTGAGCTGCCAACCTCTGTGACACAAGAACAGATCCACCATCAGCTGCCTCAGTTGATCATGTTGATGTAAATTCAGTTTCAGAGATGTCTCAGCTCACCCAGGACTCTTATTTGATCTGTTAGGGACTCGAGAAGTCCTTCACTGGCAGCTTGAGTGAGCACTGGGAGGTTCAGGACAGGAAGTCCTACAGTACCTCCAGCACACCTGAAGGATGGCAAATTAAAGTGGAGCAGCAGAGGGCTGCTTAAACCCTGTAATCCTCACAACCACAGGTTAGAGACCTTCCTGGCAGCTCTGGTTCCTGGACCTCTACTACTACCTACCACCCTCTCATTTAGCCTGCCATGTCACATGGGTCATTTGGGGGCTCTGTGGCATTTAGGACATGCTACAGCCAATGTTGCACAATTTAATTTTCAGGAAATTCAGCAGAGGAATTTTCTTGGGCTTTCTTTCAGTACTCTTGTACCTGTAGAAGCCCTTCCTGTTGCTCTTCAAATCATCACCAGTTGTTAGATCAAGCCCAGTTTTGGCTTTCTTAATCCCATCCTGTGTAGTTCTGCATTGCTCCTTGATTGCCTGTCCCTGCTTCCCCCTATTATGTGTTTGCTTTTTAGGTGTGAGTTAGTCAGTAATTCTCTGTACACCCTGGCCTCAGGCACTGCCTTCTTAACCTCCTGCATGACATTAGGGATCATGCCTGGGCTTTGGGGAGATGGCTCTTGAAGATCATCCACCCCAAACATCCCCTTTACTATTCACAGCAATATCCCATGACAAACAGCTTGCTAGTTTCCTGAGCAAAGCCAAAGTCTGGGGTTCTGAGCCCAGGGTCATTTTTCTGCTGCTCACCTATTTCTGCTTTCTCTTGATCTTAAATTCTACCACTTCTTGGTCTCTCCAAGGTTGCCATTGATAATCACAACCCCAACTATTTCTTCTGTTTGTGAGTAACAAATCAATCACAGCATCCCCCTACTCAGCATGGCCAGCACCTGTGTCAAGAAATCATCCCTGACCCACTCCAGAAATCTGGATTTCTTGCCCTACTGTGTTTCCTGCTCAGCAGATTTTAGATCAGGCAGTAAATCTTACAAAAGCCATAGCTTGATAAAGTGACATTTCTTCCACTAGTGAGAGAAGGCTTCATCTATTTTGTCTTCTTGGCCAGGTGATCTGTGGCTTACCATGATGTTCTGTGCTGGCCTTGCCTCTGCTCCTGGCCATCACACAGTCCACAGCAGAATTCCATCCATCTGGGCTGCTCCTCTCTGTGCAGAGCATAACTGTCTTCCACATCTCACCATCCCCCTTCTAAAATATCCAATATCCACCCATCACAGCACTTCAGCTGTTCCAGTTCTTACAGTGTCTAAGTATGAAGGAGCAATGGGTGGGTCAGTACCCTGCCTATCCAGGTCTGCATTACTGTTGTGTCTCCCAATCCAATCAGTATGGAGATCCAGGCACTGTCGCAAGATGACTTGCTGAAACACCTAAATTAGATGGTGCACCTTCATCTCTTAGTTGTTACTCTGAAAAATGATAATAATAGCCTTGGGGCAAGGCTTTAATCCACAATCCCCACGTCATGCATACTCCGTCAGGTTCAGTAGAAAGAATAACTATTCTTTTCCAATGCAGGAAGGACAGATGAACAATGGAAGCCCTCTCAAAGATCTAGTTTCCATTTCCTTCACAAAGTCAAGGACTTCCCTGCTTGCCCAGATACAGTCATGGTTGATGTGTTTTTGTTGGCCTCAGATAGGAGAGAAAAAAGGAAGGAGCCTTGCAGAAGGGAACCAATTTGAGGTCAGGCTTCGTCAGGACCAGCAGACTTGGGAATTTGTGTCCAGAAGTGACTTGTTTGTGTTTGTTTCTGCTGTATTCAAGGAAAGGGGAAAAGACTGTTTATTCTTCTGTAAATGTTAAGATCACAGGGAGAAATACACTAGATTTATAGGAGCATTGTCTCTTCCAAATAGAAAGGCTGTGACAGGTGACAGCATACTTACAGCCTGTTCCTTGAGCCTTAGTATGATCTCTTTCACAGGGAAGAAGAATTAGGGTAAGAACATCTTGAAATTCTTCAAATTGCAGTTTGCTTTCTTTCCTTCAAGCTGTAAAAATCTCACTGCAGATATTTACAATTCAGTTGGAGCTACAGGAGCTGTAACTAGTTTGTGGTCCTTCCAGTGCAGTTTCTTTAAAGGATGAATGTCTTAGTCCCAGCCAGCACAGGAGCACATATCACCAATATTTGGAAGCAGGTAAATCCAGAAAGGAAATTCAGATTTTAAGGAAATCCAGATTGACAGCCTCTCTTCCTGCAGCAAATCACTGCCTGATCCAGTTTCCAGTTTGACTGCTGCTCTTTCCTGCAGTACACCTGCAGGTAAAAAAGCAATACAAGCAAGCAACACACCCATTCCCAGGTGAGGAGCAAGTGGGGTGATGGTGCAGCTGTGTTTGTACAAAGGAGCTGCTAATGGTCCTCCTTGAGTGGAGGATGGTTGGTTAGTTGGTTGGTTGATGCAGTTTTGGCTTTGAGAGGGTAAGGGAGACAAACTACAGAATAAACAGGAGCAATAAGAAGCATCTTTAAAGCTCTATCAAAGAGTGCTTTGTCTATCTATGAGGGGAACTAAATGGATGAGCTAAAAAATATTTTTCCCCCAGGCAGAGAGGAAACACTGGTGGGATCAGGAAACATGATGGCATCTTTAACTGCTTCAGCACCCATTTTTAGGGACAAAAATGAGCCCCCATTTTTAGGGACAAACAGCCACATTCCTCAACACATATAGAAGTGTTAGTTCACTGATCTCACTAGAGCTTAGCACTGCTAGAATGTCTCTATGATTCCAAGCAAAAATGGACAAATGCTATTGTTTTGCTGATGAAATGCTGGTTTTGGCCTGCACAGAAAAATGTGCTGTTCAGCCTGCCTTGATATTCCATATACATCAGTACTGGCCCCAACAGGACAAGAAGAACTGTCTGAACCAGACTGGAGATAGGGAACATGCAGGACCTCCAGGTCCATGCTGGCTCACAGAGAACCTGCTGGGCACAGTGGGTGCACCCTTCATAGGCTGCTGCTCCAAACCCACCTGCAATACAAGTAAAATGGACTTGAGCTCACTTCACTTTTTTCCATACCTCAAGACACCCAACTACACACAATGGGCACCCCAAATCCAGCTGCCTTCCCTTGCTACACTGCCCCCTTTCTCACAGCTGCAAAGTTTGAAACTCTCAAAGACAGAGTTTCCTTAATTAATCATCAGGCAGACTTTTTCTTTTTCTTTTCTCTGTCTCTTTTTCCATTTCTGAGTTGCAATGTTTCCTGCCAATGTTCTGCTTGGAATTAATTTCTACAACAGAGCCATACAACTTCTGAAAATAGATACTTGCACTGGAAAGCCTGACACACCCTATATGGAGCCTGTGAGTGGCAGAACCATAATCAAAGGAGAGTCAAGACACTAGGCCGTGCTAGCAGCATTTAATTAGGCTCTGAGCAAAGCAGCCCTAAGAGAAGAAAGTAAATGGGAACTCTGTAAACGCCCCCAGGCTCTTTTCATCACTCAGAGGCATTCAGTTTGTTCTCTTCAGGGTGACCCTAGCTCAGACAAGTTGTTCCAATATAGCTTCTACATTCAGAACCTCTTGAAAAATAAAAATTCTTGCAAATAACCAACTGTCGTGATTTCTTGATATGAAACTGCATGTAAAACCTATGGGGGAAAAAAAGCCAGTAGTCATATGATATGTCTGAGCTCTGCCTATCATTAGCAAGGGTGGGTTTTTCAGCATAAAATTCTCCTGGGCCAAATAACAGGAGAGTGATAAATAAAGCTTGTCAACTGCCCTTTCTGACTCACTCTCTCCTGCTCAAGGGTGACTCACTGTCATGTGTGAAAGGCTGCCAGGTCCTGCTTACATGCTGAAACAAGCATGGGTTCTCTGTGTTAGACACACATAACCTCAGAAAAAGCAGACTAGGTGCTGAGAAGGCAGCCCTGGAAAGGACTCAGCTGACTAAAGGATCTGAACTTCAAGGTATTTCTCAACCCCTTCTGCAAAGTTCAAGGTTGCTGTTAGATTACCACAGAAAACTTAGATGCTGAGGACTGGGCTGGTGAGTGCAGTGTTTTAAACCATGGCTTACCAGGACCATGAGGGTTTACCCAGGTAACTCCTATGCAGTGAGCCAGCCTGCACATTCCAGGTGCAGACAGAAGTAACCAAGATCATCCTGGTCCAGAGCTGCCTTTTCCCCAAGGAAAATGGCATGAAAAAAGCAGTCCCTTTATGCTCACTATTTCATGGGGCTGCTCCCTCAAGGAGCCTGTGAGGAACCTTGAATCTGTAGAGGGGCAAACCAAGCACGCTGGACATCATCTCTGAGTGCTCAGTGACTGTCCTGAGCAGCACCAGCCGTGCTCAGCACTCCCTCCTCTCTGCACTGCCAAGGACCTTGCAGGTGAGTGGCCATGCACAAAAAGCTTGTTTGCACCCAGGAGCTTGGCTGCCTACGTGAGTGTGTGCTCCACCCTTTGGTCTCCTGTCACCCCGGGCCCACCGCTGGCCAAGCGCGCAGCTCTGTGAAATCTCTGCCCCGGGCACTAATAACAAATCCCAGTTATTAGCACATTCCACAGTCTGCACTGCCCTGCAGACAGGTGGTAAAGGACACCTTGCCCTTGCTCTCTTTCAAAGGCTCCATGCACTGTCTGTGCTGGGCTGTGACAAAGCAAAGTGCTTTTGCAAGGACCAGCATGCTGGGATGTCAACCCACAGGTCCCAGAGGGTGCAGCTGTGTCCTTTGGCACACAGAGAACTCCTAATGCAGGAACTGACAGCTTTCTCCCAGACTAAGAGGGGAAGGTGTTCCAGAGCCTTCCTCAGCTCCAGGTATTGGCCAACATCTTGCTGCATCATGTAGGGGAACCCTGGTGCCACAGGGCAGTGATACCACAGCTGCCTCCTGCTTGTTCTGCCAGGCACGCACGTTCCAGGAGTGTCCCATGCAGCTGGGAAAGCCACTCACACGTGCTTTGACACAGAAAATCTGCAGCTAAAGCCCCATCTTAAAGTCTCACCACCTTTTTTCAGATCATAGGATCACTAACCAGTCTCCCCAAAATGAAGCTATAACCTAGAAATGTTAATTTTGAATAGAATCACAGAATGGTTTGGATTGGAAGGGACCTTGAAGATCACCTAGTTCCAGCTCCAAGGACATCTTACACTAGACCAGGTTGCTCAGAGAATAAAGAGTGTACCACCATTTATATAAGAAAATGTAGAAGCCACATACAGTTCTAAATATATATTTTATATTTATTCTTCTCTGGGAGAAGGTTTCCATCCCTAAACTTTCTAAGAGGTTATATTAAAATATTTTTGCTGTGTACCAGAACAGATGTCTAATGAAGAGCTTAAGGGGAAGCTGCAGGCCACAATAAGCCTCATCCAATGGCAAAAGGACTCACCTGACACATGGAAAACAAGCCTAGGCCACAATGCTATTTAGGCATTTAATATCACATGTGCCTGTCTAAGTGAGAAGACTAAGTATTAGCTGTGAACCTGCACCCCAAGTGTCTGTCTCAATAAAGTAGTGCAGGGCTTTTGGACTATTGGTTACTCCAGAAGAAATTTCTCATCATAATTGCCCTGAAAATTTTCATCCTCTTAAAAAACTGAACCACACATTGCAAGTGTAATATAATTGTGTTCTTCTTACCCAGCATTCATATATTTTACTGAAAAACTTCCAAACTGGCAGTAATGTGTCAAATTTATCTTCTTAGCAATGATGAAATATTACACCTGTGGTTTTCTTCCACTGTGTAATCATCCATTATTTTTCCGTTGATTTTTATCAGCTATGACCAAGTCAGGATTTCATCCTAAATTTTCCTTGCTAAAATTTCCATGCTAACATTTTAATATTTGGCAGGGACAAATAGTTTTATAGGTAAAACAGTCATAATTAAGGCCAATTCTATCCAGAAAAAAAAAAAAAAAGGAAAGGAAATTAAATAAAGAAATAAGTAAACACAATATATCAGAGATTCTGAAATAGCTTCTTTCAGAAGCAATATTTCACCAATTTTTTGGCTCTACTAAGTCATGTCTCCTGGTTGTTTTGCTAAATCTCTAGAAAAACAAGGTTGACATTGAAATCAATAATCATATTCATCTGCAGGTGTCAAAGCAGTCATCAAAATCAGCCAGGAAAATAATCTTCTCAGAAATGGCCCAGCACAGACATTAAGATGAAGGAGCAGGAATTACAGCCTAGATCTCCAGTCACCCAGCCCAGTCCTTGTGTGTCAAACTGCCCCAGCTCTGACAAATGGGTTGGGCATCTTAAGCTGCAATTTCAAAGTGATTTACAGAGCAAAGTGAAACCATGCTGTCCCACAGACACCACTGCTGTGAGCTGTTCTGATTGCAGCCACCTTCTGCCACTGCTCAGCCTTCCTCTGGGGCTTCTCAGGGTGGCAAACTGAAGTCATCTGTCAGGATAAAGGAGCCACTCATCCTTATTTTTATTCTTCCTCTTCTCTTCTCCTCCATTGTCCCATGGGGTGTGCTCATCCAGGATTTTAGCTCACTACAATGAGCTCCAGTGATGCCTGCCCTGTTAGAAAAGATCATGTTAATCTGCTTGACACAATGAAGAAAAACAGGAGACAAGGGTAGAGGTTTGTAATGTTTCCTAGGCAAACCAGCAAAGAACCTTGCCTCCTTTAGCAGAGAATCCCTGCACAAATAACTGTGCTTGTACCCTCAGCACCTTGAAAACCCATTGTGTTCATGTCTGGAGTGAGCATGCACTCAGCATGGATTGCAGACATCCCAGTGAAGCTCCCTGAGAGTTTGGTTCCTTTGCATACCAATTACAGGACTCTGTGCATAATGTATAAAGCCAGGATGCTCTGGATGCACCCAATGATCCCAGAGCATGCACAGAACAATTACAGGAGCGTTTGCAGCAAATTTCACACTCAAGAAATACCAGACTCACTGGTCATGTGCTGGAGACATCCAAATATTTTGCATGTGCAGTGCTGTAGCATTCATGAAGGCAATTCTTAATTTCTCATTTCCAGGCAAAAGAAGCCTTAAGTCTTAAAGGGAGCTTTCCACATGCTTCAACAGAGCAAAACTGAACTACTGATAACTCAGTAGTCCTGAGTTATTGCATTTAAAAGTACTGCAGTGATACTGCTGTTAACAGCTGGATGGGAAATAGAATTCCTCTCCTCTGGCATACCCAGGCTTGAAAAATATTGTGTTTATCATAAATCAGGAGAAAAGGTTCTATTTCTATTACCATCAAAATTGCATGTTTAAAGTACAACGTAGTAACAAAATTACTTCCTTGGATTAAAGTATATCAGTAATTTCTGATCAGAACATTATTAAAAACTAAAAGTCAAGAAGACTGAAGAAATTGGAATGAATCATGAGCAAGGAAACAAACCCCATTTTGATTTAGTTTGGATTGATTTCTGCTCAAGCTTATGTTAAGGCATATTTCCTTTCCACAGAAAACTTATGATTTTTAAACAAGCACTACAACTGGTGGTAGGTGCTGTTCCATCAGATAACCAAGTGAACTATCTCTGCAAGCTTCAGGCTCTCTCATATCCCTCAGAACCTACACTCCTGTTCCTCCTGTGCAGACCAAACCCTCAGTCCACTGGCTCCTCTCCCAGTGAGAAGAATTTAGGTTTTATCCTTCCTAGCACTACCAAATCCATGCATGGACCAGTGAAGATTTGAAAGCACTGGTTTTTTAAAGGCATGCAGACAGATGAAGCTGGAAACAGAATGAGCTCAGATGGATTCCATCTTGCTCAACTCTGACCAGTGTGGAGTAGTCTTGGCTAGTCTGACCTGAGATCACCACCCAGTTTCCCTCAATAATCAATGGACAGAGACTGATGGGATGAGTCACTCTGTGGGGGTTCCTATCACACACATCTGTCTCAAGAGGCAACAATTCTCTGGCTGAGCTTCTTTATTCCACAGTGGCTGTTGAGGCAGCTGAAGGCATGGTCTGACTGGACAGAGTGTTTAGGCAGCTGCAGGTAGACAAGATGATCCCCACCCTGAATGACAGCATTATTATCACAGAAAAATCACACCAAATACCAACTCATTGCATCTCACCTCCAACTGTCTGCTTGCTGATTAAAAAAACAAAATCTGGCTTTTCACTCCTATGTAGCATTTGTCATCTCTGGCATCAACTGAATCAACTCCCTATAAATCTGATCTCTACCAAGTCTGTTCTTGAAAAGATGGTATCACTGGGACTGCTGGGTATCCTTGGAACTGAATCCACAGTTCACTCTGTCAAGGAAAAGCTTCCCAGTTTATGAAGTCCAAAGTACAATTTGGGCCCAGATATTCTGTATTGATTCTGCAGTGTACAATACATGACAAATGCCTGATGGAGCTGTATGTGGCAGGCCAGAGGAGTTTATTGGCATCTAGAAAAGCCACCAAGGGCAATGGAAATGAAAGACTGTGAAATTTCTTACCTACAGAGATGAAATGATGAGGCCAATGATGGGAAGAAATCTGTAGAGCAGACTTCCCAGAGGGACCTCAGGCTGTGGTGGGAATTGTCTGGAGTCCAAGAGGCACCAAGGCACTGAAACTCCCCAGCTTAGGGCTCCAAGGGGAAAAGGTTTGGGCTGAAGGGCAAAGAGATAGTATTTTACAGGGACACCAAGGCCCTGGAGGTAAAATTTTATTCTATGCACTCTGCCCTACAAATAAGCTACTGGGGGAACCAAAAACAGAAAGGAGCATTTGGGTGTATGTGCAAGGGAGGGAGACACTCTGAGCTGACACTCAGTCACACTCTCTGTTTATCTTTGTGACTTTTTTACCTCAAAGCAGCTTTGTGCAATGATGTTTTTCTCCTAAGGCAGCAAACAAGAGCACAAAATTAATAGCAGCAGTTGTCCTTTCAGTTCTCTGAACAGAGCAGTGAATATGACTCATGGGGCTATGCCAAGCTGGCATTCCACCAGGGCAATAAAGTTGTTGCTGGTAGATCCTCATTAACAGCACGCAGAGACCCACTGCCCAAGAAAAAGATGGGACTTCTGCATTGCTTCAGAAGCAGAAAATGCAAAATACTGTATGGCTGAGTTAATGAAATCCAACAGACAACAAAGCTGGTTGTGATGAGCAGGCAAGGCTCCCCTGCTTGCTTTCTAGACTGAGCTCTCTGCACGGGCCCCTCAAAAGTGGTCAGCACTGATCTAACCCAGTTCCCACTGAAGTCAATAAAAAATCTCTTCCTGACATCACTGGAAGAGCAACAAGCAGAGTTACAGGGGGCACAAAGCCAGGACAATAAACTTGAAAAGCAGGAAGGAGGTGCCTGATGTATCTCCAAGAAGAAATGCAGAACATGCCCAGGAACAACAAAGGGCCTTTGTTAAAGAAGCAGCAATTTGCCCAGTGGAAGCCAAAGAGATGCTGTCTCCACCCCCTGGAGCCCAAGATGGTCACACAAAGCCAAATGAGCATCACAAATGACCATCAAGCAGAGGGTGATGCACACATCCCAGCAGCCACTCAGCTCCCCTGGAGATGGCACAACTCACCCTCATGGGAATGCAAGCACATTTTCCCTGCTAAACTACAGATCCCCAGAGCCCTGGCTTGGTCCTGCCAGATGCACAGGGAAGCCTGTGTCCACATCATCTCACCAGCTCCTGATGTGTCCCTTACCTTCCTGATAGCATCAAGTGGTCCAGACCTTGAGGGGATCCCCAGCTGCCATCCCCCCAGAAATATCAGTGCAGGGTAGTCCATGAAGATAATACAGTCCTTTAGCTTTATTTACCATCCCTGGATTTCTATTTACTGATTTTTTGATCAAGAAAACCACGTCTCCATACGTGGTTCCCACCAGCCACAATCCTGCTGATGTTCCACATGTATACAAGGGAAAAGAGGCCTGACTCTGCATGCACAGCATGGCCCTTTGCCAAGAAAACTCCCAAAACAACTCCAGTGATTTGGGTTCCTTACGGATTCCGGTAAAGCACAGCATTCTGTCTTCAGAGTACCAGAGGAGAGAAACCTAAAGTGACCCCATGTTCTTAAACCTAAATATGAAACCCAGATTCTCCTTTTAATACAGCTCGTGTGGTGTCTGGAACTAAGCTCTTAGTTTAGCAGAGAAGCCAGGAACAGAAAATAACACTAATAATTAGAGATAAAGAAGTCCAGGGGTCTTTGCCCTTTTTTCTCCCAGTGCTTTCTTCCCTGAGGTGAGGCACTAAGCCAAAAGATGTGAGTGAAGAAAAGTTTCCTAAAATAAGTATTGAACTAGAAGGCACCTCCCATGTCTAGGCACAGTTGCTAATTAAGAAAATACAGAAAAGGGTCAGGAAAACATCCTGGAGCAACAAGCTTCAGGACAGGACTTGTAACAAATTTGAAAGCATGAGCAAAAAGCATCATGGCTTCTAGTAACACAACAGTATTTATTACAGAATTGACATAGCAATATTGATTTCTCAGAGCTGTCAAGAGGACAGGGTGAGTTCAAGAATAAAAAGAAGAGAAGGACAGCACAGCCCTGTTTGCCCCATTGATGCAGCTTTGGGAACACTCTGTATTTTTCCCATCGTGACAAATGCCCATAAGGAAACTGGCACTACAGAAAGGTTGCACAATCCTCATCACTTAAAAGGAGAAAGCCAGACACACCTATTCCTTCCTTAGCATTGGAGGCACAAAAGGACTAATGCTAACATATACAAATAACAAGTCTGCAGGAACTCTCAAATTCCAGTCTGGAATAGTGTCAAGATAGGATTTTAATGCTGCATTTTACAAATCATATAAGTATTTAAGCTGAAGATGATCTCCACCTAAGCATCTCTTTTTACAATTTCAGGGAAAACACTTCCGTGAAACATCAGTAATTTCATGTGAACACATAGACATGTGGCAGATCTGGCAGAGAAAGCACTTTACATAGTATAAGATTTCATTAAAATGTTGCTATGGTGAATTGTAATCAGAAGCAACAGCTTCAACACCACCATGAACCCACAGCTGGGTTATAAGGAAATACAGCAAAACTAGGGGTGATACACCATCAAGAGTGTCTCAGATTTTTAATCTAAACATTTTTCATGTTAAAAAATAGCTCATCAAAAGTAACCTTCCCCACAGTTTCCACTTCATCCAAACTCATGTGTGCTCAAAAAAATTCCTAACCATCTTATAATTTAAGAGTGTTAACCAGCTCTGTCCTTTAGCTCTTGTACTTGGCTGTTCATATAATGGTCTGGGAGGATCCAGATAACATTAAGGCTGGAATGAGTCAGGCTGGAAAAGATTATGTTTATATAATTGCAGCATGGTATGGGAAGTGCCCTATATTATAGCAGGCTCAGCATTAGCCTAACTCTGAAGGCAGCTGTAGTCAGCCACCCTGCTATGAGTAACTCAGTGAGCCCTCTCCTCACACAGCACCTGCCTCACACCATGAGGGATTTAAAAGCACAGCTCTTTTCCAGCCTGTGTCTTTCCACAGCCTGGACCCAACATCCCAACCCAACCCAGCCTCCAACCCCCACTGTAATGGAAATATTCAAGAATCAGCCCTGAACCTTACCCCTGCCACTTCCACTTAACTCAATCTTGAAAGCAAATCATTGGGTGCCTGCTGGTTGCCATTTATGCCTGCATAAATTTTCTTTTTTGCCATGTCTGAGATAGCATAAAGGACAAGTCTAGCAAGGGAGGAAGACAGAGTACCTGAAGGGCAGCAAGTGCAGGGAGTAGAGGTAAGAAGGGGCTGGGCTTGGGCATTAGAAGTGTAGGATCCCACCTCTGAGAGGTGCATGGCTGTTTCAGAGTGGTGGGGACCAACCAGGCTTCAGCAGGGATGGTCCCAGCCATGGGCTGAAATGGGATAGTAATTGTGCCCTGCTGACTTTCATGCTGAGCCCATTAAAGTTTTCTGCTCCATGTATTCAGCAACACTTTTGCATACCAGGGCTAGAGATTTCCAGTCTGGTACCCAGAGCTCTGCTGCAATTCATTGTGGCCAAGTCAGCTGTCAGCAGCTCACCAGAAACACTTTTGGGATTGGTTATGAGATGAGACAGAGCTGCAGGAAGATCAGGACACTTCTCTGTCTCATGATCCCATAGGTCTCTGTGACTCCTTGGCTCACAAGACATTTTTTGTCCTGGGCATTCACTCGTGTCATGAAACAGAGACCTTGGCCCTGGGCTGCTGAGAGCCCTGAGAGCCCCCAGAAGGGACTGGCTTGCTTTGCACTGGGCATGGGGTGCTGCTGTGCCATGCCCTGTCTGAGGATGAGGATACCTTGGCAAGGTAGGTCCTGGACACCCCTAACTTCACCAAACATCTTCCCCAAAATATCACAGTCCTTTTTAAAACAAAGAGGCAGCAATGTTTTCAGGGAAGGGGCTATGGACAGTAGGGATGCAGAAAGAGTGACTGTTCCTGAGAAGTCAGTGTGGATTTTAGGCACCCAAGCCAACATGCCAGGATCCCTCTGGAGCAGGGCTGGGTTCAGATGCTTCCAGAGCAGCTGGGCAGTGCTGCTGGGCCACAGGGGCTGGGGCCTGGGCTCAGACAGACCTTCTTGCCCCACACAGTGTATGAGCAGCATGCCCACAGCCCGTCAGGCTGCTGTCTTTGATCCTTCCTGGGGCCAGCAGAGAGCCCTGGGCAGGGATCCCCAGGGCTGGCTTTGTCACAGCAGCCTGGAGCTCTGGGTCTGGCTCTCCCAGAGTCACCACTTACTGCTCTTCAAAAAGGCCCAGGGAGTGCTCTTGGGACCGCCTCTGAGCAGCACCACTGACACTGCAAGCCTGTATTTTAAACCAATTCACATCAAACACTGAGGAAATTCCAGAGCAAGGAGCTTTTTGTTTCCTCTGCTTCCCCTGTAATCCAGCCGACTGTCTGCTGGTTCCTGGGAGTGCTGCTGGCCTGAAAGCTTCCAGCCTCTTCTCATACACAGCAGACTTGGTTTTATCTGCCCCTCCTTGATGGGTCCCAGCTCTAGAGCTTCCTACCCAACCCTTCCTTAATAAATTGGAACAATTACTCCGGGCTTCTCAAGGATAATTGCTAATAAAATTCAGCAGATTTCCCCCAAAAGACATGAAAGGGCTGGAAGCAGAACCAGAAACTAAAGGAGAAAGAAAATGCAGGACAGAAATAATAGCCCTTGTTCCATTAATGTCTCATCCACTGCTGGTGAGTTTTTGTTCTTAGAGTCACATATTTCAGAGATGAATCCTTCCAAGCTGTCTCCAGTGGGGAAATGCCTCATGCTCACTGCTTTGGAAAACTGGTTAGATTGTTTTTAAAGTTATTTTACAAGATCTTTTTGAATCTAGAGAAAAATCATGAAAGCCTCAGGCTTGGGTTTCCAAAGAATCAACAGGGCATCAACGAAGGACAAAGCCACAAGAAGCAAAAGATGTCCAGATTCATCCTGACTTTCCACATCCTGACAGGACCACCTTCCAATACTTTATTTTTCAAAGACAGTTTGATGCACAGAAACAATGAAATCTGAAGCTTGGATGGTCTTAGGTGCTCCCTTGAGGGCCTGTGGACTCTAATACTTCTACAAGTATCAGTAGCTTAGGTTCAAGACAGCAGAGGAGCTATTCAGATCATCAGGTCTGGCTCATTATGGACAAAATTAGACCCAACAGATGAGTTAAGCCTCTCAAATAGGCAGCCCAAATGGCAGGAACCCCCAAACCAGGAGCAGGAATAACCAGCTTTGCTTTCTGTGTTGTTAGGTTATCACACTGGGCCTGCCAGAAGAGCTGCTGGAGGACTGCACAGGTTGGATGTGCCTGCCACATGGGAGCAGGAGGCTGACAAAGCTCAGGTGGGTCACCAAGCCCTGTCTCCCAGTAATCTGTCTGTCAGCTCAGCTGGGAGCAAATTACAGGCACCAGTAACGAGAAACTTGAAGTGGTACTGGCATGTCTTGCCTCCAGTCTGTCTCTCCTTGTGGCACACTGCCAGTGCTACACAGGAAAGCAAAAGAGCCTCTGAAATTAAATTATATCTTGGAGGAGAGGGGGAGGAGTTTTCTTCCTGAGCAGGCCACGAGCAACAGCCCTGAGCATGGGATTTATGTGGGATAGATACAGGAAAGCAAATGACTGTGCAATCTTCTTTCACATTTGCCCAAATGCATCAGCATATCACAAACACAAGGATTCTTATCACAAGTGTAATTTTATGTCATTCTGATTCTGTAATTATGAAATCCCTTTCACAAGTTCTCAGAACTCCACCTTCAGAAACACAGTAGTTTTCTTGCCTGCCCCCACTACTTTCTAGTGGGAGATCATTCCAGAATTTTACTCCACAGGAGGGGAAGGACAGACCTTGTTACATTTGATTTTAAATAAAGTACATATAAATCTGTAATTAGACCCTGTGGACAACAAGAAATGGGAGGTCTTGAATAGACAAAGAAGATATAATACCAGAAAGCTCTTCACAGCATGACTGACATCCCCCTGCTTCTCCAATTCAGCTAAGACACTAAAACAATTAGGGCTGAAATTCAACATTAAATAGGACCTAAAATTGCCTTTTGTAATTTTATTTTCCTTATTTGTATTTATAATTCAGTAGATCAATATCCTGAATTCCTGCTTCTGAATGGTAACTACCTGTTCTTTAATCTTCCCTTAACACTCCATTCAGATAATCCTGACAAGCAAGCACTTCCCTTCAGGGATGGTAATGAATTTAAATAAAGCCCCATTGTAGAAAAGGGCAGTACTCAGTATATGTTTCCCACCAATAGGCAGGACTCACTTTGAGAGCACTGCATGGCACAATGCACTGAAAAGTCTCATCTGGCAGGGTTTATCCAGCAGCTTATAGCTGATCCCTACTAGCCAGAGGTCCCTTGATCCAGGAAACATATCCCTATATTGCAATAGGTCTGAACTCTGTTGTTTCAGTCTGTTGCTGCATTTGCCTCACCAGTCAATGACAGAGTGAGGTGCTCTGACCCATGGCCTGGCCTCCTTGTCCTTTACCAGACAACAGCAAGGGAATTATTTTGTGAACTGCAGCCCAGAACACCTCAGCTGAGTCTATGACCTGTGTGTGCTGAACTATACCGATGGTTTTCTTTATTTATAAATTGTTCCTTGAGCAATGAAAGAAACAGTTGTAAATCAATGGATGTAGAACAAATCAATTCCTTAGGGACACCAACCCTCCAGCACTCTATTCTTCAATCCAGATAAATCTGCCTGTCTTTGTATCAAGGCTTCATGAGCTGTGAGGCAAGTAATCATTAAGTGTTTTAAGAAAATGGTGAACCAATTCCAGAAACTATTATAGACTCCAGAAAATCACAGAAGTTTGTTAGAATCATAGTTTGTAATTCTGCAGTGCTTTCTCCCAAGGCACACAACCCTCTAACATAGCAGCTCCTGATCTGTTCCCCTGGCATCCCCACTTCCACTCTGCAAGGCAGCAAATGTGGTCACACACCCTGACTTGGGAACTGCTTTCCTAGCACTTATTCCTCATGCTGTAACATGTTTCTAGCACCTAAGAGTCATCAGAACCTGCTTTGCAAACTATTTAGAAATGAAGTCTTAAAGCAATGTCACCCACAGCACAAATTAACACCCAGCAGACTCAGTTGTGACTATTTGCTGCTCTGTTTTGCAGGCAGAAACGGCTGGATGCTGTTAGTCCTGGGAAAGGGCATTAAGAGATGGTCATTTGGTCCAGGGGACTCACACAGATTTAACATCAGTGGTAGTAGAAATTATTTATACAAATCACCTTGTGGACCCAGATTATTTGGTGTCCCCATTGCAACAGGACTGGGCCTTGCCACTATCTTGAACAGGAGCCTGTGGTGATGCCATGGCACATGGACAATGGAATTCACCATCATGGAAGGGCTGGGGCAATGCAGGGCTCGAGCCCTGCCAGAAAATCTGCCTCTCCCCAGCCAGAGATGTCCTGGAGAGCATGGGACAGGGAGATGGGAGACATAAATGGTGAGACCAAGGGGTTTTTGTAGTATCCCATGTATCCCAATATAGCAAGCAGTTCCTGCTCACAAGCAGAATCCCACTGATTCTGGCCCAAAAGACTGGTCTGTGATTCCAGATTTGCTGAGGGAAGTTCTGTGTACTTATGCCCCTAATGTACTCACAAAATCAAGGGTCTGTATTTCTTTTCCATGTAATTCCAGGGCAGTTTTTCCCAGGTGAAAAAGTAGGTAGAAGAGCAGGGCTATGAGGAACTCATCTAGTCTCTCATTTCTAAGTAGAAGGTGGAATGGTCACTGTGAAGTTTACAGATTTGCAGATGGAGACATCACCAGACCATTATGAGAAAGAACAAAGTCTCTGCTCAAGGGCTGCATTATACCAAATACTAGCAAAATGGCTGAGACCTATTTGTAGCAAGCACTCCACCCCACACTAAGACTTTGAAGGTTTTTAGAGAATTACTGAAAGTCCAATAAACATGCTGAAGAGTGGATTGAACTGGGTATTCAGTTCTGGAAACACCAGAGCTATTTCCAAGAAACATTTTCTGCACTTCACCTTCTTTTAGGTAACAGAATAGAAACTTTAAAACAGGTGATAGAATTATTTCTTTGCATGTGTTCAAGACAACATGAATTCGGTATTGTTTCCCACTGAACTGCACAGCTGAGAGATTTTAAACCTCTATTATTTTCTATTCTGCTTCTCAATCAGGAGAAAGGTCCCTCCACATCCAGCTACACACAAAATTCTCAAAACGAACTCTACATGACATACCTCATACCAGCTACAAAAGGTGATGTGAGTCACTTCTTTCAAAAGTAGAGCAGCATCTGAAAGCATAGAGAGGAGCAAAACAGTATTTCCTCCAAAAATTGTTAGGGTCAGCAGAAACAGCTTTCTAAATTGTAGAGGCAATGCCTTGCTGGGATTTCACATCCCAGCAATTGCTCACATTTTAAATCATCCAACATCAGGTATTCATGTTGTACCCACTTGGACAGCCTATGCAATTCTCCTCCTTTGTCAGCCAGCCTTCTCTCAGGGAGCATGGCACTGCAATCCTCTTGGGGGATGCTGGTGGTTGACCAATACACAACATTCAAGGATACAGTGCTCATTCCAGACTGAGAATATTGTCTGCCTGGTACATGTTCTCTTCATTGCACTCAGTTTCAAAGGGACAGGCAGTGAAATGTGCTTGGCAGGAATCCTGAACTAACTTTCAACTGTTAGCACTACAAACCAGGCTGGGGATGTTGAGAGAAACAGGACATTTCCCTTCTAAGCTTGTGTCTGAAGCTGCCCTTTCAGTTGCTAATGTAATAAATTGCAACTGTATTATTTAGATCAAAGAGGTTTTAAGTAATGGATAAAAGTCAGCTATGCCATGTTGTGAATTTATAAAATTAATAACAATAATAATAATTTAATCTTTGAAGTGCCTTACACAGATGAATTAATTACCTCACAATACTCTTTGGAGTAGATGAGAATTATTACCTCGTTGTGAGCGATCTGGAAACATCAACAAAGATGCTGAATGGCTTTACCAAAGTCAGAGCAGGCTGAGCCTGAGCTAGCATTCAACACCAGGCATGTCTGGCTCTGTTTTTGTGTTCAGACCACTCATCCACCCTGTTGAAATGACAGCTGGCTTCCTGCTTCGTGTGCTTTGTTCAGACATGATCCTCAGACAATGGGTGAAAATATTCCCACCCAGATGATCTTGTTTCTTTTTGAGCTAGGCTAGTTGAATTGAAATACCTCTTTAATGTCTTAACATTTTTCCTTCCTTGAGGTTTTCCTCAGCTGCTGGATTGGAGCTGAAATACAAAGTATGAGCATGCAGCAGTGTGATTTTAAATTATTAGCAGCAGTACTAAGACATCAACATCCCAGAACATGAAGATATATCTATTTTGACCTCTAGCTGACACTAAGAAAATATTTTTGGGTTGTGGTGAGGCCATTGTGAGATGTTGCTTTCAAGAACACAGAAGCAAAGAACAAAGGGGCTTTTGGGGGTCCTTTTGCTCTGCCTCCTGCCCCATATGCCCTGTGGCACATAAGCCCTTCCAGCAGTGTCTCACATGGCTTTAGGAAGACTTCAGATACAAACTGTCCCATTCCAGAGCTCTGGGATCCAGAGCTCTGGGATCACAGAGGGAAGCTCAGGCAGAGGTCAGCACAGAGCCCGCACCTCTCCCTGGAGAGCTGCCAGGCAGAGTCAGCAGCTTTCCCAAGCCCAGGGGAGAAGCTGCTGAGACACAGACCATGAAAGGTGTCTGCTGTAGCTGTGTGACCAGGACAGAGGTGAGCAGCCTGGCTCCAGCCAACAAAAGCCTGGAAAATGCCCAGCAGGGCAGGAGGCAGCAGCAGGCAGTTTGAGTGACCCACTGCTCCACACTCCACTGGCTCCCTGCCCCTGAGAAAAGAGCAGGGGGGATACTCTGGGTGGCTTTATGTTTTGGGGGTTTTCCCCCCAATGGTTCAAAAGGCCTGCTAATGCCCTAATCCACACCTGCCACAGGCATTCAGAGCAGAGTTAGGTGCACTTTTTCCCCTGCAGAGCTGCAGTTCCCTAAAGGTCTGCAGTCCTGCACTGCCCACCATGGCAGAGTCACACAAACCCCCAGGGAGCATCACTCCATGGACTCCACCTCTGGACACCTGGGGTGGCATTTGGTCCTCATATCCAGCACAGCTGCCCCAGGGTGTGGGGCACATTTCTGACACACAACACACAATTTTAGCTGCCCCTCTGTAGTTCAGCTTGAGAGAAGTATGCAGTAAAAGTGTATTTCTCCTTTACTCCATTAACATGATGTAAGAATTTGTCCTGCAGTTGATGCTTGGGTAAAAAAAATACTAGACTGAATTTACTAGGAATTGCTGTATTTACCAAGGCCTAAATCTGCATAATTTGAAACCAAACATCATTACTTTACCTTGCAGATTCAAGGGTGTTAGTATCAGCTTTCCAGTATCACACACCTCAAGTCAGTTTTATCCTCTACAAGGAAGCAGTGTATAAAGTTGCATGCCATAAATCCAAGTTCTCAGGCAAACAAAGTATTTATAATGCAAATTCTGTGCATGTTGGGCACTTCCATCATTCTTAAGCCTGCTTTTCCCCCAGATATTGTTTGAATGTGAGTTATTTCAGCAGAAGTTCTCAATGGTTGCCAGTGTAAGAAAGAAAAATGTGTATTTTCTTCTTTTTTGTCTTTCAGGTTATTAATAACTAATGGGAAATTTGCTAAAGGAATCAGTTCTTTGATTGCCAGTGAATCTGAAAAGACTGAGAAATCGAATGAAACTAGGCATTAAACAACACATTGCTTTTTGGGGTTTTAATAATATTTATGTAACTGTAGAATTTAAATATCAGGAGAAAAGAAACCTTTGCTAAAAGATGGAATATATTATGCATGTTCATCATGTTCTGAGAACTTTAAATAAACACCAGATAGACTGTTCAGGGGACACTGGACAAGAGTACTAGTAACAGCATTTTACAGCATCTACACATTTTTAAGAATTCCAAACAAAAATATCCCCTGGAAATAAATGAGGTCTTTATTCCTTTCTTAATTAACAAGACAGACTTGCAAACTCTTAACTATTATTTGCAGGTCACCTTTAAAGCAAAATGACTCTTATTGCTGAAATCCCTCTGCCTACAAATTTAAACCAAGTGAAACTTTAGGCTTTCCTGTGACTTTTTGCCAGGTACTATTCAGCCAGGCAGCCACAAGGCTCTCACAGATTCTTACTCAATCCAATTTGGTAGTAGAGGTTGGATATGGAACAACAGAATAATTTCAAGTCAGCAGCCCACAGCCCATGCAGTGGTTAGACCACAGAGATGAATATGAGGAAATCATGGCTCTAATCCTTTGACAAAAAGTGGTTATTTCAGCTTGCCTGTTCCAGTCTTCAGTTCCAGCTTTCTAATAGTGTTTTGCCACTCCTGGATGAAAAGGCCCATGCAAATGCTGTACCTTTGTGTTGCACACAAGGGATTATGAGCCATGAAAGAAAAATAGGAAAGGTGGTAATCCAGCATAGCAAGACCTACCAGCACACCACAGCAAGGAGAAAATTCCATCCCTGTGTCTTAAAATACATCCCAGCTGCTTCTCACCAATGCAAATGGCTGAATGAGTGTCCCAGACACTGTGCTGGGGCAGCAGGACAGGTCCCTGCCCACTCTCCTGTGGCCCCTGGGATCTGCAGAGGCAAACATGGACAGCAGCAACAGGATGGAGCTGGGAAAGGTGGGGAGGCTCATAGATGGCATACTGCTGCCAGGACACCATCAGGAGTGAAGGGGACAGGGTGACATTGCTTGCAGTGGTGACCTGCTGTCCCCTGGGAGCTGCAGATCCTTCCAGTGCAGCCTGCTCTGGGTGCTGGACTCATGGCCAATGTGCTCTGCTCCTCCCAGCTCATCTTAGTCCAAACAGGGAAATGAGTTTTTTCCATTTGATAACATCTCCACAGCCACTTATTTATGCTTATTGTGGCATTGATGGTCAGGAGCAGCAGAGATTTTCCTGGTTTTCCCAGGACTGGCAGCAGTGAGGGCAGCTGGTCCTGGTCCTTCTGTTATGGGCAGTGACAGCACTGTGAATGTTAAATTGAATGTTAAACACACTTTAGCTTTGGCTTTTACAAGATTTCGAAGTATATCTATCAGAATATCTATCACTATATTTATGTGTCATGACCTAGGTATTTTGTGAGTAGTTAGCTCAAGATTTGGAAGCTGAACCTGGAAATAAATCCCATATACTAAGTCAGGTCACTTTAGGGCATGATTTTGAGGCTTAGAATCTTTGGGATATTGTGAAACATTTGTTTTCTTAAAGCAGAGAACCTCTCACACATCATTCACAGCAGGTCAGTGTTGTGTATAACTGGTATTGCTTAGATCACATCCAAAACTGGTACAAGTTATGCTGACAAATCACTTTTTGCCAATGGAAGTCAAGTCTCCACCAAGGGTGAGGTTTCACATTACAACTAAACCAGCCTAAGAGTCAGTTGTTAATCAAAGAAGCACTCTTGATCCCATCAAAATTTTCCCATCATTTACCTGTGTGATAATTCTTTATCTTTGACCCCACAGCAAGGCGGCTCCCTAAACTGTCAAAAGTAGTCATCCAGCAAAAATAAATGAGCAGCTTTCTGTTTAGTTAGCATTTTATATCAGTTCATGTGGAGTCAGACAAGGGCCAGTGGAAATACAGGTAAAAATAAGGAGATAAAGCAAGGACCACACCTTGCAACAGACCAGGTCAGCTACAACCTAAGAAAATCTTGCTGCACTATGGTATATTTTGAAAGGATGAAAATACCTGATCTAAGACATTTAGACAGGTCAGGTGAGTAAGACAGAAGGAAAATTCCCTGTGCTTCCACCTCTTAAAAATGGCATCAATCATTTCTGCAGTAGTTGCTAACTAGGGAAGATAGTCCTGAAAGTAACACAGGTGTTCATGACCATGCAGAAGAACAAATGGACAACAGAAGAACAAATGGACAACACAATGTGGGGAAAGAAGATTTCCATAAAGCAACCTGTCCCTAACTTCCCTTATTTCCAAAGCCTTCCAAACACTGCATCTTTTCTCTTGTGGGTGCTATTTAGAGGCGTATCCATGCAAACAGAATCAGTCCATGGATAGGTAACCAAGGATCTCAAAACAGCCTGAAAATTCTTCTCTGGCTCTGCTCTCTGCAGCCATCTCTTTCAATTTTTTTATACAATTGCATTGTGTATGTTGTGTTTCCAGTTGCTATTGCCAGCTGCCAAGTACATATCTATGACTTGGCAGCCAAGTTACATATTTAAGAGGATGAGAGAAGCAGGTTTGAGAACAATCTCAGATCTCATCCATGGCAGCCAGGCAGCACTGTTAGAAACAGGGGAAAGAGAATGTATGGAACTGATGGCTCGTTGGCTCATCTTTAGAGAGCAGGGCTGTCATCAGGAGACCACTGCCCCATCTTGACTCCAATAAAAGTTGTGCTAAAATAATTGGCAAAAGTAAGGGTTGGTTGCAGGTACTTAGGGCTACCTGTGTTAATGTTGAAGTGCAGGAGGCAGGGGAGACAAACCTTCCTCTGTAATGAAAATCTGCTTTCAACAGTCCAAGAAAAGCATAACACTAAGCTCTCTGAAAAAAACAGCTCGTTGGCATTTCCAGTGGAAGATGCCATAATAGACACATGGCATTTGGCCTTTGATGATTTATCCCCTTCTTTCTTATGGGAATTATACACATCTGAATGGCAAAAACTAAATAGATTATGTGAAGCAATCAAGATGTGATGGGGACGAGTTCCACAGGCACCATCCTAAGCTGGGGCTGAACAATACACAGTAAATAAGGTGTATGTTGAGCTTGAGTATTCTTAGAGCTTACACTGCCCATTGTGTGCACTGACAGAGGCAGGTGCCCTGCAGAAGAAGAAAAAAAAATTTAAAAACCTGTTAGTGTATAATTAAAAACTGGGTTATGAGGCATAAGCACAAAGAAAGCAAGAAACAGGCTTGCTCCAATTGTCATAATTCTCAACAACTGACCTTGAACCTTTAATAGGCTTTTTTCAGTGTTGTTTCTTGTGGTGTTTGTGTCCATGAGCATCCCAGTAGCTGAGAACACTCAACATTATGTATATGTACCCATTCTTTAGGTATATCTAATGTTTAATTTGGATATCACACCCAGAAAGTAAACAAATGCATAAACTCAACAAAAATATCACTGACTCACCATCCAGTCATCCACCTCTTCTCTGCCTCTTGTTTCTTCTTGCTGTGTCAAGCCTCTCTCTCCTATACCCACCGTATTAATTTCCTCCTCTTTTCCCAGGGGCTGGTAAATGCCAGCCCTGATTTCTCTGGGAGTATTACACTCTGTATGTGCATTACTGTTTGTATTGGACACACAAGCACAGATTTCAATTTCACAGTAGCTAATACTGTCCATGACTATGCCATTTACCTGCCAAGTGCTCTGCCTGCTCATTAAAAACAGGAGCATGCTGTGTGAATGGAACAAGTACTGTCCTTGGGCAAAATACTGTGAACATCAGTGCAGGTTTTCAGTTTTGTGCAACATGGAAGCTCCTAATTCCCTGTTTTCAGCAATTTGAACAGTGCATTCCTTGGATAACCCAAAGCAAAGGCAGTTTGGCATCTGCACTGTAATTTCTGGAGAGATACCTTGTCCACCTCACGTGCAGCACCAGCTGTGCCCCAGAACCAGAGCCCTGTGGCCTCACAGCCACGTCCTCAGCTCCTGACTGGCTGAAGGTGAGACAGGCAAAGGCAGAATCAGATCCCGAGTCCACACCAAGGGTCTAGGGGAGCTCAGGAGGCAGCAACTGCCTGGCACCACTTACAGCCACGCAGTCTGATTTTGGAAAGCCAGAAAAACCAGCTGCATATTCTTCTACTGAACTCCTCGTGCCATTACTCCCTCTGCATGGTTTTATCTGATGAGATTATTGAACATGAGCAGTTGTCAGCCCTTTTCACACAGCCTTGCACTCCCAACAATCAACCTTTTGTTATTAAAGTGCCTCTGACAGTAAGGAAGTATTAAAAGGTACCTCACATTCAAAAGGTGTTTTCAAAATTTTGATTTTGTTTCTGTATTCTGAGGTGCTCAGAAATCCACGAACCTTACCAAAAATCCTATAGCCTAATTTCTAGTTCTTCTCAGGATATAATAGCCATCTCCCTGCTATAGAAATAGGGAGGGAAAAGGTGAAAACTTGATATAGAAATATTATAGAAAATATCTTCTATATTCAGTCCTGTGAGCTTTGAAGGAAATTTAAAGGAAATTATGGCAAAGAACCTGGCTTTTAATTTTTAGTGCATTACAGAGACTTTTTACATTACCACAATTTTAAAATTACTTATCTCTCACTTGTAGTGCTGGGGGTAGGACTAAGGACTAGCTACTATCAAATGTCTTTAACCAGGCTGTGTTGGAACATTTGCAAATACAAATTCAAATGAATGAGATCTTCAGCAGGGAAATAACGAGTCTTCCAATTGAGAAATAAATGTGGTTTCGAAAAAAATGTGTACCTTTTTAGATACAGCCTGACAAAAAGAAATTCTGCTTTCACCCATGACATGTGATTGCTAGACTGTCAGTGCAACTGTGCAGCAGCTCTTACAAGAATTGACAGAAAGTATTTCATGATGCTTGGAAATTAATATAGAAAACAACCAAGACCTCCTAAACTCACAGATGTTTCTATAGAGGGCTGCCAAAATACAAAACCTCTGGAAGTGGTTTTGTCTCCCTAATCCTATTCAAAATATATTTTTAACTGCTGACCTGCAAATGGTTTGGAGCAGTGACATTTTTAACTGCTCCAGCAGGTAAAGTACAGGTGCTGCCAACTGCTACCTAAGCATTGGCAAGAACAACCTCACACTGCTTGGTCCAGGATGCAACAGAAATCTGTCAACTTTTGAAGACGTCAATACACAAAAAACAATTCCTGAATGGTGGGAAATATCTTTAGCAATGGAAAAGGGGCAAAAATTTAGTGTACTCTCTATTTTCTTTAAGACTACAAAAAAAGCGTTGGCTCTTAGAGGGAAATTTCTCCCCTCTCTAAATTCCTGGCTAGTGCTGTTACTGGGATGACAAGGGGAACCAGCTTGTCTCTGTCTCCACCCTCTTGATGCAGGAGAGAGTAAAGGCAAATGGGTCATGCAAGGGTGGATCAGGGGGTTTTAATACTGCTGTTTCATATGTGGAAGTGAAATATGTTGTTGCATCTGGAAATGCTGGCCTGCCCAAGTCTATAATCACCACGCTGCTGCAAGCAAAATCTGCTCTGGAGGCAGGTCTGTGCTATAGGCTTCTGCCTGCATAAATACATGGAAGAGAGCGGCGGAGAGATGTGATACCTGACCCACATAGGTGTGCTAAAGAAGCTTTACTAGCAGAACTTGTTTTGCTGTGGGGTAGGGAGGGGTGATAACTTTCCTGTGATGAACAACTACAGAACGTAATTTTGCTGCTGTAAGAGCATCCCCATGCTCTGCTGGTTTAACATCCCAGGACTCCCATGTGCCAAGTGTACCTGACGTAGTAGAGATCAGACCACCCTTCTGAAGGGACACAGTAAGGGAAAATCATGCCAGGCACAAGGCCAAGGAGGAGAAACAAGGAACACCTTTGAGATAACTTGAGTTTGAAATGCTATTACCTTGCACTGCACTGACAAGACTGAATAAAAAGGAACTTGAAGTATGCGTGCTGGGTGTAAGCCCATGTTTTTTAATGTGACGCCTTGCATTTAATGTGAGTGCCAGGACTGGAAATGAGAATTTCCTGAATATTTTTTCTCTTTCTTCCTGTTCCTCATATGTATCTGCAGAAGTGGCTCACAATGGGGAAGACAAAATGTATGGTACAGTCCTGAGATCCTTCATCTCCTAACCTTGGCTGCACCCCACAGAGCCCCAAACCTTCAAGGAGAACCTAAATGACAGAGAAATGCTCCTCAGCCTGCAGGGCTCTCCTGCCGGGAGATAAAAGGCAGGCTGCTGGGATGTATTCATTCCTGCCTCGAAGATGGTATCACCAGCAGGGCTGCAGCCCGTCTGCAGCTCCTGTGAGCACAACTTCAAACAGACGCTGCGGAGCGGCGGGGCCGGGCTGACTCACCCGGCTGGGTGGACACCGCCTGTCCGAGCACGTCCAGCTCCCCCTGGGCTGCCCTCGCTCTGCTCCCTTGTCCTCAGCTCCCTCCGATGTTAGTCATGCTTACAGCTTTGCCTTTTTTTGGATCTCCCCTCTCTCTCCCCTGCAGAGCAGCGGTGGGGAGTTGCAGGGTGACCTGCACCGCACACAGGATGCAAGGCGCTGCTTTAGGGATTTAATTTGGGTGATTAAATTCGCCAGTATTAATGACACGGGTGCTCCTCTATTTGAAGTAATACCATCCAACTCAATCAGAAAAATATATGGAGCCATCAAAAGTTAATGCAGGAGTGCTTGGAACTTACCAGCACTTTAGGTTCTCCCTTATGGGCTTTGTCCTACTTGCACAGCCTCGTTGCAGGGTGGAAAAGTTCAGGAGCCCAGGCCCAGGATTTTGACAGGAGCAGCTGGCTTTCCTGTGAGCCAGGACAGTGTACAGGAGGAGAAATACTGAGCACAAAAGCAATGAAAGTGCAGATTTTAGACCAGATTACTTTCCTGGCTTTGCCAAATTCATACTCCCCAGCAGGGCATGCACACACCAAATGCACCTATTTTCAAATCAGGAGCAGCATTTGAGAAATTGACTTTATTTCTTTAAGAAGCTGGGGAGGGGGAGAATAGAGACCCACTGGAAGTTTCCACTAACAGGATCAGAGTTCACTCTACAGTTAGTACAACATACTGAAAACCAACTTGAAGTTATTCTTTGTTTTATAAACTAAGTGAATGAATGCAAGGAATCTAGTTCTGAGCGCTTCAAGTTTTCTGTCTCTTGCATTCTGGGGGTTTGTTCACATATTTGAAATGCTACTTTGTGCCTCAAGACTACAAATCTTTTCCCAAGCATGTAAGTCAGCACAAGTTTCCAGTCCTTTACATACCCCACACACAGCCTTAGGTGTGTCACACCAAAAAACACTTATTTTGTAGGGAAAAAAAAAATAGAACTTCCCCCAGTGTTAACCCGCTGTTGTCCTCAGCCACTTTCACCATCAGGATGGGGATTCCTCATCTCTGGTCTCTTTTCTCTGACTGCCCCACTGCTGGAACAGGCACAGAGCAGCAGTGGCCAAGGGGAGGGGAAGGACAGACAACAGCACAGGCGTGTGACAAACTGTCTGCTGTGTGCATTTAACTACATTAGCTCTGCAAGACACTTAAATAACAAAAAATTGTTTTTAATAACTGGGAAGCGACACTGAGGAATGCAAACCAAGGGCTGAAAAGTAAAGGAAACTATGTGGCAAGGGCAATTACCAGCTGGTTAATAGAAAAAAAAATAGTTCAACCTGCATTTACAATGAAAATGGGTGCTACCTATTCCTTATTGTCATCCCACCTTAGTTGGATTTTGGTTAGGAAGAGTTTATCTGACAAAGTATTAAAGTATTTGCACTTACAGACAATCTAGTGCTATTCATAAACATATTTACCTATTAGTTCCAAGGGGAAAAATAAAATTAAAAGTCACAGGATCTTCTCATTGCCTCTCTATATTACAGCCTGGAAATCAAGAGGCAATGTACCTGGAAACAGCCAGGAAAGTGCTGTGTACCTGAACACCAAAGCCTGACTGCTGCACTTGGAGATCTCACTGAAGCCCTCAGCAGGTGCTGAACTTGCTGCAATCGACTTCTCCAGTCTCACTGTGATGGCACTGACACTTACCTGCAAAGTGCTCGATAAACCTGAAGTGGTTTTAAGTCATTTGCAACAGCAGCTATCAAACAAGCTTTTTACAAACCTCACATTCCTCCCTGTAATGACTGCAACCCTCTTCTGCAGCTAGTGAAGAAGAACCCAGTCACTGAGTGCCCTGGAAAGCTGAGAGAAATCCATGTAGTAAGCCAGAGTGTCACATCACTGCTGGTTATTAAATACTGAACAACCTTATTGCTGCCTCCTTTCTTGACGCAAGAAAGCTTTTTATAGATATATTTTTTTTAATATACATCACCTACAAGCTTAAGGAATCAGAGTCCTAAAAGTTGTTTGCAGCAGGGAGAGCTGGCAGGGCAGCACCCACCACGTTCCCAGGACACCAACGCTGCTGACATCCAAACAAGCAACAAACCAAAGCGCGGAGCCGATTGCCTTCAGCTGCCCACTGCTCTGCAGTTTTTTCCCTTAAAGGACAAGCCAGTCCGAAATGAGCGTGCCATCAGGCTGCTGCAGGAGAGCTCATTAACTCGCAGAGCCTCGGACTCACAACGCTGCCTGCCAGGCTTTTTGTTTTCTTATACAAATGAAAAACTCTGCAGACAGTTTGCAGCAAAGCCAGACAAGTTTAACTACTACAGATTTTGCCTATTCTATTAAGTTCAGCATACCAGCTCCTTACTCAGCACTCCCAGTTCTGGGGGTGTCCTTGCCAGCTCTACTTTTGCTTGTCTGAAGAGGAGAAAAACACACAGAAAATTATTGAAACTCAGTGCATACACAAGCAACCCAAGAATAACTCAGCACTTTACAGCTGCCCACAAACCAGTCTCTATTTTATCGAGCCCCACCACCTGTCAAGCAGGACTATTTCTGTTGTCCTCATTTCCCCACTTCTCTCTCCCAGCCAAACACACGATGTATTCCCGAGCTAGGATCTGCAGCCTGGACACAGGTGTCCTGCCCCAAAACTCTGAGGAATTTTTCCCTGCTGTAAAAATCCCAGGAGCCACACTCCCACTGCCCCTGCCATGAGGCTGGGGGGCTGCAACACCAGAACATCCCCTCCCCAGCACCCATCCCAAGCTGGGTTGTCCTCAGGAAGCCCCTGTGCTCTCTCCCCCTGCCACTCTAGGGGATCAGCCACCCCTCCAAAGCCCAACACCCCCCACTGTCACCATCCAAAGCCACAGACACCACCAGAAAGGTCTTCCTAACCCCCCCAACACTGCCCCTTCATGGGGAGGAGAAAGAGGATAGATTTATGCTTTTAATACATTTTATTTATAACCAAAATTTCCAGAAGCCAAATTTGGCAAATTTTTTTTTCATTTTCTGTAAAGGTTTTCATGCATAACTTGAAACTTGTCAACTGCAACAGTCAAGTGGTAACTTTAGAAGAGACAGAGACAAACATCCAGAATACAAACAGCTGTATCTGAATTAACAACATTTGTCTATTACTAACCTTATAAAGCAGGACGTGCCTTCCCTCTTATCAAAACCAAGCTGACAGATCTGCCTTTATACACACCCAACAGAATAAACTCTGTTATCGGCAAGGACGTTTTCTTTAAACGTTAGAAAAAAAAAAAACAAAGACAATGGAGTGACTGTCCATAAACCAGTCTGTATTTCAGTTCTCTTTAATCTACTTCTTCGATGGTGGGGCCGCCGGAGCCGCCCGCCCCAGCCCCTCCATCTCCCCGGTACAATTTTGTGACGATCGGATTGCAGAGTTTCTCCAGCTCTTTCTGCTTGTGCTCGTACTCGTCCTTCTCAGCCATCTGGTTGCGGTCGAGCCAAGACACCACCTCCTTGCACTTGTCGAGCACTTTCTGCTTGTCCTGATCACTGATCTTTCCCTTCAGTTTATCATCCTCCACTGTCTGCTTCATGTTGTAAGTATAGGACTCGAGGGAGTTCTTGGCTGCCACCCGATCCCGGTTAGCTTCATCCTCTGCTTTGTACTTCTCTGCTTCTTGCACCATACGGTCGATGTCGTCCTTGCTGAGGCGACCCTTGTCATTGGTGATGGTGATCTTGTTCTCCTTACCCGTGCTCTTGTCCACGGCGCTGACATTCAGGATACCATTGGCATCGATGTCAAAAGTGACCTCGATCTGGGGGACTCCCCTGGGTGCTGGGGGGATGCCTGTTAGGTCAAACTTGCCCAGCAAGTTGTTATCCCTTGTCATAGCTCTCTCACCCTCGTACACCTGGACCAGGACACTGCTCTGGTTGTCTGAGTAGGTGGTGAAGGTCTGAGTTTGTTTGGTGGGGATGGTGGTGTTGCGCTTGATGAGAGCAGTCATCACTCCTCCAGCTGTCTCGATGCCGAGGGACAGAGGGGTGACATCCAACAGCAGCAGATCCTGCACGTTCTCAGACTTGTCTCCCATGAGGATAGCAGCTTGTACGGCAGCACCATAAGCCACAGCCTCATCGGGGTTGATGCTCTTGTTAAGCTCTTTGCCATTGAAGAAATCCTGTAGCAACTTCTGGATCTTGGGGATGCGGGTAGAGCCCCCCACCAGCACGATCTCCTGGATCTGGCCCTTGTCAAGCTTGGCATCACGCAGAGCTTTCTCCACTGGCTCCAGGGTGCCACGGAAAAGGTCAGCATTGAGCTCCTCAAAGCGGGCACGGGTAATGGAGGTGTAGAAGTCAATACCCTCAAAAAGAGAGTCAATCTCAATGCTGGCCTGCGTGGAGGAGCTGAGGGTGCGCTTCGCCCTCTCACAAGCCGTGCGCAGCCGCCTCACCGCTCGCTTGTTGCCACCGATGTCACGCTTGTGCTTGCGCTTGAATTCTTCCACAAAGTGGTTCACCATGCGGTTGTCAAAGTCCTCCCCACCCAAATGGGTGTCACCAGCCGTGGACTTTACCTCAAAAATCCCATCCTCGATGGTAAGGATGGAGACATCGAAAGTACCCCCTCCCAGGTCAAAGATGAGCACGTTCTTCTCTCCAGCCCGGGTTCCCTTCTTGTCCAGGCCGTAAGCGATAGCGGCAGCAGTGGGCTCGTTGATGATACGCATGACATTGAGGCCGGTGATGGTGCCGGCATCCTTGGTGGCCTGGCGCTGGGAGTCATTGAAGTATGCTGGCACCGTGATGACAGCGTTCTGCACCTTGCACCCTAGATAGGCCTCGGCAATCTCCTTCATCTTGGTGAGCACCATGGAGCTGATCTCCTCTGGGAAGAAGGTCTTCATCTCCCCCTTGTACTCCACCTGCACCTTGGGCTTGCCACTCTCATTCACCACACGGAAAGGCCAGTGCTTCATGTCTGACTGCACCGTGGGGTCATCATACTTGCGGCCGATGAGGCGCTTGGCGTCAAAGATGGTGTTGGTGGGGTTCATTGCTACCTGGTTCTTGGCGGCATCCCCGATGAGCCGCTCTGTGTCGGTGAAGGCCACATAGCTGGGTGTGGTGCGGTTACCCTGGTCGTTGGCGATGATCTCTACCTTGCCGTGCTGGAAGACACCCACGCAGGAGTATGTGGTGCCCAGGTCGATGCCGATGGCCGGCCCTTTAGCAGACATGGTGTCGGCTGTCTGTGGTGCTGTTGGCCCGCGTCCGCCCCACCCGCTCCCGCTGCCTCCGCGGCGCGATATGCCCGGCTCGCGCCTCCGCCACCCGTTTTATACCCGCCGCGGCCGCTTCTGGAACCTGCCAGAACCCTGACGGCCAATCCGGGCGCCCCTCGAACAGTCGTTCGGCCAATCGCCCCCGCGAGCCGCCGGAGCGTGCCCGCCCCCAACGCTCTGGCCAATCAGAAGCGCGAGTGCCTACCCGCCAGCCCGCCCCGCGGAGGCCGCGATTCTTCCGGGTTTTTCTCGTGCGCCATCAGGCTCAGCCAATCCGCGCTCGTGCTGTCCGCTCGCCCCGCCCCCGGCGCGAGCCTCAGCTAGAAAGTTCCAGCTGACATGACGTTATGTCGGGGATTGACAGCAGCCCTGTCCAATGGCGAGCGGGGACGGACCGGTGGGGCGGGGCTACGGGCCGCCCTCGCGCTCCGCCCGCTCGGACCCGCGGGGTGTGGGGGGGTTTCGGGTTCGCGGCCGCTCACGCCGTGTGCTGTTTGTAATTCCTGAGCGCTCGGCCCGGCACTGGGGAATTTGCCCTTATTTGGTCGCAGGGCAGCAGAAATTTCTTCCTCCCTCCCTCACACAGACACACACACCTCCCTTCAGCCTCCCCCCGACTGTCAGGGCGGAACGGCCGCCACTCCTCCCCCGCCGCGGCGACCCCCGAACTGTCATGGCGGAACGGCTCCCCTCACGCAGCTGCGCGCCCTCCCGCTGAGGGAAAGTGCCTGAGGGAAAGTCCCGCCGAGCCCGTGTTTAGCTTTATTTCGCCCGAACTCCCCCACCCCCGCCCCGTGTCTGCCCCGGTACCCAAACTCAGGGAGTGGCAACGGGCTGTCCCCTCCTGTCCCCGCACCAGAACTGAGGGAATGGCAGCGCGCTGTCCCCTCCTGTCTCCGCACCAGAACTCGGGGAATGGCAGCGGGCTGTCCCCTCCTGTCCCCGCACCAGAACTCAGGGAATGGCAGCGGGCTGTCCCCTCCTGTCCCCGCACCAGAACTCGGGGAATGGCAGCGCGCTGTCCTCTCCTGTCCCCACACCAGAACTCAGGGAATGGCAGCGGGCTGTCCCCTCCTGTCCCCGCACCAGAACTGAGGGAATGGCAGCGGGCTGTCCCCTCATGTCCCCGCACCAGAACTCAGGGAATGGCAGCGGGCTGTCCCCTCATGTCCCCGCACCAGAACTCAGGGAGTGGCAGCGGGCTGTCCCCTCCTGTCCCCGCACCAGAACTCAGGGAATGGCAGCGGGCTGTCCCCTCATGTCCCCGCACCAGAACTCAGGGAATGGCAGCGGGCTGTCCCCTCATGTCCCCGCACCAGAACTCAGGGAATGGCACCGCTGCGGCTTTGGGGGCCCTGTTGCTGCGTGTTGCTGCGTGGTGACCATTCTTGAACCGCCTCCAAATTCTTGTCTGTTGTGCTAATGTGAGATGTCGTCACGCCTACGTTTAGCAAAAGCTATGGAGCTATTAACTCGGAGCTAGGAAAGTGCTTTGATGAAAATATATTAAACATGAAAATCCGCTGTGGTTTCTCCAAATTATGTCTCCTTACTGTGAGACAAACACTTCAAAATATTCCAGTTCTAGTAAGGAGGGCAAAACACCAGCCTGAGTTGGTTTTTTTAATACAGAGAGTCTTAGTAGCTCTTTTTCAGCTCCTTTAAAAGTGTTGCTAAAAGTTTGCTGTCCACAGACTTTAGGGGTTATGTGAGAGAAGGATTAATGTCACTGTATATTCAAATCCTCTTTCATTAGTTTTGTCCCCAACCTTCACCAGTTCGCTATACTTGGCCTCATAGAAAACGTGTTGCAGCTTTTCCCAGAGTGATTTGTATTACACACAATTATTACAGGCACTGTAACTCCTGTTCAAAAACATCTTTGTTTCTATTAGCGTGTTTTTTCAAAGCCGTTTTTACAAGACATGACAACTCCACCTCTTCTGTGCATGATGTGTGTAGTTTTGTGATGGAAGAGCCTGGATTTCTGACCATACATATGGTACATGTTTAAATAACTATCATTCTTCCACAGATGCTGGTCTCTTTTTTTCACACGGGTTCTGACCTTGGAGCAATCCAAAAGAAGTCGCTGGAAAATAGGAACCATCAGCTGTCCCTGCCTACAGGAGCTGCTCTGTATATCCTGTGTGCATATTTCTTTGATGGGAAGGGTGTCGGTTTCTCTTGTAGTTAGACCAGTGACTGATTCATCACTGAACCATCTCTTCCTGTAATTCACTGCCACTTCATTCAGTTGATTGTATTATGTGAAACAGGGAGAAATGCCAGGGCAATACAAAGAGAGGTGGATAATAAATTCTGTTTCAGCTGAAAAGTTGATGTTGTTTATTATTTGTCTCCTTGTGAGGACTGTCCCTAAGGAACACTAATAATGCACAAGAATCCTGTTTTAATAGCTGCAGTACAAATTCAGACCCTGCTATTTCAGAGTAAAAAGACTCCTACCTCCTGCCTCAAAAACATATATATAGCAACAGTAGATGGAAAGAACAAGTGGAGAAAGAAATAACACAATATCGATTAACACAATAAACAGTTTTGGCAACAAAATTAATCTGATGTCTCATTTCACTATAGCTGTAATCGAGTAAGGTTAATCCAGTTTAGAAGTGACATTTCATTTATTTGGCCCAAAGTTTTTGACTTCGTTTTATCAGTCCAGGCACAAAATGTATACAACAGCTCCAGCCAAAACTTGTTTGGGGTTTCCTTGGCCCAATAACTAGTGTGGTCCTGATATGGTTGTGCTGATACCTACATGTGCTGGTAACCTGCTGAAGAGGTGTTTGCATTGACTGGATTACTACTCATCCTGAATCCTGTTTATTTCATCATTTGAGTTGTTTTGCTGTAGTAAATCTGAGGAAAAGATCTTGGAGGAACACAAGAGCACACCATTTTAATGCTGCTGGTGTAAAGAGGCATCCTAAGGAAAAATCCAAACCTCTTTGGACTGAGACTGTTTAGCCTGTTGCAGAAGGTCATTTAGCCTGTTGCAGAAGGATTTCTTTTCTAGCTGGGCACACAAGTGCTGTTTTCTTCTGTACAAAGATATGTCTAGGTCCCAACTGCTTTTTAAGCTTTCAGTCAGAAGTTCATGTGATGTTCTTGCATTCACCTCTTACTGATGTCCTTGGAGAAAGTCCAGTCTAACAAGAGGAAGCAACCTCTAAAACCTCATTAGACGTTTTCTCTCTTCTCAGCAGAGCTATTACCAGCCTGCTTTTTGTCAGCAGTTTAAGAACCAACTCATCCATGCAGTCATCCTCTCATACGGGAAGAGCCACATGATTCCCTTTTATGTTGCTTCATATGCAATCATGGTACAGGTGAGCCAAACCAACTGGTTCAGAAATGAAAGAGCGAGCTTTATGGGGAGGACTTCAGCACAAGTCTGATTTTCCCTTTAACAAAACATTTGCTGTTATTCCCTCATCCTGAATCTGTAAGCCATATTTTCACAGCAACTTCCAGAGCAGCAATTTGGCACCTCTGGCAGTGGCAGGCCTCTTTCTGATCCATTTATTTGTGTTTAGGATCAATTGTGCACCCATGTCTCCTGTTTGGCAGCATTATGTAATATGCTGTAGGCTATTCTCCATTACACCACCCAGCCAAATGAAGATGATATTTAGATTTCTTCAGTGAAGCAAGAGCTCAGTATCTGGATCAGAACTGAGAACTCAAACCCTTATCTTGATCTTGATAAAAGGAAGATTTTTACCCACGTGTTTCATAAGGCAACGTAGTATAAAAATAGGAACTGAACCCAAGCTGCAGTCCAATCAGACATCAGGCTCTTGGATCATTAAGATAAAGCTGAAATGCAATGAATGATTTTTTCAGGTTTGGCAGTCAGAAGACCTTAGACCTTAAATTCTGGTATTCATTTCCCTCGTATCCATTTCCCTAATACCCATTTCCCTTGTAAAACTATCCCAAAAATTGCATACATCAGACTGCATCATGAGAATGGATTATTTTATAATACAGCAATCAGCTCAGAAAAATCTAAGCAACTGTTATTCTAAGATCAAGTAATAATTTGTCACAATACCTTTTCATCACTAAAGTTCTTAATCTTGTTTATATTTGTGAACCTATGTCTGGTTCTTGGAATTCAGACAAGAACCACCAGTGTATAAAATGACAAAATTATTCTAACCAGGTTGCATTAAAAATCATAGTGTATGTGGAGGGAAGTATGTAACTTACTTTGTATTTATATACCTCCAGGTTTTGTGCACAGCTGCTCCTTGTTAATTTAAAGAGCAGCCATAATACATCATCTTATTTAAATAAGTGCTCCTTTGTTTTTGTGAATAACAAATACAGTTGTGCAAATCTGTATAACGTGGTTTTTGGCAAATTACACAAATGTGTGATCGGTACTATGGAAATACTCAGAACAGCAGAATATAGGGCACTGTAATTTCATACTGCCAAACCAGAAGTTCAAAACTCATGAGTCAGATCTCCTAAAATTATAAACCTAGTGGCTTTATTCACCTTCTGGCTTTTTCATCTTTACCATATGTTCAGATTACACTTTTAGGTTATTCCATGTAATTTGCAGGTCTTGTTTTAAAATAATAAATAGCTCATTACACCATCTCACAACTGAAACCAGGCTGCCTCAGATTGATTAGACTCAATAAAATCATGGAAATTGTCAGCACTGATTAAACTAATGCTTGATGCTTCAAAGGATAACTATTTTAAAATTAAGTGGTTTTTAAGCACATGTATTTACATAGACTTATGACAGTTTGCTGAGGCATGATTAAAAGCTGGAGTTAGTATCACTAGTGCTAACTAGATAAACTGGTGTGCTGTGCATTTGAGGCAGTGAGTTCTTTATTCCTTTAACTGCAGCCTCCTTTTCTTGCATTCAGTACCAGCTCTACTGATAGTCCCAAGCAAGTGACTTTAAAGCAAAGTGTTTTCCAGTAATCACAGAACCAGAAAAGGTCATTTAGTCCCATTTTGTGTTGAACCAAGATTTCCTGTTGTGCAAATTTAAGGCAATTATTTTTATTCGTATTGACTGTGGATATGAGAAACAGTTGTGTCATTTTTCTTTGCAACCAGATTTTATATATGAAAGTAATTGTGTTTTCCCTGTACCAAAATCACTCAACTTGTGCTCAGAAGCAAAATCTTCTTGATTTCCAGACATTTACTGCTATCTCCTGGATTCTCTGCATGCATCTTGTATCTTAGTTTTCAAGTGCTATGCTTAAAACTGGAGATGTTACCAGCTCTTGCCTTAGTGGTTCTGAAGGAGCAGATGATACTCCAGTTTCTACATTTCAGTTTTTACCTTTCTTTGCAACACCATGATGTTGCAGATTAATTTTCCGAGTATGATCCAAAATAATGCATCAATTATTTTCTTTTTGCTTTTTAAAATTTCAGATTTTCAGTTTAAATTGAAAGGGTAAATTTAGTTTAGATATAAGGAAAAAATCCTTTACTGTGAGTGTAGTGAGGCCTGGCACAGGTTGCTCAGAGAAGCTGTGGCTGCCCCATCCCTGGAAATGTTCAAGGCCAGGATGGGGCTTTGAGCAGCCTGGTCTGGTGGAAGGTGTCCCTGCCCATGACAGGGGGCTGGAAATAGATGATCTTTAAGGTCCCTTCCAACCCAAACCCTTCTAGGATTCCATGAAATTAAGTAGCTGTTCCTTTACTTGCACAGCTAATGGTTCCAGCTTGCACTTGTTCCTGTTAAATACTATGTTTTCAGATCCCATCTGCACCTTGCCAGGATTATTCTGAATTCTAATCTTATCTGTTAATGTACCTGAACTCTGCTTGGTCTTGTTTGAAGATATTAAAAGGATATTCTATATGGTCCAGGGAGTAAATAGATGAAAACAGACAATTTTATCTAGAACTGCTGTGATGGGGTTAAACAATATACTGCAATTATTGGCAGTAACTGTAAAGCTGTAAAATTATGCTAAGTCTTAAACAAGATAAATGGTGTACTGTCAACACAGGAAAAGACCAATACTTCTTACTCAGAGATCAGAATGTGTGATTAATCTCTCAGATTTACTGATATGCCTAGTGTGAACAATTTTTATAATAATTGAACGGTAGCATACTAGGAATTTCTCTTGTTTTCTCATTTCTATGAGTATTGCATATTTATTCATCTTTGCTTTCCCTCTTGCCATTAGCAGATGAATGGGAAAAACACAGGAGCTGATGAAGCAGGTGGTAACTTCACCCTGTTGCCAGGACTGTTATCAACTCAGGTATAAAATGGAATTAAATGAGAATAATAAGCAGATTTTTAAGAGTATTTTATTAAAGATACTGTTGCAAAGCACAGAATAAGCTTTAAAGATAATGATAACTAACCTGGAATGTCTATACTGATACTCTACATAGACTAGAAGTAATTGCTAAGTTACAGAACAGTCACAGCCTGTTCCAGATGTCCTACACTTTGTATACTGTTGAAGGCAATGCTATAAATGTATTCCCTTCTCTCCTCTGCTTTGTGGTGGTCCTGCTCTTAAGGTCCTTCATGTTTTCTATAGAAAGGACATCCCATTTGCTCTTAGATATCTTGTGCCTTCTCCCTGCAGAGTCCCCAGGGGTATCTGGCTTTGCCCAGATATTCACCATCCTCCCCTTGGCTCCATACAGCCACAGGGACTGAAGTGTCAGCATTCCAGTGCTGCACTGGAGGCTTTTATAATACCTACATTAATGTTTAAGGTGTTATGTGTTAATAGAGCTGATACCTTCAACATGTATATGCTGAAACATTGGGGGGCTATGTAATTAGATTAAGCAACCACATTCAAAGATATCTGAACATCTTTTCTTGCATTTGTATAGTAACTTTATAAACTCAAAAAGAGTAAAGCAAGCACAGACAACATGCCCTATACAAGCTGCAATACAGACAATATTGTACACACTTTGTAACAACAGTAATGAAAATGATGCCAATTATAAATAAAATTATAGACAGACTCTTCTTGGGATAAAAGTTATAGTGAACAATGAAACATCCTTTTATAACCATGAGTAGAATTAGTAAGATACGTAGCTACAGCAGAATATAATCAGTATGTTTAGTCTGCTTACATGTCTTAATTTTATCCACTGTTGTCTAAGAGAAGCAAAAGAAATTAATATTTTTATAATTCATGCTTTCCCTAATTTAGAGCATTTACTGCCTTATTGCTTTTTTTGGTTAGGGTTCCCCCCTCCCCTTCATTAATTTAGCTGGAAACATTAGCACTCCTAAAATGTTCAAATCTGAACATGAACGCCTGATTCTCTTCTTTGAGCGAGCTTTTGCAAGGCTTAGCTCCAGAACAAGGTGCACTCTGTGCCCTGTGAAGATTATTTCACATTTACTCATCTCCTTGTTGGTAAGAAATTTTCACCATTCTTTTAAAAAGACCAGAGCACCATTTCTTTACTCTCCATAGACAAGCACTGTGCTCCATGGAAGGTCCTCTTCAGCTTGCAAATGATGATCATGGCAGCAGGGGAAATCAAGTCAGCTGGATCTCTCTCACCATCCTGTCCTTCCTCAGGGACCCTCCGTCCTCAGTTTTAAGGTTTTTTTTTTTCCACCTCTTACTCTTTTTTTTTTTCTTTTTTAACACTTGATAGTTTAGCATTGTGCATGAGTATATACTTGTAATGTTTGAACTAAAAAATCTACACAGTTTTTGACAGCAACTCTAAGAAGCCTCATTTCAGAAAAGGAGCACTCCAGCGTGCGAATAGAAATTTTGCAAATTCATTTCAGTGCAGCCCTTAACACCTGGCATCTGCCTCTTTTGGCTGTCTGCTGCATGAAAGACTTCAAATTTGTTTTTTACAGCTGTAAGAAATAGTCACAAGGAAGTAAGATTTATGATACATAGAAGAGTCCAAAACAACTTTTACTGCATGTTCTAATTTGACTGCTTTGGTGCCTTTTGCGACTGCTGCAGTATGTCAAAAAAGCAAAGGTGGTGCCAATTCAGATCTGGCACACGAGGTTCTGAGTTTTTATGAAATCTTTTGCCGACCAGTTCTTCCTCATGTCTTCTCCAAATCTGGTTCTCTCAGTTGTTCAGAAGCTTAGAAGTCCCTATTTCACTACTGCCATGCAGAAAAGAAATGCAAGAAAAATATTAAAAGTCAGAAGCCCACACTGCAGTACTGTATTTGCTAGCATGATGTGGTCCCTCCCACCTCACCATGTGTGGTTTTGCTCTAAATACCCATCCTTCAGCTATATTCAGAGCACCCACCACAGTCAGGAACTCTTTAAAAAAGCCATACATTTCCTTCAACCCCTATCCCACCAGAACATGACCTTAAACAATGTTGTCATCTTGTTTCAGAAACTCTTGCTCCTTTTTCCTTTGCCTTCTATTTTCAAAACAGCTACAGATTTGCTGAAGAAAAACTTTACTTCCCAAACCTCCCAGAAGTAATTTTTCATACTGTATGTGTTACTTTCCAGCAGTGGTTTATGGCTTGGGTTAGTGGATGCTCAAAAAATTGTATGAGTATTATTTCCCCTCAGCCACTCATAGCTTGGAACACCCCCACTCTGGAATACTTTTTACTGCTTCATATTTGACTGTATTTTTGGTTGTGGGGTTTTTGATCTTGCCTAGCTCAGAGGTAACTGTTATGAATTTAATCGACACACACCCCCCCACACACACACCCCAAATTCTTATTTTAGGTTAAATGCAGATAAATTGTATAAATATCTACAATTTCTGTAAGTCTCTTTCAGCCACACTAGTACATGACAAATATAAGCAGCTTTGTGTCTGATAGGAACAATCAAGAAACTGGAAACGCATGGAGGACAAAACTGGTAACTTTTGAGGACAATCTTCAGGGTTGTTGGTTTTGGTTTTTTGTTTTGTTTTTTTTTCACACTGACTTCTTTCTCTGGATCTGCAAATTGCATTGTACAAAGTATACGATTGTGCCACTTCTGCATAACTTACACCTGGTGTTTCTATGAGACTGTGGCAGCCCTGGCTCAGGTGGTTGTGTCTACACTGCAGAGGCTGCACATGAAGCCAGGTTTAGCAGCTCTTTGCATTACTTACCTGCCAAAGCATCCTCAAGGCCAGCTCAGGGCTGAATTTCCTGGCACAGCTTTGAGAGGAAAGCCTCGAGTGATGCTCCACACCTCGGTGTGCACCGTGGCCAGGCTCTCACTCACTGTATGTGCCAGGCCCAGGCTTGTCTGGAATTTTATCTGCCCTCTGTGCCATGTCAAATACTTAAGGTGGGCAAAAAGGCCAGCTGGGACAAAAGGCTTTTGTTCTGTGCCACAAGGGCGATGTGAATGGTGGAAACAGATCTTGGGCAAACTGCTACCTTCAAACTACTGCTGGTTCTGGCAGCAAGGCCATGTGTCTGCCTGCCACATTCTTAAAATCTTGGAGCGGAATTCACTGGAGTGGTGATGTTATTGCAAAGTAACTCTTACATGACTAGCTCAGAAGTCAGGAAGTATTTTTTTTTTTTTTTTTTTTTTTTTTTTTTTTTTTTTTTTTTGGTAAATTAACAAAGGAGCAAAAAAAGATGTTCTAACTAGAGTATGCATGTGAGCACTGTTTTTCCCCAAGCAACATCAGTGTTTACCACTGCTGTTCATTACCATGCCAGCCTTCACTTTGCAGTCCAAAATCTCTGTCGTTTGCAAATCGCAGACAACTCACACACACAACTCAGCTGCATTCCACCACCTCCCTCAAGCACATGTGGGACCACCTCTGAGCGCGGGAAGGTGGGCTGCCCGTGAATATTAAGTGCCATTTTTCCGATGAGACAGCAGAAACGCCGCTGCTCAGTGCCAGCTGCGGTGGGGTGGGCGCAGCACACGCGGAGCTGCCTGCAGCCCGCAGGAAGGGAGATGAGCGATAAACGCCGCGCCCTCCTCGCAGACTCTAAACTCGCCCTGAGCACAGGAGCTGTGCGGGGATGCACAGGAGCTGTGCAGGGATGCACAGCCAGGAGGACCCGCTTCACCTCCTCCCGGCGATCCCGAGCGCCCCAGCCCCGGGAACGGGGACGGGCCACGAGATGGCGCCGGAACGCGCATCCTGCATCCCGAGCATCTGCGGCGTTCCAGCCCTGCCAGGGCTCACAGAGGATGCGGCTCCTGCCACTTCATCAAAGTCAGAGGAAGTCTGTGATTAGCTGCATGTTTACAAATAAAAGGAGGATCTGGAGGCAGATCAAAGACGGCTCTCCAGATTTGGCCCGATATCAGGTTCCTGTGCTAACAGCATCTGCATGGATTCCATTCTTATGTTCAGTGGCTGAACTTGATGCATCTCATCATGCATTAATAATGCTTTTTCAAGGCTTAGTGCATTTATTAGAAGTCTGAAGATTCAGCCAGCTAAGGATTTGAAGAAACAAAAAAACAACACTACTCAGCCAACAAGATCTTCCAGGCTCCATCTAAGAGAAGCACCCACTGGGCTCTTCCTCACCCTGCTTCCTGCAATGTAAAGGGAACCAAGAAGCAAAGATAAGCACTTATAGACAAAATCCAAAATCCAAAGGATGGAGTACTTCAGACTCAGTAAACAGGAGCAGTAGCTCCTCTAACAGTCCAAGTAGCTTGGATGGTTCAATCACACCAGATATGCGTTTCACTGAGGAGTCTGTAGTTCATCCAGGATTTCAGTGACTTTGTCACAGCCTAAGGACCAGGAAAAGAAGCAGATGGGAGATAAAAGATGTGGTGTGTGAAATACACTGAGTTAATGTATATCTGTTCTAAGGGACATCCTTGTTTTGACTCTGTGTAACAAGCCAACATAGCTTGTGAGGTCTGGAAGGCCACAGACTATTCCTTCTCTCATAGTAGTCCTCTGTTTGAAGTTGGTATTTCTATTTGGGGTCTAAGCCACACTGAACTTGATCAAATAAACATTCTCCAAAGGAAACTGCCTTTGAACTATTTAACTCTTTGCACAACAAACTAAAGCGAAAGAACTGTAACCATTACTGCAAAATCTCTTTGTCTTGACTGAGTTATTTTCCGGCTTTTAAGTTACTGTACATCGGGACCTCTGTCTTTTTTGGCAGAACTGACCGTGTCAGCAATGGCCTGTAAAATCTAAGTGAAACACAATCCATCTGAAAGCAGACTAGGTGGGGCTAACCCTGAGACTTCCAGGCACGCAGAGTATTAAGTGCCATATTTTACAGCATATGTAAGTGTACACAACTTCTATTTAATTCACCTGATAACAATGTAGCTCAGACATCTGAACTCTCTCCTGGGCTGTGGGACTATCATACTAATATGATTTCTTCATCAGTTTCAAGGGATCCTACCCTGTATTTCCTCTTCCTACAATATTACTGTATCTATCCTTTTCCAAGACGAGGGATACTTTAGATTTTGTCTCTTAAAATGTTTCTGATTTGTCTTAAGCAATTCAATAACCGATGGCTAGAAACCAGAACCTCAGCAGTTTGGAAGCTGTGACTCTGTACCAATAGGTACCAGTAGGAAACCCATAGGCAGGGAAGAAACCAGGCTGCCATCTTTAGCATCCTAAATAAAAGCCCTAACAACGACTTGTGTAAGAGGAGCGTAACCGATACCAGAAGTCTGGTGTGTCTGCTGCCAAAACCAAAAGCAATTTATGGTATTCAGCAAACTCTATTTTTAGGCAGCTTATCTGCATTTCCACAAACTTTAATGGTCTTTGGGGCTTTTGCCATGGAGAGAAGGACAGTATGTTATTTTTCCCTTTCATTTTCTGGGGAGTCAGAAGCAGAAGTCCCTCTGGTGACCATCCGCAATGTAGTGGGATGGTTACCTAAAAAGGAGAGAACAGGTATTACTGAGTTGTGAAGGTTCAACTGAACATGGGAGAACTATTAAAAAAGGCAACTTCTCAGCCCTAGTCATTGCTGTAAAACAGGAAGAAAGCAAATCTTCCTTTTCAAAAAACAGAAGACAAATAAAAGAGCCAAAAGGATGTGTTTTTAAAATAGCAACTTTGTCATCAGAGGAGATGGGGGAAAAGAGAAGGGGAAAGACTGATTTTTGCATTTTTGTGTTGGCAGTGCAGCTGCTGCAGAGACTTTGCAGTTGCTGACACTGGTGGCATTTTGCCTGATGGACAAGTTGAGAAACTAAGGATTTACAACAGTCCTGATTTCCAGTGGATTTCCTACAATCTATACAGCTTCCAGGATTTAAAGGTCTATAAGGGATGCATTCATTCCCTGTCAGGAGTCTTGGGATATCTACAGAAGTACAAGACATATTTATCTGAAGTCACATCTTATTTGCAGATGAAAAAATGTACACCCAAAAATCTCATTGATGCAAATCACATCTGAGTTTGAGTGAAAACAATAAATGCAGCAGAACTCTGTCAGAGAGGGAAGTTCTTGAACCATTTCTTTTTTTTTCTCCCGGAAATTCTAGATGCAGCATTGTTTTTGTGGTTGTAGCTGCAGGAAGATTTACTATGGTTTTTAGTATGCCAGAAGGCACAGGAAAGGATTAAACCTTTTCATTTTCTTGCAAGAGAATCAAAGATCCTGACCATGTCCGAACCTCAGGGCTGCTGGGGTGAGATATGCCACGCTGGCTACACAAAAGAGACAGTCAAAGCCTGGCCTTGGACCATCTGAGGATTCCTCATCTCACAGTTCTGTTATGTTCCCTTTAACATATTAATGTAAAACTTTAAAAAACTATTTCCAACCACTCTTACACAGGGAATCTGCGTGAATTACTGAAAACAATTTCTCTAAAAGCATGATGAACAATGTTGTTTTCTTAGGTCTTAAATTAATTTTAAAATCCCCACCCTACAAGATATTTGAGGGCAAAAATAACCCAAATAAAGCTCTGATAGCATTTCTTCTATGAAGCTGGCACTGGCCATTCAAGTACATGGAAAGAAACATGGGCTGTTTGTTTCAGGGCTGAATATTTATAGTCATGATGAAGTGATTCCTGAGTCATGAGCTATACTGCCCTGTTACAAATTAAGATCTGTCTTTCTGCATTAAAAAAAAATAAAATCACAATTAATTCCAGAATTGTGGAAGTGACTGTAAATCAGCAAAAGACACTCAATTTATAAAACGTGTTCTGATTTCTGGCATCTTTCCCCTACAAAATCTCAGCCTACTCACACATCTCAAGAATAAACTGCACAACCATATTTTAGGAGTTTTTTGGAGGTTGGAAGAAAATACAGAAAGCTGGTTTATAGCTGAGACCTACAGAAATGTCAGCTTTTGAAAATATGTTCCTAATTTCTAGCCTTCAGCAGTCATGCTTCATCTTGTAGGTCTGTAAGTCTGCGACAAGCATCAAACCAGCTGAGAATTAGGGAAGTCAGAAGATTTGATTTTTAACCCTCTGAGACTGAGAAGAACTTAATAGTCAGAAATACACAGGGGTAGTAATAGATACTGCCAGCATCAGTTTAACTTACATATGGAATTACCCCAAGCTTTCAGCATTAGACCAAAAACGAGGGGACTGTCTCCCCTTGCTGGGAAAAGCACAGGGCAACAGAGCAGCCCCACAGCTGCCTCTGGGCCCACAGCTGGAGGGCAGGAAGGCCAGAGGAAGGTGGGAGCCATTCCTGGTGTTTGGCCAGACAAGGGGCCCAGCTCATTCCTGGCCTCGGGCCAGGCCAACCACACAAACCCAGTGGTGTGGAGCAGGACCCAGTCTGCTGCAAGAAACACCAAGAAAGCTCCAGAGCATATTTCTGGGATGAGCTGAATGCAGGAAGGTTTCCAGTTCTCACGAAGAGGGCAGATAGCAGAGATGTGTCTCACTTGTCAGAGGTTGGGCTGCCTTTTTCCTTATCAGGAAATAGGAGATGAATGTAAGAGTTCAGCTTCCCCGAGGATGCTTGGGGGAGACAGAGACCGAGTTAAATTCAGGATAAGCTCTGAGCTCTGGTACAGCATGTTTAAGCAACCCAGCCACTCATTCCTCCTCTCGTGCCACCCCTTCTATTGTGCTTGCACAAGATCTGACACAGAGATGGAGAGGGAAGCACAGCAGGGAACTGATCCAGCCAAAAACCAGCCCCACAGGGAATAGAAAAACGCCCGTTGTTTGATTCAGTTCATTGTGAAGCTACATAGATCTGTGCTTTTTGACAATGGAGAGGGTGGCACACAGGGGAGAGGAGAGCTGAAACTCATGGGGAGAAGTAAAGGGCTGCTAGGGCTCAAGGTGGCACAGCCTCCAGGAGCAAAGTCAAATCCTCACCAATAGCTCTGAGATTCTTGATTATTTTCCACTAAAGTATTCAAAAACAATCATGAAGTCAAACTATTCAATTTTATAACAATATATTTTTAATACATTCTCCAGGGCAATATACTTTCTGTCTTCAGCTTTGAATAAAAAGTAAGCTGAATTATATGTTTTACACCAACTGATAATATTACATAGAGAAGTCCCCTAATTAAAGCATAAATTCTTAGAATTCCATTATACTCTATTTATTGAAATCAAGATATCTCCACAGACCTGTTGGCTACAGATAATAGTATATACAAATATAAATACTTGAACTAACAAGTGAGCAGGAAACATTTACAAGTATATATATATATATATACATATATATATATATAAATATTTTAAACATCTCCTCTGAAACTGAAAAGCTCAACAGCTATTGTGATATTTTAAAGCTCATACCAAGTCTTCATGAATTCCCTCTTTTTAACTTTCAGTAAATCTTGAAAGCTAAGAGCTAGGCTGGCCACTTATAAATTCTCAGGATTGCAGCCCATAGCACTGCCAAAATGAGAAAAACAACAGAACACAGAGAGGTCCTCCAAAAATAAGAATAGCAAATCACTTAAAAATATAACTGATGGCATCCAGCAAATCTTTTTCTTTCTGGCTACGCCTTGTACAATGCTTACACCTCCAGTTTTAAAGATCCTTAAGCGCTTTTACACGCTAATATTCACCAAGGAGACGCAAAGGAACAATGTTATGGCAACAGAAAAGTACAAATTAGAGGAAATTAATTCTTAAATATATTTGCTTCTCCTTCATGATCTTTCAAGTAACAGCAAAACTTCTAGGATAACTGCTGTTGATTTTTTTTCATGTCTGCTTTTGTTCTGTCTCCACACTAAATCATTTTTGTCATGGTGGGAGCACTGAAACACCATAATTTCACCCTCCTGCAGATGTTGTCCCATTCTGGGGAGAACATTCAGGAGTGGCCAGCCCCAGGCTGCCTCAGCACCCAGAGTTTCTGCCCTTTCACAGCAGCCATATTCCTCCTGTCACTCCAGGCCTTTTCTCTAACAGTCCCATGCTGCTCCCCTGCACGCTTTTACATGTCATCTGAAATACTCATCTATTTAAACACCCATCTACTTGCAAGCCAGGCTGACTTGTTTATGTTCTCCTATACTGCCCTTGATCACTTCTCAGGCTACTTCAGTCATTCTGATTTTTTCTGCCTACATGTAAGTAGATCCACTTTTAAGCTTCCCTGCAGTGCAATTCATGCTCTTTGTGAGCCTTAGCATGGACTATCCTACATGTGAACTCCAGGGCACTGAGTTTTGTTTCACTAGAACAGGAAAAAACATTAATTCAAGTTCAGTTTGGAAAGGTTTAACAAACTTTACTTTGAAAGCTACTACAACACAGCTTATAATTGAAAAACAGAGGTACTCCGGGTGTTTATGAAGTTAGATAGTACACGTAAATACCATCATTCCCAGCTTCTCCATTTAGCTTCTGTAGTTGGCAGGTCTACTTACACTAGGAATTCACATTCTTTAAGAAACATTTTTGGGTCAAGTTCAGACCAGCAGGCTGTAAACAAGGGCTCCTGATCCTGAGCAGGAGGCTCTATAAATCACCCTTAGCCCTTCACCGAACGCAGGGCTGATCCCTTACACGGCAGAGGTCACCGCTGCTTCCCAGCAGGGTCCGTGTCGGGGCTGAGCGTGCCCGGCCGCGGGCAGCGGGGCCGGCCGTGCTTGGTACGCGCCCCGCGCCCGCCCCGGAGCTCACGGCTCGGCCACCGCCCCCTCCGAGCTGAGTCATCCTCACTCCGCTCCCACAGCCGGGACATTTTATCCACTCCTCCAGCCACCCCCTCCATGCCACCTTGGGGACGTGCTTCCCACTGCACAGCTCTAATCCTGCCTGCCTTTGCCACTCTCTCCCACTCAGGATCTCTTCTCCCACTCCCCAGTGCCACGAGACCCTCCTGCCAGCTCCCCCAGTGCTCTCCAGTTCTCCTTTCCCTTGATCACTTTTCCCAATCCAGCTGATACTGAAGGATAATCTGCATGTCAGGGAATCTCTGTGAGCAGTGCTTGAACCCCCAGCTCTGGAGTGCTGGAGTGTATTCATGCCTGTGCTCTTTTGGCCCCAGTGATATCGAGGACTTGGCTGACTTCAGCATCATACAAGAAAACAAAGGACTGAGCAGTTAAAGCAAAACACTAAAAGCCCACTAAACTGCACCCAAAGCAGCTGGTGCCTCCGAGCAGCTGCTGGCTCAGGACCAAGGGCGGGTGGGGAGCCTTCTCCATCACTGCAGAAATGCACACGTGTGCCAACCAAGAGAAATCCTAATGCACATTTAAAACTGAATAAATGCAAGGCAACTCACACTACTTTTAACAGTTAAAGTGGAGATTCTGAATTGTATTCACTCCTCTGTATTGTCTAAAATTAAAACTTGATATCCCTCATAATCCCCAAGAAACTAGGAATGAAACTTAACTCTGACAGAAACAAGCACATGAAAGCCCTGGACTAGACCATCAGCTTCTGGCTCCTATTCTCAACCCCACCACTGGCACATGAGGTGACAGAACATTTCACTTGGAAGGGACCTGCAATGATCATCTACTCCAACTGCTTTAATTGCTGATCTAAATTACTTTCCTCCCTCCATAGCTCAGCGGGAAATATCATTACCACCCTCTTTGATAAAGTGAGATCTGCTGGGAGAAAGTATGACTAGGTTTTATTTTTAAATTGTTTTCTCCACAATTACGTGTTAGGATCCTTTCCTCCACCCCATCACAAATCACGCACTTAACAAACGTTTAGACAGCTGGTGCCTAAGAGTCAAAGCCAGTTGCTCTGTCAAAGGCCAAAGTGCCTCACTGAATTGATGTCAGCTGGTACTTAGTAGGATTTTTAAATTCAATTACATTAAGAGACAAGCTGCATAGACTCTGCTAGAATCAGAAAAGAATTTTAAAAGGCATAAAATATATTTACATTTATTAAGCAAACTCTGCAGTCTTGTTATATTCTTGTTGAGAAACAGAACATTCATAAAGTATCATGAAAACAAATCATCAAAAAACTTTAAGGTCCCAAGCAATGGGACTATCTCCACACCCACCCTGCTTTTAACTTTCCAACACAAGCAGCAAGGCACGGTTCACAGCTAGGCTGAAAATGCAGTCTTCAGTACACATGGCCACACTGCATTCCTAGCAACCCACCACAGACACTCCTCCCTTGTATGTTAGGATAAGCAGGTTAAATATACCCACAGAGGTACAGACAGTCAAAGAAAGGCCAGTAGCAGTTGAACAGTTCTGCTAGGAATTCCATCAGGAAAATGACCACTGTGCTGGCACCCCTTGGTTATCCCGACAGTCATTAACTCCCTTCCCCCCCGGTGCACAGCAGCCCGAGCCTGCAAGGGTTAACTGAGCCTGGGAAGCACCTTCCAACAAAACCAAGAAGCAGGAACCAGGACAGCCAGCTCTGCCCCTGTAGCAGTCAGAGCCCAAAGGATTATTTCTTGGCATTGTTGGTTTGGGTTTGTTTTTCTTTTTTTTTTTTTTTTTTTTTTCATTTTGAAAATTAATTTGGGGATTACGAACAATTATGCTCTTGCACATTAATCACTGGGATCTAAAATTTTCACATGAAGAAACAACACATGGAAATATTAAAGCACTCGTCTTACGGAAGATCCGAGAACTGTTTAATAGCAGTCAGTGAAGGGGTAACATTGTGCTTTTAATCTACAGTTTAAAAATAATGATTTGTATATCTACGTAGTAAAACAATAAAATTAAGAACAGAAACTGGTATTAGGAAACAGTGAAAATGTAATAATTAAACACATGATGCTTTTCAAAGCTTTATACTTAATGAGCCTAAACAGACACCTATGGTTAGGAGGGTCTTAAAAAAATAATAAAAAAGAGACTTATTTTCAAATTTTTTTTTTCTTTTCAAATTTTTATACTATACTTATGCTTTGCTTTGGTGTTCTCTCTGCTGCCAACTTAATGCTTTAACAGTATGTTTATGCTTATGTTCTTTTCAAATGCTTGGCATTATAGTGAGATCTCATATCTTTCCTCAAATTAAATTTTGCTCCACATACTCCACATGTATACAGATGAACATCCCTGTGCTGCTCCAGTTGCTCATTATTTGGGAATATCTGAAAGCAGACCTGGCATATAGTCTCTCCAGCTGATAAGTGAGATATCATATGCCGTACATGGTCATGTTTTCGGAAGTTTCCTTGATCACAAATGGAACAGACATACCTGGCCATGCCTTTGTGCATATCATTGTGGAGCCGCAACTGGCGCTCTCTTAAGAACTGCTTCCCACATGTCTGACAAACAAACTGTTTTTCCTTGGTATGAACGGTATAGTGTTCCCGCAAGTGGCAACGCTGATAAAATCCTTTCCCGCAAAGGTTGCAGAAATGCTTACGCCTGTGATCCCTCTCGTTCTCTTCCAGCATGGAGTTCTTGAACAGATCTTGCTCCAGGCAGTTTGTCATATGTTCAACCACTAGGTTTTCAGTATCAAAACGCTGGCCGCAATTAGGGCATCGGAAAGGGCAAGCAGAATGCTTGTACAACTGGTTTTTTTGAAGGCTGTTCATTTGGAAGTGACTGTCCCTGAAGTCCTCTAGCATCTCTGCAAACATCATGTCCCTTATTTCTGACTGTTCCTCGGGGTTTTCTTCCAAGTCCATTTTCTCCTCAGAATTTCTGATCCCGTTCATGGTCAGATCCTGGGGTTCTCCACAGGTCTGTGCATGATCCTGTAGCTGCTTGCCTTTGACCAGTATTTGACCACACTTGCCACAAGCACATATATTTTCTATGTGTTTGGATAAATAATGAGAGGACAAATCTTCCTCAGTGATTGTTAGCCCACAAAGTTCACAGGGAGCATTCTCCACATCATCCTGCACTGAAGGAGCCTTGCTGTTAAGGTGCCGTGGACTTTTCAAACACTTCCTTTCATCCTCATCCATGGATAAGCGAGGCTTTAGAGTCTTCCGAGCATTTCTCTTCTCTCTCATCTCCTCCTCGACGTAGTATCTGTAAAGCGGCTCTTCCTGTTCATCGTCTAGGTCATCATTGTCAGAAGACTCATTGCAGTCTTTATCTGCTACCTTGATAATATTAAAATCCTTCAGCTCATCTGTAGGATTGTCCTCTGGCTCCACCTTGATAATAATCCTCTTCCTCTCAGAGGCTCTACTTCCTTCTTCACCTGATGTCTCAGAGGCAACCGTGCTGCTTTTTCTGCTCGTGACGTTTGACACAGGAGATGATGAATCATCTGCAGCATGGTTCGAGTCCCCCTTGTATTTCTCTGTTTGTGTGGAGATCATTTTAGAAGTAGAGTTCTTTTCACTAAAGTCCATTTTCTCAGCACTGTAGTACCTTGCACTTTGGTAGGAATGCCTGTTGGTGCATGTTAACACGTGCTCATCCAGCAGCTTTTCACAGCTGAAACTAAACCCGCAGCTGTCGCAGGTGAAGCTCCTTCCAAACCGGCGCGAGTGTGACACGCGCTCTTTCGTGTGAGAGAATTTGGACGTGGTGCTTTTTTTGCAGACATCAAACAGTTGCTCAGGGAAGCTGTTGAGCTGCAAAGTTTCTTCCTCAGGCTCTTTGTTATGGGATGTATTTACCGTTGAACTTGGTGGCTCCATGCCCCACCTGTTTGCTTCACTGCCATTTCTAGCAAGTGCGTCTTCATACATTCTCACCCCAAATATCATTTTACCAGTCTGGGTGCTAGAAGCAGGAGATGAACATTTTAAACTAGATGAGTCTGTATCCTGTATATCTTCTAGAGACTCAGGTACATTATATAGCTGTAAATAGTTCATGGCCACTTTAAATTGCTCAAAATTGGCAGGGGCTGTCATAATTTTTCCTAAATACATGAACTGTAAAATAAGATCAAAGTATTCAGCGCTAATCTTCATGTTGCTTAGATTCAGCTGGGCTGTAGTGTTTTGATGGTTCATAAAAAACATCCTAAAATAGGCGCTGCAGGCAGCAAGGACTGCTTTATGTGCTTGAAAATAAATATCATCGATAGCGATGCAGCAGTCGCACAGAAAGCCCCACTCTCTTTGCTTGTTTAGCTGCTGAAGGACATAGTTGCTATGGCTGGTTTTTGCCATCTTGTACTTCGATTACAGCCCTGCATAAAGAAAAAGGTATCTGTTAAATCACGAGCACAAAACCCAAAGCCTACTTAAATGCAGGGAGGAACTGCCATCTCTTTTCTCTCTAGATCTTCCTATTCTGCCAGTCTGTGGTACAGCTTCCTGTCTGGAGATTCTGCTGGTAACTACTTATGAATATTGATGCCAGTGAAAACATCCATAATTCCATGTGCTCACCACTAGACTTACAAGACTAGCAAACTAATAAACGTAACCAGCACACAAGTCAATCAGAGCTGCTAGAATATAAATTAACAAATATATCTCAAAGTCCTACAGCCAAGGTTTTCAGATATTAATTATGAACGCAGAACTTCAAAAACTTCACAGGGTAGACTTCTGTAAGATGGCCCCAGGACAACACCTATACAAGGTGAGCTGGCTGTCAGAAACCACTCTTCAGTCTCAACTTGCCTTTTTACCTGCCAGTCCAATGGGCACATGATGCAACGCACACTGGAAACCACGCCAGGCTCAAACTGGTCTTTCCCTCCCCATTAAAGGAAATTAAGAGACAACAGAGCACCCACACAAGCTACTCCACACATTTTGCTCTTCGTGGCAGCTGAGGGACCATCTGAACCTTCTCTGCAAGGCGTCCTGCAGACCAGGAACTGCAAACTGAAACGCCTTCTCAGAAGCAGAGGGCAGCCGGGCTGCGGTGGCACGTCCCACGTTCGAGCCCGCTGCAGATGGTGACCAGGCGAGCTGCGTGACAGCCACAGGGACTGCAGAGGCAGGAAGTGGTGCACGCCGTGCCTCCAACTGCTCTCAAAACCACTCGTTCAGAGAGCTGAAATGTAACCAAAACACGTAGATGGGAAACCGGACAAAGAAAAACTCGGCAATGGAGAACTGAGAGAGCCAGAGGTGGAGCCATGTGAAATGAAGCCTCGGCAAAGACTGGAGAGAAAGGTCTGCCAGTGCTGGGGGCTGCTCTGTGTGAAAGGACTAACTTGTTCTCAAGAGAAAAGAGGAAGAAAATATCATGATTTATGTTAACAAAAAATATCCAGAAGAAATGCACTGTATACAGGAGGTGTGCGTTTGATTAAAGACAAACTTCACCAAGTGTGGCCAATGCCTAATCACGACTCACTTTGGAAAACCTTTACTGATACACAAAAGCTGTTCCAACTGCACAGGCTGAGGGGGTGAGGAGGCAGAAGAGGGTATAGAGAACACCCTAATTGAAATGAAAAACATAAAGCAGTAATGAGGATTCTTAACATTTTGAAAGGTTATTGCAAACAATGCAAATAACTGTAAGAGGTTTGTACAAATAAAGTACAGGCTAGCAAATAACATATACTAAAGGGCATTTTATGACTCAGTGAAATGCATGGATTGATTTGCAACTACTCTTTCAATTGTCCAAAATTTAAACACAATACACACACAAATGCTCCATTTTTCTTCTTATTTTCCTAACAGCTTACATCTCCTAGGGGGAAAAATGGGTAGAGAAATTAAATTCCACAATTAGCGTTGAATTCGCAAGTCCTAGGCGTTGCCTGCCTTGTTAAACAGCAAACCTAGCATTAAGTCCCCGTTCTTCATTCCACAAAGGACTGCCAGGGCAGCAAGGCTCCCAAGCTCTCGAGAAAAGAACGTGCTCACCCCACCCAGCAATATTCCCTACTGCCAACTCACACAGCAGCTCCTATGGATCACCACCAGCACAAGATCTTGTCTGGCAACAGGAAGCTTGAGATTTGGGTTGAACTACACTGATGATGAGCATCTGAATGGCAGCTGCTCCTCTCCTCTCAACACAACCCTCCACACCCAGAACTCCAGGCTAACACCCTGTCATAATAATTCTCAGATTGGTTTGGCTCAGTGATGTCCACTGCAGAAATGCAACTCATTGCATGGAATCCACTTCTCTTTTTTACTAACTTGCAAGGCAGTGGCTTTGAAAGCAGGAGAACCTCTGAAACAACTTCACACCTTCTCTACAAAAACTGATAACTGCCTGTGTCACTGGGTGATTTCAGATGTTTCTGTGAAGAACAGCAAAGCTCTTCACACCAAGTAATAATAAAAGGGCACTTCATATTCTTCCAAGTGGTAAAGTGTTTTGGATTTGAGGCAATTCATTAGATGCTTAAATGTAACTCAATCTATTGTATTAAGAATGGCAGCTGCATAATGATAAAAATTTAACTTCAGCTTCCACATTCTAAGAGTGAAAACCAATGAGAAAATGAGATGATGCTGTCTAAGGTATTACTGGTCTCTTGGTTTGAGCTGCCAACTGAGAAAAGGCTCAGGACAGCTCATGTCAACTTCCCCATCCTCATAAAGTGGCAAGTTCTAAATGTTTTATTTAACTGTGGGTTTTTTACACTAAATATACTCCACTGTGTCCTCCAATAGAAAAACAGCAATAGCAAGCCACTAGAACAGGTGGTCACAAACTATCTGCAGGCACCTGCAGATGGGGTCATTTCCAGATGGTGGGAACAATGAGTGACAGCACACAAAGCCACCTTTCAGATCTTCTTCTTTAAAAATGGTAAAAGGTATTTCTCCTTTTGACACATCAATTCCTGCAAAGCTTTCAGCACATGGATCCTGACATGCAACAATGACCCACTGGCACTGTCACCACTCAGGGAAAAAGGGTGGAGCACGAGGCTGCTTGAGCAGGATGGCAAGGTTTTGGGTTTGACATGTACTTGGTTTCTACCACAGCAGTACTACATGCAGGTATTAAAACAGAGTGTATCAGGGTATTTGTGTTAATGCAAGTCCTGGCATCCTCCCTCTGTATTAACCTGTATGCTGTATTAACCTGCTGGATGTCACTTCCCACCACGAGAGCCTGTGTTGGGCTATTTAAAACTTCGACACATTTCAACCAGCAATGGCAAAACTTTCCTTCTGAAACCTTGGACTGATTACTTTTCCCTCCTCCACAGAAAAGCTCAGCCAAAACGGTTCCAAAAATGAGGGTAAGAAAAATCTTTCATGTATGCAGATTATTACTTTTTCATTTAGAAATTAGAAGTTTTTCTTCCAAAATCTTTGAGGAGACATATTATGTGGGAGAAAGCGTTATGGCTTAGATATGTTGTCACAATATAAAAATCTGCCCAAATTTGGCCAAGCTATATGCTTGAGAGGGAGAAGGTACAAATTATCAGTTTATTCACACTGAAGATTTTTATTAGTTGTTAAAACTTCAGATTGCAGCCTCGCTGAGAACATTTGATCCTCTTGCAGCTGCTTAGTACACAGAGGCCTACCTGAGCCATCCACAATGAAATCCCCTTTTGCACAGAGCTCTGACATGGTTTTAAACCACAAAAGGGTTGATTCAGACAGAGGGAAGAACTTTTTTATTATGAGGGTGTTGAGACCCTGGCACAGGTTGCCCAGAGAGGTGGTGGATGCCCCATCCCTGGAAACACTCAAAGCCAGGCTGGATTTGGCTCTGAGCAGCCTGATTTTATTGATAACCCTGCTGATTGCAGGGGGGTGGACTAGATGGCATTTAAAGATCCCTTCCAACCCAAACCATTCCTTGATTCCATGTGCCACCTCCACAATGGCACAGCTGATAGCAAAGTCTCCTGGAGACTGCTCCACAGCACAGCTCACCACGGGGTCTCAGCTTCCCTGTGCTGATGGAGAGGATGCCCAGTTCTGGCTGAGGGAGAGCCAGAGCCAGCAGGGGATCCAGGGAAAACACAGGGAGATGGGGAAATGCCAGAAGG